>NC_080783.1:25349585-26565522 GCF_028018385.1 Neofelis nebulosa
TAAATATAACAGCAAAATTGAATGAATTGTGTCACAGACATGGCAATAAGATTGAAGCCGTTTATTAGCACTTAGTACTTTATATCTGAAACATAAGGTTGTTATGGACATTACCAAATCTTAAAAATTATGAACTGGCCTCTTTCAGAATAGTTATATTTAACTATACTTTTCAATTAAATAACTTTCTTTAAGTTTTAATTTTTAATGCCAAACTTTAAATTCTCTAAAAAGGAATGCCAGCAAGGCTCAAAATTAACAAAGGTGTCCATATAGGCTTACAAAGGCATCTGACTCCATCCAGCCTGTGTTACCCAAGGCAAAGGTGTTCATGTTCAACAGTATGAACAGGATATTTCAATGCATTAAATAGTTTTTAAACAATGTTTTTATTTTTTTTTTAATGTTTGCTTATTTTTAACAGGGAGAGAGAGACAGAGCACGAGCAGGGGAAGGGCAGAGAGAGAGGGAAACACAGAATCTGAAGCAGGCTCCACTCTCTTAGCCGTCAGCACAGAGCCCCATGTGGGGCTTGAACCCACAAACCATGAGATCATGCTCTGAGCCCAAGTCGGACACCTAACGACTGAGCCACCCGGGCACCCCTAAACAATTTTTTAATATTTATTTATTTTTCAGAGAGAGAGGCAAAGCGTGAGTCGGGAAGGGTTAGAGAGAGGGAGACACAGAATTCAAAGCCTCCAGGCTTTGAGCTGTCAGCACAGAGCCCGACGCGAGGCTCTGACCCAAAGACCGCGAGATCATGATCTGAGCTGAAGTCGGACACTCAACTGACTGAGCCACCCAGGTGCCCCTTAAATGCATTAAATATTTTAAAACTATATTTTTCCTACAAATGATTGGTCTCAAAAGGTTAGTAAAAATACATGAACAAAACTAGGTTGAAACAGCAGAATCCACCTTAATGAGAGAAATCAATGTTAAATAACAGTGTCTCAGAAAAAAAAAGGAAAAAAGAAAAGAAAAAATTATCTTGAATCATGCATGTTATCCTTTGCATGTTTAGTATTCCCAGAGAAAAAATAAATTATTGGAAAAATCCAAAGAAAAAGACATTATGGTATCTGTGACTGTCTTTAATTAAAAAGGTAAAGATATTAAAATCAACACAGATATCTATCTTGAAATTAGAGGAGAAATAAGTGGATACAGTATTTTTTTTTAAGTTTATTTATTTATTTGAGGAGAGAGAGCACAAGTAAGGGAGGGGCAGAAAGAGAGGGGGAGAGAGAATCCCAAGCAGGCTCCAAACTGACAGCACAGAACCCAATGCATGGCTCAATCTCACCAACTGTGAGATCATGTCCTGAGTCGAAATCAAGAGTTGGATGTTCAACCGAATGAGCCACCTAGTGTCCCAGACACAGAAATGTATACCCTTCAGCACCTCAAATCCATAGATCCAGAAGAACTCAATAATAATACTCCCTTCCAAATGTTGTCTTTCTCCTGATTTTCTCATGTCTGTGAATGGCATCATCAGCCTACTCACCTAAGGGTGGGACTCCTCCTTTGTGTCTTATCATTGTTGAGTTTGTACTTTTTATAATATCTACTGCTGTGATACTTTTCTGTCTTGTCCTCTATACTTCCCTACTCTGCCCCTCATTGCCACTGATGAGAACTATTAAAATAGTCACCTAACTAGTCTTGAAAACATCCTCTTTTTCACTCTTATCTACCTTTCAACCTGTTGCCAGAACAATCTCTGTAACCTATTTTGTGTGGGTGATCTTACGTTTATTTTTCAAGTATGTGAAATTTTAAAATACTACCTTTTATAAATCTATTACTCCTTATTTAAAAGGAGAAAACTGTAAACTATTCTTTCTAAACATTTAACATTTTTGAGATAGAATTGATATAAAGCATTTTTAGTTTCCAGTGTACAACATAATGATTTGATATTTATATTACTGCAAAATGATCACTGCTATAGGTCTAGTTAATATCAGTCACCATATATAGTCACCAAATTGTTTCTTATGATGAAATCTTTTAAGATTTACTCTTTTAACAACTTTCAAATATGCAACACAGTATTATTAACTGTAGTCATCATGCTGTGCATTACATCCCCATATCTATTTATTTTATAACTGTAAGTTTATACCTTTGACTCCTAACCCTTTACCCATTTTGCTTCCCCCAACCTTCTGCCCCTGGTAATTATCAATCTGTTTTCTGTATCTGTAAGATTGTTTTGTGTTGTTTGTTTGTTTTAGTTTTAGAATCAACATGTAAATGGATTATGTGGTATTTGTCTTTCTCTGTCTTAGTTCACTCTGTGTAATTCTTTCAAGGTCCATCCAGTTGTTGTAAATGGCAAGATTTAATCCTTTTTATAGCTGAATAATATTCCATTATATATATATATATATATATATATATATATATATATATATATATATATATACCACATCTTCTATATCCATTCATCTGTTGATGGACACTTACACTGTTTCTGTATCTTGGATACTGTAAGTAATGCTGCAATAAACCTGGGGGTGCATATGTATTTTTGAGTTTTTTTTTTTCATTTTTGGGGGATAAATATCCAGAAGTGAAATTGCTTTATTATTTCTTGATTTTTTGATAATTGTCATTCTAACTGGAGTCACATGATATCTCATTGTGGTTTTAATTGGCATTTCCCTGAAGATTAATGATGTTGAACATCTTTTCATGTTCCTATTGGCCTCCTCTGTATCTTTTCTTAGAAAAAAGTCTATTTAATTTCTCTGCCCCCCCCCCCTTTGTTTTTTTAACAGGAGCACTTGATTTACTTTTTAGAAGTAAGGAAGTGTTTTTGTTGTTGTTGTTTTTCTTTTTTTTTCTTTTTGTTTTCTTTTTGAGAGAGAGAGAGAGAGACTGAACACACAAGTGGGGGAGGCACAGAAGGAAAAGGAGAGAGAGAATCTTAAGCAGACTCCATGCCCAGCACAGAGCCTGATATGGGGCTCAATCTCAACATGAGATCATGACCTGAGCCAAAATCAAGAGTTGGATGCTTAACCAACTGATCCACTCAGACGCCCCTCTCTGCCTGTTTTTTAATTGTTTTTTTTTTTTTGCACTGAGTTGTATTAATTCTTCATTTATTTTCCTTTATTTTATTTTATTTTATTTTATTTTATTTTATTTTATTTTATTTTGTTTATTTTTTTAACCAAAATAATGTTTTACTGTCCATTTGCTTCCAAATCTTTTATGCAAGTTTCAACAGATTACCAAATGATAGTGATTCATTTTATTAACAAGAAAAGTAGTTCTCATTCTTTTGATTAAAATGATAAAGGTTAATATTAGGCAACAAAATAATCATAGGAAATTGAGAATGCCATCTTGCACTTAATAGAAAAATTCTGAGTATCAAGGAGCAAGATCATCAGGCACTAAAGTAATTTTTTTTAGTTTTTATATTTTAAATTTTTATTTTAAATTTAATTTTTAAATTTTTAAATTTTAATTTTAATTTTTTAATTTTAATTTTTAAATTTTAATTTAATTTATTATTTTTTTTAGTTTACATCCAATTTTGTTAGTGTATAGTGCAACAATGATTTCAGTAGTAGATTTCTTAATGCCCCTTACTCATTTAGCCCATCCCCCCTCCCACAACCCCTCCAGTAACCCTGTTTGTTCTCCATATTTAAGAATCTCTTATGTTTTTGTTGCCCTCCCTGTTTTTATATTATTTTTTCTTCCCTTCTCTTATGTTAATCTGTTTTGTATCTTAAAGTCCTCATATGAGTGAAGTCATATCATATTTGTCTTTCTCTGACTAATTTCGCTTAGCTTAATACTCTCTAGTTCCATCCACGTAGCTGCATTTTCTTCATATATTTTAGATTGTAACTCATTATCGGCTATGATTTGTAAATATTTTCTCTTATTCAGTAAGTTGCCTTTTCATTTTTTCCCCTGTGGTTTCCTTTGCTGTGTAGAAGCTTTTAAGTTTGATTTAGACCCACTGGTGATTTTTGCTTTTGTTGCATTTGTTGTTGGGGTCAAATCCAAAATATCACTGTCAAGACCCAAGTCAAGGAGTTGACACCTGTTCTTGTTTTGTTTAGTTTTCTAGGAGTTTTGTGGTTTCAGGTCTCTCACATTGAAGTTTCTATTCTATTTAGAATTATTTTTTGTATATGATGTAAGAAAGTGGTCCAGTTTCATTCTTTTGCATGTGGTTGTCCCGTTTTCCCCACATTATTTATTGATGAGACTGCCCTTTCCCCTTTTTATATTCTTGGCTCCTTTGTCATAAATTAATGGACCATATGTGCATGGGTTTATTTCTGAAAACCTATTCTGTTCCATTGATGTAATAAACTCATATAATCATTTGTTAATGGAAACAGACAAAGCTTTGGAGCAAAACATGCCAAGATTCAAATCCTGATTATCCACTTAGAATGTTTTTGACCTTAGGCAAGTTATGTAACCTACCTCAGATTCATCACACACAATCCATTACGTTGGAAGAACTATTTGACATAACACACATAAAACACCTAGTAAAAGTATCTTTTTTCTTTAATTATGCAAGAAATGTTCAATGACCCTACATGGATGTCCCAAATTCTGACATCTTCCTCAGGACTGTACCTGTTTCTTAAATTCTCAGTGCCCCACCCCTCCCCCCCATCTCACTCCATCCAAATGTCAAGAATTTTTCAAGGCTGCCAACTCCTCTGGAATATTTGGAGATCCCCAGAGAGGGAAATAAGGCTGCCAGCAAGGCAAAAAAGGTAGAAAACATTTCATCTAAATTAAAAGGAGTAATAGGTCTTAAGAAAGACATTTCCTTACCCCGTCCAGTGTTTTATGTAAAAAAAAAAAAAAAAAAAAAAAAAAAAAAAAAAAAAAAAAAAAAAAGGTTTTTAGTCTAAGGTAAGAATTGGGATGTATAAAAAATACATGCAAAATATTTTTAAGATGCTTCATGTACAAAATTATATATAAAGAGAACAAGACAAATCATTACTTAAAAAAATGGTTTGTGGGGCACCTGGGTGCCTCAGTTGTTTAAGCGTCTGACTTTGGCTCAGGTCATGATTCATGGCTTTGGGAGTTGAGCCCTGCATTAGGCTCTCTGCTGTCAGCACAAGTCCATTTTGGATCCTCTGCCCCTCTCACTGCCCCCCTCTGCCTCTCTCTCTCTCTCTCTCTCTCTCTCTCTCTGCCCCATTTGTGCTCTGTCTCTCTCAAAATAAACTTTAAAGAAAAAATTGGTCTGTGACTCCTCTGAAAATGGGACTACTTTATTTATTTATTTTTAACATTTATTTATTTTTGAGAGACAGAGAGTGCAAAGGGAGGAGGGGCAGAGAGCCAGGGAGACAGAATCAGAAGCAGGCTCCAGGCTCTGAGCTGTCAGCACAGAGCCCCACGCAGGGCTGGAACTCAGGAACTATGAGATCATGACCTGAGCCCTAGTCAGACGCTTTACCAACTGAGCCACCCAGGCACCCCAGAATGGAATTGTTTCAGTCTGTATTATGTAATTGTGCCCAATAAACCTGACACAAATGTACAGTGTGGTGCTTTGATAGATAAAGATAGATGCAGTTTACTAATAGAATGTAATCTCTGTTAGCAACACAGGCTATCTGCAGTTACAGAGTCTAGAATGAATGGGGGTTTCGAGGTGAAGAAAAATCTTAACATATGGGAACATAGAATGGTGCCTACCCTCCCCCTCCTTTCCTTTATAGTTGTTTTTATATGCCATTATCTGCTTATTATAAAACTAATAAATTCCTTAGCATGTTAAACAATTTTGATAGGAAACATAACTGAAGTTGTAAAAAATCCTCAATTTTTTTAATCCTTTGGCATATTTCTGCTGATTACCATGTCTATGTAATGAATAAGTAATAGGTTAGAGTACTTAGCGGATAACATATTTGGTAATGAAATGTTTACAATATTTTGCTTGTGGCAGTAAACATATTTCTATATTATATCTATAGATAATCATAAAAGTGCTGTGCTAATATAGACATTGGTGATATTGTATAATAGGTAAAAACTATGAAAAAAAATGTAAGTGCCAAAAATTCACCTAAGCTCTAAAAAGGACCTATTAAAATAAAATTATTTCTAGTATAATTCCCTTTCACACTTTATTTGTAGAAATCCATAGGTATTTTTCTATTTTACCTCAATAAAGCTGAAAGATTATTATATATATCCTCAGAATGATGTCCTTAAGCATAAGAATGTCTGTCCCCAAAATCAAACCAAGTATGCATACTTTCTCAAAAGTTATAACAAGCAAACAATAACCCATAGATAGATATAAACATTGCCAATACAGAGAAGGAAGAAATTATCATGAAACTATTAGAAATTTTTCTTAGAGACTAATCCTAGAGATAAAAGAATCCAGGTGATATTTACATATTGCTTTAATGGTGATATCTCTACTGAAATACTTTGTAACACCATTTTAGTGAATAATCTGTAACATTCATATATTTTTTTTAATATTGGGAAAAAAGATCTTATCACATGAAGACAATCAATTTGCTTAGGAAGAGGGAGAGTACGTTGTGATTCATTTGCTTTAGTACTTACTTTTCTGGTAATATTTAACATATAAAAGAGGAATCTAGAATCCTAATCAAAGGATAGAGACATACTGTAATACCCTAGGTCTCATCAAGTAAAAACTGTAACTGTCAACTGATGTCTGCCTCAGAGTCTGACCCAGATCACTTTTATTTGTTCAGAAAGAAAAGATGTGTCATATTTACAGAGCAGGTGGAATTCTGGGTCACCATAAGCACAGTTTGCAGGAGAAGAAACAAAACAAAACAAACCAAAGAACATTAATGTGGCTCTCCTTGCCCTAGGCAGTAACACTTAAAATGTCTTCTGGGGAATTTCAATGTTTCCTAGTGTTTCAAGGTCTCTTGTTTCAAATCTGAACCTCTTTGGGGAAGACTGCACAGAGAGTATCACTGTAGTAGGCACAGACACTAGAATGGTACATACTGCTGGTCTTTGCTTTTCTTAAAGGAAATCCAGGTTTGTTTGGTTTTTTTTAAGCCAAAAAATCCTCTTAGCTGTTTTCTCAATGAGAAAATAAAATGAATCTAAGTAAAGAATAATGTCACTTATAAATTTCAGTAAGGACATAAAGTATTTAATAAACAGAAACCACAATGAACATAGCAATGCAGATAAAATGATAGTCCAGTGAAAATTACAATAGTAAGATATAGCTAAAGATAAAATCAAATTATATGCCTTTTCTATTCTCTACTTTCAAAGAGATATTGAAGAAAAAAATCTGATGAATTGTATATCTGCCTTAAAAAACAATTCTAATGAATCAACGTTGGAAAATGAGACAACAATATAGCTGAAAAATTAATGGACTTCAGAGTCCAATATGTAGAATGTTAGCATCACTATTATGTTTGACCTTATCTAGGTGTCTTAACTTTTCTCAGAGTCTGTTTCTTCATATCTTATATGAAGCTTATAAGATCTACATTGTATAGTTATTATGAAAATATACAATGTATGTAAAAATACATTTTTAATTAAAAATATACAACTATTATTAGAATAAAAATGTTTATAGTCAATTTATTTATTTATTTTTTGAAGTTAAGGACCAAATAAATCTCTGATTTACCTCCATAAACAGGAATGTTTTCTTTACCAGGATAAAATGTCTTTAATATTTCCATTTCTATTAGATTATTTCCCATTGAAACTGAAGTGAATTTTTAGGGACATTCTTTGCACTATAAAACTCACGAATACCTGATGGCAGTCAAATTCCATGTCCCCCTTATTTGAGCAGAACTTTTACTATGTTTAAACTGTTTACCTAACTAATAAAATATTAAAAATGTTATTTTCAAAGTTGTATTCCTTATCTTAGTTAGCAACTGATTCTAAGAATTTTCTGTCAATAAAGAGTCAACTTTTTTTTTTAATTAAGGAGTCAACATATTTTTGATCAACTATATTTTTCTTATAGCAAGAGCAAATTAGGAAACATGGAGCACATTGCTGAGGATACGTGGTAGACTGATACTTTGTCTGATGACCACGAGAAGATATTCAGAAGGAAGACAGGGAACAGTTGATCATAGCCAATATTATGTAATTGTATTTTTAAAGAAAATAGCTAAAGCTACCTAATTATATGTTTTAAAGAAAATATAAGGTTATAGAGAATCATAACATCTGACCCTAATTTATGCAGCATCCATTTAAGTTACATATGTGATTACTACAGGCAAAGATTAATTTACCTTCCTAAGAAGTAAATCTGTTAATATTAATACTCTCTAGTATGAATGTGTGTAAGTATACACACACACAATGCATACACTCAGACACATTTATATGCGTGTTATATATAAAGACTTGTTAGCTGTTTTATGTAAAGACTTGTTAACTTGAGGTAACCTAATTTCTCTAAATTGGGCTACAGTTAAGATAAATATTGGGTTTATCACTCACACAAGGTTGCTTTTGAGAATCAGTGGGATACTATTGATATTTACACTGGTACAAAATATGGATTGTCCCGACCAGAGTGAGGCATATAATTCACTAATGCTTAAGGGTACGTTATTTAAATTTTATTTAATTTTTAAATTTCATTTATTTGGCAGGATCTAGAGGCAAAATCATCAGATCTCAGAAATGTAAGAAACACTATAGAGTTCCCTGCTGTGTCTATTTTTTATTACCATAGGTGAAGAATATATTTATGGGTACTTAAGCTGAGTTATTTGATAGAAGAACTACACTCACAACTAGTTAGAGGCAGACACATAATTAAAACTCAGATTGGTCTGACTGTGAAGCCTCTTTCCAGCACAATATGCCACTCTAAGGAAGAATCATGCAGATTTGAAAGGTAAACAAAAAATAATAATGTTAGAGACACTATTTTACCATGTTATTTAACATTTATTATACAAAAATGCCTTGTTAAAATTATCTGACTAGCCTGTTGTTTTTTGTTTATTTTTATTTCCTATGTAAATTAAAAAAAAAATTCTATTTCGGGGCGCCTGGGTGGCTTGGTCGGTTAAGCGACCGAGTTCGGCTCAGGTCATGATCTCACGGTCCGTGAATTCGAGCCCGCGTCGGGCTCTGTGCTGACAGCTCAGAGCCTGGAGCCTGTTTCAGATTCTGTGTCTCCCTCTCTCTCTGCCACTCCCCTGTTCATGCTCTGTCTCTCTCTGTCTCAAAAATAAATAAACGTTAAAAAAATTTTAAAAAAAATTCTGTTTAGCCTTTAGTGCCCATCAATAGTGAATTCACTCTAAGTCTGATCCAATGAATCCTGAGACCCATCTCCAAATTATTTAATTTAATTTAGAAGTTTCTAAAAGTGAACTCGCTGATTTAAAGTCATAATTTTGGTTGCAAATTGTACCATCAGTGTTTGATAGAACTTTGGGTTGTTTCCCTTATCTGTATTGAAAATTATTCTGGATTCAAGAAAAAGAAAAAAAGAAACCTATATCATAAAATTGAAATCCTTTTATTTGGTGAAATACCTATGAAAGAATCTTACAGATTTAGCATTCTTTGCAATGACTACATTAGGCAAAATACCAGTTTAACTAAGTTTACAATTTTAAAGAAAAATATTGCTGTATATTTTTAGGAGGATGGCCTGCCTTTGACATTAAATGAAAAATGGTATAATAGTTTGAGAGCCATTGAGTTTTAATCATAAATTATATTGACTTTAATACATTTTTTTTCTGACTAGATCTGGAGAGAAACAGATCAATGAAGGAAAAATGTTTGGATGTTTATAAAATCAAATTTCATATATTCTCTCACATTTTATATACTCCAGTGAGGATTAGGGTGGTTCAAATATAGCAATAAATTATAAGAATGTATCTTATTATATGAGTAATATAGTTTGGGGAGGCACTACTCTTTTATAGATAACTATTTAAGACAGGTAATTGCATTCAAGGCAATAGAATATAATACACTATGTTGTCTCTGAAATTCAAAATGAAATTATGAAAGCCAAATTATATGCTTTTAAATAAATAAGCCAAGTTCATTTGTGACTAAAAATCTTTATTATATTAGTCTCTATTAGTAGTGGGGGAATATCTGTTTCATTGTAGTATTTCCGAATCACAGAATAAGGTAAATTATCATTTTACTACATCCTTTTATTTATTTTTTAATTAATTTAACATTTATTTTTGAAAAACAGAGAAGAAAATGAGCAGGAGAGGGGCAGAGAGAGAGGAAGACACAGCAGAATCCAAAGCAGGCTCCAGGTTCTGAGCTGGCAGCGCAGAGCCCAATGTGGGACTTGCTCCCATGGACTGTGAGACCATGACCTGAGTTGAAGTCAGATGCTTAACCGACTGAACCATCCAGGCACCCCTGATTACATTCTCTTAATCTAAGCTTGGAGCTGGTACTTGAAGTGTCCTATGTCTTCTACTTTAAGGGTCCCATACATTTTTAATGTACAGGCAAATGACAAGAAACAATACTCATGTTATAGATAACAGAAGACAGAACATTTTAGGTCCCTTGGTGTTTGACCCTTATGATCTTGTTAATAGTGTAATATCTCAGCCTTTTAAGAGGTTGCTGTGACTCACATGTGAAAGGAAATGCTGTCTTTCAGAAATATAGCTTAGTTGGCAATAGCCAGCATTATACCTAGGAGGGATATACAGCAATTTAAGAAAAGCCACTTAAATGGCTATTTCCTCTTTATCCAAAGGGTTCTCATAAAGAGTTGATGGATTAACTCTTAGGGAAAAATGGGCATGTATCCTATACCTACAAATATCTGGGTTCATCAAAATTTCATGGAGTAGGAAATGTGTAAATAATATTAACTTTTCAGATTAGCTTGGTCTGGCAAAACATAATGTTAATTGTACAAAACATAGTGAGTGGGAAATGTCTCAGACACATTAAACGGTAATGATTAGAAATACGTGCAGAAGTACTTCCATTGTAAAGGTGGACGGGGGATAGCAAAATTAAGTCTTAATTGAAAAAAATACAAAGTAAACAGTAAAGGAAAAAATACGGTCATTGTTATAAAAAACTTTTAGACAATGATTTATTTTTCTGTGTTTTAGTTACATTTAACAAACTTGTATATCCAAAGGAAAATACATTGTATCAAATTTAAAAATGCCCATTAGTAAAAATGCAAAAATAAAAGCACTATAATCATACCATCCAAAGACAAGAACTGTTTAGTGTCTTATTGTATATTCTTCTAGAAATTTTTACACACACACACACACACACACACTTCTCTAATTGAGATTCTACTGTTTGTAGAACCCACTCTTTTAAATCTATGGCCTATATCTTTACATGGCAGTACATTTTTATCTCATCTGCTACCTAATCAGCCCATAATAAAACTTCTCAAGTTATCTGAAACCTGTCCATACAAATGGTGGTCAAAACTAAGGTTCACTGCAGGATTGCATTTCACATCTTGTTGTTATGACCAGTAAGTCTTTTTAATCAAAACAGTACCTTTTTTTCCCATTCACTTATTAAAGAAACATGCACGTTGTCTTAAAGAATATTCCCCCTTCTCAGTTTGACCAGTTGCATACTTGTGGTTTATGATTTATTTTTCAAGAGCAACTTCTAAAATATGAAGGATTTGGCCACCTAAAATATCCAACAAAACATTTATGTAAGATTTTAAGGTATAGAAACTAGTTCTTCAAGCTTGTACATCTACCATTCCTGCAGAGTTGTAAGAAAGAGAAAAGATAAAGAAAGGCAAATCAACCAAGGAACTTCTTTGGGGGAAATATTGAATGTAAATGCTAATGAGAAAAACGTAGAAATTATAGTCTATTGTGTTTTTGGGTGTTTTATGTTTATTGCCATGACCAAGCTAAGTAGTAATGACTCAACAATTGATATCCACCCAAATTAGATGAAAACAATGGAGGCAGAGGTCTCATTTTATTCTATTAAGTGGTTCTTCTTGGGGCACATGAGTGGTTTAGTGGATTAAGCGTCAGACTTTTGGTTTCAGCTGGTGAGATGGAGCTCCACAGGCTCTGTGCTGACAGCGTGGAGCTTACTTGGGGTTCTCTATCTCACTGTCTCTCTTCCCTTTTCCTGTTTGCACACATTCTCTCTCTCTCAAAATAAATAAATAAACGTAAAAAAGAAGTGATTCTTCTTAAAATGGAAAACAAAAACAAAATAGAACATTTTTTGTTACAGTGATATTGACATCCATTTTCATAAATCCATGCCACTTATTTTTTGCAGAATAGATAAACAGAAGAAGTTTAGAGTTTAGTTCAAATCTACAACTAACAAAATGTTGGGCACTATTCTCAGTCATACATAAATCCTTTGCAATAAAAATATTCGGTTGAAGAAACAAAAATACAACTCTTTGTGTAGTAATGGCTTTTTCAGGGATATGTGAAACGCTTGAGCCAGAAATTATGCCTTGGACTGAAATCTTAAAATGTTTTCTTGAGATACATATTTAACTGCCAGGCTCAAAAATATGATCTTACACATGCCAAAACACATCACAATGATGAGTTTGTGTCCATACTACAGTTTAATTTTCTCAGCATAGATTTTTATATCTTTATAAAATTCCATTTAGGAAAATCTAGTTGAATTATAGCAACATTCCAGTATGCTATAGTACTTTCGGCTGTCAGGAAACAACCTTTAGGATGAAATACTTCTTAAGGTTTTTCTGTAGTTTTATACAGCAATATAACAGTCATAATCTTTAGAAGACATGGCTTCATTTATAGAAGTTACACAGATTTTTTTCAAGAGCTCCTTAAAATTTTAAAATTTTATTTAGGATCATCTGCTATCATTATTTTTGATGTGTCTTTGAACAGAAGTTTATTTTGCAAGAGCAAGTAATTTTTTTTTTCTAAAAGAATGTAGCTGTATAGAGTAAATTCCTGTAAAAATGGGAACATAAGGCATAAAAAAATTTACTATTGAAAGCATGGACATTCAGGGAGTTCTTTTTTACTTTTCTTATCTATCATGTCTTATTGGTCAAATATGTATTAGGTAACACCTATGTGTTTTACTCTGGGCTATTTACTGTGTTGAATGAAATTAATATATCTCAGGGCTATGACCACAGAAAGCTCATAGATACTACTCTAGAACAAGCAGTTAAGATCATAAATATTACTTTTCGGGGCGCCTGGGTGGCGCAGTCGGTTAAGCGTCCGACTTCAGCCAGGTCACGATCTCGCGGTCCGTGAGTTCGAGCCCCGCGTCAGGCTCTGGGCTGATGGCTCGGAGCCTGGAGCCTGTTTCCGATTCTGTGTCTCCCTCTCTCTCTGCCCCTCCCCCGTTCATGCTCTGTCTCTCTCTGTCCCAAAAATAAAAAATGTTGAAAAAAAAAAAAAAATTTAAAAAAAAAAATAAATAAAAATAAAAAAAATAAATATTACTTTTCAAGCAAGGAAAAAAATTAAGTTAGAAAACAATGAGTGATCAGTTTCAAAATTATATCTTAGCTAACAATGTATTAAAGAGACACTTTAAGAAGAAAAATCTCTAGGAAATCTCTTCTAACCCCTTCTAATCTCATCTTACTAGTTATATCTTTTAATGTAATACTTAATGTGTAGACCTCTTTTGTAGGTATATGATGCTTAGGCACGCTTTTGATAATAATATTTACTTCTGTCCTACTACAACTCTGAAAACCAATCTGACTCAATTCTTCATTTTTTCCTGCTCTATATCTTATCAAAGTTCCAAGAGTTTGAAACAGCACTTTTGTTAATACGTCTCTCTTATCAGTACCATCATGCTCCAGAGGTGTGGGGTTCATATATTTCCAGACCATTCATTTTTGCATTAGAGCAGTAGTTCTCAAAAGGCGGTGATTTGGGCAGACATTTGACAATATCTAGTGAAATTGTCGACTGAAGGATGGGGGTGCTACTGGCATCTAGTGGGTGGGGGACAAGGATGTTGATAAACACCCTAACGTGCATGAGACAGTCCCCCATAACAAACAAGTGTCCAACCTAAAATGTCAATAGTGCCACTGTTGAGAAAGTCTACTTTAGAAAAAATTTTGGAAATAATATTATATACCACAACATTATTAAAATATATTTCCATTTATTTATAGATACAAGTAAAATTAAAACAATTTAAAATGCTTAAATATCAATATTTTGGCATATGTTCTTCATTCTGTTACTAAGTGTAATATATATATGTATATGTATACACACACACACACACACACACATATATATTCATTTTTTTTTTTTTTTTGGTCAAATGGCATGCTGTGGCTGCTCGTCTCCAAAGATTAGTTGTTTGTGCATGGTTTATTTAAAAAACAAAGCAAAACAAAAAGCGTAAAGTTTTTGTCATGAGAAAAATTTTGTGACAGCTTTAATGCAATTTTTTGTTTGTTTTTCTTCTAACTGACTAGATCTGTAGTATGTGGATAATGTATCCTACATCCACTCTTTTTCTTCCTCTGTCTTGTCTCTCCTCTTACTTGTTTTTTTCCTGTTTCCTTCGGTTGGCAGAACTCCTCTAATTGCAGCTGGAGTCATCGGCGGGCTCTTCATCCTGGTCATCGTGGGTCTAACATTTGCAGTTTATGTAAGAAGGAAGAGTATCAAAAAGAAAAGAGCCCTGAGAAGATTTCTGGAAACAGAGGTGAGGTGTTTATTTCTTCTCTGCATGTGTTTGGGGCTTTTCATTAGGTTTAGAAGGTTTAGATGATACTCAGCTTTTTAATCCAAGTGAAATGCTGTTCAATTTCCTGCCAAGGGCTTATAGTTCATAGTATGTTATACAAAGTTGATGAAAAATCAGAGTGTATAGTAAAAGTAGTCACGGCAGTTTCATGGCTTAAAGAGGACAAATACCAAGGGCGAGGCTATTATCTTCTCGAATGACAGATCTTATTGAAAAGACATATCTGTTTCTTTTGGGAGAGGAATCCCAAAAGCAAGCTCTAGGATATTACAGTAGCAGAACAGAAAACATCTGGGTGGATGAAGTCTCAACAGCAGAACTAGAAAAATGTTAGAATTTTTCTGTTTGAAAATAAAACCAGATAGGCCAGCAATTTATGCTTTAATTACCGTCATTAAATTGGTAGCCACTGATCCCACTATACTAGTGGTAAAAAGCTGAGCTTACAGGATGAAGCTTAGTATTGTAATCACACAGACCTTACCACACAATTTATGTGAGTCATTTAATATTATGCGTGTTAGTTGTTGTGAATTTGTAAATTACCCACAAATTATTATAATTTCTTTTATATTGCCACACTGAGTTCTCTAGTGTACAACATGATAGTTTTCACTGTACAGTACAGGTTACAGGGGAAAAACAATTACAGAAAACTATGCATTTCCACATCCTTCTCAACTCGCATCTTACCTCTTTCTTCTGATATACACATCCCTGGCTGTCTGAACAGCTCACAGCAATTCTGTTCTGAGACTTAGCCTTCCCTGGTTTGTTTTCTTGCTCATTGTCAGTGTGACAGTCTGACTTTTCCTCTTAATACTGACAGGAATGAGAACATTCATTTATAAATTTTGCAAACTGATAGCAAATAAAATTTAGCTCTCTTTCTTTAGAAGTTGAAAGTAGATAGAAGAATCGTGTGAAATGTTCAAGTACCTACAGTTACACGGAGGAAAGAATTTCTAAGAATTGGAGGTGTCTAAAATTCAAATGGATTGTCTCATCAATAGAGATGGCTAAGCATAAGATAGGTAGTCAATTATATACTTGAGAAAAAATAGTAATAACTCTTACTTGAGCTGGATATTTACAAATAGATCAACTTCATCATTTTCAACCCTGCACATGAATACAAGTTTGGACACAACACCTGTGCTGTGCTTATTTTCAGTTTAGCTAGGATGCTGTAGGCAGGTAGAATTCTCCCTCATGGCCAGCTTGGGGCAGTTGTAAAGAGAATTCTAAAGAGTGAAGTAAATTATAGTTGGAGAGGAACTGAAGGCTTGGAACAGCAGTGGCTATTTAAGTGACTGAATAAATAGAAAAAGAGTTCTGTCCCTTAACCACAGGCAGAAAAATCTCATTGCTACAAAAATAATTATTTTGTGTGTTTTCTTTTTTTTAATATGGTGCTAAGAATGTCCTTTAAATTGGCATTTAATTACTAAATAAGCAAATGCTGATTAGTTTTATAAGCAGATTCTAATTTTTATAAAAAATTATTGCTTAGTACTAAATTAGATAATTGTAGAAGTCCCATCTTTCTCTCAGGAGAAGTAAATAACTATGATTCTGCCATCTAAATAGAAGAGGAGTTCTTAAGAGGATCAACTCAAATCCTTAACTACTGAAGCTTGAAATCTGTCTCAGATGTGAAAAACTTGTTAAAGCATGATATATTGTTGGAATGTACTTAGAGTAAATATGCTTTTCCAAAATCGTTTTGCTCCAGATTGTCTTGTCTTCTGTTACATGAATAAAAGTAGAAAATATGTTTGTTTTTATTTAACATACACTTACTGAGATGCACTGTAAGCTTGATACTTTGATAGATACTGTGATTAAAAAGTGTTAATGGGACATGATCCTATCCCGTGAAGAGTGACAGCTTCAGAGCTTACAATATGGCAGGCAATATTCCAAAGTTTTCCAGCTATGTTATACCCCATTTCATCTTTTGACACTCTTCGAAGGTAATTATTGCCATATCTATGTTAACGAGTATGAAATGAGGGACAAGGAGGGATAAATTGCTTTCTAAGCCTGTGAGTGGCAGTACTAAGATACAAACCTACAAATTTAAACTTGACCCTCTTTTTGCCATCTTGGCATGCAAATGAAACAATGCGTCTTTTAAAGACATCATTCGCAAATGCCTGGAAAAATATGTTTGTAAAAATTTTAAGTGACATCTAAGAAAATTGCAGAAGACTAAACATTTCAGGTAGAATAGTGAAGTTCTCAAAACATGAAATTATGGGGGCGCCTGGGTGGCGCAGTCGGTTAAGCGTCCGACTTCAGCCAGGTCACGATCTCGCGGTCCGTGAGTTCGAGCCCCGCGTCAGGCTCTGGGCTGATGGCTCGGAGCCTGGAGCCTGTTTCCGATTCTGTGTCTCCCTCTCTCTCTGCCCCTCCCCCGTTCATGCTCTGTCTCTCTCTGTCCCAAAAATAAATAAAAAAAACGTTGAAAAAAAAAATTAAAAAAAAAACATGAAATTATGGCAATATTATGTGCCAAAGCATCTGTTTTAAATACATATAGCCCATAGTGCTAAAATTTAGTCCCCAATCTTGCATATGATTTTTATATAAGTTTTTATATGATTTAAAAAGATAATTTATTAAAGTTCCTGATTATATACATATAGTGTGTGTATCAAAATCTACTGAACAAATGCTGTACAGCAGAGTTGGATTCGAATAAAGGACATTTTCTGAGGGAGATTCTTCTTCTAGTTTTTCAAAAAATTTTGTAATTCATCCTGAGATTTATTTTAGGTGACTTGAACACAATTGTATGCATTTTTTGAAATATAAATTTGAAAATGAAATAGAAGCATATTTGTGGTCAAACTTTTAGACCATAGCCTAAATTTATTGATCATTTTATCATCTTCTCCAAATTCTCGTTGGTTTTCACTGCACTTACCTATACTCAAGATTCTGTTCAGCTATTGAAATAGACCATTATGTTCACAGAAGCATAATAATAACCAAGCCAGAGGGTCACAGTGCACTTAGCATTGTAAACAGACATTGTGAAATACTGTGATGGTTTTCAAGGCAATTTGAGTAGGCGTCGCTTTTAATTATTTCCTTAGGCTGAGAAAGAACCAGTTATTTGTCTGAGTTTAAAGTTTAGTTCCTTAATTTAACTTTTAAAAAAGAAACTTCTATTTCTCTCACTTGCATTTTGACTCAAGCATAGATAAAAACCTAAAATTTTAACACAGGATGTAGACTATTGGTACCCACAGTCAATCTCGCGTTTACTTTTTTTTTTTTTTCCTCCCCTTACATAAGCAGGAAATTGGCACATACTCACATATCTTTCCCCTCCTTACTCATCCTCTCTGGCTGAATGGCATCTAAACTGAACATCTAAAATTATTTGTATTTATATCTTTTGGCCACACCCAGCCCACTTTACAGTCTGGTGTTTCCCATCCTGATCTCATCCTTCAGACCTGTCCCACCCCTCGTTGCATTCTTCTTTCTGTCTTCTTCCTCCTCCCTGATGCTGTGTCCAAACTGTTCTTTACATTGGCAAACCCTCCTCCATGTCAATCCATTTTTATTATCTCAAGTCCAACTTTAAAGTGTACCTCGTTGGGGCGCCTGGGTGGCTCAGTCGGTTGAGCGGCCGACTTCGGCTCAGGTCATGATCTCACGGTCCGTGAGTTCAAGCCCCGCGTCGGGCTCTGTGCTGACAGCTCAGAGCCTGGAGCCTGTTTCAGATTCTGTGTCTCCCTCTCTCTGACCTCCCCCGTTCATGCTCTGTCTCTCTGTCTCAAAAATAAATAAACGTTAAAAGAAATAATAATAATAATAAAATGTGCCTCGTCCAGGAAGCCAAAACTAGCAAAGCTTACTTGCTACTGGATATTTTATTCCTTTGCATTCCAAAGCATTCATGTAGGATCTAGAATGAGTTCATAGAATTTTAGAATTTTTTATCTTTAAGGTACTTTAGGGCCTTGCTGCTTAACATGTGTTGAAGGACCATCATCGTACATAGATATCACCAGGAGTTCTGCAAAATGCAAATTTCAGCCCCAACTTTAGACTTATTGAACCAGAATCTGTATTTTACCAAGAATGTCAGGTAATTCAAATGTACACCAAAGTGTTAGAAGCAGTGCCCTGGGGCACTGGTATTGTGCTAACTTACTTTATTTTCTTCCAACCATTTGTTTGTCCTGGCTTCCCAGTTAGATTTTCAATGCTAAGAAGACAACATTTTATTTTATTTTATTTTATTTTATTTTATGTATCAAATCTCCTAAAACAAGAAAGAAAACTTTGATAGAGTACATGGACATAACTAAGATCTCTGAGTCTTAGCTGGGGATACCAAAACTGGAAGCACTTCAAAAAGTAAGATTTAGAGCCCCTAATCAGCCTAAATTTCTTTAAAAATAGGGAGAAAAATCCCCTACCTTAGTATGCCTCAAGGTAGGCACAGTTTTATACTTGTGTTCAGCTAGGCAAAAAGCATGGGAAGAGAAAAGACTCTGAAGGAATCGTGAGCGATCCATACTACAAAAATATTGTCAATGAAAGTGTGCTTGTGTGTTTTTGTATGTATGAGAAAGAGAAGCAGGCAGAGGAAGAGGGGGAAGCACTGACTGGTGAATGGAAAGCTGTATAACCTGTATTCTTTTTTGTTTTGTAGTTGGTAGAACCCTTAACTCCCAGTGGCACAGCACCCAATCAAGCTCAACTGCGTATTTTAAAAGAAACTGAGCTCAAAAGAGTGAAAGTACTTGGCTCGGGAGCTTTTGGAACAGTGTATAAAGTAAGTAAAAACCCATACCATTTGTTACTTTAAGTTTCCTTTCAGACTTGTCTTAAATAATAGCCAGAGTTAATTGCTCTCACCAACCTAATTTCCTTTTAATATCCAGAGAGTGGAACCTTTATAGTATAGTATAGTATAGTATAGTATAGTATAGTATAGTATAGTATATATAGTATACTGTATAGTATAATAGTATAGTATAGTATTGAGAAGTTGCTGCACAAGTGAATCCATTCATTTGTGTTGAGGGCTGGGATGGGTACAGTCACGAGAAAGCAGGAAACTGTCACGGAAACCATGGTATATAGTCTTTCTTTCCACGCCCTTCTGAACCCCTTTTGATATGATCTCCCTATTGGTAAATTTGTCCTTACCTAAAATACACAGCTCTCACCCACTTTCCTTCTGCGTACACAGTGCTGCGGGGAATCCCAGACAGGCCTAGCGATGTACCATAATCCTTGCTCTTCTTTTCTTCTGCTCTTTCATCCACATGTCTCCCCACCAGGACGTTACTAGCCTATCTTTTTAGAACCTACACAAATGTGCTGACTGGTTAACAGGATAGGACTAGTTCCTAAACTACTTTTTGCCTACCTGTTATATATGATTTAACAGAAAACTTTCAGTTTTGATGTCTTCACCATTGTATGCAAACTAAAAAAGTGACTTTATTTGTGAAATTCAGGTCGGAGAATGAAAGGGTGACATCGTGGGTTTCCAATAAGAGACATCTTTTTGGAAAGGGAAAGCTCAAATAATGTTATCTGCGTGTTTACTTTTTTAGTTTAATTACAAAACCAATTCAGAGACCAGGCCCAAGGTTAATTGTGGGGAAATTTGTTTTTCAAATTCAAATTTCTGCTGGGTTAGTGCTAAATCCCTCTTAGACTGTCCATTGTGACAGTTCCCCAAATTTTACTTGACAGTTTTATATATTTCTTAAAGCTATATGCAAGCCTACAGTTATTTTTACAAACATTTTTGTTAAAATAGACTGGATCTTAGAAATTCTGTATTTTACAATGTTTGGTTTTTTTTCTATGTGAAACAGGTATTTACTTAACAAAAAATATTAACAAGTAGAATATTAATCTTAATTTTCTCTCCTGAGTGTTCCAAAAATAATTTAATCTCTTTAGAATAAAATTGTTTTATTCTAGGGCCAAAATGCAGAAATTTCTTAATCTATTTAGTGTACATATTATGTTCAATTACACTCAAGATTAATTGAGCACCTAATTGGAATAGAAACTATTCTAGGCTGGCTTGGTGCTTTCTAGTCTTCAAATTCTTTGTAATGTTGAAGAAACACAACTTATCCTGTTTTTCTATTTATATATGTGCTAGAAATAATGGACTTCCTGTTTGAAGATAACTCAGTTTTAGATTGTTCCTAGCATATCACCACCCTTTTATTTTAAAGATGGTATGATCTGGGGCGCCTGGGTGGCGCAGTCGGTTGAGCGTCCGACTTCAGCCAGGTCACGATCTCGCGGTCTGTGAGTTCGAGCCCCGCGTCAGGCTCTGGGGCCTGGAGCCTGTTTCCGATTCTGTGTCTCCCTCTCTCTCTGCCCCTCCCCCGTTCATGCTCTGTCTCTCTCTGTCCCAAAAATAAATTAAAAACGTTGAAAAAAAAAATTTAAAGATGGTATGATCTGGAAAGCAAAATTTATTTTAAATCATGGATAACATTTAGCTCAAGGACAAATATGATCTAGTGACCTCAGCAGGGAAAAATTACCCATTTAGACATTTACTAATAAAGTTATATGAATGTTTTTATTATGAACAATTATTTGCCTGTTGTCCATGACTTAATGCCTTTATTGAAATTACTTGTATTGAAGGTTCCATAAGTATGTTTAAATTTTATGCCTGCAGTGTGTATGGTTGACCCTAAGTTTTAATTAGTATATAAGTTCCTACAAAGACATACTGTCTTAAAATGTAAAGAACTATTCTTGACCACATAAATGCAAATTAGCTTAGCTAATTATTTGGCTAATTTTTCCTCCTGGTTGGAGATATGCTGTGTTTAAACATAAAAGATCTGAACCAATATTGTGGGTATTAGCATAGTTGAATTTTTGTCTGGTCAGGCCTAGAAAATAATGACTACTTATTTAAAAAGCAGTACAAATTAATTCACACTGAATTTATATTCTTATTTCAAAAGTATACTTTAGGAATATTTTAATATTGATGATACATCTTTATAAAGTAATCCCCTCTTTAGTTACTTTATTGAGTAATGGTAAACGTGTTCTCTACCCTAGATACCATCACTAAGAAAATGTAGCCTATGGATCTTGGACTTTCACTGCCTCTCCTACCCCATTTCTGCACTAATAATTTAAAAATAATAATAATACCACAGGGAACATGGCTTATTTCTTTGTATTTTTTTAAATCTTTTTCAATGTTTATTTATTTTTGAGACAGAGAGAGACAGAGCATGAATGGGGGAGGGTCAGAGAGGGAGACACAGAATCTGAAGCAGACTCCAGGCTCTGAGCTGTCAACACAGAGCCCAACACGGGGCTCGAAGTCACGAACTGTGAGATCGTGATCTGAGCTGAAGTCGGATGCTTAACCGACTGAGCCACCCAGGTGCCCCCTTTTTTGTATTTGACACATAAATTTCCCTATTCACTCTAAGAAGAATATAACCCTTAAATTCACCTTCTAATGGTTAAAGAGTTTTTTTCTTTATTATTCTGATTTTTTTAAATAATTTTTGTATTTAGTTCTCCTCTTGTATTATTACAACTTTTGATAATACAAATATACATGTTTTAAAAGCGAAAAACTTTTTTTAAATTTTTTTAATGTTTATTTATTTTTGAGACAGAAAGACACAGCATGAGCAGGGAAGGGGCAGAGAGAGAGGGAGACACAGAATGTGAAGCAGGCTCCAGGCTCTGAGCTGTCAGCACAGAGCCCGACGTGGGGCTCGAACACACGAACTGTGAGATCATGACCTGAGCCGAAGTCAGACGCTTAACCGACTGAGCCACCCAGGCTCCCCAAAACTTTTTTTTTTTTATAACTACAACCAATTGATATTAGGAAAGACTAGAAATTCTCTTTAGGAATAAGAGATTGCTTTTCCCCCTTTCATTTTAATGTTAAAACTGGACTAAGAATACTTTTGTTTTTGGTGTCAGGGCTAATAAGTTAAAATCTGAGATTTCCATTTTTTCCATATAACCTCACATTCGTTTCTGTGTTCATTTGGGACAATGTGCTTCAAAAAAAGTCTCATGTAATCGATGCATCCCTATGTATCTTATCAAAATTGTTGTCCTAATTCAAATAGCTGTTTGCTCAGAAATGCTGTTATGTTCCTTAATGTTGTGTACTTGACTCAAACCTTACCTACTTTATATTTTCCCATGGTATAGATCTTGCTCAGATATTATATTTTTGTAGAAGGAGAGAACTGGCGGTGACCAATATAAATATTTTATATTATTTCAGAGCTAATAAAAATCCTTGACACACACATACACAATATTTAACAATCTAAACAAATTAATAGGTGGTCAATACTCCCTAGTACTTTCCTTAGAAAACTAGTTCTTAAATCAATCTGAATTTCAGGAATGTGAGACTATGCTATTTTCATGTTTTTGTTTGTTTTAGTTGCAGAATAATTAGGTAATATTAATGCTGAAAAGAACCTCCAAGATTACTTAGCCCAGTCTTCTAAATTACAAATGAGACATTTGAAGACCAAAAATTGGAACAGCATTCTCAAAGTCTTGAGAAGTTGATTTTTATCCAAATCTAATATTATTATATTTTATGTCATTTTTTTCTCTATTGAAAGCCTTTTTCACACATACAAATTGAATGTTATAATGTGATACTTTATAATATAATAGTAAACACCTTGAAAGCAGAATAAATATATGAGTCATTCTCAGATAATGAAAGCAGAAAACAAAGTTGCTATGTAACTTGTAACATATAGCAGGTACTTGTTAAATTTTTGTTGATTGAATAAAAAGATGTAGAACTTCTAAATTATTTTTTTAAAGAAATTAATAGAGTGGTTAAATCAAATTTTGTCTCTGGTATGAATTTGTATATGTCTTCATATAGATTTTATGTGATTTTTCCCCCAAAGGGTATTTGGGTACCTGAAGGAGAAACAGTAAAGATTCCTGTGGCTATTAAGATTCTTAATGAAACAACTGGTCCCAAAGCCAATGTGGAGTTCATGGATGTAAGTATAGACACCAGGCAATCACATTTTTATGCGTTATTAATAGACTGCTTTTAGAATTAAATAAAGACTTCACTACTTACAAATGGTATAATATTTATAGTTAAAGCCATGAGCAGGGGTCAGCAAATTTCTTAAAGGACCAGAGAATAAATAGTCTTTTTGTGCAATGTGGTCTCTATGGAAACTAGAGACCACAGCTCTGTCCTTTAGGTGGGTGAACATCCATAGGTACCTAAAAACACAACACACAAAAATGGATTTGCCTGTGTTGCAGTAAATTTGATTTACACAAACAAGATGAAGGCTGAAGGCCTGAAGACCAAATTCTGCTCTCACAAGAGCTCTGTGTTTAACCACTATGCAAAGAAGGGCAAATTGCATTTGGGAGTAGTAATGATGATTTGAAAAATTAATTGTGCTGCTTTATTTTATTATTGTTATCCACTTAGCAGAAAACATCAATCAAGGTTAGTTTCTATAGTAAGTCAGTTTGTGCTAAATTTAAATTAGGAACCTACCCGAGTCAGATAATTACCGATGGAAATTTACTTTTTTCAGTTCAAATTCGGAAGACAAACCTTATGGGTAAAAAGCTCCAACTATAGAAAAATTAGAGCGTTCTGAAGAATAAAAATACTTGATAAGGTCAATCAGAACTTTAAGATTCCCCCCCCAGCAAAGATTGTAGATTGAGCTGTTCAGCAGATTTCAGAAGGTAGGACAGATAAAATGTATATGTGGCATGCTGTTATTTTTTCACATTCAATATAAGCCATCCTGTGAGGGGTTCTATCAAAGATACATATGTTCTTTCTCTTTTAGAATGATATTTTCAATAATAAGAATGATTTTGATTTTCAAATGACCTTCGTATGAAAGATGATGCAAGCATATGAACTTTGATTTTTTTAAAGATGGATTGCTATATATTTCTACCCAGTTTCTCTTGTAAGCTCTTTTGTAAGTTTTATAGGAGCTCAGTTTTTGACCTTGGATAATTTATTTGGGCATAATGCTTACCATCATATATGGGACTGCTTTTAGTTAAAGAACTTCTTGGCTATTCATATAACAGGACTGATAATTAACCGGTGCAAGCCAGCTGCTCTGATCAGTCAGTGCTGTGCCTTACCAGTTGCTAAATATTTTGAATACCAACCTTGTTACACCTTGTTGTTTATCTACCACCACTTGACAGACACTGAGTCCAGTAACTAAATAATATTTCCTTCTGCAGGTGTCTAAAAGTTCTGACACTCTCTGCAGCTACCTGTCCTGGCTCATATAGTAAAATGTAAAACTGAAGCTTTTTCCAGTGAAGTCACAAACTATTTGATCTTGATTATAGGTATACAGTTGTGAAAGGAATTTTCAAAGAAACTAAAAAAATATTAAGAAAAAGGACAATGAATATAAAGAGTGTAGGTTAATATGTAAAACTGATATAAAAAAAGATCTTGCCCAGACTAGACTGCAGCCAAAGCTGAAATTCACAAGAATGCTAATAATCTCTGCTGGAGGCTCGGACAGCCATTTTTGTCATATTTCCATGGAAACAGACTGGCAAAAGGGGTTAAGAGGCTACAAAATAATCACCTAAGAAAGAAGCTTTAAAGGCTTCATCATGATTTTGAATGATTATTTGAAAGCTCCTAACCCCATCCTTTTTATTTTTTTTTTTCCTGATCTGAAGTCTATTCCCATGGAAACAGGAGTGGGGATGGCAGCTTGAAGTCTTAGATTTCTGCTGAATTTTAGATGAGGTTCTGATTGAGCCATGAAAGGAGTCATTTTCCTAAATCATTGGCAAATTTGGTGACCAACAGACTCCAAACCGTATGTTCTTTTTAGAAGTTTAAAAAAAAAATTAGGGAAAATGTTTTGACTGAGCCCTTCGTATGTGTGGATAGATGCCAGATTAATAGATCGATGGACTGCCATCGACAATTTCAATAAATATCAAGCAGAAACATTCAGTACTATTTCACATCTTCTTTCAAAACATTAGTGTGGCATCGCAATAATTAAAATACAGTTGCACTGGAAAAATTAATGGTAAATTCAGTATTTTAAATAGACTGGTATAATTTTAATGCAAAGTATACCTACATTTTATAGCAACATTTTTAGCTCATCTATTATGAATGTAGATCATTGTAAGTACTTAAATAACATATCAAACTATAATAAAAAGCTTCATATCAGCAAATTTATTTGTAATTTGGACCTAGGAATTAAGTTGAAGTTGCCAGTATCCCAGGGTTATTAAAATGAAGGTCATGTTTGGCACATCTCCTAGTTTGGGTTCTTCCATATGGTAGAGTACTCCCGGTTTAACTTTGAAATTAATATAACATCTGCAACCATGCTTCATGTCTCTTGCAAATTAATGTATATGTGTATTTGTTTATATGCATTTGTTTTATACCATTTTGAAGAAGGAAAATAAAGCTTCCAAAGATTTTGGAAACCATACACTCTTATTAAACATTAGATCTCTGGGCACCTGGGTGGCTCAGTCAGTTAAGCATCCAACTTTGGCTTAGGTCATGATCTCAGGGTTCGTGAGTTCAAGCCCCACATAGGTCTTGTTGCTGTCAATGTAGAGCCTGCTTCCAATCCTTTGTCTCCCTTTCTCTACCCCTCCCCACCCCTTTCTCTCTCTCTCTCTTTCAAAAATAAATTAAAAAAAAAAACATTAAGAAAAAGAAGGCATTAGATCTCTTTGCCCCACTTCACCTGACAGCATCCAACTTTATACTTGGGGTAGAATATTCTAAATTCAATAACTGTTAATACTAAGTTTATTAGATACAGCTATGTTTTACTGGTTATTATAATAAATGACAAAATACAACTTAAAACTCACTACATCCAATACTTCTATTGATATCCAGGGCAAAGGAGAGGACTTTTACATTTTCTTAGAATTTTTACCATAGGCAAAAACAAATAAGGAACAATTTGTGTTCTTGTAAATGCTATGCTAAAAGTAAGAGAAGGAGAATTTGGTCACAAGGCTGTTATTCAACCCACCTGGATATGTCTAATAGATTTATAATGACAATAATAACACACTGTTATTGAATGGCCAGTATGTCTTTAATTCCAATAAAGGAAGATCACATTGAACAACATTATAAAATAATGACTCTAAAGGTGTACATTCTTAAGAATACCTATGTTTATACACACTGCTAGTTCTTGTTTCAAATAGCACCATTTCGTTGGAAGAACACAGGGGTATTTTTTGTTGTCGTTGCTTTGTTTTGTTTTTCTTTGCTTTGTTTTGTTTTTATCCATAAAATGATAAGGAACACATGCCAAACATGATGCTATTGAGCAAGATTCCTAGAATTGGGGACCATGGTCTGGTCAAATCAGACAAGCTCATTAGTTTGTCTGAATTTCTATTACTGTGTTGTTGTTATTGTTTTCTCTGATATTTAAGTCCCACTATCACTTGACATTATTACATATAACTTGAAAGTGTACAGGTATTTAAATGTTTTATTAACCGATATGCCTTATTAAAAATAATCTTGAGATTAAAAAAAACATAATTATTCTAAATTCCAGTGACTGAACAGTAATACTTCAGCTTATTGCTTCAGTTTCTTGGCTTTAGTTTCAGCTTTCCCAGGCCAAATCGACCACCTACTTCCCAGTAAGGTGCTGCAAGGAGATATGTTTCAAATCACTCAGATTTATTGTGTAAATGGTCATATTTTTATTAAAAGAAGAATAGCTTGTTGTCCTCTCCCTATACAGTGGAAAAATTTATTCATCTTCACACAACTGGCATTTTATCATTTTCTGAAGAAATGTCCATATTAATTGTGCTTATATGTTGCTCTTCTCTATATTGCCTTAATAATATTCACTGTCTTAATGTGAGTTGTTTCAGATCTAACTGATGTCATGTTAGTAGGCTGAGACAAAAGAATTTATTAGTAGAGTTTTTCTCTCACATTATGGCAGACTTGCAAAATGATTTAAAAAGATATTTTGTACAATAACATTAATTTCACATGATAAAAAATAACATTTGTTATGCCTATGCCTTCACAGGTAACAGTAACTATTGGCTAGCTCCCATATCATACTAATAATTTTTTTTAATTCGTATAATTTAATCCAATGATATATTTAGGCCTTACAGATTTGCTCATTTGCATTCATGAACAAAATTTCAGAGGTGAAAAAATGCAAAATTTCTTTTTTAAAAAAGCCCATTATTTAGATGTCACAGGATTCTATACTGCTGCCATGATCTTGAGAAGTCAATTATAAATAATCCTCCTTTCCTAAGAAAAATTACAGGTAAAATAATTAAGAAAAGTTTTGGATAGTTACTTTGCTTTTAAAAACTTGGGGTGCCTGGGTGGCTCAGTCGGTAAAGCCTCCAACTTTGGCTCAGGTCATGATCTCACTGCTTGTGAGTTCGAGCCCCATGTGGGGCTCTGTGCTGACACTTCAGAGCCTGGAGCCTGCTCTAGATTCTGTGTCCCTCTCTTGCTCTGCCCCTGCGCGTGCTCTCTCTTTCTGTCTCTCTCTGGAATAAATGAAATATTAAAAAATATTTTAATAAAAACCAAACAATATCTTCAAATAGAGATTCTGTGAACTCCATTAGAAATAGAATTTAGTCTTTCAAGGCTCTTCTGAAAAGAAAAGAAAAGAAAAGAAAAGAAAAGAAAAGAAAAGAAAATACAAGACAAGAAAAGAAAAGAAAGGAAAAGAGAAGAAGATTAGAAAAAAGAAAAGAAAAATTTACCAGTTAACTAAAGTAAATCATTTGTTATGGTTTATTTCATTAGCCCTTCTTTACCTCCTGTTATTTGTATAGAACTTGGTCAGAAATGTCATCACATCTGAAATCACTATTTCAAACACCGCATTGTCCAACCACACTCTCCTACACCTTTGGTTTCTTACCTATAGTACCTTCTTGAGAAACATTGCACCTTTTTACGTATCACCCATACATTTGACTCCTCTATTTCTCACTACCTCTCACCTACCACCTTTCCTCCACAAACAACTTGGATTCGTCACCCGCTGTTATAATCACATTCTTTCAGAAACCTTCAACTTTCTTGCTTCTCAAAATCATGCTGATGTTAAGCAATTCTGGAAATACTGAAATGTCTCAGTGCCATGTTCTAGACCTCTTTCCAGTCTGCATATTTTCCCTAGATCATGTCACTGGATTACTAAATTTCAACTCCAGTGTATTTTATGAATCTGAGCTCATCTCTATATTTGATGTCTCCAAATTGAAATTTCGGGGGCATCTCAAATTTAACACATTTGAAATGTATCTCTTTGTCTTCTTGTCTATATCTCTTCTGCTTGTAAATAATTTGTATATTTTTCCACCCTGTTGTACTCTATCAGAAATTTGGTATTTTTCCTTGAATGTCACAATCCCTCAAACTACTCACTACCAATTCAAGAGCACATGATGCTATGATTTTTGATTCTATGCCAAAAACACATTTAGAGAGCATCCTTATCTTTTTATATTCCACTGCTACTACCTTATTCCAAATAATCAACCTCTTTAGCTTGAATTAGGAGAATAGCTTCCAGTTTGATCTACCTACTTTTTAATATAAGACTTGAGTTGTGTAACTCCTGTGCATAACAACTTTCAGTAGCTTCACTAGAGCAAAATACTAGATCCTTGCTTTCTGAGCTCCTAATTACTATCTTAGCCTTCTTTCTCTTCACCGACTTTTTTTTTTCCACTCCTACAAGTCAAGCAAGACAGTTAGTGCCTTTGCCTGGAGTGTCCTTTTCCCAATTATACCTAATGAACTCTTAGTTATCCTTATTTTCTCAGTTTAAGTATACTTCTTCAAAGATTGTTTTCCTGACCCCTTAATCTCAATTATAACCTGCTAACAGTACTTAGATATTTTCCATTGTGCATCAATCATGACATTATTATACAGTTATTTGTGCTAGTTATTATTATAGAATCCTACTCTACCACAAGCTGATAGGATCTTTGATGACAGAGACTGTCTGTTCCCACCAGTGCATATTTAATAGCAAAATAGCTTGCTATGCAAGCATGTATTTAGGAACCAATAAATACTTTGTTAATTGCCTGAATGGATTTTTTCCTATTTTTTAAAAAGACTTTTATTATTCCTCTTTTAAGCCTTCTTTATTTCAGTCTAATTGATTTCTCTACTATTTTTCCCCAATAGTCTTATCTTTTTTGGCAAATTGTACTTGGATCATTTTTCTTAGGTGTTTATATTGTTCATCTCTGATTTATTTCTACAAACTCAAATTTAGTAGCTGTCTTGAATCCAGAGTAACAACATATCTCTGAAAAATAGACCTATATTGACTCTCGAAGTAGGACTCAGTGTGCTCTCTGAAAGCCTGTTAAGAAGGAAAACGCTTTGTAGATTATCCATGCATGCAGGAAGCCAGTAACTACCCCCTAGTGGGAACCTTTTGAATACTTCCCTGCAAATGTTTCCGTTATATATGGGAAGATGGTACTATGTTTCATGTTTAGCTTCTTTTTAATCTTGAGTTCCTGAAATTTTATATAGTAATTTTGGATAGAGTTTGCTTCTCCAATAACAATCTGTTATTAGTGTTCCCCTCAGATCCACCCTTGTCACTTGCCTATTGACATCTATTCCAATAGGAACAAGGACGCGAGGATGGAATCCCATATAAAAAGGAGAAACAAAGTTTGATTTTTATCACTGATTTTTGCAAAAATAAATGTATAAAAATAATTGACTGCAGTCATAAATCACTGCTGGTATTAGTTATCTGAATTTAATAAATATTATAAAACTTGAGCTTTAATTATTGTCCTAGGGAGTACTAAAATGTTAGAAAATAGGCAACGTACTTGCCAAGTTTTATATTCTAACAGGCTTTTTTTTTTCTTGAAGTACCTAAAAGACACTTCCTAAATCCAAACCAATTTTCTCTTTGTAAGCCTCAACATGTAACTTAATAAGTTTTCTGCTCCTGTTTCTCCAAAGCATTTCTTGGATTTGTGTGAATGAAAGGATGTTTCTCAAGGGCACATAGTATACTGTACCAGTATTTAAATTTGATGAATGAAAATTAGTAGTTTGTTAAAGGCATTGGCTTTGCATATTGTAGATGTTTTCCAGCTTTGTAAATTCTACAATTTGGTGAATTTTATAAATTGTTACAGATGTATTGCTTTGCCACCACAGAGCTAGAGGAGAATTACACTGATCATGTACAGTTTCTGACTCCAATCTGAACAGTATTTGCTAATTATGATGGTTTAGGAAGACTCCTCGCTCAGTTTGATTGCACCAGTAGAAAGATCTGTTTATAATATGAAACTTGTTCCTAAAATTCAGGTAGAAAACTCGTGCCCACAGGACAAGTATATACCAGAAAATAGCATTTCCAAAAAATTAGCAAATAATTTCAGACCTATCAAACCTTGATATGATTGGTTTTGTTAGTGCTTAATGTTATGTTTACAGGTTCAAGTTTACAAAATATTGTTTCCGCTAGAGGAAGGGACTAGCTGAATAAAATCCTAGTTTGCATTATGTAGCATAAGGTGATTTTAGTTATTCATATAGCAGGGATTTGGTTCAGGAAATGAAGGCTTAATATGCTGCGACATTTTCAGTAGCACACACACATACAATTATGTGTATCTACATAGTGGAGTGAATATATATTTACATATTAATGTATACTAATATATATTATAAATATATGTTATAATTATATTATTAACGTAAATAAATTATAAGTATTATCAATACTGTAAATATATATATTTTAATCTCATCATTACCACCTTGCATAAAATGATTACCATACAATTTCTGTTTCTTTAAGCCTATTAAAATAATGAGTTGTACCATACATACTACAGAAAGAGCTCAATTGTATTTTTTCTCGGTAAAAATAAAAGAATCAAGATACTGTTTTGAACATTTCTAAATGCTGCAGCAGCTCCTAGGAAGCCATGTTTTTTGTTCTCATAGCTTAATCGTTTACGTATAGCTTGGCACAGTGTGATTAGAAATAAGAATGAGCACCTCTGAGGTAGTAAAATTATCAGACCAGTTTGTCTGATAAAAAGCTTAGCATTTTCTACAGTGATTGTAGTGACTACAATTTTATCTAGGGTTTTGATCCACTTAAGAATTTCATCTAACCTCTCTGAACTTAAATGTTCCATTATCTGTTCGAAAATAATTAGAAGCTGTAAGCAGAAGTCTTCATACATGGAGTTCCTTGGGAGTCCCTAAGCTCATGGAAGCAAGGAGTGTGATGGATGCTGGTCAGCTGATATTGGACCAGCAGCTATAATAGCAGGAAATGCTGCTTAGCTAGGTGAGAAAGTTAACGTGGGGAAAATCAAAATGAAACATTTGGGATTTATGGTTGGAAATAAAGGTACCTTTTTCGCTTGTTTCCTGGTTAGAAAGTAGCCAAGGGAGCTAGTTCTTTTTTTCAGTTGTTTTTTGAAAATTTATAATTAAGATCTAAGAGCCCACGTGATCTCAATCATATTCAGTGTAATTTCCTTCATCCTCATGAAGAAATTTTAGTGAATTAGGAAAATGTTTCGTACATGCATGCAGATAATAGGTGAATCTGACCAGTAAATTAAAAATTGCTTTAGCAAACGTGGTAAATAAACCATAGGAAACATGTATAAGCTTTTTGGGAGGGTTGCAAATACAAGGGGTTTGAGTACAAAGCCAGAAAAATACTTTCCTTTCGTGAGTCAAGTAATGAGCCATGTTCCTTTAAAATGAAAATTTAATTTCAAAATGAAGAATACTTATTCATTTAATAAACATGTTACTATAGTCTCACTAATGAAAAAGTATTTTATTCTTTTGCAGAGAGATGCTACAAAATACAATATTCTCTGGTTTTTCATGTCATGTTGCTTTAAAAAGGAGTGAATTCCAACCTACATTAGTCTATTTTCTCTAATTTCCACTAAATTTATAATGCATATACTAAGGTATAACTGTGCGTTATTTTTGCATCCCCAACAAAATTGTTAATATCTTTTGGTTAATAGCTACTCCACTCTTTGTAAATCCCACAATACCCATTAACTGAGTAGTAATATTTCAGTAAATATTTATTTTTAGTTTGGAAGGATGGATATATTTACTTCATTTGTTTTTTACTAAGCTTTAACGGAGTGCCTACTATGTTCTGAGTCCCATGCTACTCTAGGGATTGTAAAGATAACTATCATGGCTTAAACTTAGTGAGATTTCTCTAGTAGCATTAAATTAATAAAACAACATTCCTTAGGTTGGAACAGAAGAAGTATGTTAGGGGATTAGTAGAAGAAAATATGATCATTAATGGTGGGTGGGTTTAGGGATCTTTTACACTCTTCACCAAGGCAGGAATACCAAGGTTATTTGACCTTCCAGTTTATGTGGTTGCGTTTGTCTAAAATGCATGCACTTTATGAAATAAATTGAACTTTGTTTCAGTTTATTTTTTACCCTGATCTTACTTTTGCCACATATATTTAATATATTTATTTTTATATCATTTATGCCATATATGTGTGTATGTATACATATATATTTCCATTTCGTGTGTGATTAGGGGGATTTGTTGGTTTATTTGTTTGAGGGGGTTTAAGTCAGGAGATAATGAATTAATATACAAATATTCTCCTATAACTTAATTAACACTAACTCCCTCAAGGTAGGATATTAAAGTGTAACACAGTTTTCAGATATAGGTCTTATATAAACCCTGACATATCTGTTTCAAATATGTTTATTTTAAAAATGTTTATAAATGTTATATTTCTATTTTATTTTAAAGCAAGAACTTGTTAGTTTCCATTTTAATCTGGGGATTAATTTATTAAGAATATTTGCTTATAAATGCTATTCACCCAAAAGAAGGCCACAAGTTCTCTCCTATTTTATTGGGTTAGGTATGAACATATTTTGAAAAGGCTCTGTACTTTTTTTTTTTCACTTATATACACAATTAACTCTCAAATAATGTCTATGACAATATTTTTGGTTAATCTTTATATTTTTTGGAGCTAGGAGATGATAGCTACAGATTCACTAAAGATAAATCAACTCTTCTGCTTGATAATCTAACTATAATTGAAGTAACTGCCTGTGGAAAAAAAATTGCCAATTTAAAACAATATTCATTTTTTCCTCCTCAATCAGATTGTATTCCTTTATAATATCTATATATCTCTTTAGTAATATTTTGTACAGTAAATCTGTATTTATATACATCATGGACATTTGTAGCTGTTAAAAATGACATTCTTATTTACAACTAGGTATTAAGATACTTATAGGGGCGCCTGGGTGGCGCAGTCGGTTAAGCGTCCGACTTCAGCCAGGTCACGATCTCGCGGTCCGTGAGTTCGAGCCCCGCGTCGGGCTCTGGGCTGATGGCTCGGAGCCTGGAGCCTGTTTCCGATTCTGTGTCTCCCTCTCTCTCTGCCCCTCCCCCGTTCATGCTCTGTCTCTCTCTGTCCCAAAAATAAAAAATAAAAAACGTTGAAAAAAAAATTAAAAAAAAAAAAAGATACTTATAAAGAGTGTGGATATAATTGTGTTGGCAGAGTTTTCTAATTGAAAATGAGTAAAGGACTTTCCTAATAAGGCATAAACTCTTTCCACTGCTTGTGAAGCAAACAGAATTGCTATTAACAGACTATCATCCCTTTATTTAATGTGTCATCTGTTGTCCAGAGGAAATTAACGACTACCATCTGCATCAAAAAATACACAATTTAAACTTATAAGTTAGAACTGCAGCAGAACATATGTTGCAGTGAGATGGGCAGCGTGTGAGAATTCCGGTTTCCCTAATGTGATCCATCTGAAATCACTATTAAGTCTGGAAAGATCCCGATCTCCAGGTTTCCTTTCATAGTGTTCTTTCCATAGGCAGAACAATACACCATTTCCTAGTGTGAGTGAAGGTGAAGTATAGAACATTTCTCCAGTAAATTTAATTTTACCTCTCTACAAGGCTCATGCATCACTGCCCATTTTTAATCAATAAATTATTTTCTCCCTGTTAGATGTAGACTTTGATTAGCTTGAACTTCTTAAAGTAGTATCAGAAAAATAAAAAAAGAAACAATTTATGTAAAATCCGTTCATTGTGATCCAGGTATGTTGAATAAATTTTCTTCTATTCATCATGGTAATAAAGCAACAAAGACCAGCAAAGTATATTCTGGCACAAAGACTTGCATAATTAATGCCAACTTTTCATAACAAAAAGATGAAAACTTATGTTTAAGAACTTCCTATTATTTAATTATTTTTTTTCTGCATGTCTCTTTTCCCATTAGCAGTTCAAATAGACTTCTATTTCTAAAGGTAATGCATATGCCAGATTATTATTATGTGGATCATAAATGAAGGTTTTTAGGAGTCTGTGTTAATAATACAAGATATTATTTTCATCACCATAGTGAAGTGCTTTTTAAAAAAGCTACTGTTGGTTAAAGGTTAGTAATCAGCCAATCAAGACTTGATGAAAGACAGTTCTAATATTTAAGTCAACCAACCAGACCGTTTAAAATATGTATTTGCCAGCTAAGCCATTTTCGAAGTCTGGTTCTCTATTATCTAACTGTCCTTTTTATGATGAGATATTACATTGCAAGGTCTCTGTGCTATGAGGTTGATAAGGCTGAATGTGAGCACTGGCATACAACTAAACTATTTGACTTACAAATCAGCATTAGAGCATAAAGTATTCAGGGACAAGGGGCCTTGGCAGATTACTAAGTGATATTTATCATTTGGATTTCTCCTTCTCAAGTGCTTAAATTTAGGAACATGTCAGCGTTTGATAGGGATTAGTGGCATAATCTCAAGGTAAAATTTACCTGTAAGAACAAAATTAGTTTCACCATTAAATGTGTGTATATATATATATATATATATATATATATATATATATACCTCAATTAAGATTTGGAGAAATCCCATGACCCACTAAGCTCATATAAGCCAACTCTCAAATCATGTTTCTTTCTCTCAGGGTGTTGATTACTATATAACACTCTACAGAGAGTAATAACATATTTTCATTTTATCCCTGATAACTGGCGTTTTTAATTTGCCATCACAACATCAGTTGACCCCTGTATTCTACTCCAAGACTCCATCTGTGGTTTATCAAGGAGAAATTTAAAAATGTTATAAACTAAGGATACTTTAAGAGACTTGAGAGAATGTGAGATTCTGTAATAGTTCACTCAAAAAGTAAATTAAATAAGTCTACTTGAATAATAATGACAATCTGTGGAACCCAAATGGCAGGAATACCAGTGTACTTCAGGAATGACCAGGAAAAAGACATTAAAAGCTGTGAGGATCCACAGACACATCGCTCCTCTCAGCTTTTACCCAGCTTGTGTGAAGTGCTCCACTAACCCCTTACTCTGAAGAGCAGGGTTTAGGAAAAGAGTCTCTTTGGCTTATCTTGGGAACATGCCTATCCCTGGATCAAGGAAGAGGGTAGAGTCCCATTGTTCCAAGTGGCTGTTGATGGTCCAGCAGTTTTAGCATATACATTGAATAGACACTAAGATTCATGAAAGGAAAAGGGGGAACTAGAGTGGAAACCCAATAAATGATTGCTAAAAAGAGTTAATACCTTTGGTTCAACCAGATAAACCAGAGAAATTTTTATTTCAAACTGCATAGCCTCATTGTTTTCTTTTGCTTTCCTTTTTATTGTTTCTCTTTTTTTTTTTTCATAATTCACTTTTCCCTTTTAATGGGAAGTTATGAGATTTTTCTCCCAATTTTTTAATCAAAGTAGTATATATAGATAGAAATATAGACATATAACATCTATGTTAGTATATAAATATAAATATATATTCATCATATACATAGTGCTATATATGAAATCATTATTTGAAGTCAATAATCGCTTATTGAGAACAAGAGCGTTCCTTAAGCATACGATCTTGTCATCACCACATGGAAACAAGAAGGACCAGAAGCATCTATATTAAGAAATGATAGATTACAACTCTACCTAGGGTAGTCACTACAGGGAGAAGTTTCTAAAACATCTAGCCCTAGATTACAGTTAAAAATGAAGTTCCTCTTTGACTTTTCCCTTTGGTTAAAATTTTTAAATACTGGAAATATTTAGCTAAGAGTTACTGTCTTTAAGTATAAGAGAAGTTTTATAGGAAACAATCTAAGTTGTCTAAGGATGGAAGTTGGCTGTAAGCTCTCCAGAAATATTTATGGTACCCTTTACTTTCATATATTATAGAGTTATAAAAGAAGTTATATAAAAAGTTTCACCAAAGTGAAAGAAGACATTTAGCAACTGCAGGATTCTCAGTAGAAGAAATCTAAATGTTAACACATGGAATCTATCTAACTTAAGAGTTGGTAAAGAGAAAAAAAAAAAACAAGAATTTTTTTTTTAAGTCCGATAGTTCAAAGAATATTTCCTTAACACAGGGCTAGACATAATTGAAATTAGCACTGCTAGTCATCTTTTTTTTTAAATATATTTTCTTTGTAAGCAGAAATGAAAAGAGCCTAAAGCAGGAGTTCTCACCATTTTTTTTTTCAGTTCAGAGATTCCTTTGAAACAACTGATGAAAGCTATGAAAACTTTGCTCAGAAAAAGTGCACCTCCATGTATATTCAACCATGATTTTGATTCAATATCTAGGGATTTGGATTCCCTCTGAAGTTCATATACACAGTCAAGAATCACTGGCTTAATGTCTTTGCTGATGTTATAACCCTAAGGGAAATTTAAGTGGTTAATATCTGCACTTAGACTGCCCAAGAGATTATTCTAAATCATTAGTGTTTCCACAGTGTATTAAGACAAGTACCGAGGTGTCTGTGTATCTCACCTTGTTTAATCTCAACAATCCAGTAAGAGGTTTTCTCCAATTAAGAGATTGGAGTTCTGAAAGGGGAGATAGATGAATGATCCAAAGTTCCGTATAGCTAATAAGTGGCAGGATTCAAATATCTAACTTGATTCAAAAATGTTTCCTTCTGCCAAGTTATAATGTTAAAAGTGTTGAATACCTTTTGTGAGAAGTAACAAATTTTGGGCCATAGAATCTATTATGTGTACGACCATAAAATATTTGGATAGCAGGAATTCAATTCAGTCCTGGAGAATATGAACAATCTAATAAGTAGCAGGTAACACTAACTGGAAGGAAATAATGTCCAGTTTCTCTTTTACTGTTACATGGTGTATTTTTAAACAGGTACAAATGTTCACTTTACTAGAAGATTTTTAAAAATAAAATAAATAGGTAAAATTAACTTAGAGTTTTTACAGGAAAAATAATTTAAATGGTAAAAATATTTCAGGCTAAAATGAAAAATCAAATAGATTTCCCAGATGTTTGCCCAGCGTTTTGTTCTATAATTTAAATCAGAATATCCAACTGCTTACTAATTAAAACAATATGGAGGGGCGTCTGGGTGGCTTAGTTGGTTAAGCGTCTGACTCTTGGTTTCAGCTCAGGTCATGGTCTCACAGTTCATGGGTTCCAGCCCCGCATTGGGCTCTGCACTGACACTGCTGAGCTTACTTGGAATTCTTGCTTTCTCCTTCTCTCTCTGCCCCTACCCCTCCCATCTCAATCTCTCTCTTTCTCAAAATAAATTAAAAATAAGCTTAAAAATATTTAAAAAAATGGAGGATTTCATAAACCCTCAGTTCAGCATGCCCCAAAATGATCTGTTCTTCAATCCTAAATGTGACTTTTTTTTTTCCTGTGCCCCTGTGTTTAATGAATGGTGACACCATCCACCATGACCCAAGCATCTCCAGCTTTTTGCTATTTCTCAACCCAACACCAAATTGTAAAGAACTTTATGGTCTGATCTTTCCCTGATCCTTCTGCTCCTAGGCTTAATCTTTTCTAGTTCAAGATTTGCAAGCATGACAGAAAAGTCCTTTGAAGACATAAAGTTGATTGACAATCTAGCTGCAGAGGTCCTCGCTAGAATTTTGGGATGAAGGAGTTTAGAACCATTGTAAAGGATGGGAGCCTGGGAGGGGGGCATGGAGAGATTCATAATTTAAAGCTCTCTGGTCTTGATGGTCAGTATTCATATTTTATATAAAGGGCTACAGTGAGTCTATCAGCAGTACTATGCCATGTACCTACAAACTAGAGGTTGCAAGAGCCATCAGATGGCTCTAGCTAAAGTTCTGTCCTATTCCCACAGGTATGCAAAACTGCCACTTTAGTTGAATTATCCTTTTCCCTGTTTTTACCACTTACTGATTAATATCTAACATTAATGAAATAAAATATAAAATCTCATCAAACAATAACATTATAAGAATACACAAACATTCTATTTGGATAAATTTCACTTAATCTTAAAATGTTGGAATTTCTTAAAATTATAAAATCCACTGATGGCATTTATTTATTAACTGATCATTTTTAAGTGATAGCTTTACTGTCACATGAATGTTTAAAAAATAAAAAATTACATGATTATTTGTGAATTAATGGCTTAATGTATCCTTGCAGATTTGACAATTTAGATTTTAACTGAGTATAGCTCTAATGAAAATGAACATGTTAAACATGAATTTGTATTGTGGAATTTTTCTAAATTATTATATAATATAGTCAATTGCCTTGATAGAATTTGACCATACTCCATATTAATCTTTGCTTGAATTAACATTTTGTCATAATCCAAAAATTCTTTAACCATCAACATTTACTTGATACATTACTGGACAGCTGTGTTTCAATGGAGAAAAACTATTCTATCAATAGTTGTATACATGGGGATTGAAAGGGAATGTTAATAGATTCTGTACCAATTAATCATTTCTTTTCTTATGCTCTGATAAAAATGAACAAGTATTCATAAAAATGCTGAAAATACTTAAGTAAAAATTGATAAATATCTTAATTAAATGCGGGTATGATTACTGTCAAGGATTTAATACATATCTTTGAGACTTTTTTTTTCTTAACTGATTAGATGTCCCCCATTTCCTTAACCATACATATCATAGACAATAATGTATTAATATATGGGAGTTTAGTCCAAAAAAGTTGGAATCCCTTTAAATGTACTCAAGTGAATAAGGGGGTTTTTTTTGGGGGGGGAGCTACATTCTCTAGTTGCTTCACGTGCAGGAGAAAAGGTGATATCTAGGAGGAGGCAAACAGACAAACAAACAAACAAAAAAGACTATCAGAGGACCAAACCCACACAATTAGAACCTAGAGAAAGTTCTTTAGTGGTAGGAAAGAATATCTCAGGAATTTCAGGGTGCTAGAAAATAGAAGAGAGCATGCAGAGTTATTAGAAGTTTCTACAGATTATATTTTGGGACCACTTTAAACTTTGGGAAAAGTGGTAATATAAATATTTTTATTTATGTTGATGCTTCTTAAAAGAGATGTTTTTTAAGAACCAAGCCACTAGCATTAATGAGTTTATAACTACTTTATAACTCAATTACCAGAATATATTTATTTATTTTGGGACTTCTCTTTTGTTTCATTGACCTGTCTATACCTACTTTAAAAAATGAATTGAAACACTGTTTCATTTACTTCCCCTTTATTGTATATTTTGTTACAGGAAGTAAACTGTCATTATTATTCAAAGAATTATTTTTTATATTATTTTTCTGGTGAAATTTTTAATTGTTGCATTAATTTCTCTTCTTCTTCCAAGTGATACCTTATGTTTATTTATTGAAATAAATATGTAGTTTAATTTTGAAGAAGCTGACCCTTTACAATATTGAAACTTCTTATGCAGTTGAGAAGTATATCTCATTCAGATATACTTTAGTGTTATAATTTTCTTAAAATATTATTGAATTTTTCTTACTGGAATAACTTCTAAGTATTTTGTTTCTGTTTTTAGTATAATTAGAATATTATCTCTTATTTATATTTTTAATTATATATTGTTGGAACAAATGAACATTTCTGGTTTTGCATATTTATATTACATCTAATCTGTTATTTCTAATATTTGTTTATTTCTTTGGTTAAAAAAAATACCACTGATGACTAATACTAATTTTATCACTCACTTCCTAATATTCAAATCCCTCACTTCTTTTTCCCGTCATATAGCATCGTCTGAAGCCTCTAGAAACATGTTGAACAATGGTAGTGTTGAACATGAATACAGTAATGTTTTCCTAATATTATTGCAAATCCTTGTAGAAACTATGATGTTTTCATCTTGCTTGTTTTATATATTTTCTTATTCAAAATGTTTTATGTTGGTATTTTTGAGTTCTTTCTCTAGATCAGGGTTTCCAAAGTACTCTATTACTATAAGACCATATTTCAACTTTCTACCTCCATTTAATATTTTTATTATCTTTACATTTCTATCAATTTAGTGACCTTTTTCTTTTTAGTATTTGCATTTTTAATAGTGTTTATTACTTATTTTAGAATTCTAGACATATAAGGAATCTCTTCTTTTACACTTTAAAATGGTTTTACCAAATGCTCTTCAGTAGCCAGCAATATCTCTTACCATACAGATTCTCCAAGTTGTTTGATTAACTGACTTTTCTTGGCAAGTAATTATCTACACCTTTAAGACACATTATTACCTTACTCTGTGAAAACTTATTCCTAAAAATATACTATACTTCTTTTTTTATGTTTATTTATTTTTTAAAAAAATTTTAAGTGTTTACTTATTTGTGTGTGTGTAAGGGGGGAAGGGGTATAGAGAGTGAAGGAGACACAATTTAAAGCAGGCTTCAGGCCCTGAGCTGTAAGCACAGAGCCCGACGTGGGGCTCGAACTCACAAAGCATGAGATCATGACCTGAGACCAAAAGTCTGATGCTTAACTGACTGAGCCACCCATGTGCCCCTATCATATTTTTACTTTTATATCGTTTTCACCATTTCTGTAACTCAGTAGATTTCTGATGTAGTATGTCATGTCTATCTTGGTCATGACTCTAATTTCTTGTATAAAGTAGGATGTAGTTAATAACTATTTTATGAAAAAAAATTCTCAGTTGCATTGATAGACATTCCATATTTGGTGTCATAGCTATTTCTAAAAAGTCTACAAAATTTTACTAAAAGCAAATTATTTCTTAGTTTGTTTTCAAGTGGTTTGTGTTACAGGCAGGATTTCCCAGGAAGGATAGTCTGAGATGGAATATAGTACCCAAAGTGTTCTTAGGAAGTGCCCTTGGGGTCAGCAGTTGTGGTCGGGAGGATAGAAAGAGGCGATGATTTAGGTTTAACACCACTTTTTCTGATTCCATTGGTAGCTCTGGAGCTAGAATGATCTATCAAAGCTATCCTGAGTTGACAATCCAGCAGTCTTTATATGCATGTTGCTCTGGGAAGGGGTATAGACTTGAGTGAAGTGGCTTTCTGCAGCTGAGAAAATTCTGAAGTGTGGGTTGGCAGGAGGCAGCCTTCTAGCAGCTCTCTCAGATGCTGAGGCAACAAGTCCTTCCTTGAAGGGGGATCTGGGCAGTGATCATTTTATGCCATGTTGTATCCACAAATCAACCGATGTCTGGGCAACATCAAGCATGTGACCAAGGGGCACCTGGGTGGCTCAGTTGGTTAAGTGTCTGACTTCAGCTCAGGTCATGATCTTGCGGTCCGTGAGTTCGAGCCCCGCGTCGGGCTCTGTGCAGACAGCTCAGAGCCTGGAGCCTATTTCAGATTCTGTGTCTCCCTCTCTCTCTGCCCCTCCCCTGCTTATGCTCTGTCTCTCTCTCTGTCTCAGAAATAAATAAACGTTTAAAAAAAAAATAAAAAAAAAAAGCATGTGACCAAGGAGGTCAGGTGTTATTTTTGTGTAACACAAAACACAAATCTGAGTTAATATGGTTAACTAACTCTGTATGTGATAGGAAAAGTTAATATACTTAAAAGAATGCAAGATAAAATAATACAAAATGTTATATTTTGTGCTTCAGAGAACAGAAAGCTTAATAAATACAGGGACTTTAGAGAAATGTGAAAAGATAAGATTTGAGCTCATTCTTTTGATACAGGTTTGGTTTAGGTAGGTTTAGGGAACAGAGAATTCATTGCATGTTATGTGTCCTTCGGTAATTTAGATTTGCCTTGTATCATCATGGTGAAATGGAAGAGCCTGACATATTTGAATGTAGCATCAAAAAGCTCATCTGGAAGCATAGTTAATTAAGTGAAGTGACAAGAGATAAAACCAGAAAGATAAGTTAGAAAAAAATTAAGAAGAGCCTCAAATGTTCAACAAATGTGTCTTCCCTTCCCTATCCTACTTCCCCTCTTTGGCAGATAAACAGATGTTTGTAATGTATAATTTGAAAACTGAAATAGTGACTTTTCAGGTAATTCTGATCAAAATCAAGGAGCTTATTTGAATAATTAAATAATGATGTTGCAGTTACCTGAAGGGTTCAAGTTATATGTAGGAAGAATCAATATCTTTATTCATCTGCTTAATGGCCTCTAGAAAATGTAGTTTTAGCATTTTGGTGCTGATACCATGGTAACAGACCCCATGAATGATTTTTATAAGGAAAGTGTAGTCATTTACTTTGCTTAATGTTTTAGGATCATGTCTGGTGAATAGAATTATATTGTTTAGGATTATTATCGTTATTGTAGAGAAAGTTTCAGAAAGTGCTTAAGTTGCTGCTTCTTCTTCCCCGTGACAGGATAACAAATTTTCAGTTTGAATGTGTAACCTATGGACATTTTTAGCATAAATTACTTGGAAAATGTGTTTATCCTTAGATCAAGAACTCTTCTTCGTTCCAAGAGTTTACAATTTCAAATATACATATACATCCCATTTTTTTCTCAACCAGACATTTCTTTTCTAGGAGCAGAATATATATATATATATATATATATATGTACTCAAAAATGGACAACATCATTAACATCTCAAAATCATAGCTCAATAATTAGGAATGATACCTATTGGCTTGATTAATAGTTTTCATAGTGATGATTCAGAAGTAAATGCTAAACACAGGTCATCACAAATTGATCAGATGTTCTGTTGTGATGATTGAAGTCAGATGACTTTTATAGGGCTAAATTTTAAAAGGACATTTTGACTGTAACTCTCCAATAGTAATTAGCTTTATGGTAGGTATTTTCACTTAGCAATCAATTTGAAATTGTTTGGACAATGGAATTTTCAAATATTTGGTTGACATAATTAATTATCTATCTAGTCCTTTTGAAATATAGCATCAGTTACAAACCATTATATATTATCAATATTTAATCAGATTGCTGCTTCTAAGGCTTAAAAGTTGGAAGTGACTGAAGATTTTTATGAGGAAGAGGACAGTATGAAGAAGAAAGGCTATACTGAAGGCTATGTCATAAGAGCTACTCAGAAGGACTATACATTTGCTTTGTTTGTTTGTTTTTGTTTTTGTTTTGTTTTAGAGAGAGAGAGAGATCTGGAGGGAGGGGCAGAGAGAGAGAGGACAGAGAGAGAGGGAGAGAGAGAATCCCAAGCAGGCTCCATACTGTCAGCAGAGAGGGTGATGTGGGACTAGATCCCATGTGCCATAAGATCATGACCTGAGCCTAAATCAAGAGTCTTACACTTAACTGACTGAGCCACCCAGGTGCCCCCATGCTCGCTCTCTCTTTCTCTCTCTCTCTCTCTTTTTTTTTTTTTTTTGTTTTAGTTGGGTTGGTTGTCTTCTTAAGTTCTATAAGCTCTTCACATATTAGAGAGACTAGCTGTTATAGTAAGTGTTGCAAATATTTTTCCTTTGTCATGTGGGTTTTGATGTCTTTATGGAATAGCATAATATGCATAAATATTTTTAAATCAAATTTATTAGTGTCTTCATTTTTGTGATGACTTGTGTCTTGGTTAGAAAGCAGTTTCCTAGTTTAATTTTCATTGGTTTATTGCTTTTGAAAATTTCACTTGTGAAGTTCTACTTCATCACATTTGATAGGGTGAAGAGATAATAAAAGCAAGGCAAGAAATATTTTGATGTAATATTCTTGAGCTGTGGTTAATTATGATAAAAATCAGCTATAGAAATTTAAGTATTTTGATACTTAAAAGATAATTCCAACCCCACTAAACTGAAAACCTACAACTGATTATTTCACCAACAATAACTTTTTATTGACACAGATGCTGAGAGTTGGATTTAATTATCTCCACTTTATTTTGTAGTCACTTTTCCATGATAATATTTATAATATTTATTAGGTATTTAAAAATAGAGAGACCGGGTCTGAATAATGACACTTAGGCATTGTTATTTACTTGATACTAATGTACTATACAGCTTTAAAAATATTTTCATTAAAACTTATGTGTTCAAATGCTTTATTTCTCAACTTATGTTATTATAGTAAGTGTATATATTTAGGTTATTTGTGAATAACTGCAAAGTGCATTGAAAATTTTAAAAAATAATTTTGAAGTTAATAAAGTAATTTGATATTTTAACTTATCTCTAATTTAATATTAAATATTCTGAAATTTTTAAAATTGTGACTCAAAGATATTTTATTGTCGTTTTTTTGCTCTCAATTGTGACTAAATTAATGTTGATTGAACTTGCTAAACCATTAATTTCATTTAATTATGAAAGTTTAGTATATGTGGCTTAAATAACAACACATTTTCACGGAATTGGATATCTTTCTACACCTGAACCAACCCTTTTATTTTTTTCCTAGTTTCATAAATAAGTTTATAGCTTTGGCTTACTACCTGATCATTATAATTTTTAGGGATGTATTATATTAATGTGGAATATAATGGTAAAAAGCTTTCACTTCATATTGTAAAAAAAAAAATCTGAAGTACCACAAATAAATAAACATGGCTAAAATATTTTAAAAGAAAATGTAGATTTGTGTATATATTAGGAAGAAAAAATTGATATAAGTTAATTTAATAAGTTATATATTATATATGCCCATATGTATGTGTGTGTGTGTGTGTGTGTATATATATATATATATATATAGAGAGAGAGAGAGAGAGGGAGAGAGAGAGACTATATATGTATTTTATTTAAGTCAGGATAGATGTATCCATGTTTTTCTATTTGAGTACTTAAACATAAAGTATGTTTTCATGGTCTGTATTCACATATGCAAGTTTAATCTCTATGTCCAGATTTTTGGACAAAGTTTAAAATTCAGTAATAAAGAAAAGTAGTCTAGTACTCAAAATATATTTTGTTCTATGTTCTTAATCAAAATATATCAGACTCTCTCTAGGCATCAAGAAAGAAATGCTAAGTTGCTCCAGAATACTTTGCAAATGCTAAATATATGGGTCCTGGTCCTTATTATAGATGTTGTTCTGTAAACATTTTGGTATTCCAGTCTTATCTTCTTGATGAAATATTTACCTTCAAATGTATAAATGATCATTTACCCAATAAAATGCACATCTATAACAAAACGTTCTATATATGCACCTATGAATAACAACAAAAAACCCCACTAAATTCCAAGAAATTATCCTAATATATTTGATAATAACCAGCTGAGCTAAAATCTATTATGGGTTTAACCAAAGAGATGTTTCCTTTTGGAGGTACACCTGAATTAAATATGCAAGCTATGTGTGTTGAAAACATATCAGTTTGTAATTGGATCTTTCTTGAGGCCATTCAGACATGCACAATAGACATGGCTTTTGCTCTTGCAATTACTTTAAAATTAATGGGGAAGGAGACTATCTAGTGTACTATCTCTCTTTTCATAATACTTTTTTTTTCTTCTCAAGGTAATGAAAAATATACATTCAAATGTTCTTTTAAATTATTTGAATTCCACTATTAAAGGAAACCTAGGGACAAAGTCAAAAATTAATTTCTTTCTTTCTAAGGAACATTTTTAGAATCTAGGAAAAAATAGATGTCACTAGTTAGTATAATTGACAACAGTAGCCTCTGTGACCTATCTCTAATCTCTGTGTATCAATTATATTGTTTATATTAACACATATTTATAGGTAATATTTTTCTAAATTTTATTCTTATTGCATTTTTTATGAATTCATGTGATATGCAGTTTGTTTTCATTTTTAGAATATGACTGGATATGTGTTAAATGCTGAGTAAATCTCTGTGTTTGTTGATCAAATGAATTCCAATGCTGGATGTTTTCTCCAAAAAGTACACTGTCCCATTAGAAACTCTTAGCTCATAACCAGAATATCTGTAGGTATTTATTTTCAAAGCCATATAAAGTAATCCAATAACTACCAAATGAAGTATTTAAATATTTCCATCACATTTCCAAAAAAAAAAAAATACATTAGTTGTGCAAAAATGCCTTAATGGTAAAAAGCACATAATTCTGTACTGATATTGCAGGTATTCTCAAGTGCATTGCTTCTTTAATCACACTAAAATTTAATTGCACAGTTTGCATTTAAAAATCATTGAAATTGGCTTAGAAGAACCTTCAAATACTTGCTTTCTCTATACTATGATTTTTAAAATTGAAATAAATTTCAGGTTATGATGCTGCACTACATGTTTTAACATCTGTGAATTTTAATTGATATAAATTTCAATTAAAAGGTCTAAAAAGTGAAGAATTTATTTTTTACAAATGGATTTTGCATACCATTTGAAAATTTGATTAATAATTGTTCTGAATATATGAATTATTTTAATGTAAGTAACCTATGTAAGTGTTATCATAAATAACAACTTTCTGGTGCCTCTGATGAAACACACTGTAGCAAATAACTCTTGAGAGTTGAAGTGCCACAAAAACGTTTTCTAATAATCCAAAATTTTCGTAATCATGACTAGTGACTTTAAATGTTTAATTTTTACTCTCAAAATGATCTTATATTTAGGTTTCTAGTAGTAGATCCATCTCAGTTCATTCTGGTTCTTAGAATGAAAACTTAGGTCATGGTCATCAGATTCTTAAAATTAGATAATATTTACAAGAGGACTTCAGAAATTCTGGAAGCTATAATATTATAAAGGATAAAAAGATTAGTAGAAAAAGTCGAAGAGTTTGTTATATATTCATACGTGGGGATACAACAATGACATCGCAACAATTAATAGACACCACAGACAAAAGTTATAGCATGCACCTTTGGAAAGCCGTCCCTGTGTGTATGTGTAAAAAAACAAAAAACAAAAACAAAAACAAAAAAACGATAGTATTAGACAGTACACTGAATGTTGAATACCATAAATTCTTTTGCCCTTTTCAGAATTATTTAGCAGAATGGTCAAAAAGTAATCGTTATGCAGTCATTAGGCAGGGGATACATATGAATAAGGCAATGAGCCAGACTGACCGACACTTACATGGAATTTGATGAAAAGAAAGCCATCCATATAGGTTAAGTAGATTGTGAAGAAAGCATAACCAGTTGTGGGAATGATAAGAATAGAGATGATGAGAAGCACAGTTCTACTTATGTAGGATGCAAATCATTTCCCACAGCAGGGAGGAGGACTAAAAAGAGGGAAACATTTTTATCTTGACTTGTAGATTAAGTCTTCACCTTCCATGAGACAAATTCCTCAAGATTCTGTTACTTAATGAAGGACTAACTACAACAACAAAAATGTTGACACGGGAAACCCCAGTTCAGATATGAGAACACATAAGCTTTAAAAATGTATCTGCCTTTGGCAATTCAGGGCTTCATTTCAGATTTCTCAGGATTCACTGTCAGTGCTAGGATCCCATTACCTCGTTCATGGACAACAGCTTCCCAATCTCTTGGTTTTCAGACCTTTTCCCTATGATTTGTCCTGCTGCTAGATTGAATGTTTCTTGGGCAAAAATTTTGAATTGATCCCCATTTTTGATAGAATAAAATCTAAATGTCAGACATTATTTAAACTCCTCCAAGCCCTACTACCAGCCTGCCTTTCCAGTTTTGCTCCTTACTCTATTCCGTCCCATAAAGCTGATCTAACTGCATTCCCGATACATGCAGATTTTCCCACTTTCCTAACTTTAGAAGGAAAGGAAGCTAATTATATTGAATACCTGTTATGCCCCAGCCCCTGTGCTAGACCCTTTTGTACATATTATGTGAAATTATTGTTACACGAGACAGGCAGTATTGATCTTTAGCTGTTTATAGCTGAGGAACCTGAGGTTTTGACAGTGTAAATGATTTGCTTCTTATCATATAACTAGTAACAGACCAAGCAGACTTTGGAAAGAATTTGCATGAATCAGTGTCCACACCTCTTTTGCCTCATCATACCACCTGGCCCATGTTATTTATTCTTTTACAACGTGTTCTTCCCACATACTAATATCCACATTTATATTTGTCTTCCCAACAAAGTTTTTGTTTTCCTGCATTCAATATCTTCTGTCTTCAATGGATTATTAGAAAAAACTTGCATCATAAATATTTATCATAACTATTACTAATATTCATAACTTAGTTTCACTCAATTTTAAAGACTTCTATGATATTAACTCCTTATAAGTAGAATGTATGTCTTTTTAATTTTTGTGCCCTTGGGGAGTGTATAGAGTAACCCTCAGACAATATTGGGGATAAATTGGTGAATGAATGAAAGCTTGGCTAGCTATTCTCTATGAATTCTCCTAAACTACATACAGTCATTAATAAGGTAATATGTAACGAAATAAGTATTATAGTGCACTGCACTGCTATTTGAGTTCCCGGATGATGTATGTAATACCATGAGTTGACCTTCTCTAGGGTCGCCATTATAGAAATCTAAGATACCATTCCATTTCTAAAATATTGGTTAATTTTCAGTGGCTGGTTTCAAATGCCAGATCATGATTAGATGCCTTCTTGCAGAGATTCTTTCTGAGGTACTTCTTTTTGCACTGCCACTTTCTAAGCCCTGCACAGTGTGTGTCTAACCACAGAGCCACACATTTTTATGACTCATAACCTCCTGAAGCAAATGCAATAACAATAGGGGTCTTCTGTGACACCATATATTTTCTTTCAGGGTTCATTATAACTCATTTTGCCTGAGTGGGTGGTAATATCATTTACTGCTACTATATTAAAAACATAAAAGCATAAATAACATTAATGCAGACTTTTTCTGCTTATTGCCTCTAACTGAATGCCCTTGACATCAGGATCAGTGTAGAATATTAAAATAACATTGACATGAATATTTAATAGAAGAACTTGCATATAAATCATGGTTTCAAATTTAATATATCTGATGATAATAATTAAGTTCATTATAAAAAGTAGAGGAGATAAGAAAGAAATAAATGATAGGGCAAATGATTTCTATATATGAATTATCCTATATGAGCATGAGACTAGAAAGTAAAAAATGGAAGATGTAATTAAAGTCACTATTGTATCTTGAATAAATCATAAAGAACACAATGCAGACTTCTCCTTTATCAGAGGTATATTTGAGACATTTTAGTAGGTATTAAAGGAACACCTAATTTTATTTAGTTGTTTATTATTACATACCTTTAATATAATTGTCATTAATTAACAGATTATTCTTGCAAATTAGAAACACAATAGATGTCTTCCTTTAAAGAAGGTGCAGTATCTAGGAAAATAGAATTGAGTATTAATTCCCCAAATTATGCAAAATGGAAAATTATAAGATCCTAAGTGACTAAATAAGTTTTATTACCAAAATTATTAGATTCTGATCTATTGGAAGTCAAATTTAATTTTAAAAATAATTGATGGAACATTCCTAGAAACAAGTTATCCTATGCAGAAATGAGAATAAAGCCATGAGTTAGTCCCCTCCTGCAAAGGCTCTTTAGCATTTTATTATTGTCAGATTAATTCTAAGTAGTTGAGGATAAGTTGTACTCACTTGATTTATGCAAACAATGGCTAGTGAGTATCTATTAGAATGTCAGTTCATAAAGATTCTGTTAACAGGTTAATCTGATCAGTGATAATTCCTGTAAGGATGCTAAGATAATGAGCACAAAATCTTCTGGTTGTACCTGGTTGCCTAATAGACATTAATAGATCTTGAAGAGATAACATGATAGAAAGAGTCTTTGCTGTGAATACAATGAGAACTAGACTTACATCCCAGCTTAGCTACTTACTAAATTTAGGATCTTGGCAAATTGCTTATCCTTCTCAAACTTGTCTCTTTATTAGTTAGACATAATAGTATCTGTTGGACAACATTGTCCTGAGGACTCAGTTCATGTGTAAAATCATCAGCATTGTGCCAGGCACCATTCAACAAAAAGTAGCAATTATTATGATGATCTGATGGAATTCTTTAATAGATGGCTTTTTAAATTTATTTTTAACAGGTGACTTTAGAAGGATAATAATGTTTGCTAACACCTAAAAAGCTATAGCTAAACTAAATACAGGTCTTATAGATTAAGTAACTCTTAGAGAAACTGAGTTTCATTTATAAAGAGAATTGAGTTTCATTTATAATTGATTTCATTATATATAATGAAATCTTTATAAACCTAAATAAATCATTATTTTGTTGATAATTATTCCTTTCCCCCTGGTGGTAGAGTCCATGGCTTTGGATGATATATTTAGTTCTGGTATGTTTGTGCTTTCATTCTTTTTTTTTTTTTAATTTTTTAACATTTATTTATTTTTGAAAGACAGACAGAACGTGAGTGGGGGAGGGGCAGACAGAGAGGGAGACAGAAGGCTTCAGGCTCCGAGCTGTCAGCGACACAGGGCTCGAGCTCACAGACTGCAGAGATCATGACCTGAAGTCATGACATGAAGATCATGACATGAAGTCATACGCTTAACCGACTGAGCCACCAGGGCGCCCGTGTTTTCACTCTTTATAGCATATTGCAGTGTCCTCTACGGAAGATTCATGTTGGACCTTCCTGTGCTTGTTCCTCCATTATCATTTAGGAAATGTGAATTACCGACGAGTCTGTGCCACATTTTCTGTAACTTTGCTAAGATTAATCAGTAGGCTATAAAGTGCTTCTGCCCTAAATACAAGCATTCACCAGTACCTCTTGGTCTCTATTATCTACTTTAACCCCGATTGCTATTTACTGTTAGTACTGCTATCATGGCTACTGTTTGTTACAGAACAAATTTATGTAGTCCTTGAAGTTCTCTTGCAACTCAATAAGCCACTTTTGGCCTTCTCCTAACTCTTCTTGACTGCTTTATGTTGAAGGTGGGAAGAGAGGTTTCTAGCTCTCCTTGGGCTTAAATAGGAACATAATAGCTTCCAAACTGCTAACAGTGTAAAAAAAAAAAAAAAACAAAAACAAAAAACAAAAAAAAAGGTTTTTTTGATCAGTTTCTCTGAATCCCCCACGGGACTCAAAAAGATCAAAGTGACCAGTCACCCTGACGCTACAGCTTTTTTTTCTAGACTGTTGGCCATGCCTTTACTACTCAACAATAACATAACTTACTGATATAATTGATTTAAATTAATGTAATAATAACTAAACTTTTAAAGCCCACTAGACATTATAAGTTCTTTTCCTATACTATATAATTTAGCTATTATACATGTATGTTAATTTGTAAATAAATTAAAAGAATCTGCATCATTTATTTTATTCTTTTTAAGTGTATTTATTTATTTTGAGAGAAGCAGAGAGAGCACAAGCAGGCGAGGGGCAGAGAGAGAGGGAGAATTCCAAGCAGGCTCATGCAATGCAGGGCTTGAACCCACAAAACTGTCAATCAAGACTCTGACGCTCAACCAACTGAGCCATCCAGGCACCCCTGCATCATTTAGATTAGACTAATATAGTACATCCAAATTAAATAAGGTTTGGTGGCAACATTAATTGTTAAAATATGTATAAAATCAAGGCAATGTTATTTAATCTAACCTTTATATCCCAATATATTCGTTTAGGTTGCTTAAAGAATTGAGAAGGATTGTCAATCTTCATTCAGTCAGGAAGGAAAGACTGTAGTAATTGTATTAGTTTCTGTGGCTGCCCTAACAAATGACCACAAACTTGGTGACATACAACAACAGAAAGTTAAATCACATTTCTGGAGGTCAGACTTCTGAAGTCAAGGTGTTGGTAGGTCTGTGTACCCTCCAGAAGTTCTAAGGAAAAACCTGTTCCCTGCTTCCTCTATCTCCTGGTGGCTGCAGGTGCTCCTTGGCTTGTGGCTACATCACTGTCATCTCTGCCTTCTTCTTCATGTTGCATTCTTCTCTTTGTGTCTGTATCTAATCTCCTTCTGCCTCTCTCTTATAAAGATACTTGTAATGGCATTAAGGCCCACCTGGATAATCTAGGATGATATACTCATGACCAAATCCCTAACTTAATCATATCTGTGTAGACCTTTTTTCCTAATAAGGTAATATTCACAGGTTCCTGGGATTAGAATTTGGACATACTTTAGATTCATCTACAGTGTTTGTTTAGCAATATATCCCATAGGCAAGAGAAATGGGTGTTGGTATAGCATGCATGCCATGTTTTGTCATCAGTGACACAATCTGTCATTTTACAAATAAATGTTAGGTTATGTGACTTGTCCAATTACTGCATCAACAGAATCCCAGAAGGACTCACATGGTATAAAAAGTTGGAGTGATGATAGAGAGTTTAGCAAAGGAGTTTTAATAAAGGTATGGTCAGGGTTGAGGAACACCAACAAAGATTGTTGAAGTGTCTCAACACTAGTAATGGAACTGCTAGGCCTGAAGGAACAAGGAGAAGGTTACCTTGAACTGACAGCAGTGTGGCCTTTGGGAGCTGCAGGAAAGGGGAGGTGAAGGATAAATACTAACCTCACTCTCTTCTCTCAATATTCTGCTCTTGCTTTTCATTGGTTGACCCCAAATGGAAGCTAGGAGACAAGGTAACCTGTTGTCATCCATTTGGTTCAATTTCACTGGATACATGGAAAAGTGAAGTAGGATGGAGATTGGATATGGAGGGGCAAAGAAAAATAGCAGGCCAGTCCCACAGATCATTAGTATCATAGCTGGAAGCAAAGTCGAAGCTTCTTTATTACAAAATTTATTATAATTTTCAACATGTCAAATTTAATTCAACAAATATTTATTAAATACACACAATGTTAAAACTCTCTATGTGACACCACAAAAATGCCTATAATTTTTTATAGGTAATAACTAAAATAGGCTGGAGGTAATGAAAAGAAATCTGCATTCTTTTTAGAGTAGTGATGAGAGTCTGAACTTAAGTGGGTGTCAGAATGAAAATACATAGAACAATGTATTTTTAAACTCCAATAGAATAAACAATAGAACTTTGCAAAATGTTCACTATGAGTAGAATGGAAAACAATGGGGATAGAATGCCAAATAGGAATTGAATATTTGAAAACCAAATTAGAAAATGTTTCTGAAATATACAATATTAGCAGTTAGCAGATAAGCTCTTATGAAGAAATTTACTTTGTACCTTAAATTGAGGTCTGTAGGAAATTTATGTCAAGATGACCAGAAAACATTTGAACTGTGGGTTGATTCCTGGAATGATGTAGGGTGAGAGGGGAAGAATATAAAAAAAATATAATAATGATTCTGTTCATTTGTTAAGAAAATTATATTGTTTCCTTACTATGAGTCATATGCTCTACAAGAATTTGGTAATGGACTAATGAATATGATCAAATAATATTACCGCTTTCAGAATAATCATCAAAGGTGGAAGATTTAACAAATAATAAAAATTAAATAGAAGATACACATTTATAAAGAGCTATTTGTTCCTTCTCAGAGATGACAGATGAAATTGCAGTAATGGAAAAGAAAGCTTAGAATATGGGCACGGTGTATTTTTTTTATAAATTTTAATTTTATTAAAAATTTTTAAATGTTTATTTTTGAGAGAGAGAGACAGACAAGGAAAGAGAATGAATGAGCAGGGGAAGGGCAGAGAGAGAGGGAGACAGGATCTAAAGCAGGCTCTGTGCTGATAGCAGAAGAGCCCAATGTGGGCTTTAACTCACTAATTGTGAGATCATGACCTGAGCTGGAATTGGATGCTTAGCCAACAGAGCCACTCAGGCGCCCCATTATGTTTGGAATATTTTAGACAGGTATTTTGCAAGATATTTTGGATATGATTGTAATGAATTTTGTTTTGTTTTGTTTTGTTTTCTATCTTGTAAATAGCAATGCTATTTAGAGTTTCAAACTAAATCAAATCATGAAAACTACACAATTTTATGCCAGACACCATGTATTTTTGATAACTCTGTCAAATTCCTTAAAGTTATAAAATTATAGATGCCAGAGATTATAGATGAAAGCAGAGAATGTTAGGGACAAGATCACAGCTGCATTTCGACATTTAAGGTATGGAAGGAAAAAGCAGGTACCAATAATTGTAATAAGAGCACTCAGACTGAAGATTTAGGATAGAATAAAATATTAACATCAGCCACAGGAGGGCTTTCAAAAAGTAGCATTGTCAGTGAGATAAAACAGTGCAGAAGCTCAGGAAAATGTAAAAATGAAAAATGGGAGAATTAACCCATTGACTGGGAAAAAGGAGGTTATTGGTGCTTTCTTCAAGAATGATTTGAATACTAAGAATATAGTAAGTGGTAGAAAAACTAGAGCCCTAGGGAGTAAATGACTATAAAATGTAGAAATAGACAAAGTGAAAATAGCAAATACTCCCGAAGTAAAGAAATGGAAAATTTAAGGAACTTTCACTTTTAGCATAGAGGATATCTAAGTATACAGTGAAGTTTCCAATATGGAGTGAAGATGAGTTTGTACTAGAGATAAACAGTGGCAGAATCATTCATGGGAACAAAACGGGATGATGTCAGGTACACATTATAAATACTAAATATAATAAATTACAATTTAATAATAATATACTATAACATACTATAATAATATAATATAATATAATATAATATAATATAATATAATATAATATATAAATACTATGAAAGGTGAAATGTTGTTTTGTTGTTTGTATTGGTTTTTTTTCCTGCCCAGAGATACACATCATAATAAATGTAATAGAGTCAATAAGAAATTTTAAAATATACCAAAGGACTATTTTTAGAAGATAAAATGAGGAGATTGAGGACAAATCTCCATGGACTTATGCCTTTCTCTAACAACATTTGAAAGTTTGAGAATTCAGATGGTGGGAGTTACCTTTGGCCAAAGAGTGGCAAAATGGGAATATGAAGGGGAAAAATATATGATGATGGTAAATGCTTTATTATAATAGTCAACACTGGAGTTCAGGCTGAGAGAGGAGCAAATGAAGCATAACAGAAAGCAGACATGAAAAAAATTATGATTAAATCCAGTCTTCTTCCCGCTACTGCAAAACCTTTCATGATCTGGCCCCTATTTGCATTTCTAATTTTATCTCATTGCTATCACAACTCTTGCTAAATTCCAGACCCTTGAGTCTTGTCAGAGCTTCCCAAATTTGCCAGATTCTTAGGCTCTTATATTTGTCCACCTGGCTGCTTCTCATATTTCAGATCTCAGGACACATTTCCTGACTACCCTTATTTAAAGTAGCTCTGCAACCACTATCCTATTATCTATTACAATGTTCTATTTATTTTGTCCATACTGTTTAAATGATTTATAATTACTTATACATCTGTTTTAGATTTATTTGTTTTTCCTGTGTATTGGCTTTCTCTCCCAGTAGACTGAAAGCTTCACGAGAATAGATATGGTGTTGCAGACCCAACTGCAGTAACAGTGGCAAGCACATTGTAGGTCCTCAATAAATACTTTTAAGTCATGTAAATACATTTACATGAGTAAATGTCTAACAAAGGGATAGGAAAATGTAATAAGGATGAGGGGAAATTCAATGTAAATAAGGGTACGGGAAGGTAGGAAACAGCCAGAACGTGGAAATCTACCTAGTATAGAATTATTCATGAAGTTCTACATTGTGCAGCACTGTTAAGTAATATCTAAATCTAAGATCCAGCTACTCAATGGGTGAATGGTGGAGTATGGAAATGGAACATTTTGACAGCAAAAGTTAGAAGGATCTTAATTTTTATTAGGATAAAATAATGTAAAACTATAAAAAGGATAGCAGAGATTAGAAAAGAGTGCTGAGGCCACTGAGCAATGTGGAGAAACTTAGATTCAATGGCATATTAATTCACTCTAATTGCCACTCACCTACTCACACAAGTAAATTAGTATTTATTTTAGATGTTGAGGAAACAGATGTGGATTTCATTTATTTTATTATCTAGATGCCATCTGCAGCAATACATGTTTGTAAAACATTATTATGGACTGATAATTTTATTTCACTTTTCATCACTGCTGTCATCATTATTTTCTCTGGTTTCTTCATCACCATCATTCTCACTATCTTTAGGAGAGGAGTTTGTGCCAAGCAGTCACAAATCCGCTGACTGTTGCATTAAATGTGGTTTTATGTCTACATTAATTGTTTATCTTTTCTTTTCCTCCATCTTCCTTTTTATCTTCCTTATCCCTGATACAATGAGATTTTACCCATTTTCAGCTGGAGGGTATTGAAGTAATGGTCCATAGACATAATGAAACAGTGAAAGCTTGGCTGAAGTTAACATTAAAAAAAATAGCCCGTAAGTTTTCACTGGCCATATGTTTTTTTTTTCCTTTTTTCTTTTTGTAAAACCACTAACCAACATGAGTGAGAAAACAAGTTTAAGTGGCAAGGTATAAACATCTGAAGGCTGGGCAAAATGATACCTTAATATGACAAATGGTATTGCTTACTTTCATTATTGTACAGAAATGTCTTCCCTTCAGACACAAATAGAGATACAAATAGCATAGGCAAGAGAATAATGTCACACATGCTTCCGAGCTTTTTGTCTATGCCCTGGTCGTCCCTTGATAGTTTAAAAAAAAATGTCCTTATTCAAACCAGACTTCATTATAAAGAAAAATGTTCTTGCTTTAGAGTTTTCACTGTAGCACCTGTTACATTCTTCCCCTCTGTCCATGAGAAAACTCTAATTCACCTACAAAAAAAACATTATAAAGCAAAAGGGAAAACAAAGACAGAAACTAATTTTATTTCTGAAAAAATAGATAATGCACCTGTCAACTTGTATTTATTCCAGTGGCCTTCGGTGACATTTTCTAGTGACAGCAGCAAAGATTCCAAAATTGCTTCCATAGGCCCCACACAGAGATAGGTAACAGGGGACATTATTAACTTCAACACAGAGCAATTTATTGAAGCCCAACACTCCATTATTAAAATATTGGAATTTTTTCCCTTTCTATCCCACTCATCACTCTAAATGAATCCACATTCTCTTTTCTTTATCTCTTTTCCTATCCCCCAAAAAAGCCATCTGCTATTTCCTTTATGAAAAAAATAAAACCTACAATTAGTGTCTTGTTCATCTTTTCTTTCTCAAAAAAAGAGAACTATTATGCAAATACTCTGCAATTTGGTTTCAAATACTCTTTGTAGTGTGATGAGCAATTTTCCTTAATACAACCCCAGCTTTTTTGCCAGGACTTACTAATAGATTTTTTTAAAAGAAAACTTTCATGTGACTTTTTTACACTCTTCTGATGTAAACTTTTTGCATGCATATGTAGAATGAAATTATCATTATTCCTTGAGTTGTAAAAGAAAAAACATTGTTTATACATTTTATCCTGAAAAAGAAGCCTAAAATAACCTCGAAATTGTTCTTTTACCTTAAACTTCATCATTTTCTTCTTCATGCTTTCTGAAAACGCATTGTATGCAATGGCAGTTTACCTGTTAGTGCGAATTTGTTGGTTGATTTTAGTGTTTCTTCAGGAACTTAGGTATAATTTGACCCAATTCTTCAGGTATGACTGATATCAGGTGTGTGGAGCTGTCTTCCTCTTAACAAGATAAGCATCTACAGTGAGAGGTGCTGATGGAAGTGAAAATTTAAAAGTACAGTATCAGAAGAAATAGCACTGCACTAAGAATCAGATATCAGGAGTCTTAACCCTGATCTGCCAGTTATCATAAGACCTGAGGCAGTAAGCCCACCAGCCTTGGTTTTCTCCTTTTATAGCTGAGAATCACTGCCTCCTTTGAGTGCTACTAGGCTTATAATGAGGATCAAACCACAGTTGCAAGTTACTACTTTTGCAATGGATTCTAGATACATTTCTTGGCAATGTTTCAGAGGTCTTCAATTTCCCTATTTCCTACAGTAGCTTCACCTGGAGAGCTTGCTACAAATGCAGCTTTATGATCAATTTCTAGACTGGATTATCTGGGAGTGGGACCAGGATAACTACTTGTAATGACAAACCTAGGCAACTCATGCTCATGAAAGACTGAAAGCCACTAGAAGAGAAATAGAGAAAATGCAATCAATATAAATTTAATGTAATTAGATAATATCTAATTTTGTGCTTGATTAAATTTGCTATTTAATTTGATTACATGTTCTGCTTATTTGTTGGTGTATATGTATATATTTATATGTGTGCATATCATAATTCAGTGAAGGAACCCTGTGGTTTACACTTTCAATATTAATGTTAATACTTAATTAATGAATAACAATACTGGATTAAATAATAGGTAATACTACTTGCTAACATTCCTATCTGTATTCTCCTTATAACTACATTGATTTCCTTTATTTCAAATGTTTACTAATGTTTCAAATGTTTTCCAATGTTTAAAATATACAGTAAGTGAAACCAAAATGTTTCTACTTTTTTGGACCCAGATGGGGCCATATTCATAGTAATGACTCAAATTTATGGCCCTGCTCATTATGCAGAAACTCCAGCCACCAGAGAAATTTCCCCAAATAGTTCGGGCAGTTGCTGAGTGTCTCATACGTACCTATAAACTACTCAGTGCTCTCTGGGCTGCTAGTCCTCAAGGCATTGCTGTGGTGACAGGCTCAGCAAGGAAACATAGAAACCGGTATCCTCCCCTGTTCTATGCTTCTGGTTGCCTGGGGCTACTGAGGAAGGAGGAATGTCAGCATCTACTCAGAAGCCATCTGGAAAACAGCAATTTCTGCTTCTGCCCACAAAGACTCAAAACAGTCTTTTGAGTTGGGCTGATAGTATTTTATCAGCTTTTTTTTTTTTTCTGTTTGGCCTTATATATCTTCTTTCTCAAAGACAGGTGCCTATTCTGCCCCACTGTTCCTCACTCATAAAAGTAAAACATTATACTTGACTAAGAACCTAGCTAGATCCAGTAAATTCATATACTCCATCAGATATACACGTAATTGTGAATCATCTTTAGACTCAGCTGAATTCAACACCGCTAAAGTAGCAGTGGAGTTTAAAAGTTAATAATGTCTTTGGTTTCACTCTTATGTGGATCCTGAGAAACGTAACAGAAACCCATGGGGGAGGGGAAGGGAAAAAAAAAAAAAAAGAGGTTAGAGTGGGAGAGAGCCAAAGCAGAAGAGACTGTTAAAAACTGAGAACAAACTGAGGGTTGATGGGGGGTGGGAGGGAGGGCAGGGTGGGTGATGGGTATTGAGGAGGGCACCTTTTGGGATGAGCACTGGGTGTTGTATGGAAACCAATTTGACAGTAAATTTCATATATTAAAAAATAAATAAATAAATAAATAAATAAATAAATAAATAAAAAGTTAATAATGTCTTGGGGAGCCTGGGTGGCTCAGTGTGTTGAATGACTGACTTCAGCTCCAGTCGTGATCTCATGGTGTGTGAGTTCGAGCCCCACATCGAGCTCTGTCCTGACAGCTCAGAGTCTGGAGCCTGCTTCAGATTCTGTGTCTCCCTCTCTCTCTGACCCTCCCCCACTCATGCTCTGTCTCTTTCTGTCTCAGAAATAAACAAACATTAAAAAAAATTTTTTTAAAGTTAATGTCTTCTCAAATAGCTGTAAAGTAATAATAGTAAGTCAAATACTTCTACAAGGCGAATAGTAAAAGACAGAATTCTAGAGTGACCCTCCATTCCTTTTCCTACTCATTTTCCACAGCCCAAAACAATCACTTTCAGCTTCTCAGCAATTTATTTTTTCACTTAACTCTATATCTAAATAATATGCTGACACTGTCAACTCTTGATTTTTCCATTTTATGCATCATATGCTAACTTGTCACTAGGAACAACAGGAATGTACCTTTCACTTTCTTCCTATCACCCCTTTGCAGAGGAACACCTCCCTTCCCTTCAGTTTTCAATATGGTTATATGATGTCTGCATATATCAGCATTTGTACTTAGGTCATTATGTTTCTACAACTATTCCCTGCCATGCTCTATGGCGAGTACAATGATTTTCTTTTTCATGGATATCTTTGTGTTTTTCCAAATCAATTGCTTCATTTTATTTTTGCCTAGTTTTCTGTGCATTGATCATTAATTTGAATTTCGGTTTCTGATAAATATATATGCTCTTCATGTATTTTAAAGTCATTAGGTATTCTATCATCTCCATCTTCTTGGATCACCTTTTCCAGAGCAATATGCCCACTCAAGTCTGGACTGACTGCTATCTCGGTCTCTTGAACAGCTTTTATTCTGGAATATCCCTTCACTGTCGTCATTCTGTTTCCTCAATTCAATGTACTCTTATAATTGCTCCCTCTTATTTAGTGAGCACAGCTAACAGAGAAAGGAGGCATCTGAGAGAAGTTTCTTTAAGAACAAGCATGGCTGAACATGTGTGTATATCCACTCCCTTGGTTGAATTTTTGCTGGCTTTGGAATTTGAGGTTTAAACAATTTAAGTTTCAGAATTTCGAAGTCACAGCTCCATTTGGGAAGAGGAAGTAGAAGCGGCCCCAATTTTCCCTATATATAAATTTACATAATCTTATTATTTTCACCAGAGTACTTCTCTTTCTATTTTGCCTAATAGCCATAGTCCACAATCCTTTTGATTTAGCTTCTCCCAAAGACGAAAGAGAGGAGGAGATCTGCCATCTTAAGTGCCTCCAAAATACACTTTGAAACGGTCCTACTGAAGTCAGTTTCTCCTCCCTGTTCCATTTGCACAGATTTGAGGCACTAACACTACTTGAGCCTTCGGTGGTGACACATGTGGTGTAAATTGGATTTCTTCTCAGTTTCCCTACCTGCTACATTAAGCTTCGGATGTCTTATGTCTGTTAATTTAGTTACTACTATTAAGCCACATTCTACTCTGTATTCTATCTTTATTGCCTCCTTTCTATGATTGTTGGTTTCTGCCTCTTTATTAATGCCCTTATTGTTAATGTAGTGGAAATGAGAGGGAATGGAAATAATTTGTTTATTCGATTTTCCATGTCATCTTAAATAATAGATCAGTAGATCTTTCTGTCCTCCATTTTTAGTCTTGAAAAATTTCAAAGGCACAGAAGATATACAAGAATGCTAATATAAACATTCTCATAGCCTCAAAGTAGGTACACTAATTGATAATAAATTGTCACATCTGTGCCATCCCCCTTGTGTGTGTGTGTGCAAGTGTGTGTGCACATGCATGGAAGGTCCTATTTGTTTTAAATTATAGTAAAGATACTTAAAATAACTTTATTGGAGAGTAACTTTAAGATGCACTAAATGACTATCATATGTCCAATCTTCATTAAACAAGAATGACATGATTATGATAAAGAAATTAGAGCTATTTTCTCATTTCATGAAATGATAAAGTTGGAGTAGACAAGTTTTCATGGTCTCACTCAGCTATTATATTTTATGATTCTATAACTAATACACGACTTATAAATTTGGAAATGAAGTAGAATTGAATAAAGGCAAATGTATGGAGCAAATTTAAAGGTTTATTTTTCTACATAAATCCCCAATGGGCATAGTGCTTGTAATTGTTTAAGTTTTGATATTTATAATTTATTAAATTATACCTGTGTATTCTATCTGACTCCACACTAATAACAGATGACTTACCTTTGGTTCGCCTTGTACTATGTACAAATAATTACATTTGTATGGATTATTGTACTCCAGAACCAAGATCAAAAGTTAAAAACCCATGGTATAAGTCAAGATTCAATATCAACTTACTTAGCAGTAAATAAAATCAAATATTGTTCATACTACAAAAGATAAAACACTAATAGTAATTTTATATTCATTTAATTTTATAACATTGTCCGTCTTAATAAATGTATAGTCCTTGTTTTTTCACTTAAATTTACTTGAATTAAGTCACTTTAAAAATATAATAGCTGCAATAATGCCTTTTCATTTTTAATGGATTCCATTGAATGAGAGTACGTTTTCAAAATTATTATCAGCACCATTAATATAGTGAGTGCTATAAAGGAATTTGAGTTGAAATTACATTAAATTTTTTTTTTTTAATAGGAAGCTTTGATCATGGCAAGTATGGACCATCCACACTTAGTCCGGTTATTGGGTGTGTGTCTGAGCCCAACCATTCAACTGGTTACACAGCTTATGCCCCATGGCTGCCTGTTGGATTATGTCCATGAACATAAGGATAACATTGGATCCCAGCTACTGCTTAACTGGTGTGTCCAAATAGCTAAGGTAAGTTCCCATCACTTTTGATGGCAATGACTCTCCTCTCTTATCTCCTAATCTAGAAGAGTATGGATACTGAAAATATGTCAAGTCTTTCAGTATATTTAAATAAAACAAATTACTTATGCTATATTGAAAGATGTAGGGAAGTATTTGCATTCAAATCACAGATCAAACACATGGTATACTTATATATTTGGGGAATTTTTACTGCTATTTGTGTTATGTTAACCAGATGCCAAAACAAATAGATTACTGATCAGAAGGAAAAAAATGTTCTACCAAATTTGTTTAGCTTTTCGTTTGTTTTGATATAGTTTAATTAACAAACAAAATCCAAGAAAGAAAAGATTGAATATAAGAATTATCCCATTATAGACAACTTTATTAAGATAGTATGTACATTTAATTCTCAATATTAGAAATGATCAAGTTCTAAATATCCTCCTAGACATTTTGATAATTCTCAGTTAGTCTTTAATGGTTGGGGTTTTTCAGCCTGGCACACCGTCTCGGGCATGTAACATGCATAAGGAAGTGGCATGGATCTCAGGACCTGAGGTGATGGGGTGGGGGCTCTGTGGTGACCTAGAGAACACCATTGCCCTCTGAAAGGACTACGGTTTTTTCCACCATTATTATGTGTTCTTCCAGTGTTTCCAAGGGGCCAAAATTCTGGATTTTTCTTTTTTATGTGACTTCTCCAAATTTAAATCTTGGCTCAAGCTGCTGAAGTGTTCTAGAAACGAAAAAAAGCATTTATGCCTTGCAGTCCACTGGTGTGAAATTTCTGGTGTCCATGTTTTACATTCAAATAACCCATTTATGATCACCTATACCAAGAATATTTCTTGAAAATTTTCTCCAGGATAAATAGATGTGAAATGAGTTTTAATTCTCTGTTTAAACCTCTATTTACATCACAAATTGACCTAATGTTCAGTTAATTCTATAGATGTGTTCGTCTTTGCGTTTGTATTAGATAGATGCCAAAGTGTTAATTTAGTAATTCTAGTCTATTTCTTTTTACAGCCTATGAATGAATAAAAATTCATTTCCTAGAGTAGAAATTTGAAGTAATTCTTAAAATTCCAAAAATTATCTAAAGGGAAAGTCCAGTTTAGTTTTCATACCATAAATTCCATTATAGTTTCATTATGGACCATGTATTATATTTTTGTTACTATTACATGTTGAACTGACAACTTAGAGAATTTTTTACAGTAATGAAGTTTGAAACACAACTCTTCAAAAATTGATTTACTTACCTAAGAACTCCAATAAATTATAAGGTGAGCTAAACATGCAATAGAAATTCTCAAATCATTCTAGCAGTATAAATGAGAATAAAACTAAGTTTCAAATTTCTTTGCTGTTTTCTGTTTCCCACAGTATTCTTCATAATTTAGGTTTTGTCCTTAGAGATTCATGACATCAATATATCATTTATGCAAAGCTGTACACTCTAATAATAGAAACTACTTTGAGTTCCCTGAATAATTGCACTGTTTTAAACCATTTTGCCTTTGTGAATGCCATCCTTTCTGCTTAGAAATCTTTCCTCATAGCTTCTTGATCACATATGATGGTCCTTTCATCCATCAATGCTGATTGGGTTCCTCTGCTTACAGAACCTTCCCTACTCAACCTTTTTCTCCAAACAGAAGCAATTTCTGCATTTGTTTGGTCATTGGTATCTTGAACACATTTTTATTATTCAAGTTTTATACTATGTAGTTTATATGATTGACTGTATGGCAAGTTTCTTTAGTCATTAATCTTTTAATAAACATCTATAGACACCTTCCATGTATCAGGTACTATGCTGCCTGAATTGTCTAGGGGCAAACAACGTGGACATGGGCCTGGTTGTCTTTGTATACCCTAATAGCCAGAATAGCCAACAGATAAAACAATTAAGTATAGTATTATACTTAATGCTTGGGTTCACATTTTGATGAAAAATAATTACAGAGCACACTTAAGGTAGACACCATTGAATCCTGAGGGAGAATATTTGGCTATGGGATGAAAATTTAGGCAGAGGAAAGATTCCACAAGAGCTGTATAGATATGGTGACCATGTAATGTATCATCCAGCTGGAACATTTTTAAGAGTGAAAGAAGGCTCTATCACTAGTTACGCGAAGGCAACAGACACACAAATGTGTTAAACAGAACAAGGGATGTGATAACCCTGTGTAGCATGAAAGGTTTGCATTTTATTATAAAAACAGTAGATATTGAAGTATTTTACGTTCTAATGGGACATTACCAGTTTATATATGGAGCTGAAATCAAGGCAATCCAAAAATGAAAATGAAGATACCAGTCAGAAGTCTGGGGGTAATGAAAGTAAGGAGAAGTAAATAGGATTAAGATATATATTTTTAGATAAATATAGGCTTCTGAATATAAGTTGTTGGGGTGTATGGTGGTGCTCTTTCCTGAGCTGGTGAAGGCTGAGATTTGAACATAATTGTAGAAAAAAAATTGAGAGTTCAGTTCCAGACATGGCAAATTGCAAAGGTTTATACAACATGAAACCGGAGCTTTCGACTAGGTGGTTGAATTTGGTTGCGACTCTCAATATAGAGTGAAGAGTTTTGAGTATTTAAATATATGGGAATATTTGTAATGACCTAGCTACTGACTCAGTCTGATTCATATTTCTTCCCAGCACCGAAAATTGGTATAGTAGCCATTCAATAAACATTTAATAAATACTTTTAACTCATGAAGAATTTGAAAAAATCATTATGGGAAAAACCCATAAAGAGAGAACCCTTCCTTCATCTTTTTTTTTCTACTTTGGGGGCACAATTGTATAGTGGAAACAGCATTAGGATCTGAAGGACCTGCATTAATATGATGGTACCCACTTTTTTAAAAAATATATGAAATTTATTGTCAATTGGTTTCCATACAACATCCAGTGCTCATCCCAACAGGTGCCCTCTTCAATACCCATCACCCACCCTCCCCTCCCTCCCACCCCCCATCAGCCCTCAGTTTGTTCTCAGTACTACCTTTTTTTCTTATTTGCAAAATGAGCATAATTGTATCTACTTCTGGTAGGCTGAAACTCCCTACCCTGAAATATGTTATATCCCATCCACGGCATCTGTGAATATGTTACTTCACATGTTAGAAGGGAATTGTGAATGTTATTAAATTAAGGATTTTGAGATGAAGAGATTATCCTGGATCACCAAGGTGGGCCCAATGTAATCTAAGAATTCTTATAAGTGGGAGGCAGAAGGATCAGAGTAAGTGAAGATATAAAGATGGGAGCAAAGCTGGAATGATGTGCTTTGAAGACAGGGAAGGGGACCACATGCTGGAAAATAGAATCTACCTCTAGAAAGGAAATAGATTCTCCCTACAATGTTCAGGCCTGCCACATCTTGATTTTATTCCAGTTTACAAACCAATTCAGGACTTCTGACATCCACAACTGTAAGAAAATAAATTTGTATTGTTGTAAGCCATTAAATCTGTGGTAATTAGATACAGCAATAAAAAATTAATATACTTACTCATAGTGGCTTGCAAAGATTAAATAAAATAGTCCAATGCAACTTCCTTGGCTCAGCTCCTAGAACATGAAGTGCTTAAAAGCAATTTGTTTTTATTACGTATAGGTTGAAAGCCTCAAAACAGAGAATTGTTTTAAAAATTTCTGTAAAATATGAGTAATATGGTCTGAGTAAACACAAGTATTTCACAAATAGTTATTCCAGTAACTTAGAGGCTTTGTCTTCTTTGCTTTTAATTCTTACCAAGAGTGGCTCAGGAAAGTAAGATAGCATCATAATTACTTCAATACCCACTTTGTTTTTTTCACTGATAAAGTTGGGGGGGTTGGGGGTAAAACTGTAAAGTAACTTATCTATATTTGTGTTATAACATACCTGTAGAAAATACAACAATACATAGGAAAATAATAATTATAGCTAACATCAAGCAGCTCTTACTCTGTGCAAACCACTACTCTATATTTTATTCATTAATTAATTTGTCTCATCACAAACCTATGAAGTAAGTATCATGATTTTCATTTCACAGATAAAATCGCAGAGAATGTAAGTTACTTGATTAAATGCACACAGCTAACACATAAATAGTTGAACAACTAATCTGTGTTTTTGTATATAAGGGAGAAAATATTTTTAACAAATTTTACCCCTATTCCCAGTTTTATTTCCATTTTTCCTTTGGTATGTCATTCTACAAAACCTTATGTCATAGGAGACAGAAATTTAAACACCAAAATTGTTTGACTCTTATAGGTAGCCATATTAACTTTGCAAATACTGTATTTGGAACTTGATTTAATTTGGAAGCAGAGCAGGATATATTATTATTTAATGTTTATATAATACCATATGCCTTCCTGGTGCTTTATGAATCCAGGATAGAAATAATGATGAGAATCCCTTCTTTCATACTTGTTGCTAACATGTTGGGCAAGCAGTTTTTAAGACAACTTAGCAGACTCTAAAAAGTGTATGTGAGTTTAGAATGATGGAACTTCCTGGTAACACCAATAATGACTGAGTCTATGTGGATAAAGCATGTCTTATACACTTGGTATCTGCTTGGTGCTTTAGGCACATTGTGCTATTGAATATTTACTGAAACTCTAGTAGGTATGGGTCATTATTCTCCCAATTTATAGATGAGGAAAATAGGGGAAGTTAACTCCTAATGGACAAAACGGTAGGTTGAAATGCCTGTGTTCTAACCAGGGAACTCTGGTGCCTGAGCAAGGTCTTTAAGCCATTCAGCACCTGCCTCTCCAAACACATACACATCACTGCAGCTTAAAGCCCCTTGCTGTCCTCAACAGCACTTCTGAATATGGAAAGCATCGAGGAGCAAGACATCTGACACCATGAGACAGTGGTGTCTCATCATTAATCCCATAAAAGAAAAGGTTCTATCATGAATAATACTTTTCATTGTCTTCATGAGAATTTTTTTTATTGCCTTCTCATCAGCATGTATGTTTCATTTTCTGGGAAAGAACTAGATAGTCTTTCAACTTTGGGGGATTTTTTTGAACCAATGTTTTAATTATAAGTTATTTTGATAAAGCAAGCTCAACTGTTCTGTGAACAATTATGCAGTGTAGATACTGATCACAAGTACCACTATAAATTAGGATTTAAAAAAAATAAGTTTATTCATTTGTTTTGAGAGAAAGTGCACATAAGGAGGGGGTGCAGATACAGAGTGAGAGAGAGAGAGAGAGAGAGAGACAGAGAGAGACAGAGAGAGAGAGAGAGAGAGAGAGAGACAGAGAATCCCAAACAGGCTCTGAGCCTTCAGCCCAGGACCTGAGTGTGGGACTTAAACCCATGAACTGTGAAGTCACAGCCTGAGCCAGAAGTCAAGAGTTGGGCGCTTAACTGACTGAGCCATCCAGAAGCCACAAAATTAGGAATTTAAAATGGGTAATTTGGCACTATCTTGTGTTGAGCATACAGACTCTAGAACCAGTCTGAATGGGTTCTATTTCCAGACCCACCACTTGTCAGCTGTGTGGCCTTAAATAAGTTAATCTCTTGAGTCTCCTGAAAATGGGGATAATAAAAGTAGTTATTTAATGGAGTAATTATGAGACTAAGGTAATATTCTCTGCTTAAAACACTGTGTAGCATACAGTAAGAATGTGCATTCTGTGTTATTTTGAATATATTTGATATGAAGGCAATAAGGAAAGGCACTTACATTCATAGTTAGAATGCCTTAATGATGTTATTTTAAAAATATTCTATTTTTGAATCTCAGCTATAAAAGACTTAGCATTTGTTCTTAGATGATGCTGGGGATAGGAGGAGAGAATCCTATGTTTAATATTTAGTATTTCTTATTTTTGGAAAAAAGGACCTGAGTCCCCTATCCTCGTGTGTTTTCTTGCACAGATTCCTAAGATGCTGTCCTGTATTTGCTGTTATTGTGACCTCTAATTTTCATGTTAGAAAATTGGATTATTGGTAATATTGAAAACATGGGAAACTATCAGGGAACTGGCAAAGAGTTGAGTTTTGGGGTATTTTGAATAAGATAGTCCGCTATTGAAGAGGAATAAAGAGAAAATTCTAACTTTTCAATCTCAAGCTAGAAAAGGTTAACATTGGTTTGACTTCCTGTTGCTGCACAAATTTTAGCTCCTGACTACTTTCTAAAGAAAAGCTTATTTGAAATATTTTTGTTGATGTTGCTACTGTATTCTAAATTTCAGTTCAATTCAGATGTAGGGTCTCAAGGGCTTTTTTTTCCAGTAGTTTACCACTGAAACTAGTTAAAGAGATGATTCTAAAAACACATGTCAGTGGTCCACTATAAACTACAAGATAATTCATTGCCTGATTAATTCATAAATTGTACCATCCTTAAAATTATTCTGAAAGAAAATAGAAATAAAAGTCACTCAATATTTTAAAGAATAAAAAATTGACCTAATATGTTTAAGCAAAATAATTTAGATTTTTGCCTCTAAGACTCTTTAAGTTGTATTTTTATAAATATATTGATTCCATCATTTATGTTTTTGAAGAACACTGTATCATTTAAAGGTCAGTATAATTTTAGGTTAATTTAATATATTTTCTTAATTAAACTGTAGGTTTTTTTTAAATTTCACACTCTACTTTATCCCTGATTTACTTTTCATGTCATATCATATTCCTGTTTGAAGCTAATGAGAATTCTACTGTGAAACCTGACTTTTTGTGGCCATTAAAAAGTATCATCTGTGTACCTTAGTTTAATTTATACTTTGTGCCAGAGTAGGAGTTAGTGTGAGGCACAAAGTGGAGAGAAGAACCTCTCTCAGTTCAAAAACAGTTCACAATGATGGAAAAGAGTAGATTTCTGTGTTAAGAAATTAATTCCTCTTCCACACACAGATACAAAGTCTTCGGGCTTGAATGTGTTACATGAGCAGAATCTTCATTTTCTTTCTTTCTTTCCTCTTTTCCATTTTTCTGCTCACAGTAGCTACACAGAGTGATAGGAAAACTGTAATTTTACCATTGGATCCAGCCATTTTCTCTTTATAAATAAAATTAGATTCAAATCTGAATGTCTGATGTCAATTAAATGCATGAACTGGGCACCAAAATTTCTGCTTTGTTTGTGGTCAAGGCCAAAGTCTATATGCAGATACGACCTCAGTCACTATACATGTATACATTATATATGTGTATTGTATATATTATATAAATGTATTATATATATATACTAATATATAAAATTTTGAAATAGTAAATAGTCTAGAGAAGAAACAGAACACTACTAACCTTCTAGAAAGATAATTGATACTTATTATATTTAATAATATAATAATGACTTTTAACACTTTTTAGAAGTTTGTGAATGTCAATTGAATGAATAGATTTGGAAGGTATGTTTTGACATAGCAAAATTATTATATTTTACAAAGATGGAGTAGAAGGGACATATTAGAATTAGAAGCCATGGTGTTAGTGGCATAGCCAAACCTCATTTAATAACAATTCCCAGTTTAAATGAAAATAGAGATTATTTTTTTCTAGTCATATAGCCACATTTTGAGAAAGACAAGGACAGCCTACATATTTATCTTCTTAATAATTTACATTTACATCTTATATCTTATTTAATGTATCATTTTTACTGCTATTATATAACTTTAAATGCATTATATATTCCAATAAATTATCATTAGATCTTTAGAGAAATACAGTAGCATGAATCTGAGTCAATGGTAAAATTATATTCAGAGTATATACCTTCAGTGACTTTCCCAGGGTCACGTTGCAAACTAGTCCAAGGATGAAAAATAATCTCCAAGTCATTGATTATCTCATGAAGATACATCATTCAATTTTTCCCCACTAAAGAAGCAGCCTGATAAGTGAATATTTTCAAAGTCTCTGTCTATTGTTTAGATCTATGTTTTCATTAGACATTTGAGATTTAAATCACAAGGGAGAATATCTGTGGTCTTTAGGAAAGATTCATTTATTTATTCATTTAACATAATATCAAGTTATGATGTAGTAGTTACCATCCCAAGATCAGAGGTTTCAAGAAAGAGCAACAACCATAAGCCCCTCTGGCATGACTTTTATATTCTCTTGGGGAAGGTAGATACAAAAACCAAGTAGACAAAAAACATCACCACATATGGTGAGAGATGAGAAACGGTGCCATCCATTGGTATTTTAGGGAAGAATTTAGAAGGAAGTAGTGTTGTGCTCCTCTTTTGGTTCTACCACTTATCATCTGTATGACTTAGGCAAGTTCCTTACTGTGTCTAAATCTGTTTCCTCATCTATAAAATGGGCAACAGCCTCCATTTGTCCAGCTGTTGTGAGGTTAAATAAGATCGTAGATTGACTTTGCACATTTACTACTGAAGCTTTAGTGCTTAAAAAGTTATTATAATATTTAGTAAAATTATACATTATTTAATATTTATTAGCATCAAAATTAATTTAGACATGGCTTTTACAGAAAGACAGCATAGTATAACAGAAAGAACATGAACCGTAGAGAAATACAATCTGCGTTTAAATTCTGAATCATAGTTGTGAGAACCTGGAGACCCATTTTCCATTTTGCTAAATGAGAATACTTGTGTCTGCATAAAATGAAGCAAACCTATGTTTTTAAAATTTAAATTAATCAATAAATAGGAGAAACTGATATTAATCTGAAAAATCAGAAGTTTTTACAGAACAGGAATATATGTATTTTTTCATTTGTACGCATTTATTATATTCTTTTATCATTCATACTCATTTAGTATTGTACTCATGAATATTGAAAACTTCCTTTGAGACCCTACTATGATTATAATGGTTAAGGAAAATGAATTTTGGACTTATAAATATTTAGCTTCGAATGACAACTACCAGTCTGTAACTGTAAAATTTTTGGCAAGTTTTTTAAACTCTCTGAACTTACTTATCTAAACATTAGAATAATAATATTTAGCTCATAGAGTGTTTATAACAATTAAATAAAACAGTAAAATGTGTCAGTATGTTAATATATTGCCTAACACGTAGTATCCCTCAATAAATATTGACATTGTTTTTTGTTGTTGTTGTTCTTGTTGGTTTGTTTTTGTTTTCTTAAATCACATAGAGCAGTGCTCTCAAGACCATCCATTTCAGAAGATTGCTATATTTTGCACAATTAAAGAGTTCACTTGAAATATTTTTTCCAGGACAAAATACAAACGTGCCCCAGAGAAGTTTGTCCATCATTTCCTCATGTTAAATGAAAATGAATTTGATCTACGATAACACATTAGAGGAACATTACATTATTTTTTTTCTAAATTAAAATTATTCCAGTTTGGTGCACACCTATCAAAGTTGGTTAGAAATTCCATTTTAATCATGTATTGGGAAGCCCCCACAAGGATTTTTATAGGGATATTGAAGCATCTGATGAGAGATATATGATTCTTGGCAGACAGGGGCAGTCTTCACTTTTCTGACCTTTATAATCGGTACATAAATGTGTTCCTTGTTCAGCTCCATGGAAGCTGAGCTCTCCAATCTCTGCATAGTCATAATGGCCTCCAAATCATTTTCTTTCTCTCTCTTTTATTTTTTAAAGTTTATTTATTTTGAGACAGAGAGCACAAACATGGGCACAAGTGGGCAGGGGCAGAGAGAGAGGAAGAGAGAGGATCTCAAGGAGGCTCTGCTCTGTGAAGGCAGAGCCCAACATGGGGCTCAATCTAGTGAACTGTGAGATCATGACCTGAACCAAAATCAATAGTTAGACACTTAACCGACTGAGCCACCCAGGCGTCCCTTTCTTTCTCTTTTATTTGGCACATAACTTAATTGTTTATTTCTCATGAGTTTAGGTCTGCTGGGTGGGTCTAGGATCTTGGCTGGACTCATTAACCTATTGGGGGGTTGGCACGCTGTCAGCTGATCTAGACAGGGCTGATAGGGTGACTGAAAAGATTGAACTCTGCTTCACAGAATTCTCTTCCTCCATCAAGCCAACTGGCTATGTCTGTACAAATCTCTACCTCATTCTGTTCAGTCCCCCAGGTCCTCAGCATCCATCCACATATCATCTCATGAGAAGCCTAGCATCTCTGTGAGTACAGACTGAGAGTAGGAGCATAGCCTCCCCCCACCTCACTCTAAGCTCTCTTCTGAAATTGTCACCATGATACCTTCTTTTCTTGTTGGTCTTGGAAAACCTAACCATTTTTCTCTAGGTTGTTATCTTCAACCCTATCCACATGCCACCCCATCTCCACAGCTAGATAGAAATAAGTCAGGGGCGCCTGGGTGGCTCAGTTGGTTGGGCGACCAACTTCGGCTCAGATCATGATCTCACAGTTTGTGAGTTCGAGCCCCACGTTGGGTTCTGTGCTGACAGCTCAGAGCCTGGAGCCTATTTCAGATTCTGTGTCTCCCCCTCTCTCTACCCCTCCCCTGCTCACGCTCTGTGTCTCTCTGTCTCTCAATAATAAATAAACATTAAAAAAAATTCAAAAAAGAAAAGAAAGAAATGTCAATTTCTCAAACAACAAAACCAATACAGACTTTTTCCTGGGTGCTGCTGTCTTGGAATTGCAATTTTAGGTCCTGTAATGCAAAAACTCCTTTAAGATGAATAGCCCCGGGGCACCTGGGTGACTCAGTCAGTTAAGCATCAGACTTCGGTTTGAACTCTGCATCGGGTTCTGTGCTGAGAGCTTGGAGCCTGCTTCAAATTCTCTCTCTGCCCCTCCCCTGCTCATGCTCTGTCTTCCTCGCTCTCAAATATGGATAATAACACCTTAAAAAAATGTTTTTAAAAAGATGAAGAGCCCAAATTAGAAATACACGTTTTCCTATTTATTCTAAAGAAGCATGCACAAAACACAAACTGGTGTCTTAATTTGCTGTGTATACAAAAATAAAAGAAAGCAATAGAAAAATTGCATGGAAAGGATCCAGCCCAGAAGAGTTACTGTGTGGAGGTGGTGAATCTTTAACAAAAATTAATATCAGAATTTGTTGAAATTATGCCATAGCAAGGAGCCCTGAAAGATTATCTAGTTCAGTGATTAAAAAAAATTAAAGAATGCAATTATTTCAAGTGAAATCTTACTTGAAAATCTAAACAAATAAAACCAAAGCGTAACTACAGCAGCAGATGGCATTGAGAGGGCTCCTTGGGACCATGAGTCTCCCGTGGTCTTCACAGAGACTAGCTTTAAAAGCATCTATCTGATGAGCTTGTGTTGAAGATGGAGAAGCCTAAACAGGTGACAGAGTTTGTTTGAGGACATAATTTTTCATAGTAAGAAAGCCATGATCTGAATCTATATATCACCCTGGCATCCCAGATCCCCCAGCCTACATCAGCTGGCAGGCAAGCACCCCTTTCCTTCGCTCTGTAAGATTTGTGGACTCTGTGTTTACAATTTCAGTGAAAATCACTACTACCGTATTAGAGAGTTAATCTAAAAATTATATATTTTTTGTGATAATTTTTAAAGGATGCTATGGACTTTTGCCCCCTATAGAATATTAAATGAGAGCCAGCTAGATTTTTACTTCTATGTGCTTTTATGCTTTCAGTTTACCATCTGAGTTTTTTTTTTCTAATCTCTCTTTTCCAACGATAGTTTTCCCTCTCCATCTTTATATCAGAATGTCTAATAACATTGCAACCTCCCAAATTGGTGATAAAGCACCTGGCTGAATTTGAATTGTGTTTATCCCTTCCCGGAAACGACCTCATGCTTTTTATTTATGTGCCAAATTCTCATTGCCTTAAAGGAGGGCGATAGAAAAGGGGTAGTAAGGGATAAGAGAGAATCTCGAATGTGCTAGATGAAAATGAAGTTTATTGATGCAGTTTCTAGAACACAGGTCCCAGAATTGCAATGAGGCCTTAATTGTTTCCCGGGGTTTGCATGAAATATGAAGGCCTCTCACTTAGAGAAGGAGTCATGTAGGTTGTTTCTTGTCGAACCTATAAAATAGCAAGTTTCCCTTTTGCTTTGCCTGTGGCTTTGTTTGGCATGCTGAGCAACTCTAATTCAGCTTGGAAGTTACTCCATTCTATAAATGGCAGAGGTTTTCATTCAGCTACCATACACATCCAGAAAGTAAAGAACTTAATTTCTTGACTGTAAATGTATGCATTGGCTGGTACTTTTTTTTGACAGAAAAGTGAAAGCTATCCAGCCCAAATAGATTAAATTGTACTTCATGTGTGTAAAGTGTTAGCAATTACATCTATTAGTCGTGACTCTGTGAAGCTTGGTATTGTAGTAGCTTTTAGGAGCACAGTGATTTTCTCAAATGGAGAATCAAAGTAGCAGGGCTGGGTGTCTACTTTATGGCTCCCTGTGGCTTTTGTTTCTAAAACTGTTGCCTTAGAGGAGTGTTATAACATTGCTCTAAGGAAGTTGTGATATATATTCATGATCTTTTAGATGTATGCATGTAATGCCATCACCCTCCCCCCAGATTTCAAGATGCTTACAGTAATTTAGAGAGATACGATTTGTCTTTTGCTGCACATGGAGGAGACAAAGGATGAAGTCAAATGGTTTGGCTGGAAACAGAAAAAAAAAAAAAAGCATATTGAGACTGAAGGCAAAACAAAAATTTACTTCCTCTACACCTGCCAAATTCTTTCTCCAAATAGCATTAAATAAAAAAACAAACAAACAAACAAAAAAACGACAAAAGCCCCACTTTTTATTTTGAAATAATTGTAGATTCATAGAAAGTTACAAAAAAAAATAAAGTGCATTTCCATGTCTCCTTCACCCAATTTCCCCACCAATAGCATCTTGTGTAACTCTAGCACAATATTACAACTAGGAATTTGACATAGGTACAACCCACAGAGCTTGTTTAGATATTTCCAGTTTTACATGAACCCTGTGAGCATGTGTAGATCTAAGCAAGTTTATCACGTGTTGATTCATTGTACACGACTACAATCAAGATATAGAACTATTTGATGACCTGTGCCATCCCTTTGTAACCCACATAAACCTCCTAGTTCTTTGCTTTTAATTGTACTTAAGTCTTGCTGTGATCTATATTTGTAATAATTTATTTTTTCAAACATTTTTTTTAAATCACTATGTTTAGTACATTACAATGGATATATAATACTCTGAACGCTGAGTCTGACTCTAGCATTAGTATTACCTCTAGCATTACTTCAAAGGATATCCTCTATAGATTGGCACATATAAATTCTAGAACAGTGGCTATAAAGAAGAACTGAGTTCTGTGTAGTTTTTGACCTAGGAGGGACCCAGCAATCAAATTGTAGTGTTAGATCCTCTTGCAATTACTTAGAGGGAACATCTACACTCCTACTTCCGCACCTGCTAATTACCATAGGAAAGTGGTTTAGCAGGTCACTGGCTACAGAAGAAAGATAGCTCAATCAAACCCAGAGGGCATGGAGCCAGAAGAGAAGAAAATTAGGTTAATAATGAAGACAGACTAAATGAGAGAAAGCAGTTAAGGCTTTGTGCTGATTTTTCTATCTTCTGAGGAAATTCAAAATTTTGAATTATTCTATTTAGTATTATACGCAATGAAATAAATATACACACCTTGTATGATATTGTATCTGTGTGTGTATAAAAACATAAATACACACAAATACATGTATTACATAGAGCTGATATTTTAATAACTTGAATGTAAATGTATTAGTGAGGAATTTATATTTTAAATATAGATTAATTATATGTAGTCAAGATTTCACAATATCCAATTTAGTATGTATATATGGAAAGGAGCATTGAGTGGGGAGATCCATTATTGTCATGATTAGAAGTAATAGGTTAAGCACTATTTGTATAAAATTTCACTTTCTATCATCTAAATTTGATTGATTAAATAGAGCTTGTGGGCAGATGTTAGTCATTTTTCATCGGGCTAAGGTGAGAGTGGAACAGAATACATGTGCAGTTGGGGACAGGAAGGGTGAGGTGAGTGGTTATGAGCACATGAAAAAGAATGGTTATGGGTCAAAGATTTTATCCTTCATTAAGAATCCTTTTCCTAAGCTCAGTATCTACCCCATCACAAAGTGAACAAAGGATGAGCTTAATGACAGTCATATATCAGCTAGCCACATTTTAAGCTTCAGGATCTTGCTATTCCCAATGCTGCATGCCTTGACAAGGCTAATTGTATAATTACAATACTACATCACCCACTCCTGGTGCACTTTCACTGGCAGGGACCAGAACTAGGGACTCTGATGATTATCGCCCCAAGCAAGTACATTACCATGAATACAGTTTACTAATTGGGGCTGCTCTTTTAGAAAGTGTAGTATATAAGGCTTAGGCCAACGGTTTTGTTATGAAGTCTCTTGTAGATTAAATGTAAGACTGACTTGAGCTTTAAAATTAGAATTGTTTTTTTTTAAAACAAAATGAATGATTCCCTCATAATTTCATCTTATTTCTATCATGTATTAAACTGTCAAAGTTATAATGCTAAAATGAAGTAGAGTTTAGAAAGCTTTTACCAATGATACATTAAGTGCTAAATAAAATGATATCCTTTAGCTAATTCATATATAAGGTTAAAGAATTCCATAAAAATATAACTAACATGGGTCAGAGTAGCTTTTGTGATATCAGCACTGTTCTTAATCTGGGTGCTGGTTTATGTGTTGCTTTAAAAATTTCAGATGGGGGCACCTGGGTGGCTCAGTCGGTTAAGCGGCCGACTTCGGCTCAGGTCATGATCTCGCAGTCCCTGAGTTCGAGCCCCGCGTCGGGCTCTGTGCTGACAGCTCAGAGCCTGGAGCCTGTTTCAGATTCTGTGTCTCCCTCTCTCTGACCCTCCCCCATTCATGCTCTGTCTCTCTCTGTCTCAAAAATAAACATTAAAAAAAATTAAAATAAAAAAAATAAATTAAAAAAAAATAAAAATTTCAGATGGCTAGGGGAGCCTGGGTGCCTCAGTCAGTTAAGCAGCCAACTCTTGATTTCAGCTCAGGTCATGATCTCACAGTCCTGAGCTCAAGCCCCACCTTGGGCTCTGGGCTCACAGCTTGTGCAGCTGTGCCCCCTCTCTGTGCCCCTCCCCACTCTCTCTCAAGAGAAAATAAACATTAAAAAAAAAAAATCAGATGGCTATTTAAGGATTTAATGCACCAAGCCAGAACATCAATGACTCAGTTTCTACTCCAGACTGGAGGAATATATGGCAATCTCTAAAGCAAGAGTGTACAGCCAAAGTCCCTTCCTAGTGGGGTTGTGAAATTTTCATGAATTGCCCCCTGTCTTGGTATGCAACCAACCTTGACTGGAGGTGATTGGATCTTTTGTAGAACAGGTTGTTTTGCCATAGTTTGGTTTCACGTAGATTGGCAGTTCACAGCAGTAACAATAGAATAACAATCAATAATGTTAGCTAGTATTATTATCACTCTTTTTATTGTCCATATTATTCCCATTTTACATGAAAACAGTGAGACTTAGAAGTTACATAACTTGTTCAAGGTCATGTAGCTAATGGGCAAAGAAGGTGTGTTTCTGGCATAGTCTGCTCTCAGCCTGACCTAAGCATTTCTACATACTGCTTCTCTCAGGGCCACTGTATTGTACAACTCTAGGGACAGGGACAGGCAGTGACCCCAAACTGATAGTACCCATGCCTAACTAGTTTTCCATCTTGTTTAGATAACTGAAGAAAATATTTCTTATTTCCTGTCATAAACAGTAAAATTTAAAGTATACAAATTGACCTGAGTTAGGTAACTTGTACCTTAATTTTATGGCAAATGTGGGAGAGCACGCCTGTGTATATCAATAAAATGACTTGATTACTTCTAGAATCACCATCTTTGCAGTTACTCCTATTCTTATCCTCCAATAAATTTTTGCTATTAAAACATAATTAAGTGGGCTGATAGTTTATTCCATTACTACCTTTAGCTGAGAACATACCAGTATGATCCTTATGAATCTATGGACTATCATTATATCAAAACGTCTCTGTGGAGTGAGATTTTAAGTGTAATTTCTTACAGTAATCTCCCCATGCTTATTGTCCAGTTACAAATGCCCATTATCTTTTTCACAGGTGCCCTGGGGTATCTGGCCACAAATTCCTCACATTTTTATCAGTCACTGAGGTAGTAAGAAAAAAAAAATGTTTTAACTTGCATTCCCCAAAAGATTGGCTTGGAAAGACGTTATTGAAAACTTCTTTTAAATCTGATTCAAGATATTACAACAGTGCCTGCTAGAGTCTGTCAACATTTCCATTATAAACCTATATTTTCCAGGTTTATTACTTAGCTGTAAAATTTTCCTATGGACTGTGATACAGAATACAGAGTTTTAGCCCAAAGCAATTTTTATTATCATCGCTCAAATATTGAGATTTTTCAAGTTATGATTGTTTTAAAAAGTGTCACAAAAATCAAATACTTTTGGGGACACCCACACATTTTAAATCCTTTATAAAATGCAACATTAAAAACAATTTGTTCCTCATAAGAAACAAAGAAACAAATAACTAGAATCACAAAGCCTGAAGGGGAAATTTTGTGAGCCCACATGGATTTATTTCCTTATGATTTGGGGGCTTATTTGATATTTAAATTGAGATTTTTAATATTACTACAATAAGCTTTCAAGAAATTGGCACCATATGGGTCTGAAAGAAATTGGATTGTAGGCAAGGGAGAATCACAATAAAGATTGAAAATGCAGCCCACAGAAAGAGTATTCTCAAAGCTACTGATGTTGCTGCCATTGGAGATAGTGTCGTGTTTTTGTTTTGTTTTGTTTACCCTCCTGGTGAGTCTAAGAAAGGTTGATAATCAATTTATAAACTGTTAAAACATTGGATGGACTACCAGAATCAGGAATTTTATCAGCAAAGCAACCCCATCGCAACTTAATTAAATTTCTTGTCAACAGAAATTGCTATATTGGAAGTTCTTAAATTTTTCTAGCCCCCAAATACATATAACACTGGCAGGGGAAAAAAAATATGGATTCCTTATACTGTCAGTTTGCTTTTCTACCTCTCTGAACAAGAGGTATTTAACAGGAAAGTACTACCTGGGTGTTCGTCCCTGTTGGGACTGAATGAATTTAAAAAACTTCTACTTTGGGTGAGATAAGGCAGTTAAATTAAGTGTACTTTATATCTTCAAAGGATTGTGATTTCAGGATTTAAAAGGAGTCACTCCTGAGGGAGTTCAGTTCATTAATAATTCTAAAGCACTTGAAAACACATTCTTGTGTGTGTAAAGGGGGAACCTGTATTTAAGTACAATGGAGAAACCTAGACAGAAGTTTTACTACCTTGGCCATTCTTAGTCAAAGCTATCAAATAATGTTCCCAATTCCCTAAAGTAGATGGAATAAAATTTAAAATACAAAATTTCAGGACAACCTCTGACTTTTTTTTCTATTTTCACCAATATATAATTGTAGTGATGTCATTCTGTTAAGTTTTATCTATATCTTAGCAAACATGGCCTAGAGCATAGAGGAAATAGGTGTGGAATCATTAGACTTATACTGGTCATAACGAAGTGTCTTTACATGTACATCACTGGCAGGCATAAAAGCCGGATTCAAATTCTTTATACATTCAAATTATGAAAGCAAATTCAAGGTGTTAATCTAAATCACACAGAGGTCAGAAGGGAAGTTGCCATTGAAATATGGGCATTTAAGATCTTTTGCTAGTTTCTTTCTAACCTGGTGCCCAAACTGCAAACATCTAAACAAAGGGCATCAGGGACAACCCTTAGGAGGCTATTTAAACATCTGCTTGAGAAATAAATGAGGATCTAAACAAAGGCAATATCTGTGGGCATTAAGAGCAGGAGAACAAGAGGCTCCTACATTTACTTGATGAAAAAATGAATGATTATATTTAGTAAAATGATTTTTAATTACTATCCCTAAATAAATGGCGAATACACTAATTTACCTCTAATTTTCAGAGTTTAGCAAACTTTCAACATAGACTTAAAATTTGCTGTGTCCCCTGGCATAATGATACCTCTCTCTGTTTCCCTATCTGTGTCTCTGTCTCTCTCTCTGTCTCTGTCTCTCTCCTTGTTAGAAGAACCAATGCACAGCTTATTCACCTGATAACCTTCCCACCTTGGCTTACATGTCATATTGAGTATTTAGTAGTATAGTCACCCAAATTAGCGCAAAACATTTAGTTAATATTTGTCCCCAAAGGCATAGAAATATGATAGAGCCACAAAAAGAGCTTCAACAAGTCCTATGAATCACAGTTACATGGGGATGGAGTCAGACTAACTGGGAAAGGAGAAAGGAATAGAAAGATTGGGATGAAGTCAGGATCCAAGGAGTGCCTACTCCCTTCTCTTCCATTCTAATGTGTCACACCCAGCATCCCAGAGCAAAGAGGTATTTTTCCTTGACTGTTTTAGAGAAGAGTGTCTAGGGGAAGCAAAGCACTGCTTCATTTTGATGCCCCAGCAGTCAGGCACTGGGGGAGCTATTCTAGCAACCTGCAGGCCATATGCTGTGTTTGTCTTTCTGCCTAAGGCATTCACCAATTATATGTGCTATAAATATATGCTGATCTCCCTTACTGAGGTGAGAGTAAAGGGCTTGGGAAATACTTTCTATGCTCCAGTTTATTAAAGAGAACGAAGTGGAATGAAAGCTAGACTCTAAGAAGAAATCCAGAAAATCAACATAATTTAAGTAATGGGACCAATATCAATATAAAAAAGTGTGGACCCTCCCTCCACCAATTAACTTTGGTTCAGGTAACCTTTCTAAAATTCAGGCTCCTCATTTGTAAAATGGTGCTAACAGAAGTACTTACTTGGTAGAGTTGTGAATGTTAACTCATAGGTCAGTTAACATATGTAAAGAATTTAGTTTAGTACAAAGTCTGCTGGATGGTAAGATCTTAATGATGCCTCCTACTTAGTGAGAACTAGATGAGCTTTGCAATGATCTTACTGATAAAGAAACTAGTGTGAAAAGACAAAGAAGGTAATATGCACCATTGGAATTGTAACAGCTATCAGCATGAGTACTTACTGCATTGGATAAAGGCCTGATGAAGAAGAACATCTTCTGTGCCATGGATTCACACAACCATTTACAATAGTGTCTTCCCCAGGATTGAGTTGTGGTACTCATTTAACTCTTGCTAAGGAATAGAGAGGCAGCTACACAGATATGAAAAGAATATTTAGTGGCAGTGTGTCTTTCTGAGAAGACCAGTCAAAGCAACCAAATTTAACTGTATGTCATGGTGGAAAAAATAATACTGTTAAAATAACAGAGCTGTATCTCCAGGACTTGGACTTGAACTCTTGAGTAGGAAAATACACAAAAGACAGATTTCTTCTTATCATTTTATTTTGAAAAGAAAGAAGGATGTTGGAAGTGAATAGTTAACTATATAGATGGAATCCAAGAGCAGATTTTAATCTCCTTAAAAACATATGGCTCATCAAACCCTGGGGTCTTGATGAGTAAGTAGCCTATATCTTTTGAGAACCAAGCAAAATGCATTTGCCTGGAAATTCCTTTATTTGATTAAAGGCTATTTAGAAAAATATCACATTGCACCCACCACACTCCCCAAAGAGAAATGCAAGTGTACCAGTTTCTTAAACATAATCACAAAAAAAGAGGCAGAAAGTGGCCCTTTCCTTCCAGAAATGAGTATATATATATATATATATATATATATATATATATATATAACAATAAATAATGAATAATATATATTATGTATATGAATAATAAATAATACATATATTTAAATTCATATAGGTATAGATTTAAAAGAATAACCATGAGAAAGATGCTCAAATATTTTGGAAAAAATTATTCTCTAGAGGTCCTGTTTAGGATTCAAAGCTCACTAAACTATATCAGTATATGCTATTATGCTACTATATAGTAGCATTGCCCACTATAGCACTGTATACAATTTCTCGTGTCATAATAATTCAGCAGTGGAAAAACAAAACAATACACACACAAAAATTAAAAAATACTTTTCATTTATCTAGCCAGAGAATTAAATTGCTCTCTTAGAAATAATCAGTGACCAAATCCAAAGATAATTTTCTAGTTCTTATCTTAACCTCTCTGAAACATTCATCAGTCTGAGCTCTTGCAATTCCCTTTGCTTAATATCTTTTTGGGGGGGGGGGGATCATCCTCTAGTGATGCTATTCAGGACTTGAAATTTAAATGCCATCCTGTCCTTACACATTATCCAGTTCCTTCTCTGCTCCCACCAGATGTTTGTCCTGTCCTGGATATTGTCATAGGACTAAAACATCTATTTCATGTATTCCATTGCAATGTAGTTACTTGTACATATTTTTCTTCTCTATGATTCTTAAAGAATAGATACTATGTATTGTTCATGTTTGTTTCTTAACCAGCCAGGCCAACATTTATTACAGAGCAGGTGCCCAGAATAAGTACATAGTGAATACATACTGTTATATATATATACATATACATATATATGTATATGTATATATAAATATCTATACATATATATAAATACATACACATACATACATATATATAGAAGCAGGTAGGTCACAGACAATATTTATGGGGGCCGATATCTTCATAATAATACTTAGAGAATGGATAATGAGCAAAATGAGCTTGAATTGTTAATACAAGGCTGTAAATTTGATGTCAGCAATATTGCCAAGACTTACCAGACTGGGACTTCACAGGCATTTTGCATGACTTATTGGTGTATCAAGGACATGTACAAGAAAACAGCATATAAAATCAAGGTCAAGTGATGAAGCCTGGCACAAACTTGAAAATAACATTTGCACAAAAGCTACAGTGCAAACTGAGTTGAGGCTATGTAATGTGCAACTAGCAATGGAAAGCATTTCCTGTTAGTGCTGCCTCTGTCTTATGGAGGATCATCTTCACACTAGGAAGGTCAGAAGAGGTGTATGAATAAGCCATTGAAATAGATTGATACTTAGTCCGTTAAATGACTTCAGGTGAATTATATTCCAAAGATTTGTAGTGTACTCCTAGATCTTTAACCAGAATTCCTGGAGTATTAGAGAAAGCAGGAAAGGAGCCAGAAAGCTTTAAGTGTGTGAATGACTTTTTAATTATTTTTCTAATGCAGACTATGAAGGCAAACCATATCCACGTCACGAGTTATTAAACAGATGGTTGTGACTTTCCTTATGTAAGGAAAGAGTGATCAGACTCACATGTGCTCATTTAAAACAAATCAGAACCACAGGTTTATTATATGGGTGGATCAAAAAGTTCTATAGACAACATATCTCTTATCTGGGCAAGGCATTTGCAAAGTTTTTACAGTTGATAGGAGAATGAAAAATTTTGGTGCATTTAAGATTTTTTTGATGCTGACTTGTTAAGAATAACCTTACCAAATATCTTTGATTTATATACCAACATCAACCTGGGTGACTGTGGTAGTGTTTCACAGAATTTTATTCATAGCCCCATTAGGTCAAATATTTTATTGATTACCTGGGTGAAGACATAAATTATGCTATGAATTAGATAAAGCTGGCAAAGATTGATTACTTTTCAGATGATGAAATCAAGTATTCCTTGTATCTGCAGTTTGTATGTTGGTAAGTGAAAATAAATTTCAAATTCCTTTTTTTTTTTAACATTTATTCATTTTTCGAGAGTGAGAGAGGCAGAGTGTGAGTGAGGGAGGGGCAGAGAGAGTGGGAGACACAGAATCAGAAGCAGGCTCCAGGCTCTGAGCTGTCAGCACAGAGCCCGACACAGGGCTCAAACTCATGGACTGCGACATCATGACCTGAGCTGAAGTCAAACGCTTAACCGACTGAGCCACGTAGGTGCCCCTAAAATTCAAATTCTTATACTTTGCTTCATAGAGTCAGTGCACACAGTATGAGGAGAACTAGTTCAATAGTAATGCATATTAAAGAGTCAATGGTTCTTAAATGCATGGGAGTCATGAGCTCAAAATAATCTAAAGTAAGTTGTATGTTTTCTGCCTTAAAACATACACGTATTCGTATTCACATTGAATACATAGCAATCACGGATTCTCTGGATATTACATCTATATATACCACAGGTTCCAAGAAACCTAGATAAAGAATCTTTTGTCAGGAGTAATTTGTTGTGGGGCTTCAAAACACTATTTCACATTGTCCCTCCTTAACAAATATGCAGTGTCCAGAATAAGAGTGTTTGCTGGTCTTGTACAGATTGCATACGTTAATACTATGCTTATTTCTGGGTCAAATTTAGGTATAATGAAACTAGACGGCGAATAGAGAATCACACCATCTGGGAAACACGTGGGGAATTTTATAGCTTAGGAAAGACATCCCCAATAAGGGATACAATAATTGTCTTTACAATTTTGAAGATTTGTAACTTAGAAAGGGAGTTAGATTATTCTGTCATTCAAAATTTCGTGGAAAAAAAGGCCAAAGGCCAAAATGACAGGAAGGCCAATTTCACTCTTAACTGTATAAGGAAGGAAGAAACATTTAATATTTGGATTCATGTAAAAATAGATTGGGATGTTTTCACTAAGTCATGATCTCTCTGTTAGTAGAAGTAATCAGATAAAGTTTCAATTACCTCCTTCCCAACCTATGGTGAAAGGGGTATCTACAGTGAGAGAAGGGATGACTGGATTATCTTCAAAACACATTTCAAATTTAAGACTCAGTGATCTGATGATATGTTTTAAAGAATAATAAATGACTAAAAAGATCATTATTATTTTTGTTCAAGAGAACAACAAGCAATAAACCAGTATGAATACCTATTAATGTTTTTGTATGTGTTTAATTTATATCTGTTACTCAAATCCTCAATTTTATTTCTCAAATTGTATTTTGAAAGATGATGGCAATTTGCTAATGCAAAAACATAGAAAAAAAACTCACTTTTTTTTTTTTTTGGCTCCCTGTCAGAATGGAGACAAAAAAAAATCTCACATTTGAAGGTTTTTGTTTGTTTTTATTTATTTTTTGTTTTTTTAAACTGTATTTAACAATGATTAAAGAAAAAAATAAAATTAGGGAAATTTACACAGAAGTTGCCTTGGTATTATAACTCATTACACATTGATAAAATATGAAATGAACTTCCATTTTGACTTGTGTTTCATTACTTTCCTTAAGGCCTGTAACTCAATTCAGCCTGTGTCTTATGAGGTACAGGTATAAATTTTAAATTCACTAAAGAATTTTTTAATGTTGAGTTGGACTTTGATGTTATATTTGGAAGCTATATTTATCTTGATATCAAAGAATATACTTTAAGGAAACATACTTTCTTCAACCATCTTCTCTTTTTTTCCTGAAAAGAAGTTAAAGTGACATAAAAGCAGCTAGAATTATAAAGCTTTCTTTATGACATTAAATGATTTAAAAATGAGGAGTCTGACTTAAGAAAGTGGACAGTTTAACATTTTATATTTCTGCAAAATGCTTTCCAAATTATCTGTGCTTCCACCTCTATTACAAAACTATATGCTTTTATCCTTCCTCTTAAAATTTTTTATTTTAATTTTTTTAAGTTTATTTTTGAGAGAGAGAGAGACAGCTCACAGGCTGGGGAAGGGCAGAGTGAGAGGGAGAGAGAGAATCCCAAGAAGGCTCCATGCTGACAGCACAGAGCCCAATGTGGGACTTGAAGCTACAAACCATGAGATTATGACTCAAGCTGAAATCAGGAGTCAGACACTTAATCGACTAAGCCACCCAGGTAACCCCATCTTAAATTTCTTTTTAAAGAAATACACTTTAGCGCTCTCTTTCCTTTTTTTTTTTTAATGTTTATTTTTGAGACAGAGAGAGACAGATTATGAGCATGGGAGGGGCAGAGAGAGGGAAACACAGAATCTGAAGCAAGCTCCAGGCTCTGAGCTGTCAGCACAGAGCCTGATATGGGGCTTGAACCCACGAACTGTGAGATCATGACCTGAGCTGAAGTCGGAGGCTCAACCAACTGAGCCACCCAGGCACCCCGCATTTTTACTTTTGAGAAATTTCAAATAATTAAAGAAATTTCCAAACGAATTGATCTTGCCATCTTATAGAAATTACCTATTATATTCCCTGTTCTGTTTATACACATCATTATAAACCATGTAATAGATGGAAAAATACGTATCTTTACCATTGAACTAGTTAAGAAAATGGTGAGACCCTTGAGAATGTCAGGATCTCAGTAAACAGAAGTGGGTACAAACCATTGGAAAGATATATCTCCTTAATTTTAGTTTTACACTTATTTTCAGTGTAATTTTAAAAAGCTAAAAAAAAAAAAAAAAGCCTGGGTGGCTCAGTTGATTAGGCGTCCAACTCTTGATTTTGGCTCAGGTCATGATCTCATGGTTCGTGGGATCAAACCCAGAGTCAGGCTCTGTGCTGACAGCATGGAGCCTGCTTGGGATTCTCTCTCCCTTTCTCTCTGCCCCTCTCCTGCTTGTGCACACACTCTCTCTTTCTCAAAATAAATAAATAAACTTAAAAAATTTAAAAATAAATAAGCTAAAAAATTTCACTCTTATTTTTTTTTTTCTGGCAGATAATAACTTTGTTTTAATATATTGTCAAGTTAGCTAACATACAGTGTATACAGTGTGCTCTTGGTTTCGGGCGTAGTAGATTCCTGTGGTTCATCACTTACAGACAACACCCAGCGCTCATCCCAACACGTGCCCTCCTCAATGCCCATCTCCCATTTTCCTCTCTCCCCTGTCCCCCCACCATCAACCCTCAGTTTGTCCTCTGTACTTAAGAGTCTTTTATGGTTCGCCTCCCTCTTTGCTTGAAACTATTTTTCCCCCTTCCTTCCCCCATGGTCTTCTGTTAAGTTTCTCAAGTTCCACATACGAATGAAAACATGTGATATCTGTCTTTCTCTGATTGACTTATTTCACTTAGCATAACACCCTCCAGTTCCATCCACGTTTTGCAAATGGCAGGATTTCATTCTTTCTCATTGCCAAGTAGTATTCCATTGTATATATAAACCACATCTTCTTTTCCATTCGCCAGCTGATGGGCATTTAGGCTCTTTCCATAATTTGGCTATTGTTGAAAGTGCTGCTATAAACATTAGGGTACATGTCCCCCTATGAATCAGCACTCCTGTATCCTTTGGATAAATTCCTAGTAGTGCTATTGTTCACTCTTATTTTAAGTGTATTCAGTTTCTAGTATTTCATCTTTAAAATGTAACGAAATTAGCACTGTGCCACTACAGAATAAAGAAAAAATTTTCCATAAAATGATAACTTTAATAACAGACATCTTATTTCTCCTCTACCATATGTGGCTGGGAGAAGGGCCAAGGGAGAGAAAGGGCAATTGATGTTATGGTGATGTTATGGTTCTCTGTGAGCCAGAAAACCCTAACTGGAGTCCATAGGCTATCCAGGCACTCATCTGAGCCCTGCAAATTCAGTTAGTTGAGTTGCAGGCCACAGTCATAATATGAGGGTACATGCCTCAGCTATGTGGTTGTTTATTTCCCCCATTCCTTCATGGATTGTTTCTCTTCGATTTCCTTCTCTTCTGATTTTTTCTTAATTTCAATAATTCTCCAGCTGTCTTCCCTGATAGTGTATTTTTTTTCTTTGCCTTCTGGATTCTTACTCTGGGTGTCTCTGCTACTTCCCATCCATTCATTCAGGCATCTCTGGACTCCAGGGTTCAGAGGTGGGACTTTTCTAAAGCTTATCTTCCAAGTTACGTTTGTTGTGTTTGAGGACCTACCTCTTTCCCAGTTCCTAGCACACAGAATGTCCGCTGCATGATTCAAGGGGACCTCAACTTTCACAATCTAGAGTTAGTTGGTTGGTTGGTTTGTTCCCATATCCAATGGCCTCTATCCATTGTGTTTTTTTTTTTTTAATGTTTATTTATGTTTGAGACAAAGAGAGTGTGAGCATGGGAGGGACAGAGAGAGGGGGACAAAGGATCCGAAGTGTGCTCCATGCTGACACAGAGAGCCTGATGTGGGACTCGAACTCATGAACTGCAAGATAATGACCTGAGCTGAAGTTGAATGCTTAACATACTGACCCACCCAGGTGCCCCTCCATCAGTTTTACCAAAAAAATTTTAATAGACTTAGAGTTCACTTTAGTTGTGGATATTGGAAATGATGGGAGTGTGGAAGGGGGAATAATTTCATTATCTTGTTGGACAGATTGATTCCTAAACATTTCCTTTTAGCTTGAAAACTTTAACATTCTAGAATGTAGCTCATTTTTTCTTGGTGTTCATTTTAATCTCTTCTCTAGGATACTAAAGCCAAAAAGAAGGTAAGGGAGAAGAATCACTTTTCAAATGAAAATAATAATGATCATTCAATATTGTATAGTTTATAAATATTAAATATGGCCTAGACCTCCAGTCTACTTGCTGCTTATTAAAGACAAAAAAAAAAGAGAAAAAAAGAGAAAAAAGAGGAATAATGTTATCTTCAAAAATATGTGTAGGCTATTTAAGATCCATAAATGCTGTTCAGAAATAAAAAAGCATATAGTGTCATAATTTCTATCAACATTCTAAGGATTCTTAGCCTATCTAATGTAGAATACATTCAAAAGTTTTTATTTTTAATTTTTATTTATTTTGAGAGAGACAGAGAGAGTGAGTGGGGGAGGGGCAGGGAGAGAGGGAGAATCTCAAGCAGGCTCCACACTGTTAGTGTGAAGCCAGATGTGGGGCTCAAACCCAAAAACTGCGAGATCATGACCAGAGTTGAAACCAAGAGTCAGATGCTTGACCAACCGAGCCGCCCAGGCGCCCCCAATTTTTTTTAAATAGTTGTTAATTGACTAGGAACTTCTGTAATTTCACTGGAAATAAATCCTACACAGAGTCCATCTGAATTTGGTAATCCAGATTTTACACCTTCTATACACATACATTTTTTTCTCATATGGTTTTCACAACAGCACTAGAGAGAATATGTAATTTCCTTTGTAGAGATAAAAGAATTTAAGCAGAGGGGTGCCAAATTATTTCTTAGTTCACTTAGCCTTTGCAGTATAACCAATACTGGCATCTAACAGTCTTGTTTCAGGCCCGGGGTGTATTTCAATACACCATGAACATGAATTTGGTAGTTGAAAAGAAATTAAAACTTTTAAGTCAGAAGGAGAATAGGATATAGGTAAGAGTCCATTGTGTATAGTTCTAGGAACTCCCCACCCGTCAGAATCAAAGATATTTTGCCACGAGCGAAGTTTTTAATAATATAGTCATGTTCTCAAAATAAATTTGTTTTTCTTTTTCACCACAGCTCTTATTAAGTCATAAAAGGTGCCACACACTATAGGTTTACCAAAGAGGCTCTTAAAACAACACCGGGATCAAATTTTCCCTGTTGGAAACAAAGGCTACTCTAACAATAAACTCCTTAACCGTTCAGTAATACACAGCTTCTAAAAGAAAGGAGTCCAGTTAGAATGTGTATTTTCTGGATCATGATTAGATACTGCATAAATTTCCCTAGTGATAGTAACAATAGAAAGACCAAGGTTAGCCTGTTAAATGAAATGTGAGTGAGAACTGGGCAGTTCCAAGTGGCTGCTGGCACTTTTAGGTGTCCTGCCAGCGTTGAAACCCACAGGGTCATTTGGCAGTCAGGTGTCATTAGTCACCTCTCTCCCTGTCTCCCTCTTCCCATCTGTTTTCGTCTAGCCTATTTGTGTAAATTACCTCTCAGTATGCTGCAGGACTCAAACTAGTCATGTATTTTCCTCCTACTCCTTTGTCCTTTTCATCCCTGACTGCTCATTTAGACTTATACCCATCATTTGACCCAAAATTTAGCGTAAGAGGCAAGATAATGGTAGCAATTAATATTACTACTATTACAAAGCAGCATCCCTTATGACTATGGTAAAAAGACCACTAAAGATAGTATAATAAATGTCAAAGACATAGTTGCCACTGGCCATTTCAAATCATGATGATTATCATCACAGACCAAAATGTAATGATGCCCTTTAAGAGAATGGAGAGTTTATGTAATTTTGTGCAGACAATTTCCAAAGTTAATATACAAAAGAGATTCTTGAAGGGAGTGCTGTTCCTCATAATAGCGAGACCTTTCAGAGAGGATGAGAAAAATAAAATCTGCTTTCTCCTGAGTTGACCCTGCCATTTACCAGCAAGCTGAATGCCCACTTCCCTTTTATTCCAAGTCATAAGTATACCTTTGAATTATGTCTCAATGCTATGAGAAAGGTAGGAGTCTCAGCCTGTATTACTCAACCAGTATACTTACTGCACAAAGAGAATTAAAAGTAAACAATTGTTTATACAATAGCAACTGATAATAAGGAATTCCTACTTTGGGAAGGATTTAGACCTGAAGGCATTATTTACTAAGGGCAGATAAGAATAAATCATGACAAATAATTCTGCAGCTGCATTTCAATAATGATAAATAATGTCATGTTGGAACAATAGTTATGGGAGTACACTATTGATATCTAATTCTAGTTTACATAAAATCATAGAAAAGTCAATTTTCTGAGAACTTTCCACTCTTTACTAATCATGGCATGAAAATATTTGGCCAGATTTATTGTATTTGTCAAGTTAAGTAGGTTTTATGGCCTATATAACTAAAGATTTCAGCCTGTGTTTTTTTTGTTTTTTTTTTTTTAGTTCACTGTTAACTTGTCATATGTGGATGAATTAAAAATAAAATGTGAACTGTCATGAATTTCAATGAATTAGCCCTTATTTTTCTTTCTTTCTTTTTATTGTTTAAAGTATCTTAAGGTTAGAAAGTCCGTAAAAGTAATCTAGAATTACCACTCATTGAGTACTTTCATCTCCACTGGAATGACTCTGTAAATAGATTGTCTGGTTTATATTTAGATATTTCTAATGACAAGGAGTCACCATTTTCTTTTTTTTTTTTTTTTTTTTTTTTTTTTTTTTTTATTTTTTAATATATGAAATTTACTGTCAAATTGGTTTCCATACAACACCCAGTGCTCATCCCAAAAGGTGCCCTCCTCAATACCCATCACCCACCCTGCCCTCCCTCCCACCCCCCATCAACCCTCAGTTTGTTCTCAGTTTTTAACAGTCTCTTATGCTTTGGCTCTCTCCCACTCTAACCTCTTTTTTTTTTTTTTTTTTTTCCCTTCCCCTCCCCCATGGGTTTCTGTTACGTTTCTCAGGATCCACATAAGAGTGAAACCATATGGTATCTGTCTTTCTCTGTATGGCTTATTTCATTTAGCATCACACTCTCCAGTTGTACCCCAATGTTTATAGGAGTCACCATTTTCTAAGACAGATCACATATTTCGATAATTCTGTATCTTTGTCTATGAATACCATATATGCATTGAAACACATTACTCAGTATTTGCCAAACGATTTTCCTTTCCAAAGTCTCACTTTAAAATAATGTAAGGATTATAATTCTTCATTTCTTTAAAAATAATAAGAGCCCTTTTAGGAAAAGTGCTTAAGAATAATGACAAAATAAAGTAGGCAAACATGCATTTGAAAGTAACAACTGAGCCTGAGATACAATGAGAGGAAATTTTAAAAGACATGGGGCAAAAATCTGTATGGTATTCATAATAATAAAATAGTCAATTCTCTATATATCTAAAAGAAAAAATATCTAAAAGAGAAGAAATTAATTATGGTACATATCTGGGGAATTTTGTGACACAATTAAAAGTAATGGAGTACACCTATATGTTACTAATATGGAAAGATCTGTAAGACCTTGGCATCATATAACACAAATAACAAAAGAAGGGAAGGTACTGAAAATTCTGTGTAATATATTCCCATTTGTGTAAAATAAACAAATAGCAACCAACATTTTATATATATGCATACATACATATACACATACACACAAATACATACATATTTATATCAATAAATACATGCATCAAAAGATTTTGAAGGATATATAACCTACAAATTATTAACAGTGTTATCTCTAAAGAGTGGCATAAATTTGGGAAAGATAGAGAAGGAGATAACTTTGTACTCCATGTAATGTTTTATTTGGGTTATTTCTCATTTTTAAACGCAAGATTGAACACTCTAAAGGAATTTGAGTAATAGAAATGCCAAGAGTGAACCTTTTGGAGCATAGATATCTTTTCTTTTCCCATTTGTATTGCAATTTTCTGATTTTGTTGTTGTGGTTCAGTTTGGTGCATAAACTCACCTTCTGTCTGTGAAAATCACCATTTGATTGTGGGAATCACCTATCTGTGAATGTCATCATTGATATAATCTGGTAATGATAGAATGTTTAATATGGCTCCCTTTTCCTCCTACGTTATCACTAACTGCTATATACAGTGCATTTTCCTTTTGGTTAAAACCATGATATAATGTCCAGCAAGTTTATTATTCTCTTGTCTTTCTTACACATAGCAACAATTTTTCATGTTACTACACTAAGATAATTAATGCACCTTAACATCAAAACCCAAGTTAACTAAAATACTCCTAGACCAAAAACTTCAAGTCTAAATATCTTAGGTTTTGTGGTCCATATATGATCTCTAGTCTCTATCATATAGTCTTCTTTTTCTTAATATCCCTTTAAAAAGCTAAAAAAAACTATTCTTAGCTTGTAGGCAGTACAAAAACAGGCCACAAGTTAAATTTGACCTAAGGAATATATTTTGCCAATGCATATACTAGATAATCTCCTTTATTCAATATCCCTTTTTTCTTCTCTTTATTATAGATATTCGTAGGACAATATGGAAAGATGATAAATATTATTCAAAATACAATTTTATAAACATAAAGCAAATGTCAGTGGAATTACCCCCTACTGCTGAAATGGTATCTTCTGATAAAATCTTGAAAAACAAACAAATAGAATAAAATGAAACCAAAATTCATTCCTTTTGAATTCTAGAGATGGGCATTACCAACAAATTTATAACTGAAGCACACTGCATACATTTTCAAAATAAAATTTCTTTTTTAATTTTTTTTAATGTTTATTTGTTTGAGAGACAGACAGAGTGTGAGAGGGGGAGGGGAAGAGAGAGAGGGAGACACAGAATCTGAAATAGGCTCCAGGCTCTGAACTGACAGCACAGAGCCCAATGTGGGGCTTGAACTCATGAATCGCGAGATCATGAACTGAGCCGAAGTCGGATGCTTAACCAACTGAGCCACCCAGGTGCCCCTCAAAATAAAATTTCTAAAGCTAACTACCCATCTCTCTAGTTGATTCTCATATCATTTTTTTAATGTTTATTTATTTTTGAGGGAGAGAGTGTGATCTGTGGAGGGGCAGAGAGAGAGAGGGAGACACAGAAACCGAAGCAATTTCCAGCCTCCGAGCTGTCAGCACAGAGCCCGATGCAGGGCTTGAACTAAGGAGCTGTGAGATGATGACCTGAGCCAAAGTCAGACACTTATCCAACTGAGCCACCCAGGCGTCCCTTCTCATATCTTTTCTAAACATAATTTAATTAGAAATCAATTCAGACAAGTGGAAGAATAGATGAGACCTCAAGACAGAGGTGCATTACAGTCTTTTCCTCCTTGAGTGGAAGAGGTATGGCCAATCCACTAGGACTTTAGAAAAATCATTTTCATTTCCTCTTATCAACAGAAGGCTATACATACAGGCATGGAGCAAGCAAGCCGTCTTCTGTGCTCAAATGGACAGTGTAGCTTTCTTGTGTAAGAGTATATTTGTATTTCTAGTACAGCTGAATCAAATTTAAAATATAGTTGATAAATATAAAATATTTATAAAGGATTTGTGTTTGTCTTTTCATGATACAGTTAGAAATGCAAGTATGAATGCATGCAAAAATATTGGACTTCCTCTTTTATTCATTAACCCCATTTTAATTCCTGGTCAACTTTTTCGTCTGGGAGAATTTGTGACTTCTAGAGTCAGTGACCTTTTTCTATACTTATTTTGGTTCCATGTGTCTGAAATTTGATATATTACAACTTCTCAGGCTTAGTTTCTGTGAAAGTTAAACTATTATTCAAAAGCTGTTCTGGATCCATACTGCAACAACAATAGTGTGACGTCAGTAGCCATGTGCTCCAAGATGGAAGGTATTTGGTACCCATCACAGTGGAGGAGGTGGGAGAGGGCTTTAATTATACTTGTTGTACAACTATGCCAATTTGATCTACAACTTTGAATGGAAAAGAGAAACTCAGAGTTTATTGTGTGGATTAACTGGATGTAGCCAATAAACTAGTTCAAGTATTTGATACTATGCATTACAAATATGGATAGCAGTGTGGATAGAAGCAGATAAGATTAGTTGAGGAAAAGACAGGTGAGTTTCCACTGGATAAGACTGCATCTTCGATCCCATTTTTTTGGTAATTTTTATCTGATTTTGCACATTGGCGTCATTCCATATCTGATGTTTTATTTACTTTTGGAAGATTTTCCTATTATTGAACTTCTTATATAATTTACTTCAGTGGGGCTTCATTTCTCTTAAGCTTAATTGTTATACAAGGAAATAATTTAAAATAAGACAACCTGAATTGACTCTACGTTAATTCAACGTAGCTTCTCCTTACACTCATCTTAGATGTGGCAATATTCAAGAAGCCAAAAATTGTGTTGTCAGTTTTGGATAGAAATCATATCTACCCTACTTATTTTAACTTCCTTTGAAACAAGAAAAGTGTTTTGTTCAAAAGAAAAATAAGTGTTTTATTTCACAGTTAACTCTTTTAGAAATAATTTTGCTCACCAGGTTTAGTTTTTTGGCCAAATGTTCAATCTCTTATATTCTTCATAAGGCCCTACAATATTAATCCTTTGTGCTTTCTATGTTCAATGTAGATAGTTTCTCAATTCTTGTTTTAAGTTTATTTAAAATTTGTTTTGATAGAGAGAGACCCCGAGCTGGGAAGGGGCAGAGACAGAGGTAGAGAGAGAGAGAGAGAGAGAGAGAAGCCTAAGCAGGCTCCGCACTGTCAGCACAGAGCCCGACGTGGGGTTCAATCTGACAATCTGAGATCATGACCTCAGTGGAAATCAAGAATCAGATGGTCAGCCAACTGAGCCACCCAGGTGCCCCTAAATTCCTTATTGGATTGTTGATTAATTAAGCATTCTCATTCAATTTGATAATAAAGATCATATATGACCTTTGTCTTCCATTTGATGTTCCCTATTGTGAGATATCCTTCTTGCTTTAAGAGGATGTTGAAATGTGTACAACCAGATGGCAAAGCAAGGTTGGAAACCTGGATATTCTAATATTAAAAACTTAAATTATTACACTCTCAATAAGCCACACACTCTAAGCTATACAACTAATAAGGAAGATAATATATTATTATGAAAATAGATCTACATTTCCAAACTGGTGGGTTAAAGTTACATTAAAATAATGCAGACAAATTTATGCAATAAACAAACATTAAGTCACTATATTAAAATTGTTTCTAACTCTACATTCATGCAATGAGCATACTTTTCTGTACTCCAGTGGTTTAGAGTATACAGGCAGCTTTCTTCCACATAGCTTAACATTATTTACCAGGATGTTTAGATAGAACTCCTAAGAGATAAATTGGGTGATTCAAACTAATTCAGCTTCACTTGGTGCAGACACCTTAGGGAAATAAGATGCTGTGGTCTTCACCCATTTCCAAATCCCTACTGATACCATCAGGACAGGAAGTTGCAAGGGAGAAAGGTAAAACATTCCCTTCAAAGGAAAGCTGGCTGAAGACTAATCTTTAGGGAATATGGGAGTTTTCCAAGGGTAAATTAATAATAAAATGAGCAATCAAATTAACTAATATTTAGTGAACTCATGCTAAACACTCTACTTGCATTAAAAAAAATGTAAAGTCTGAGAAAAGCCCTTTAAAATTAATTCTATAATTATGGTCATTTTATACCTTTCAGAGTTCATGTAATATCAGACCTCAGATAAAGAATATACTTGAAAACCCTCTGCAACCTGATATGGATAAACAAATAATCTGATAAACTAAGCCACTTTACATAGACTCACTATAACTCTTCTCTAAATTTCTTCACCTAATGGTATTTTCAAGGGAACAGAAATTCAATGACAAACTCAATAAATCAATCTTATCTCCACTGGTGAGTAATAAGTAGATAACATTTACTGAGCTCTTGTTGAATATAAGACTTTCTGTGGACTATTTTATTTAATTCTTGTGTCAATACTATGAGGTAGGTAGATTTTTTATCTCCATTTTATAGGTATGGAAAACTGAGACACATAGAAATTATGTAATTTCATCCCAGATCTCTCCCTAGCCCATTTTCAGATACTATGCAATAAGAGAAGACATACGAGAAACAAATACAAAGAATTACAGAGAATAAAAGTAGGTACATACATGGTGTACTCATAAGTGAGGGCAAATCATTAGACTTGTCCAACTAGACCAGGCAGAAATGAAGGGATAGGTTGGTGGCAGAATGATGAGTGTCTGAAGGAAAACTATTTAGAGAAGGTAGGATTTGAAAGCCTGCTTGAATATAAAAGGAAGCTGTCATCTCACATTTCTCTGTGATTATCAACAGAGGAGACATCAAAAATAAAATCCACCTCCTCTATTTTGTATCATTATTTACCTTGGTGGGAATGGCAATTAATTTCCTGGATTTCAAAAGTACAAACAGCTTGCAAATGTCTCTATAATGCATGTCTTGGATTTTTATGTAATTTATGTAAGCACAGTGATTTGCTTTTTTGCAATGTATACAAATTCAGTGTTTTGCCAGCCAGGAAATAACATAAATGTCAGAGAAAAATCTCTCTTCATTTAGGGATATGCCTAAAGGTGTGACTACATTTCACAAGGACCAAACACCATGGGGAAAAACTGCCACCCTCCCCTCTCCCCGAAAAAAAGAGCTATCTAGCTATCAGCAATCATCCATAAAATGTTCTTTTTCCAGTTTGTAACATTGCGGAATGTTAGATTTGGAAAGATACTACCTTGGAAAAACTCCTTATTTTCAGATGATAAAGTGGGAACCCAAAGTAGCCAAATGACTAGCCCAATATAGTCAGGTCATTGAGGTGCAGAATTTATAGGTATCCCTTATTATTTTATTATAAAACTTATAAAACTTGGCCAAGCAATTTTTATTATTCCCATTTCACAGATAATGATACTTACTCTTATTTTTATGATTAGAAAGTGTAGATTTGGTGCTAAGACCAAAGTTTATGGGATGCAGGTACAATAAGCTTTCATTCTAATACATTCTCTTCAATAAGTTATGGAAAATATCAACAGAATTTTAAGCAGGTAAAGTGGAGACGTTCTGATTCCTTTGCTGCTCTCCTATTCATAAGGGAAAAGTTTTTTTCCTGCATAGAAGCATCCTTAGAAGCATAGTGAGGAAAGTGGTAAGATCCAAAACTTGATGATGGGAAAGAGTTGGCTACATAGGAGCAAATCCAATCCCTCTGCCTGCGCCTGAGAGCTAATAGCCTAACTAGGAAAGAATCAACCATCAGACCTAACCATGTTGCTGCTACTCTAGGATTTCTTACTTTCTTTGCTTCAGAGACACTAGTTCTTGCTTCTATCACTGGATCCATCCCTTTGAGATGCAATAATTCTTTTATATGCTCTGACTACAGTGCAGGAAATCCTCATTTCTCCCTTATTTAGTTTCATGTCCTCTTAGTAAATTTTACTAAGTAATTAAGAGGGAAATAAAGTCAAAACAGAAATGCAAAAGGGATCCAAAGAGTAGGGCTGAAATTTATGTTACTTACAGATATGGCTATTTGGTGGTAGAAATAGTGAAATATTTTTCAAGCCACTTGGTACACAGTCACTGTTTCAAAGACCCTAAATACATACAGTCACTACTGTCCTGATCTACTGGCCAGACACCTCCTTCTGTGTATTCCCCGACCAATTAAAGGGAAATGAGTGGCACAGTAGGGGGCAGCCAGGATCACATTACAGGGCTGTGACCAGCATTCGTGTCCTTTGCCTTGCCATTCTGAATCAATTATGCTTAATATTACCTTTGCACAATATTGGACACATGGATGTCTTCACGGAATGAGTTTGCAACCCAGTCTTCTTCAAGCCAGTTCTCAATATCTAACAGCCTCAGGCACTTATGTTCAATGTGACAAAATGAGCTCATTGACTTCCCAAATATTTTAATCTCTCTACTAATCTCTAATCTAATCTAATTCTTATGTTCTCCTACTCAACAGAAAGCATCCTCATCCACCGTGACACGCAAGTCAGACATCTGGGATTGATTATAGACTTCCCCTTTATCCTGTGTTAGGGAAGCTTCAAAGTCCTATAGTTCATCCTCTTTAATCCTTCTAAACCAGCAGGCTGTCACCAGAACTCATACTGTAGTTTCTTAATAGGTTTCCTAACATTTAAGGCCCACACCCTTTAATAAAAAGCCCAAAATCCCTAGTATGGGGGACTCGTACAATCGTCCTGCTTCTCTGTTCTTTTGTGATCCAGCTTCTGCCACATCCTACAATTTGCTGTTCTTGAGGAATGTCAAGGTGTTTCTTGTCACCATCCATTTGGAATATTGTACTTTTTGCCTGAAACTCCCCCATACCTTTGTCCCCATGGTAGAGCAGGCCTTCTAATTTATTAAGAATCACCTGTCATGTGAAGCCTTTCCTACTCCCCATCAGCCAGTAATCATTCCCTTCTTCATTCTCTACCGAATCTTGTGCATATATCTATCAATGCACCTGTAAACACTTATTGCAGTAATTTGTTATGCCTGTCTCTTCTTACTAGACTGTAAGCTCATTGGAAGCAAGAGTGTTCTAGGCACCTTTCAGCAGGGACTAGACATATGAGATATGTAATAAATATCTGCTGAGTGAGTGAACAAATGATTGGAGTAGTCAGTTTGGATGCTCCAAGTAGTAAAGATTTCTGTAAGTCATTGATTTATCAAACTATTTTTCTGAATATACTCATAATTTTTACCATGATACGTTTATTATAGAGAAGTTGGAAAATGATGAAAAGCATAAAACACTAATCATTCGTTAAACCATGCCTTTTGGCAGAATTAGAGGTAACTCACTCTGCTCAACTGACCATACTTTGATTTTTTCAACTGTAGTGAGTCCTGTCATCCCATCCCTTTCATGACTCTCAGATGTTGAGATACATTTCATATTTAGGTGCAACACTTAAGCAAACTCGGCTATTAGCCTCATCCCTTATTTTAGAAGTTTTGAGCCCTTGGCCTGTACTGTATTGCTTACTCCTATTAGAGACTAACAAGGTCTGTGGAAGGAGCTGCTCAAGACCTATTGTTCTAGCAACTGAAAGGGCTGCCAGGGTATCTTTTTCTGTGGTTTGAAAGGAAAGTTTTGATAAAAAATGTTTTCTCATTATCTTCCCTGTCTCCAATCTAAATGTTGTTAGATTTTGCAGAGCAGAATTTTCCCCAGGCAATATTATTAGACCTGAATCATAGGGACTAGATGAACCTAAATAATTAGGAAATCCATAGAGAGGCGGAAAGATCCCTAAACAATATGTTTAGGGTCAAAAACTTTACACATACTTCACATGAAAAAAGATATATATATATATATATATATATATATATATATATATATATATATATTAGAAAATCTTTCCTAGGGACAGTGTTATAATATTAATATTTTTTTTTCAATTTCATGAACAGGAAGTATTGCATAGTTGGTGTCCAGAGTAGTCAAGATACCTGAGAGAAATTTCTAAGAAACTTCTGTAAGACCCACAACCTGTCTTGATATAAAGCAATAATATTCTTAGATAGACATTGAATTCTATCACAAAATTTTATATATACATATATATACCTATCTATCCACACATACATGTCTGCTTTTTAATGAAATATTATAATTTTAGTTAAATTATCTTGCATAATTTTAACATTCCACACTTGGATATGGAAGAATTTACTTAGCTGTATAAACCTAAGGCACCATACTTCTATTTTTTTTTTTTCTTGCTATCATAAGTAATGCCGGGACAAGCATTTCTGTGCATAATTCTTTGAACAAATTTCTGGTTATTTCCTTGGGAAAGATCCTTCGAAGTGTAATTATTGGCTCAAAAGATTTTGGTATTTTAAAGATTTTGATAACATATCACAAAATTGTTTAGCAGAAGGTGTGTACCATTTCACATTCCTGCCAGTCATGTATAAGAATGCCTGTCTCTTTCCACATTCAATGAGACAGAACTTTACTTATTCATTCCCTTCACAAAACATGTAAAATCAGTCCTGATGCCTATTCTTCTCTGAGGTCTCCCTCTTCTCATTGGATATCCAGCTCTAATTTTGCTCCACTGATTTTTCCTAATTATTTGTTCCTGATTTTTCCTAATACTAAGTGTTTAGCTCGAGTTCCCCTCATCTCCACATAAATATCCCAGTGTCCTGCATTGACTAGTTGGCTTTCCAAGGCAATGGTCTATCACTAGAGACTCCTAGATAGTCATTTGTTCCCACAAGACCAGTTCCTGATTTGATGTTTCCAGTGCACTCCCATTAGAGACCCACTGTTGGGGCTCACCATTCCGATAGGAATGGTTGAAAGTTTTTTTTTGTTTTTTTTTGTTTTTTTTCCGCAAAGCTTGAGAGAACAAATGCATAAAGCAACCATTCCTGCACATTCAAGTAGGCCAGTGTTTTGTGTAAGATCCCAAGAGCCAGATCTCCGACCAGAGGCAATCAGTTCTGCTCAAATCAGAATACTGTCTAATGTTTGAGTCTGACCCAGAAACAAAAGCCTGACCTCATCATGAAAACTTATTTTCCAGTCAATGATTAATTTCTACCTCGGTGCTTGCAAGTTTCTTTATTTAAGCATATTTTCAAGAACTTGTGAGGTAACTATGGCAATGGATACCTAGAAGGGAGAAAGACCTTTGTTAATAATTTCTACATGCAGAGATGGGTCAGGTGTTTAGTTGTGCTATTATGCAAATCTCCAAACATGGCAGTGGGTGACCTGCTGGGAATGTTCTTACCCAGAACAAAATGTCCTTTTACAGAATTGTACTTTGAGGTTAACTGTTTTTGTTAAAACTTAAAGGCATAGCGTTCTTTGAAAATGAACAGAAAACGTGTTTTGCCTACTATTAAGAAAATGACAAATTTTTATTGAGTAGGAGGGAAAAAATGTGTGTGCTCAGAGGTAGTTCTGAAAGTAGGAACTTTTTTGAGAGGTGGTGGTGTTCACTTCTCAGAGGCGATAGTCATTTCTGATATACTTATAAATGTCTGAATGTTATCAAAATTTACTCTTCTATAGAAAAAAATGTTTGTTGAGGGTTTTTTTTTCCAAGAGTAAACCAAGAGAATCCTTCATCTATGAAATTAGTGCTCTGTTAAAAGGACCCAACTTTTGAAATTTGTTCTAATTACAACCAATCTCCAAGAATGATGGAGGAAGATTTAAGATGATATTAATAGTGGAAGGAAGAACTGTATGTTTATGATTTACAAATGGAACAGATCACATTTAATTTATACTCAGAGTTCCTAAACTTCTATTTTAAAAAAGAAGACAAACGAGTACACTCTGGTTCCTGGCCTTGTAAAACACAAAAGCCAGCCAACATCCCAACAATGTTTCCAGTGTTCTTCCAAAGAATACCTTTGAATTTTGCATTTCAAGTCTATAATAAGGTTGTAACATAGAATAATGCCTTTATGTCATATTTTAAAAATTAAGTCAATGCTTTATGAGGGTTCTTTATGTCTACCCAATAATTTGGGTACCCTCTGGCATTCCAGGTCTCCATGATTTATTTTCGGAAATATGAGAAGAAGTTTTTATTGTTTCATGTAAGCCTCATATTCTTCTGCCTTTCAAATGACACCATTTTAAAGGATTATGGCTCCATGAGCTGGTAATCAACTAAACAGTTCCTCACAAAACAATGGTATAGGGAAAAAAGACTTTTCTGAATATTTTAGTTTCAAAGTTACCATGGTAACAAGATACATTAGCTTTATTAACATAATCTTTTCATTTTTTTTTTTTTAGTGCTTTTGCTCTCTAGAAAGGATTCTTCTTTGATATGATCACAATTAAACAATGGATTCTGAAATTGAACTGGCATTTATAGAAGCCGGTAACAATGTAAAACAATTTTGCTTATCTGAAAAGCATACTGCTTTAAAGAAAATTTATAGATAGCTTTTCAAGGTTTGTCATTTCTTATTAGGGTCGATTTGGCTCAAGCTTTGCTTTCTCAGGGTATAACATCACAGGAATTTTCCATTAAATTATTCTCTTTCAGTAATACTCATGGTCCATTTTCATTTTTGTGTCACTTCTTACAAGAACAGTGTTGCTTTTATGTAATATTTCTATCTGTATTTATTCAAGAACATGAACATAATCATGCTATGTAACAGAATCATAATAACTAAAAACTTTGACATTGCTGTTAGATCACATCACTTATAATTAGCTTAACATTTTTTTCAAGCTCCTACACTGTGCGAAATACAATGCTAGACAATGTTGAGGATATAAAAAGCGTTACATATAGCTTAATTAAAAATTAAGAAATTTTTAAATATGCCATTTAAATTATAATGTATTCTATTTTAGCATGGCCTCAACTAGAGAGTTTTAATCTAATAATACATTGATTTAATAATTAACGTGGAACTTATTAAATTAGTGGTGACTAGTCCAGTAAGCAATCTGGTCCCTCTGTTTTGTTTTGTTGTTGTTGTTGTTGTTGTTGTTGTTGTCCTTTTTTTGTTTTATTTGTTTTTTATATAATTTCTTAGTGCTTTAACATTAAGGTATACAATTTAAACCATGGATTTTATTTACTGTTTTACATATTTTACAATGTGTTACTTTAATATTAAAATAATTTTTGGGGCTCCTGGGTTCCTCAGTCAGTTAAGCATCTGACTTCAGCTCAGGTCATGATCTCGAAGTCGGCGAGTTCAAGCCCCATGTCTGCGAGCTCTGTGCTGACAGCTCAGAGCCTGGAGCCTGCTTCAGATTCTGTCTCCCGCTCTCTGCCCCTCCCCCCTCACACCTCTGTCTCTCTCTCTCAAAAGAAAAACAAATTAAAATTTAAAAAACAAAATTAAAACAATTTTTGAATACTGGTTTGAGATATAACTGTACTACAGCAGTAAATAAACCTATATTAAGACAAAAGGGAAATCAACTAGATGCCATTTTTTCTTAAAGGATGAGATATTATTAGTATTTCTGATCTTGGAAATTTCTCAGGGAAAACAGCAGGCCATTGAAACAATGGACATTTATGTTTAAGGGGTTGATAATAGAAAGATCTGGAAAACAGCTTGTTGAGGCAGGGTTTTTTTAATAATTCTGAAAAGTAATACTCTCTTTACATGGAAAAAAGCGGCATTAAATCATTCTAACGAAGGGAGGGATATTAGTACATTATTAGATTTCAAGTGATTCCTTTAGCAACCTGGTTTTCTTTAAAAATAAATAAATGTAGGGGCGCCTGGGTGGCTCAGTCGGTTAAGTGGCCGACTTCAGCTCAGGTCATGATCTCGCGGTCCGTGAGTTCGAGCCCCGCGTCGGGCTCTGTGCTGATAGCTCAGAGACTGGACCCTGCTTCAGATTCTGTGTCTCCCTCTCTCTCTGACCCTCCCTCATTCATGCTCTGTCTCTCTCTGTCTCAAAAATAAATAAACATTAAAAAAATTTTTTTAAATAAATAAATGTAAATATAAATATAAGTAAATATATGAGGAACAAAAAGGCTTATAGAATATTATCTTTTTCACATTGAAATAAAATAATTTTCATTTAAAAATTGAATATAAGTACAAGATCTACAGCGACAGTTTTAGAATGTATATATACACACCTTCTGTATGTATGATTACACAAAGTGATTATTGTGTGAAAATAACCTTATTACTCATTATTAGTTTCTCAAACATCTCCCTGTGTCATGTAGACTATATTTTGCCCCTTTGTTAAGCACAAATCATTCATTTGACACAGTTTGGCCATATAGAAGTAGTTTGTACTCCCAATTCCTAAATATTTCTGCAGATAATTTAAATATGTACATATAGATGCATTCTTTAAGAAAATGAAAGAGTCCATCTATTAGACTTAGAAAGGTAATTTTCCATCTCTTTCTTTTCCATATAAATAGAGTATTATCCACAATGGCTTATGGCTGCATGTTTCAATCAATTCACCTGCCTTATGATCCAGCCCAGTTTTGACAAATGCATGTGTGTCAATGGCTGGAAACCAAATTTTCCTGGAGAGTAAATGAGGATTTGAATGGACAGGTTCTTCCACACGTTCTTATTTTGCACAATTTCTGTCTCTTGAACACAGGGTGCTTTTTGAAGAAATATAAAGTACTCTCTGTTCTTAAGGTAAGTTTATTCAGTCTTATGGAAAAGCAAGTTGCTCATTTCCTCATTAAAGTACATTTTAAAATACATAAATGAAGTAAGTATATAGTGGCATGGCCCTTCAGGAAACTCTTATTTTTTTTTTTACCAATAAAATAATTATATTTAAAAGTTGTTTACATCATGATGATTTCAACTAATTTTAAAACATAATATATTTATTAAACTGAGTAAATATAGGTCTTCTAAATTATTACTTTCAACCATTATGTGATATATCTGTAAGGAATACCTTCAGTGGTTCATTATTGTTTATATGGAAGATGTAATATGTAAGACCCAGTTGAAAGCTCATCTGTAATTCATTTTTTATCTACCCTAGTTTCAGTTACGGTGTCTCAGCTTAGTGGGAGTACAATAAATATTTGTTAAATGATTGGGTGAATAAATAATGTAAGTGCAGAACAGTGATCTATGTAATTAAAGATGGGTCTAAGGTGTGGACCCATTGCTGATCTAATTCTACCCTGAATCCGTGTCCCTCTTCTCGAAGAAGACACTGCCAGAAAAGGGCAAGATTCTGCAGCAGGACAGATGCCAGAGGCTGCTTTTTGTTGGCTTGGTGGAGCCTCAGATTATATTAAATATAGATAACACTATATAAGCAGTCTTTTATATTTCATTCGACTAGCAGTGTCTTGCTCCAAACTCAGAAATTAAAATCACAGAAGCAGCAAAGAAAAATTGTGTTGCAAAACTCACACATGTTATTTTGTATTTGAGCCCTGACTGATCCAGATACTTGCATGTAAAGTAATCTAGAAAGGCAGTTGTACTGAAAAATGATAGTTTCAGGTAAGGGAACAGTATGGAGGTATAACAAAGGAAGAGAAATAGTTAATGAATGCTCTGAGACATTTAATGTGGCCCCACACTACTCAAGGTCCTGAAGGCATTGCTTTATTACAGCAGAGTAATTGATGTCTATAGAGATGGGCTTGGATTAACAACATAAAATATTAGATTATATGTTGTATATTCTATTTAATAATTAAAAGAGTAGAATACACTTTAGAAAACTTTTAGTACCATGATTAATATAAAAGCAAATGAAATGATTATTGTTATGAGAAGTATGGTTATATGCATTCTATCATGATTTGATGTAATTAAATATAATATTGTGATAAATGCCTATATGTATTAAGTACGTCTGTATATACACTCAGAAAGAGAAGTAGAGAGACAATTATAAAACAATTGTTTTCTCTACTGCAAAACAAATAAGTCAAATGTCTTGATTTATGCTGTTTGTGTAATAAATCTTTTTTTGAGGAAAGATTGTCTTACAAACAATCTCATTTCAAATGAGGTATATAAATGCTTCCTTCCATTCTACATTCTATTGGATGCTTATCTTTTTATTTATTTTTATAGATGGTCTCTTATAAATTAACTAGGTAATGTTCTTAATGGAATCACACATTATACACAGATAATGGCCTTCCAGTGAAATATGCATGTCAAATCTTAGCTAGAGTAATGAGAGGAAATAAACTTGAAAACAAAAGAAAAAAATGTTTATTTTTGGAATGTTAGACCATTATAGCTATGCAGTCACAACCTTTAATTTCATTAATGACAAACCTATTATACTAAGGGAGTCAGTCTTTAAAAATGAAATAATTAGAATGACCTGGCAAACCAGTGTTCACAGTGGGAGATACATACAAACACTGTTTCCAAAATTTAGCTTTCAAAAACAGTGAAAAAAGGACTAACCCACAAAAAACTAATTTAGAAATATTAACCATAAAATCTTACAGAATATTAAAATGAAAAAGATTCTTATCTTTTATTATTCCTGGCAACTGCAACTCCAGATGTTTATTTCCATTTCTTTAAAGTGACCTAAGAGAAACATGGAGTCAGTAATTCAATCATAAACTAATAGTTAAGAAGCAGTTTGATCATTTGACTGAAATGAAAAGTGACTTTAGGTTATATTTTTAATGAACTGCATTCATATTTTTAAAGAATCTAGACTATTAATAAAGAAAAATGTAAATAAATTTTCTTTACTGTGGTAAATAAGTCAGTTTTAAATCAAATGATTTATTTTTAAAGTTTGGGGATTTTTTTGTTTGTTTTTTGTGTTTATGGTGTGTGTGTGTGTGTGTGTGTGTGTGTGTGTGTGTGTGTGTGTGTGTTTAGTAAATAGGCTTTAGACTATTATTTAGAGTTCTGTTAAATTGCTCTTCTAGGTATAAAGCAGTGAGAATTTAAAAAAAAATATCTGTGCTTATTCATACACCAGTGGAAATGTTGTGTCAAATATTTGAATAAGTAAGGCGGCTTAAATTACACCCTTTTAAATGACTATAAATGAGAAAGAAACTGAATAAAATTATGATTCTGTCATTACAGAATCTATAAAAGTCCAGGGAAGACTATACCATGTGCAGATACAGTAAATGAACTCTGAGTACTTTTACTTCCTTTAGTCTCACTGTACACATTCATATGTTTCAAAGATCCATGTAGTGAAGATACCATTGTCCAACTAGAGAAAGTAGGGATTAACACCATTACATATAGGATGTATCATTATGCATTATTTTAGTCTTGCCTTGTCCTTGAGTGCCTATGATTGAGAAATACCATACTCCTTCAACATTCCTTGAGATGAGATACTGAAGTCAAAACCAACAAAACCTTTCTCAGAAAGAAATTTATGATTGTCGTGCCTCAATTTGGGAAAGCTTGTACATAGGCTCAGAACTAGAGCTTATTTTTGATGTGTTGGTGTAAGAAGAGCAGAGGAAAATACCCTGAAGCATTTGTGAGTTCCCTAATGTTCATAAGTGAGTTCCCTCCTCTAGTTACATGTTCTGGTGACCCCAGACCCCAGATACATCCTCTCTATCCATGGAATTACCAACTCATGGAGCTCTGCCTCTGAGTGTGTATGTACATCATTCAACTCCCTGAGTCACAGTTCCCTCATCTCACAGTTCCCACATCTGTTCAAAGGGGAGTTCCAGCATAAAAGGCAATTGGCCAAGGGTGTGGCACATAAAAGGGGCTTACTAAATGGGAAGAATGATGAGGATTCAGAGGGGAGTGTTCATTTGTTCATTCCTTAATTTAAGCAAACATTTATTGCATGCATGCTCAGTGCCTGGCTCTGTGCTACTGCTGGAGTTACAGAGGAGAATGTAAGAAATAAAGGCTCCTCATGGAGCCTACACATGGCATAGCTGCATTATAACCTTCATTGTTGGCCAATCCCATAGGATTTCCTCATCTGTGTCCCTAATGGAGACATCAGCAGCTATGCTGTGTCACCAGTTGTAGTCTTCCTTAGAATCTTGCCACTAACGGTGCTCTCTGGTTATATTTCTACTAGGAGTGACATCTTTGCTCATATTACACAACTTTCTAACTTCCATCTCTCAGCACTTGTAAACATCTCAGGACCAGCTTCTTTCAAGACTTCCCTATCCATAAGGTCTCTTCATCAAGTGTAATGTTAATGTGACTGAACAAAAATGATTGTTGCAGGCAAGACCGCCTTTCCAGTTTCCTGCTAAGAGACTTAGAAAGTAGGAGAATAGTCATTTGAAAAAGCATTTGAAATTTCTACTTTGGACTCAGCTTAGTACTATTTACGATGCTTGAAAAAACAATTAAGAAAGCTTAAAGTTTAAAAATAGCTTGGTGAATGTGAAATATGCACAATATATCAGCAGTGGTGTTTTTTTTAGAAATAACTACAAACAAATTGTTCTGATAGTAATATTTATTATTATATTTATATATTGATATTATATAGATATATACATTAATATTAATGTACCAAATTCAAATGAACCAAGGATTATTTTAAGACAGACAAGTAATTCTTTGAGTTGTAATTATATACCAAGAATGGCCCATAAATTCTATGTGATGAAAAGTCATGTTCTACCACCAGTCAGGGCACAGGTAGCTATATATCAAATAGCCAACAATAGCCAAATAACAGCTATGGAAGTTCCTGGGTTGCCAGAAGCCAACAGACCATACTGTGAGGGACCATTGAAGTCTTGGAAAGCTGTGGAGAACAATAACACATGCATAAACCTCTCACCGAGGGAATGAGTAGGGTTTCCTGGGGTGCTCTACACAGGGCACCAACAATATCTTTGTTAAGGTATGCAGATGTCTTGGTATGGTACACAGGGCAGACACCGATGGATGAACTACTGACAGAAACTTGCCCATAATATATCTTTCATCATGCATGTTTCATCCCGCTGATGAACAACTTGAACAGACTGCTTTTGAAGTTTCTTCTGCCGGCCTTTTGTGGGTCAGCAAAAATTGATGTCATGTGAAAAATTAAGCAACTTTACACTGTCCTGCCTTTCAAACCCAGATATTTGCATAGGGTAGGTTTCATGGTATACATTTTTTTTTTTTTACTTTTTCAAATATGTGGACATTCCATGAAATAAATAATCTCTCTCACAAGAACATCATGTCTCCTTTAAATGTGCTATTTGCCATCCCTTTATTCCCATATTGTATTCATTCACTTATAGCAAATCCTATCTTTTCTTAAACTAAAGTTATGTTCTTCCTTCCTTATGGCAGTGTTGTTTTAGAAAACTTTTCCGTAATGTGCTTCTTTCCTCCAGGTGTCCCTGTTGAAAGAGATGATGCCCTCTCTTCTTCTCACATATGTCATTTTCATATCAGTGTTTTTGGGGGGTTGGTAGTATAATTAGATATATAACTCAACAAATAGTGAAAGAATACCATGTGTCAGGAACTGTCTGAGGCACTAGGGCCATTGTGTTCATTCTGCTTTCTTAGAAGTATTTAGAAACATAAAGGAAGGAAATATAAAAGCAAATGCAAGCAAACTATTGTACTTTACCACTATTTTATGCTTATCTTCAATTTTTTTAAGTCAGGCTTTCATCTTTCTCTTTTCGAAAACTTTTGTATTCTTTAAGAATTCTTAAGATACATCGCTTCTCGGCTTTTTGGCTAAGATCATGTGTAGTATCTGTTCTTATCAGTTTAAGAATTCTTAAGATATATTTTTATTATAATATTACATGCTAATAAGTTGGTCAATATATATTTCATTATAACTTTGATTTTGCTATTTTTGAAACAACATGTACACTATGTAAACAATTCTAATTCTGGTCACATATGCAATCAATGAATATTTGTTAAGTACCTACTATGTGATAGGACTATTCTAGGTGCTAGGACATGTTAGGGTACACAACAGCCAATTAAATACTACCATTGTGGGGTTTATGTTCAAGAGGGGAGGAGCAAACCATAAACAAGTAAATAGAAATGTCCGTGTGTGTGTGTGTGTGTGTGTGTGTGTGTGTGTAATTTTAGAATGAATGGACCTAGATGGCATCACTGAGAAGAATACTTGAGGAAAGACATAAACGTTGTAAGGGACATAGGCATGGATTGTCTGGAGGATAACTGAAGCAAAGGGAGTAAGTATAAACAAAGATCCGAGGCAGGAATGTTCCTGGCAGATTTGAGGAACATCAAAGTGTACTGTGTGACAAGTGCAGAACGATAAGGAATAGAGTAACAAGAGATGAAGTCAGAAAGTAATAGGGGCCTGTTCTAGGGCTTTCTAGGTATTATTAAGGACTTTGGATTTTACTCTGCATTAGATGACTAGCCATTGCAGTGTTATATACAGAGAATTTAAATGAGATGGCTAGCATCTTAATAAGATTACTGTAGCTTGCATATTGAGATTAGACTACAGGAGAAGAGGGTAAGAGATTATTTTTTAAAGGTGTATTCAACAGGAGAATATGCGGTGTTAGAGAAAGTTAGTTTTCAGGTGTGATACCAATGGCTATGACTGGGCAACTGGAAAGAGTGTTACTATTAATAGTTGGAAAGGACTGGGCATAAACTTGTTTGGGGAAGAATATCAGGAGTCCAGATTTGGACACATAATATTTGAAAGGCTCATTAAAGTCGCAAGTAGGAATGTCAAGTAGGGAGTTCAATATAAGGGTTGGAATTAATGGGAGGAGTCCAGGCAGAGGGTACAAATTTGGGGATCATCGGTATTTAGGTGCTATTTAAAACCATGAAACAGTATAAAATTATATCTAAGGAGCAACTAAATTAAAAAGATACAAAGTCCACTTCTTAACACCAGGGAACGCCAAATTAGGATTTGGAGAGAGAAGGAGAAATAGCAAAATAAACAAAGGAGGACCTGTGTGAAAAGTGGGAAGAAAATTGGGCTGATTAAATTTTTCAAGAGGAAGGGAATGATCAACAATGTCAGTGCTATTGATGGATCAAGCAAAATGAGAATTAAGAAAGGACTGATAGATTTATCAATATGGAGATTATCAGTGGTAATGGAAGATCATAAGCTCTATCTCTAGCATGTTATCTAGGTTCCCCTTTAAGATATAAATGATCATGTGAGCGACACCTGTGTGGCTCAGTGGGTTGAGCATCCTACTTCGGCTAAGGTCATGATCTCACACTTCACAGGTTCGAGCCCCACATTGGGCTCTGTGCTGATGGCTCAGAGCCTGGAGCCTACTTTGGATTCTGTGTCTCTCTCTGTGTCCCTCCTCCATTCACATTCTGTCTCTCTGTGAAAATAAATAAATAAAACATTAAAAAAATATAATAATATTAATAAAGGATTATTTGAATATAATTTTGTAAATCATAAGGTGCTATACAAATGTATTATTATTTTGACAGTATATTAATTAAAATCTGTTATAAGATTATTTACAGGCAAGTTCATTGATTATTTTTAGAACAGTTTAATGCATTTTAATGAAAATGATTTCAAATGTTAATGTCCATCTCCATGCGATAGTTTATTTTAGTTGGCTTCTAGAATGGACTGGTGTTTGCCTAATAGAAAGGACAATGTATTTTGTCCCTAGCTTATATTGGAGAGATTCAAATATCAGACAAAGCACTGAGTGATTATTATGAGGTTACAGGAAGGTTAATGCTATTTAGGCAGATGGTGAATTGCAAATTCAACCTGTTGTCACAATAACGAATATGTGAAGAAACATTGGTGTTGCAAATAGGAGAAAAATGAAACAGTTTTCTTTCACATGTGTACACAAATTTATTATTAACGGCTCTCTCATAGTAGAACTAGTTATTCTTCACAAAAGACTGATTTTTACAATCTGACTCATCAGTCATTACAAGAAACAATATTTGAGATTATATTCAGTGTATCTTTAATAATTACTTTGATATATTTTTTTTCTAGGTGGCAATGCCTTAAGCATTTAATCTAAAGAAAATTTATCTTATGTGTAATTTCCTATTTATTGTTATATATCCATCCTTTTGTCTCTAAGAACAGATTCCATAGTGTTTATTAATCCAAGTCTGATAAATATAGTTCCTATCAAGAAATTAAATCATATTCTCTTTGAATACTGCTTTTCCCTCATTTTTGCAGATATATTACATAGCTAAAACTCTCATGTGTACTTGCTGGGATATTCTTATTTATTCAAGAATGTACTCTAGTCAGGGCCTGTAGGTGGCTCAGTTGGTTAAGGCTCTGACTCTTGATTTCAGTTCAGGTCATGATCTCACAGTTCATGAGATTGAGCCTTGTGTCAGGCTCTGTGCTAACAGCATGGAGCCTGCTTGGGATTCTCTCTCCCTTTTTCTCTGCCTCTCCCACGTTCATGCATGTGTGCTCTCTCTCTCTTTTTCTCTCAAAATAAATTTAAAAAACATTAAAAAAATAACACACTCTGGTCAATATGGTTACTAAATCTTAAAGAGAGCAATGCCTATGTTTTCTCTCATGTTTTAAAAAATGCCATAAATTTTGTCCATGTTTGCCGTTATAAAATGAGATGTGTTTTCTAGAAAAAACTCCCAGAAACATGAACAGTGAATCCTAGTGTACCTAAGATGACTATCAGAGGATGAGCTGCCCTCTGAAAGCAGCCGATTAAATAATACACAGGTTTGGAGCTGTCACTTGAAAATACTGCTTGCTTACCTAAAGTAGTAAGTGATTGAAAACTCACAATAAACACCTTTGAAATGGGATTCATGAAAGCTTCTTTCAAAATTTCAGGGAATCATTAGATAGCAAGTAGGTCATTATTCTGAAGTCTTCTTTCTAATATAGAGGTACCTCAAAACAGATTGGCAAGGAGGAAAGAGAGAAGGGCAGCTGCCTAGGGAACTGAGTTACGGACTAAGTATGCATTGTCAAAACAGGGTCAAGTCAAGAGAAACTGATGCTACTGTATTTTTTAATCTTGCAGAAAAAAATAGCAAACTTTTATTTGGTAGGCAAGTTCCCTGCTCCAGTGTTTTATAGCCTTAGAACTTCAGTCTGACTCATTTCAGAGCTACACTAACACCTTCTGATGATTTTGTTAGCAACATTTCTAGTACTCAAAATGGGAGATCGCAGATGCAACATGAACCTTATTTTTGTTTTCCTACTTTCCTACTACTAATAGTGTATTTATATATATCTACATAGACACACACAAGCATGTGTTTGTATATATACATACAAATATACATGTATACCTATGTGTGTGGTATATACACATTTACACACACATAAACACGCACACACAAATTACCTGTCTTGTTACTCAGTACTAAAGCGATTAAATACTATGAAGTCTATAGATTTTTTTCTTACATTAAATCTAAAATAAGTGTAAGCGAGGCAATTATATGAATAAATTTGAATGAAAGTTGAATTAAATGAATTGATATTTTGTAAGTTTGTGAATTTTCTTTAACAGAAATTAACTTTTCACATTCCAAGGAATGTATGTATAATACATTTCTATATCCAAAATGGCCTAAAAAGAAATGTGTGAAGTAATATAATTTTAAAAGAATACATCCTTGAAATTGAAGTAAAAACATTCCCAATTTGCTTTAGAATATATTAAAACATTTAAATTAAATGTAAAACAGAATAATTGTGGCTTTGTTCTTAGTATATTACATATTATAATGTGTAGCACTTTCTAATATCAATTTTTATACACTTCAGATTCTGCTATGCTAAACATTGGTGTTGAACAAATATTTATTGTGTCCCCATTGCATCCTGGGCATGTTTGTAGGTTCAGGGGAAATGGGGTGGCTAGGGAACAGGACAGTGGTGGAAAATATATTAACCAAGCTTTTGCACAAATAATTACCATTGGGAAAGTGTTGCACTGAAAGTGTAGATAGGGCTATGGGCTACCTAATTAGGAAACTCCACTAGTCTAGAATAACAGTGGGTTTCATTGTAGAAGTGGCATTTAACTGGTGAGAAGTAAAAGAAGTTCTTCCTCATGTGACGACTTCCTGCAAACAACCTCTCTCTCTCCTCTGGACCTGGCACCGTAACCCCCTACGCCATTTTCTGCTGTATCTTAACTACCACCCTCAGCCCCAACATACACAACAACCAACCACTGATTATTTTTCAGAGATACTTAAAAGCTGGACCATAATGAGCAACTTCATAAAAACCACTTTTTTGTTGTTGAGAAACAAGTTAGTAGACTTTTTCTGTGCTTCAACTAAAAGGTTATGGTGGCTTGGTTGAAGTTGGGTATGCAAACAGAGAGAAGTGGATAGGTTTAGGCAATATTTAAAAAGAGAGCTGAGGTGATGCAATTGAGCCTTAGAAAAGGCAATGACTTGTCCAAGGTCACAAATTAGGGAACAGTAGAGTAGGAAGTTTTATCCACTTGACTTCTTGGAGACTGAATGACTGTTAGGGGTAAATAGAAGAGACATGTGGTGCTGGCATGAGCAACTGGATGAGTGATGGTGCCATTTACCAGTACAGAAACACAAGAATAGCAACAGGTTTGCGAGGGATCACAAGGAGCTCCCCATTTGATGTAGTATGAGGTGACAGTGAGACATCAAAGTAATGTCGGATATATCCATCAGAACCGGAGGGTCAAAGTTATGGGTCATTGGTATACTGATGGAAAATAAGGTTCTATGAGTAAATGAGATCATCTGGGAAGTGAATGTGGAAAAAATAGTGAAGATGGATTAGGGAAGTGGTTCTCAAACTTTGGCATGCACCAGGATCACTTGGAGGGTGTGTTAAAGCACAAATTTATGGGCCCCATCCCTACTGTTTCTGATTCAGTATGTCCGAGACACTTGTGTGTTGAAGACCAGTTTTAAAGAGCTTGCCAACTCTGACTATACATGCCTTCCCCACACTGTATTGGAAGAAGTAAGGTTGGTAGCTTGAAATTGGACATGTTGAAGTTTTTACATTATGGAAATCATTAAATGCCATAATTTAGGCCTTTATTTTCCAAAAGCTAGTTTACAGGCACATCACAGGTCAGTGGAAGCCTGATAATTTGCACTTCTGGCATATTCCCGGAAAATACTGATGTCATCTGGAAACCACATTTTGAAAAATGGATTAGAGAAACATTTTACATAGCCTGAAATATTTCCGTTAATAATCTTAAGCTTTTGAAAAGTAGAGCTCCTCCAAAAAGTGATTATGTCTTAAGGGGCGCCTGGGTGGCCCAGTGGGTTAAGCGTCTGACTTTGGCTCAGGTCATGATCTTGCGGTTCGTGACTTCGAGCCCTGCATAGGGCTCTGTGCTGAAAGCTTTGAGCCTGGAGCCTGCTTCAGATTCTGTGTCTCCCTCTCTCTCTGCCCCTCCCCCTTTCATGCTCTATCTTTGTCTCTCAAAAATAGATAAATGTTAAAAAAAAAAAGATTATGTCTTAAGATTTAATGGTAATGGTGAAAGCCATATAAGATGTATGTTTTATACCAACTGTAAAAATACTGACTTTCCATGGTTATATAGCTTAAATTGAATAAAATAATATAATTATAAACTGCTATGCAATGTTACTTTTTTCCATTTGGTTATCATTGTGTTTTGGTTGCTCAGAATCTCATTTTTTTTTCATTTTATACTATACAAAAATTATTTAAGATTTTTTTAATAAATAGATTTTTCTCCTGATACATGAGTAGTAAATTTAGCTAGACCAAACATTAATTGCAACATTTCAAGATTAACCAAGAATGGGGTGGTGGAAAGAATATATTTTAAATTGGGCATTTTTTTTCCCTAAAGCTAATTAGCTTTCCATCTAAAAGAGTAAATAAATTGTTTGCTTGAAAGACATTGGAAGTATAGAGACATGAAAAAGTACGTTATAAATAACTGAGATAAAAATTCATGGCTTGGCATTCTTTACTTAGAATCATGCCTCCACCTTTCTGGACAGACTTAAACTAACTAAAGCCATTAATGATATATAAAGTTTGAGTGTCAATTATTAATTCACAAAATATAGTATCAGGAAGCCTAGAGTGCTGGTGTCTGCATGATTAGTGATTCTCTTGCTGAAGATAGATTATTTGGAAAGTCAAATCTTAGTCACTAAATAATCTTTAGTGAACAAGGATCAGAAACAAAAAAAACTAGTAAGATGTGGTGAATATGTGGGGGACATCATTAGAACAGCTTGCTTTTTAAATTTCTATTATTCCTATTAGTATTATTAATCAGTTATTGAATGCTACCCCTGTGTCAGCTGCTGTGACTCAAGATCTAGGTAGGCAGTGTGAATAGAGATTAAGAGAGCAGGTTTTGCAGTCCAATAATAAGGTTATGATGTAGGCTTTTTTTGTTTTGTTTTGTTTTGGTTTTTTCTTGGGTTTTTTTTTTTTGATACTTCTTAGATAAGCAAAGTACAAAGTTACTGAACACCATATTTCTAGCTACTTTAGTAGAATCCAACTCACAGGGTTTTTATGGGGATTAAATGAAAGTATACATACAAAGTGTTTAGGAGAGTGACAGACACTCAGGGGTGGGTAGGTTTTTATTATATCATCTCATTTAATCCTTACAATGAACTTTATTACTATAAACATTATTAGCTCAATTTTATAGATAAGAGAAATGAAACCCATACATGCCACATTTTGTTTGAGGTTTTACTGGCAGTGGTGGAGCCAGAGTTTGAACTTTGCTCTATATAAATTTGAAGCCTGAGTGTTCCCAACAGAGTCAAAGTAACTCAATTTATTAGCGAAGATTTCCCCTTCCTTTGGAAGTGCTTAGTATTTTTACTGTGCTGTTGGTATTTTTATCGGAACTCAACTTTTTCCAGTCCTCTAGCTGACACTCTTTTTAGCTATGATAATACATCCCATTCGGTTACAAACAAGTCTTACTTAAGTTTTTATTTTTTTTCCTAAGACAAATGTGCAATCTTTGCTGTGCTTTATTATGCCCTGAATTTGCCATTGCATGACAACCACCTTCATGTTCTTGATGGTACATGTTATGGAGGCTCCTAAGTGCCAACAACAATAACAAAGTATTATGGTACAGAGAGTCTGAAATTCTCCCTGTATCAAGCCCTGAATCCTCAGTCTTTAATATTATCATTATCATTAAATATTTACCAAGTTCCTACTGTGTACATGACCCAAATGAGGCATTACGAAAAGAGTTAGAAATGATACAGAGAAATGCAAGCAAAACAAAACAAAGATGTTTCTGTAGCCAATTAACATTTTTAATGTTTTCATTGATTTTCTTTGTGATTTATTTAAAAAAATGCTAAATAATTTGAAGCCCACTTCACTTTCTAAAGATCCTAATTCTATGTTTAATTTACAGTATAATCACCATTCCTAGGACCTTTATAATTTATTATTTATAGTTTGATATAATTACCAAACCTAGCACAATTTCTTAACCATAGTAGGTGTTCAATAAATATTTGATTATCTATATCTATATATCTATATATATATAGATATATAGATATATAGATATATATAATTAATATAGATATATAGATATATATAATTAAAGCGGGATTTTAGAACACAATAAATTGATACCCTACATATTTATTAAATGTATTAACCACTCCTGAGTATTTTTTTTTTTTTTTTTTTTTTTTTTTGGGACAGAGAGAGACAGAGCATGAATGGGGGAGGGGCAGAGAGAGAGGGAGACACAGAATCGGAAACAGGCTCCAGGCTCCGAGCCATCAGCCCAGAGCCTGACGCGGGGCTCGAACTCACGGACCGCGAGATCGTGACCTGGCTGAAGTCGGACGCTTAACCGACTGCGCCACCCAGGCGCCCCAACTCCTGAGTATTTTTGAGGAATATTAGTTTTACTGAAATGAATTGTGGTGATGTTCTTTTTGGTCTCCTATCTAAACTGAACAGTCCTCAGTTTCCCATCTAGATTCTGCCTGATTCTGTCGCTGCATCTCTCTAGACCTCTTTTCTTCATCTATAAAATGAAAGAATCAAATAAATTCTTTCTAAGACTTGGTCCAGATCTCAAATTTTGGGATTTATTCTAAAAGATTTAAAAGAAAAACAAAAACAAAAACAAAAAACAGGCCCTCCATAGCAAATTACCACTAAACTGTTAAGATCCCTTCTGCAGAATCAGTCTTTGATAAATCTTCCCTTTCATGTGCACACTTTATGTCCTAGAAGTATAAACATTATTACCTGATGATTTAGGAGACTTCACAAATTCCACAGGAGATCCTGAAATAGACAGCATCACATTAAAATCCCAGCAGGGTTTAGTGGTGAATATGGATTTAACAATGAGGAGTCTCAGCTTTCGAACAGCACACATTAAATGAACAAGTCCTGAAACACTGTACAATTTCTTATTTTTAATCTATACACAACTGCAGCAAAAAATAATATGTTCTCATATGTGATTATGCAACAGTTCTCTAGAGAACAAACAATGAGCATCAAAAATGTCTCTTTCTTCCCCTGTGTTTTATAAAGGTGTCTTATCAGTTAAGGGTAAAATTGGAAGGGGATGTGGTTGTAAGAGAAAGAAATTGCAGACTGCCTTTAGCACACTTTCCTGTCTCCTTTCAGTTCTTCCACACACCCTCATCTCACCAACCACAAACAAAGAGACATGTTCACTTCCTGTAGTTGATGTTAATCCTGCCGCCTGGGCCCACTTCTTCATTCCTTCATACTTCCTGAAGGTCTTTCTCTAGGCTTCCCATGATTTTCAAGAGGTTAGTTAGATAAACTAATTACCAATTTACTTTTAACTCAATCATTTATTTATTAATCATTCCTTTATTGAGTTTCTACTACAGATGAAATGCTTTCACGGGTGCTGGGGTTTAGCAAGAAACAAATCACCTCCACTGCCTTCATGGAACTCATAGGCTAGTGGGAGAGATAGCCTATCAAGGAATAAATGGATTAATATATAACTTACTTATGCTAAATACTATGGAGCAAAAATCAATGTTTCATGAGAGATTCTAACAGGAAGAGTTTAGATAGTTCAGAATGCTTTCTCTGATGGGCGGATCTGAAGGATAAGTAGCAGTTAGCTAAACTGTGAGGAGAATATCAATTCCTGGAATGGGGACATTGGAGGAGGAGATGAAAACCCAGTGTGAGTGGAATGTAGTGAGCAATTAAAAAGTGGGTGGAATGCAAGGAAGAAGGAGCCAGACCATTTCTTGAACTGCAGGACCAAACTTAAATTCCATGGGAAGGATTTTAAGTACGAAGTTAACATAATTAAAGTCACTTAAAAAATGATTATCCTGGTGACTCTGTGGAGAACGGATTGGAGGATAATTTAGGCAGAATGAGTGGCAGGGGGAGCTGGGATAGAGTAAAGGGATTCAGAATATAGAAATATATTATTGAATTAAAATGGACAAAATTTGATGTGAGGGATATTGAAAAAAAAAGAGGAATCAAGGATGAATGCCCTGTTTGTGACATGATAGAGAATGGATCATATTTTTGACCTGGTTGTATAGAGTTGTCATTTATTAAAATGGAAAAAAAAATGAGAAGTTGAGTACATCTGGGGATTTGGGGAGATCAGTTTTGGGCATGTTATATTTGAGATGGCTGTGAGACCTCCATGTAGAGATGTCAAGACCTATATATGTCTCTCACAGCCCTACTCCAAGATCCAGACATGTGCCTCAAAGAGTCATCACCAGGGGAAGGGTGAACCTGGACAAACTCACCTAGAGATGAAGTATGAAGCGGGCCAGCACTGACCTATAAGGACTTTAGTGTTAAGAAATCAGAAACAATTCTCTGTATTGTGCACCTGAAACTCTATGTTAATTATACTGGTATTAAAGTAAAAACTTAATTAAAAAAAGATAGAAAGGAATCAGAAACAGGTGCTAAAGTCTGCAAAGGAAACTGAAAGAAGAAGCCAGAGGAAAGCCAGGAAAGCAGCAGAAAATGTTCCAGGAAGGCATGGTCAACAGTAGTACATGGTATTGGCAATTCAATTAAGAGGGAGCACTTCTTTAGAGAACAGCAACCTTGCCCCAATTAAAATGCAAGAAAACTTTAATGATGTTAAGAATATCAAATCCACTGAAGTAGTCAATGAAAGTTATTTTTCATGTAGATGAGTGTCTTGGGACTCTGGGTGATATTGTAGATGGATAACTTCACTGTTAGTGAAAAAGCATGGTATTTGAAAATAATACGTTTAACATGAAATTTCTCTATTGGAAATTCCTAAGAACTGCACTATTTAGAGTGATCCAACCCACTATTTAGAGTGGGTTGTTAGAGTGATCTTCAAACCCACAAACCAGAAGATCATGACCTGAGCTGTAGTCGGACACGAAACCAACTGAGCGACTGAAGTGCCCCATATAATAGCTACTATTTCTAATACTGAATATGATGACCAGCCCTGGGTGTGGCATTGCCTTAAGTGATCAGATGACTATAAGTTTTGTTTTGTTTTGTTTCCCCACTGAGATCTGACTATTTTTAAGGATTTAAAAACTGTGAGCCTAGAAGCTCTCTAGAGTTGTGTGAAGAAAGGATTTATATGGGGGAAAAATAATGGTTTTCCAGGTTTTAAAACAGAAATGACGTGAAAGACCAGACCAAATGTGATTTCTTTAAGGTATGAGAAGTATGCAAGGTAACTGCTATGATTCATCTCACACTCATTAGAGAGTTTTTCTATTCTCAACTCTCTAAAGTCAAACCTTATGTATCTTGATCACCATTTGTATATCCTGGATATGACACACAGTTAGCCCTTGAAGTATATTTACTGAATAAATCAATGAATAGATGAATAAATTAGTACTGTGTAGCTTTCTTTCATATGCTATTTGTCATAGTATATGTACATGTATTTATTTATTTTTTAAATGTTTATTTATATTTGAGAGAGAGACAGAGGCAGAGACAGAGTGTCAGAGGAGGAGGAGCAGAGAGAGAGGGAGACACGGAATCTGAAGCAGGCTCCAGGCTCTGAGCTGTGAGCACAGAGCCCAACATGGGGCTCGAACTCTTGAACCATGAGGTCATGACCTGAGCCAAAGTCAGATGCTTAACCAACTGAGCCATCCAGGCGTTCCTGCATTTATTTGTTTTTAACTTGATATTGTATAGCCAGTATGTTCCATGAGCCCTGAGGTCCTTTTGTTTTGGTCTCTACTGTAGTGACCAGCACAGTTCCTGATATTAATTATTCATATTCATGTTTCTGTTCAATTTTATAAGTGGTGAAGATGTTGTAAAATCATATCAATAATAGCCAACATTTAGTGTTATTCAAGGTATCTTAGATGTTTAGCCAATATAATTCTCTCAACAGTGCTTTGAAGTTGTTTAATATTCTTCCAGATTTGTAGTGGAGGAAGAGTTAGAGTTAAAATCATTTGCCCAGAGTAACAAAGCTAGGATTCAAACCCAGACATTCTAGCTCCCCAAATTCAGCACATCACCACCACACTAAACTGTTTTATGGTATTTATAGTAAGTTGTTGCAGTTAGAAAACATTTTTATTACCCACTTATTCTTTTTTAAAAATTATTTTTAATATTTATTTATTTTTGAGAGAGAGAGCAGGAGCAGGGGAGGGACAGAGAGAGAGGGAGACACAGAATCCAAAGCAAGCTCCAGGCTCTGAGCTGTCAGCACAGGGCCCGACGCTAGGCTTGAACTCGGGAGCCATAAGGTCATGACCTGAGCTGAAGGCAGATGTTTAACTGACTGAGCCACCCAGGCACCCCTCCATTTATTCTTCTTATAGAATTAATGAAAAAGCAAGCAGTCAACTGTAATAAAAAGAAACATATTCAGAAATCATGATCAATTTAGTTTTCAGCTAAAGTTCTCTCGAATTAATGACATATCTTGTTCATTCTTGGGGTTCAGTGTTCTTTCTGAACCAAAATATGTTTTACCTAGAACATGCAGAAGATTAGCTTTTGTTTCTTTCCAACTATAAAATCTACTGCTTTGGGGATGTAAATATTTACCTCTAATGCAATCTGATTAAAGAGCAAATTGGAGAATCAAAGCTACAATTAACCATATAGACACAACTGCTTAATTCAAACAGCAGAGTAAATAAGTTAGAATGGTATAGATGAAGAGTGTTTGATTTGATTAGCCTCATTAGTACAGGATTGGTGCTCTCACCTTTTTGCTCTGAGATGTCTGTGGTTTCATTTCCTTAATAATCTCCTTCTGTAAGAAAAATTGCTGACATTTCATCATATGCAAGATGAGGACAATTTTTTTTGCTAAAAAATTTGAAACATTTACATAAATTTACTTCTTTTTAGCAATAATGTTTGAGTAATTATTTTTTACCTTAAATTCAGTCTACTAAAAAAATTGTAATTTTTTTTGTGTACTTCAGTGTGTAGCTTCTCCTGGATACTTTTTACTTTTAAATAAAAGTGGTCACTTTGAACTGAGGACTTGGCCTCTTAGGATGGATGTGAGACTTCATATTATATTTCTCTTAAACAAAATGTTATTCTTAATTTATTATAATTTAAGAAATATTTATTCATAAGTGACTATTGGCAGATACCCTTTCAGCTCTGGCAATGATTCTACACCCATGGAGCTAAAATCTAATCAAGTGACACATACGTGAATGTATAAATAAATAATTTCCAATAATGACAAGTGCTAGGACAGAAATAAAATAGGGTTATGTGACATAGATAGAGTAGCTAAGAGAGGGGTTGGAAAATATAGAATACTTCGGATACAGTGCTCAGAATAGTTTCTATTTAGCTTAAGTGTGGACAATCATTTGTTTACATATAGGAGGTGACTTATTCATAGTTCATTATTTTGAACTGAATGAAGTACAAATACTGCTTTGTCAATATTTTAGAATAAAAAAAAAAAAAAGAAAATCTCGTTCTTCTAGGGAAAACACTCTGTGGTATGAGTGCCAGATTTTTTTCCAGAGAAGCACTGACATTTCTTAATTACTCTCTTCATGAGTGGTCATGTGTAGCGATTACTGAAGGCTCAGCAGAGCATTATTCTTCTAAAGCCTTGGAGAACAATAATGCTGACAGGACAGGGCTTCAGTGTCCAACACACTTCTCCTCTCTCTTCATTACCCCAGCTAATTACTCTGGCCAGTGGTTATTGTGTAGCTCCTCTCCCTTTCTCTAACCCCCACAACCCTCTACTGTCAGTGTAATTTACAGTAATTGCATAATATTCTCTTGCCACCATGATTTTCTGTTGGTTATTTAAAGGCACAGCCTCCTTTTTATCATATCCAGCTTCTGAAATACCTTACCAATGGGTGATGTCCAAACTAGATTAATGAAAACATTGCAATGCTATTTGTTCTTAAAAAAATTACCTGTTTTCCAAGGAATTCTTACCTTTACATGAAATAGAAAATAATTTTTTAATGTCAAGTTACTATGGCTGAAGAAGATATTTTAAGCATATGTCTACATGATGCTTAAATATTTAGTCAGTTCAATTTTTTAAAAAACTAGCCAAAACAGTTCGGCATCATGGAAGCAAAACAATGATATAGTGATTATTTTTTTTAATTTATAAATTTTATTACGGGGTATATTAGTACAGTACATAAGCTGTCTCAAAGTTGGATAACATAAAAGTATACCATTTTTAAAATAGAAAATCAGGGTTTTTTCAAAAATATTTTGAAGAAAAATTATTTGGGGAATAAGTTATTTGATAAGCTGTTATATTCTATATAAAGACACTTTGTACTAAATCTACTCATCAATCAATAAAACAAAGCTATTAACTTTTTATTGCAAATATTTTGATCTAAAGTTTACTGAGCAGTTACTATGTAGTGAGCATGTTCTTATTATTTATTTAAACTTCTTTAAATGTCATCCTCACTTTTCACAGGAGGATAGCTGAGGTTTGGAGAGACTGTATAACTTGCACAGAGGCACAAAGAGTTATAGTAAATGGCTAAAATGGGTTTTGACACCAGATCTAAAATTTAAAATCAAAACTGAAGCTCTTAACCTACACACATCATCTCGTACATACAGAAGTGAGGTAGCTATAAGGTGCTAAAACTCATTTCCACATTAAAAAAAAAAGTTTACTTATTTGAGAGAGAGAGAGAGAGAGAGTGAAAGAGCGGAGGAGGCCAGGGGAGAGGAGGGGGAAGAGGATCCAAAGGAGGCTCCAGCTGACAGCAGAGTCCCACCCTGGGCTGGAACCCAGGAACCTTGAGATCCTGGCCTGAGCCCAACTCGGACACTTAGCCAATTGGGCAACCCAGGCACCCCTCATTTCCACATTTTTAATAAAAAACAATCTATCTGAGAGGTACCTGGGTGGCTCAGTCGGCTGGGCTTCCCGACTTCATCTCAGGTCATGATCTCGGGTTCAGTCTGTGAGTTCCAGCCCCAGGTCAGGCCCTGTGCTGACAGCTCAGCCTGGAGCCTGCTTTGGATTCTGTGTCTCTGTCTCTCTCTGCCCCTCCCCGGCTCATCCTATGTCTCTCTCCCAAAAATAAATACACATTAAAAAAAAAAAAAACTATCTACCTTAGATACTTTTCAACTGTCATTTCTGTTCTGTTTAAGATTTTTTTCTGGGCTGAGTTTGCTTTAGAACAGAGGATGTATACAATGGCTTTTAAAGTTTTGAATGTCTTAAAGAGTCAATTTACAATGAGGTCAGTAAAAGAAGTGCCTTAGGAAAAATCCTTCTATGATATTGAGGACAAAAAATGGTAAAAATTAATATTTAATGTTGTTTCTTATTTATTAATAGCACTCATTAAATGTCTTTTTTTTTTCACCTGGGAATGAAAAGACATCAAGCAGCATTAATTAAGGGGCGGAGGGGGAAGCAAGGTATAACTTTTCATTGAATCTACAGTTGTCAGCACATACAAAGTTTAAAAAAAAGATGATGTAATTTTTGCAAATAGCTATAAGCTTTTAATAATTTATTGTAGTGTGCCTATTTGTGAAATCTGATTATAGATAAAGCTGTAGGGTCAAGCTTCTTACGTATGAATACACTTAACTAATGATATAGAAAAACACCAGTGTAAAATGAGTTGAGTTGCAATTGTTGATTTACAAACTAGTTTGAATTCAGAGTAAATTCTCTCATAAAGCAAAATTATAAATGAATTCTCAGATCTTTAAACCAATGCACAAATCTCTGATGATTTATTATCATTAAGGAATATTTATGTAATACCTGTTCTTTGCAGGACTTTCCTGAGTTTGGGGAGGAGGGTGCTCTAGGATATTCAAGACAGACCCCAGTCACCTTATAGAACTTACAGCCTGAATTAGAGGATAAGGCATACATATAACAAAAAGGGAAAATGGGCTAAGTGTCAAAATAGTGGTAAAAACCATATGGCCTATAGGACTTGAGAGAAGAAAATCATCCCTGAAAGTTGAATTGATCTGGGAAGTCTTGTTTGAAGAGAGAGAATTTGAACTGGGCCAGAAAAAGGAAGTGAAAAAAACTGAGACATGTTTTCCAAGTAAGGTGAATTATGCAAGTAAGAATATTCTCTGCTGGTCTACAACTTTTATATGGAGGAAGAGCGAGTGAGCAAGAATAATGATAGGTAATCAAGACAGCATCTTAGAAACCAGACCAATACATTCGGACTTTATATTTGTATGATGCATGTCTTTCTGTGTTGCTTTGGAATTCCAAATCATAAACAGGTTCTAAGATATTTCACCAAGTCAACTGAGAGTTGACAATCTTAGAAACAAAAAGGAGAGAGATGCAGGTATGTATCAGGAAAAGAACCAACAACTAGAATACTTTGGACCATCCCTTGTGTCTCTTATCTCTCCTTATTTATCTGTTTTCATAATGGTCCCCTAATACTCAGATCCATGGTGGAAAGATGAGTGCTGACTGCTCCTGATTTTGTATTTTAACTTCAACCAATTATGAGAGAGACTGTGTTCTATCAGTCAACATTTCAAAATATTTGAAATTTTGATTATATCAGTTTGAGGAAGACATGGTACCCACTACTGGGCTAACCAACTTGTCCAGGTGGTGAAGATATATATAGGGATAGATAGATAGATAGATAGATAGATATACTAATAAGGAATATCTCCCTAGGTATTAGGTCAAGTTACCCGATAGTGTTTAAGTCTTCTGTTTCCATATTGATTTTCTTTCTATTTGTTCTATCAATTACCGAGAGAGGGACCTTGAAATCTTCAATTATACTTGAAGATTTGGTGGGTTGTTTTGTCCTTCTAGTTTTATTATTTTTGTTTGAAATATTTTGAAGCCCTGATATTAATTACATAAATATTTTGGATAGTTATATCTTCTTGAAATAACCAATTTATCATGATAAAATATACTATTTATCCATGTAATATTCTTTGCTCTGTCTCATAATAATGTAGTCATTCCACTTTTTAAAAATTATTAGCAAGTTATAACTTTTCCATCATTTTACTTTATTATTATTATTATATTATTATTATTTAAATCCAAGTTTGTTAACATATAGTGTAATAATGATTTCAGATATAGAATTTAGTAATTCATCACTTACATATAACACCCAGTGCTCATCCTAACAAGTGCCCTCCTTAATGCCCATTGCCCATTTAGCCCATCCACCCACCCAACACCTCACCAGCAACCTTCAGTTTGTTCTCTGTATTTAAGAGTCTCTTATAATTTGTCTCCCTCTGTTTTTATCTTATTTTTGCTTGGTTTCCCTTACGTTTATCTGTTTTGTTTCTTAAATTCCATATATGAATGAAATCGTGATATTTGTCTTTCTCCGACTGACTTACTTTGCTTAACATAATACCTTTCAGTTCCATACACATTGTTACAAATGTCAAGATTTCATTATTTTTGACGTCTGAGTAATATTCCATTGTGTGTGTGTGTGTGTGTGTGTGTGTGTGTGTGTGTATCTTATTTATCCTTTCATCAGTCAATGGACATTTGGGCTCTTTCCATACGTTGGCTATTGTCGATAGTGCTGCTATAAACTTTGGGGTGCATGTTCCCCTTTGAATCAGCATTTTTGTATCCTTTGGATAAACACCTAGTAGTGCTATTGCTGGGTCACAGGGTAGTTCTATTTTTAATTGTTTGAGGAACCTCCATACTGTTTTCCAAAGTGGCTGCACCAGTTTGCATGCCCACCACCAGTGCAAAAGGGTTCCTCTTTCTTCGCATTGTCGCCAACATCTGTTGTTGCCTGAGTTGTTAATGTTAGCCATTCTGACAGGTGTGAGGTGGTATCTCATTGTGGTTTTTTGATTTGTATTTCCCTGATGCTGAGTGATGTTGAGCATCTTATCATGCCATCCTTTTACTTTTAACTTGTGTCACTTTGTTTAAATTGGGTCTCCTATAAGCAAGATATCAAAGTATTATCAAACCTGACAACCTCTGCCTTTTTACTGTTGTGTTTAGGCCACTAAATGTGATCAGTGGTGTCATTAAGCTTAAATCAACCATCTTTCTCTTTGTCTTCTATTCGCCCCATGTGTTCTTTATTCTATCTTGTTACTTTTCTCCTTTTTAAAAAAATAACTAATATTTTTATGACTCCAGTTATCTCTTTTGTTGGCTCATTAACTATAACTCTGTTGTTTTATGTTAGTGGTGTCTTTAGGATTTGCAGTGTATATTTTTAATTTACCATAATTTACCTTCAAGTTTTTACTACTTCACATGCAGAATTAGAATCCTACAGTCATATACTTCTTTTCCTCAACCCGCTGCTTACGCTATTGTTATTCATTTTACCTCTATGTAAATCCCACAATTCAGTTACTCTTTTTAAGTATTTGATTATCTTTTAAAGAGATGTTAATAATAGGCAAAACAGCATGTGTATTACCCAAGTAGTTACTATTTCTGGTGTTATTAATTCCTATATATAGATCCATATTTTCATCTGGTGTTATTTTCCATCTGCTTGAAGGCATTTCTTTAACATTTCTTATAGTGTAGGTTGGTTGGCTTTAAATTCTTTCAGCTTTTATATCTTTAAAAAAAGTCTTTGCTTCATCTTTGCTTTTGAAAGAATTTTTCTGTGTAAATAGCACTACGTTGACAGATTTCGTTTTATTGTAGTACTTTAAAGATATTGTTCTGTCTTCTCACTTGCATTGTTACTAACAAGAAATATGCTGTTATCCTTATATCTGTCTATCTATCTATCTATCTACCTATCTATCTTCATTATGTATATGTATTCCTATGTATATGTATTGTGTCTTTTTTCTCTGGCTATTTCTATGATTTTCTCTGTAATATGCATTTTAAGAAGTTTAATTATGATTATGACCTGGGGTAGTTTACTTCATATTTGGGGGGCTGGGGCTCATTGCAATTATTGGATCTGTAAGTCTATAGTTTTCCTCCAATTTGTAAAAAATGTGGTCATTATTTCTTTTTTTAAATGTTTATTTTTGAGACAGAAAGAGAATGCGAGCAAGGGTGAGGCAGTGAGAGGGAGACAGAGGATCTTAAGTGAACTCCGTGCTGATAGCAGAGAGCTTAATGTGGGGCTCAAACTCATGAACTGCAAGATCATTACCTGAGCCGAATGCTTAACCAGGAGCCACCCAGGCACCCAGTCATTATTTCTTTAATAATGTTTGTTACCTCATTTTTCCTCTGTCCTTCGGGGACTCTAACTGAACATGATTTGGCTGCTTCAATTGGTTCATCAGCCCACTGATTCTCTGTTAATTTTTTTTCAGTTTACATTTTTGATATTTTTTATTTCTGCATCTTCAAGGTCATGAATTTTCTTTCTGAAATATTAATCTACATTTAATCCAATAGATTTTTTTCATACCAGATGTTTTGACTTTCTCTATAGAAGTCATTTTGTGCATGTGTTTTGGTTTTTTTGTTTGTTTGTTTTTGTATCTTTGATCTCTCTTGCCTCTTAAACATATGAAATTTAGTCATAATAATTATTTAAATGGCATTGCCTGGTAATAAAATCACTTGTATTAATTTTGGTTCAATTTTGATTACATAATTTTTCCTTCAGTATACATTTTATTTTTCTGCTTCTTTTTATACTTTGTGATCTTTGATTGGATACCAGAATAGGAAATTTAACTTGTTAAAAGCTAGATTATTTTTATTGCCATACATATTCTTGAGCTTTGTTCTGGAATGCTAAGTGATTTGTAAAGAGTTTGAATTTCAGGTCTTGCTTTAAGCTTTGCTAGATCATTACAAGAACTACATTTACTCTAGAGTTAATTTTTTCCCATCACTGAGGCATGACCCTTCTTAGTTCTTTAACTGATGCTTTCTGAATTGTGAAGTTTTCTACTATAGCTATTGAAAACAGGAACTATCCAGGGCTTATGTGAAATTCAAGCACTGTTCTCTACAATCATCTTGGGTGGTTCTTTACCTGGCCTTGGTAGTTTCTTCACACATGTGTGCTGATTAGTAATGAATTTTCTAAGAGGGACATTCTGTTGCTCTCTGAATTCTCTGTATGCAGCTCTTTTCTCTTTGCCTATACTGCCCTGTGAACTCTTACCACCTTGTCACTCCCAAGGTCTCGGCTTTGTCTTCTCAACCCAGGCAGACCATTTATTTCCACCTGGGTTTCCTCTTATGTGTGGTGGCCTGCAAACTTACTCCAAATGGTAGGCTGGAACAATCTTAGGGTCCACCTCATTTGTTACTCATCATTTTCCTTCATTGCCTTATATTCAATATCCTGAGTACCATGTTTGATATATTTTGTCCAATTGTTTAGTTGTTTCAATCCTATCACTGTCCTTCTACTTTGGCCATAAATTTTAAACTGAAGTGAGTTTTTCAGAGCAAATGAAATCCTAAAGTAATGTTTATTCAAGAAATTTTTCCTAAATATATTGTGAAAGGTATGATGTTAAAGATCATGGGAGACACAAAATTACTTAATAAGCACCTCCTTTTCTCATAGAATATGTAGCCATGATCACATATCTACTTTGTTCACAAGCATGCCGATGCTTCCAGAGATTAGTTTGTAAGGTGTGTGTGTGGGGGGGGAGTGATTTCTGGCCCTGATTCTATAATTTTATGAATGACCTTGAATAAGTTCTTCAGCATTTCTGAACTTCCATATCCTTATCTAGAAATACTTGAAGTACTAGTGCTATTTTAACTTTATCTTCAGAATACTGTAAAAAATTAGTAAATGAATGCAGGAGGGAAGGGAAATATATGGAAATTTCAGTTAAAAGTTGGAATTAATAGGATATCATTGATCTCTTGAAATTTGTACATGTGTGTTCACAATGTGGCTGTTTCTCATCTTGTGATTTCCTCCTTCATATTATATCTCTTTATTATTACTTTAACATTACATTTGAAATATGCCATTGAGCTTCGTAGTAAGTTCAAAGTAGTATCCAATCACTTTGCACCCAAGTTCCTATGACCTCTTTTTTTTTTAATTTTTTTTCTTACATTTTATTTATCTTTGATAGACAGAGAGAGACAGAGCACAAGTGAGGGAGGGACAGAGAGAGACGGAGACACAGAATCCAAAGCAGGCTCTGGTCTCCGAGCTGTCAGCACAGAGCCTGACACAGAGCTTGAATTCACAAACCACAAGATCATGACCTGAGCTGAAGTCAGACACTTAACGACTGAGCCACCCAGGCACCCCTCTATGACCTCTTAATGGAATGCTAACAACAACAAAAAAAAACAAAAAACAAAAAACTAATGCTATTTAGAATGAAAGAGATATAGACTACTATAGGCATGTAATTGGTGAGCGAATTGACTGGCAGATGTGAATCCCACTTAACTGTCTTTGAGTAGTTATGTCATGCTGATACATGAAGCTGATTGAATAATAGAAATGAAAGTTTATGAATTAACATTAAACAGGACTCCCCATTCCCAGACTAGTCTTCTAGCATACCATGCCCATTAACTAAATACAGCAAGAAGGAAAGCATGAAGATCAAATGCACTTACAGACTGGTTGAGTGTGATTTGAAAGAGAAAAAAACAAAAAGAAAAAAGAAATAAAAGATTAAGTCCATTCCAGTGATGGCAGATGGATCAGATATCTGTTCAAAGTGTTCAAGTGTTTTTGGCAGAGGCAACCAGTTATGCCACAGTTGAAGATGTTCGTTGCCTGCCATTTTGCATTCCCCATGAGACCATGAGATATCTTATTAAAGATCACTTTGCTCGGAGATTTATGTCTCTGAAGAAAAAGAGAAAACAGAGTTAAATATGTGATATTTGGACACCAAATACTGCTTTCTCTTTTTTGTCATCAGATGATAGAATACTTTGATTAAACTGCTTAAATACTTTGCCCCAATACTTTGCCCCAAAACATTGTAGTTGGTTCCAGCAGATGGAAGCACAGCAGGTGTCTCAGATTCATTGGCAAAACATGGACACATGCAAAGTGAAAACCAAGCTTTGCACCAAAAGACAGCTTTATATTACCTTTGCCAGTTTATCTGCCAGTAGATATTTGTGGTAGAATCATTATATCCTTTGTCAGATGTATTTATTTACCAGTCAGAAAACACTTATTTTATATCCACTACGTAAGAAGACATCATACTTTGCTCTGTGGATCTGTAATTTAAAAATTTTTAATGTAGATACTTCCCTCAAAGAGTGTGTAGTCTATAGGGAAAATTAAATTCTACCACATGACTAGATGAAAAATAGGCTATTTTATGTATTATAAGACAGAACTATGGCACTATGGACAATCAGAGAAAAGAGAAGTATCTTGATATCTTTGTACTGGGGAAATTTGACCAGAAATAGGAAGAAGTAATATTGAATGGAGCTTTAAGTGATGGGTTTATAGAAGAAATAGAGATGGAAGGAACATATTTAATTCAGCATTAGGTCTCAAAATGTGATCCCCAGACCAGCAGCATCAGCAACAACCCCCCGCCAAAAAGAAAAAAAAAAGTGTTAGAAATGTGAATTTCCCCATCCCAGATCTACTAAATCAGAAACTCTGAATCTAGTACCTAGAATTCTGTGTTTTAACAAGTCCCCCACGTGATTCTGATGCATGCTAAAGTTTTAGAAGCACCAAGTTAGAGAAGTCAACTAGGACAAAAACAAAATGGTAAATGTTGGAGTATCTACAGGAAGGGGCCCAAGTGACTGAATGAAAGCTAGCAAAGGGCATTAGACAGATGAAAACGGACCTGTATTTGGGGAAGCTTGAAAAAGGCTTAAATGACCAACCTAGTTTTTAACATTATGCCATGGATAATGCACATGTGAAGATGTTTTTTCTTAGTTTTAGTTTTGTTTTTGAAGGAGAAAGGTGGCATCACTAGTACATATGAGAAATATTGATAATTTGTTATCAGAGGAGTTAGAATAGAGGTATAAGAGTGTCGTGAAGAGTTAGGAGACTCTTAGTAATCCACACAAGGCATATAAAAGTTTCAATTAGGACACTGAAAGCAGGAATGGAGAAAAGTGAATAGATTCAAGTGGTATTTTATTCACTAAAGTGGAAGGATGCCGGAGGTATTTCAAGAGCTTCAGAATCAAATGTTTTTGACCTCTGGGCCTGAAGAGTGAGGAGAAAGAAAGAGGACTTTGTTTCTAGATATTCAAGTGGAGATTGTGCCATGTACAGAGATAAGGATGTTAGGAAGGGATATTATTTTAGAGGAAGAATATGAGATTCCTTTTAAACATACACATTTGGAGGTGCTTGTGATGCATTCAAGTAGAAATAATCAACACATATCTGGAACTTGAGATCTGTCTTTGCTATTGGATCATTAACCATATAATCATTCTTTGCTTGGTACCACTCCACCACCCCAGCTATTATATTATTCATTTAGGAGCCCTTAGTTGTTCAGTAACTTATTCTTAACTGTAACTTATTGGTCAATGCTGGTATAGATAATGGGTCTAGTATAGATGCTATCATTTTCCCTAATACCTTGTTCTTTTCTCACCCTGAGACTATTATAGACTCTTTTCTAGAGATCCCATAAATATGGTTGGCATGTCTTTATTTGGCTAATTATACAACTGCAGAAACCGGATAGTGGATATAGCTTCCTGTTGGCTACAAGTGCCAAAAATTCATGGTCCAGGGGATGGTGTAGCTTGGACTGCTCAAGGGAACTTTCATTAGCTGATTAACTACTTCTCACCATAGACTCCCCAGGAAGCCCAAACCAGAACTTTACTTATTACCTATGTGATAATAACTTAGAACTGTACATTGTGGGGCACCTGGATGGCTCATTTAGGTAAGCGTCTGACTCTTAATCTTGATTCAGGTCATGATCTCACAGTTCATGGGATCAATCCCTGCATCAAGCTCTGCACTGACAGTGTGGAGCCTGCTTGGGGTTCAATATCTCCTTTCTGTCCCTGCCCCACGTTTGCGCTCGCGCGCTCTCTCTCTCTCTCTCAAAATAAATAAATAAACAACAACAAAAAAAGAAATGTACATTGTTAATTGCATATCTATCTGATTATGTAACACTTGGAATTTTTTCATGGCGCCTCAAATTCAACATGGCAAAAAATTGAATATATCATCTTCCCTGATTAAAAGATTATAAGTTCCTTAGTAAATGGAACTACCATACACAAGAGGCTAAGTTATAAATATTGGGTCAACATAGACTCTTTGCATCCACCTCACTCCCTAAAGTCATTCATTAAACTACATTAAATGTAGTTCTGATGAAATGAAAGTCTTAAAACCTCAGTTTTGTCATCTGTAAAATACAGATGACAATAATAGTACTTGCATAGGGTTGAAGAGATGTTTAGAACATAGATGTTCAGTTTTTAATGTTTATTTTTATTAATTTTATCTTCATTGCTCACAGAATGTTCTAGATCAGAGGCAGATTAGTTATTATCTATGTCATAATAACTGAGTTTGTCCCCTCTTATCCCAGCCCTTTCCCCTGGGGCAATATAGTAATAGACATTGAAAAACTCTCTTTTGTAAGTGGCTGGATATTTTATAAGTGATGACAGATCAGAAAAATGGATTTTTGGTCACTTATATACAGGAGAGAGGTAGGTGCCCCATACCCTTTCTGAAAGAAGGAAAAAACCAAACCAAAACAAAATAAAACAAAACAACAACAACAAAAAACTTTGCTTCTTAGAGACAAAATGGAAAAGATCCTGAGTTCTTACTCTAACCCAGGAGCCTTTCCAGCAGCCAAATTTCTCCATGTCTGGATAGATGACCTTTCTATCTCTGACTTTTATTAATGACTTTTAGAGATGCCTGTAACTTCAATTCATTTTCATATGAAAGTACTATTAATAAGTCCTATTATTGTACTAATAATAAGTACTATTAGTATCATTCAGATTCAGAATCATTGATAACCATTGGTCAGGTATTTCCTGCAATGCCAAGTGTCCTGAGCCTCGTTCCTAACATATACTTAGGGAGATAGAACCCCAGTATGTCCGACTTATTGTGAGTGTAACCTAGGGGCCTAGTCCAGGCTGTAAACATGTGGCCCTCTAGGGAGATAAAGAAGGCTTGTTATCCTTTAGATCAGAGCATTTAACTTGACAAATATCTAGAGATCTAGTCCACATGGTATGTGAAAGTAAAATGTTTCTAGGAGAAATAAAAATAAATTCTCTGTCGTTCTCTTTTTTTTTTAAGATGGGGATTTTATTTTTCTCTCTCTCTTTTTTTTAATGTGACATTTATTGTCAAATTGGTTTCCATACAACACCCAGTGCTCATTGCAACAGGTGCCCTCCTCGGTGCCCATCACCCACTTTCCCCTCCCTCCCACCCCCATCAACCCTCAGTTTATTCTCAGTTTTCAAGAGTCTCCTATGGTTTGCCTCCTTCCCTCTCTGTAACTTTTTAAATTCCCCTTCCCTTCCCCCATGGTCTTCTGTTAAGTTTCTCAGGATCCACATAAGAGTGAAAACATATGGTATCTGTCTTTCTCTGTATGACTTATTTCACTTAGCATAACACTCTCCAGTTCCATCCACATTGCTGCAAAAGGCCGTATTTCATTCTTTCTCATTGCCAAGTAGTATTCCATTGTATATATAAACCACAACTTCTTTATCCATTCATCAGTCGGTGGACATTTAGGCTCTTTCCATAATTTGGCTCTTGTTCAAAGTGCTGCTATAAACATTGGGTTACAAGTGCCCCTATGCATCAACACTCCTGTATCCCTTGGGTAAATTTCTAGCAGTGCTATTGCTGGGTCATAAGGTAGATCTATTTTTAATTTTTTTGAGGAACCTCCACACTACTTTCCAGAGTGGTTGCACCAGTTTGCATTCCCACCAACAGTGCAAGAGGGTTCCCTTTTCTCCACATCCTCTCCAGCATCTATAGTCTCCTGATTTGTTCATTTTATCCACTCTGACTGGTGTGAGGTGATGAGGAGTGATGTTGAGCATCTTTTCATGTGCCTGTTGGCAATCTGGATGTCTTCTTTAGAGAAGTGTCTATTCATGTCTTCTGCCCATTTGTTCAATGGATTATTTGTTATTTGGGTATGGAGTTTGGTAAGTTCTTTATAGATTTTGGATACTAGCCCTTTGTTTGTTATGTCATTTGCATACCTTTTCCCTTTCCATCGGTTGCCTTTTAGTTTTGTTGATTGTTTCCTTTGCAGTGCAGAAGCTTTTTATCTTCATGAGGTCCCAATAGTTCACTTTTGCTTTTAATTCCCTTGCCTTTGGAGATGTGTCAAGTATGAAATTGCTGCAGCTGAGGTCAGAGAGGTTTTTTTCCTGCTTTCTCCTCTAGGGTTTTGATGATTTCCTGTCTCATATTCAGGTCCTTCATCTATCTTTCTATTGTATATATTTCTTTTTTAAATGTTTATTTATTTATTGGGTGTGTGTGCGTGCGTGTGTGTGTGTGTGTGTGTGAGAGAGAGAGAGAGAGAGAGAGAGAGAGAGAGCCAGCTTGTGTGCACGTGAGCGGGAGAGGGGTAGAGAAAAAGGGAGAGAGAAAATCCCAAGCAGGCTCTGTGAGTTCCTGACCTGAGCCAAAATCAAGTCAGTTGCTCAACCAACTGAGCCACCATGTTGTATATATTTCTATGTTCCAGGAGGCCAATCCTGTTTTATAGGAGCACTGAGAAATTCAGGAATATTTATTTCCATATGTGTTAATTTCCTCTGGCTGCAATAGCAATGTACCACAAATTGGTGCCTTAAAACAACTGAAATTTAATCTCTCATTCTGGAGGCCAGAAATCTGAAATCAGAATCACTGGGATTGAAATCACTGTGTCTTCATGGACATTCTCACTTTGGTGGCTCTCTTTGTACAAGAGAATTCATTCCATGCTTCTTCCATCCGGTGACTGACAGCGTTCTTTGGCTTACAGCTATATCACTTCAAGCGTCTGCCTTTGTCTTCACATCGCTTTCCCCTCTGTGTGCATGTGGAATCTCCTTTTACCTTCCTCTTAAGAGGATGTGTGTGGTTGTACTTAGGACCTGTTCAGATAACCTGGGACAATCTTTCCACCTGCAATAACGTCTGTTCTTCCACATAAAGTGGGATTAGAGACTAGAGCATGGACATTTTTGTGGGGAGAAGGAAGAATTTTTTAGCCTACCACAGCAGGAAATAATGAATATTACCTATTATTATTAGTGTTGTGATTATCGTAGCCCTTGTTACTATCACCAGAATGTCTTTAGAGTACTGTTTACCTTCCTTGCTACAACTATGTCTTTCCTGACTATTGCAAAAATCTCCACAATTCTCTCCCTGCTTCTTTCTTGTCTTAAAATCCTCCAATATATCCTCACTAAAGTGAGTGATCTGAAACCTAAGTTTGATCAGATATAGTTTGTCATCTTAAAAGTTTGCAATAGGGGCACCTGGGTGGCTCAGTCTGTTGAGCATCTGACTCTTAATTTGGGCTCAGATCATGATCACAGGGTCCTGGGATCAAGCCACATATCAGGCTCCTTGCTGAGAGTGGAGCCTGCTTGGGATTCTGTTCCACACTCTCCCTCTGCCCCTCTCCTGCTTGTGCGTGTGCATGTGTGCTCATACTGTGTCTCTCTCACTCAAAAATAAAAATGTTTGCAATGTCTCTCCATGGTGCAAAGCCTGCCCCTCCAGAATTACCTTCAGTTACTCTGTCCTGCCACTCTACTCACCAGTGAGCTATTTTTGCATATTGCTCTGCCCTGTATCTGCTGTCCCCCTTATTGACATTCCTCCCCCACTCCATACTTCTTCACTTTTCTGATTCATACATTTCTCAAGCCTCAGTTCAGCCATCTTCCCTATTGGGAAGCTTCTCGTAAAATGTCATTCATTTTCAGCTGGGTACTCTTGCCTATCTGCTTTCCCTGGTATTAGCCACTCTTGGCTTCAGATGCCAGTTCCACCTCTTATTAACTGTGAGATCATGGACAAGTCATTGAAATTCTCTAATCCTTTTGTCCTCATTTCAGAAATGCAGTAAATTTTAGCATTTACCTCACATAATATACATGATTCTATCTATCTATCTATCTATCTATCTATCTTCTATCTACCTACCTACCTATGTATGTATGTATGTATGTATGTATGTATGTATCTATCTATCTATCTATCATCTATTAAAACATTTCTTAGCTGTATGGTTTCCATAACAACAGGAACTCTTCATTCACTTCTACAGTCCTTGGGCCTGCTACAATGTCTGGTACACAGTAGGAATTTATTAGATATTTATTAAACAAAGGATTAAAATGATGATTTCCCCAATAAACTATGTACAAGAGAAAAAAAAAGCACATGACATTTACTTTTACTTCTCTTTGGTGCAATGGAGAGGAAATACATATTAAGTAGAAAAAAACCTCAAATATTACCACTTAATTTATGTAACTAAGTGGTGTTTTATTTTTTGTTATTTTTTAATTTTTTTAACGTTTATTTATTATTGAAAGATGGAGAGAGACAGAGCATGAGCAGGGGAGGGGCAGAGAGGGCGAGACACAGAATCCAAAGCAGGCTCCAGGCTCCAAGCGGTCAGCACAGAGCCCATCACGGGGCTCGAACTCACAAACCATGAGATTATGACCTGAGCTGAAGTCGTACACCCAACTGACTGAGCCACCCAGGCGCCCTGGTATTTTGTTTGTTTTTTTTTTTAATAAGAATACTGGGGCACCTGGGTGGTGCAGTCGGTTAAGTATCATTTTAGGCTTAGGTCATGATCTCACAGTTCTTGAGTTCAAGCCCCACATCAGCCTGTCTGCTGTCAGCACAGAGCCTGCATCAGATACTTTGTCTCCCTGTCTCTCTGCCCCTCCCCCCCCTCAAAAATAAGAAACCTAAAAAAAAAAGAATATTTATTATCATTATCGTTTTAGAGACTGCTACTGAGGTTTTGAATAAATACAGTTATGATTTATTTCAGTTAAATATTGATATAAAATATATTTTTTCAAGGAGTGCAAAAAGAGAAAATAGATCACCTAAGTCTTTCTTTTTTTGTAAATGTTTAAGTAGCATATTTACTGAATATAAATAGTTTATTTATTTATTTATTTATTTAGCATTTGAAATCCACTCTATTATCATTGTTCAAAATACAGAATATAAGCCTTCAAAAAGCATTTGTCTGCTAATATGATGTGGGAATGATAATTTCCACAATTTGGGGGCCTGAGTTCATTCTTTCAAAATGTGTTTGTGCAATTGCATCCCATTTTGGGGAAGAGTGAGCTCTCCTCTGATGTCTGTGAAGATTTCTTCACTTCAAACACATCAACTGACAAACACATTAACTGGCATTCTCTACTTCTAACTGTTGCTGTAATGAAGATACACCAGGGTTTCACTGCACTGCCGCCTCTTTTTCCTTAAAGAACAGTTGGCAAATTATTTTATTTATAATATTTAGAAGATTTTTAGTTTCAATACAGGGAGAAGAATGATGTTCTGAACACCTATTGCATGAGAACTTACATCAATGTAAATATCAATGGCTTTAAAATGCTAGCCCTCGCTTTTAAAGTCTGTTTATTACCCACCTTGCTTATAAATTCTGATTTATTTATCTATTGCTGTGTAGCTGTATACTGCACAGTTTAGGTTCCTAAACAATTATTTTAATTTGCTCAAACTTTGTGTATCAGAAATTCATGAAAGTCTTGACTGATGGTTTTTCTAATCTGTGTGGTATCAACTTGGGCCAAAAGATCCACTTTAAATATGGCTTCTTCACTCACATGACAGGTGTCTGTGTGCTCTTTGACTCTCTCTCTCTCTCTCTTTTTCCCTCTCTCCCCTTTCTCTCCTTTCCCTATGCCAGGCAGTCTCATTCTGTCATTCTCTCTTTATACTTCTTGAGCTTCTCATAGCATACTTTGTCCAAAGGCAGTTACACTCCTTTCGTGGTACCTGGCTTCCAAATCCTGGAAGTTTGAAGCTGCCAGGCCAGTTAATGTCACATACATATCATAAATGTCACAGCATTAATTTCACCATAATCTATTTGTGTAAGTTATCACAGGGCCTGCTCAGATTAAAGGAGATGGAGACATAGATTCTACTTGACTTCTAGGAGCAGTAGTAGCAGATTTACATCACCTGCCATAGAGTATGTAGCATGAGACATTTCTGTTGTAGTCATCTCTGGTAATTAAAATTGGGCCATGTGTGTTTTAGAACCTTGCTACTCCAAGGGTGATGCATAGATCAGCAGCATGGTTATCACCTAGAAATATAGACTATTGGCCTCCTCCCAGACCTAACTAAATCAAAATTTGCATTGTAACAAGATCCACAGATGATTCACATACACATTAAGGTTTGAGAAGCATTGTGGTAGTGTATTACAGCTTGCAATTCTTCAGAGTTATAGAGATCATACATAACTTTTTTTAAGTTTGTTTGTTTGTTTATTTATTTATTTATTTATTTATTTAGAGAGTGTGCACACATGAGCGACTAGGGGATCAGGAGAAAGAGAGAATCCCAAGTAGGCTCTGTGTGGTCAGTGCAGAGCCCATCACAGGGCTTGATCTCATGACTGTGAGGTCATGACCTGAGCTGAAACCAAGAGTCGGACGCTTAACCAACTGAGCCACCTAGGTGTCCTGTAATCATACGTAACTTTTAAAGTCGTGACTTAGAGTCATCTTAAAGCTTCCCTGTAAAATACGCTGATGCCCATTTTATGGATTAGGAGGCTGAGGCATGCAAATATTATGTAAGTAGATGAAAATAGAAAACCACCTATTGCTAATTCATAGGGTTTTTCTATACTTAGCCAACATGTGAGACTGGTCATTTTCTTCCCTTAACAAAATATCTGCCTTCAGATTTTATATGAGAACAACTGTTCAGTAATATTGCCCATTTTGACATCTTAGTTCTAACATGCAGGGAGTCAGAGAACTGAAGAGGGTGTGGTCTGGGGTACAATCAAGCTCCCAGAGTGCCTGTGCTACTAACCCAGTCCCCCCTTTCCCCACAGGGATTTAGCAGTGCTCTTAAAAATGGCAGTGTTGATTAAGAACTTGATTTTCAAATTCCATCTCTACTACCGTTTACCATTTACATTAGTGGGATAAGTATTTCTTTCCATTTGAATATGAACTTTTTGATTGCTGCAGCAAAGCACTGGTGAAGTTTTGTTGTTTTTTTTTTTTTCTTTTCAGAAATTACTAAGTGCCTTTAGGAGGGATTAATTGCTAATCATAAATGTTTTATATTTTAAATAAAGGGAGGGAAAGAACTTGTGCTTTGTCCCTCATGGTTTCAAGTATATGATTATAGCTAGAACTCCCCAGTTCCTCAGGTATCCCTCTCTTAATAAAATTATATGATTTAACACTTGAGCCACTCTCCCAAGCCCACTTAAACACACTTAAGGTTGACTGGTTCCCCCTGGGAAGCTGCCAGGGAGCAGCATTTTTGTTCTGCTAAACCTTTTCCTATTGTTAAAGAGAAAAGAGTAGATATGCAATTATACTCCTTCCCAGTTATATTTGCATGACAAAGGTTTATATAGGATGAAGATGTGATTTAGATATGTCAAAGATTCAAAATAAGCCCTCGCCAAGCCAAATGGTATAACTTTTTTTAATTTAAAAAGACGTTATTTCCTAACCCGTTTTAGGCACAAGGCCAAATTCCTTCCCTGGATGCCTTTCTCAAGCTTTAAAGATAAAGAACCTAGTAAACATATATATCTTTGACTAGGTTATTGTTTGCCTCAAAATATCTGTGAAAAGAGGATTTAGCTGGCTCAGAATGTACATGTATTTGTTTATATCTGTACTTCCCCCAGCAGAGCAAGGAAGCTCCCTAGTGAAAAGTCTCTGTTATTTATCACTGCATCCCGACCACTCTGCACTATGAGAGGCACATGGCAAGCTTTTGATAAGTGTTGAATGAATGGGTAAGTGAATGAATATATTTACACTATGGCCTACGTGGCTGCTGACCTGAGTGTAAGATACCTCAGCCTGGTAACGGCGTCCCGACTATAGCCAAAGAGGAAGGCGGCTGAAGGGGAAGGTGAAGCATGACAGGCAGGCAGCTGGCTGCCTGGTTCTTTGTCTGAGGGGGCTTGCAAGTGGAGTTCCCTCCCAGCTCTGTTTGGTCTCATTACATGCAGGATCAGGTCTCTGCCGTTCCAGACTTCTGCGCGCAGCCTCAGCTCAAGCCCTCCAGAGGACTGTCAGCTTTCTCATCTCCGCCAGACGAGTTGACAACGCTGTACATGAAACACAGGCCTCACCACCTTTAAGGGTTTTTTTTCTCTCTCTTTACAGAAGAAGAATATACATGTATATTCTGTAAAAGAGTAGCTGGGTGTTTGTTACTGTTGTTTTGTTGTTATTCTTGGTGCAGGAGACAAATTACCCAGGGGCAGATATTTCCTGAAGCTAATCATAAAAGCATCACTGTGTTAACTTCCATTATTTTATGTTTTGGGGGTGTAAAATATTAATCCTACTTTAACTTTCCCTGTTTATCAATCCTTCTTAAACATCAAACACTACTACTCTCCTTTGTCACCTTTCTTTGCTCAAAGTCCGAAGACTAATAATGATCTCATCTGAGTTGGTGTATGTAGAATTGGGGGCCTCTTTCCCACCCCCTTATGTCTCAAGAAATATACTTTTCCTGGCAACCTGACTTTTCTGTGTCTGTAACTTCTAGGTTTTCATATAGGCTTTTTATAAGCACAGTGCTGTTTTCTGTCAAACCGCCCTCATCCTTTGAACATATTCTTGTCTGTCTCACACACCACGGCCAAAAACGCCCTCATGGGTTGGCAGGCTCAGCCACCTTGCTGTGCTGTCTCCCTTTCATAAAGGAGGGCATTTGATCTGGTCTTCTCTTAGTGGAATATATTCTGCTATATTTTCCTTCCTTTCGCTCTCTCTGCTGAGGTGCTCTGATTTGTGGGAGGTTCACAAAGGTGTGTTAGCACATCCTTGTCTGTATGTAGTTTTTCATTACTTGACATTTGCTTTCTTTTTTTTTTTTCTTTTGCCTCTTCCACCTTTCGGTATCCCCAAAACACTTCGTGGGAAGACTCAACTTGGTGTGTGCAAAAACCTACTTGCATATAAATACCTGCCTTTCACTGGCTATGATCTGTCTGTTGAAAGCTGCATTCTTTACCTCACTTTCTTCTTCTGGTCCTCTGTCCGCAGCTCCTTCAAATGTGGGGGTGGAAGTGCCCTTAGATTACCCATAAAGGTTTCCCCAAAAGGAAATAATGCATGACTTTTCCATTCAAGCTAAGAGCCAGATAAGTGCAGTGTCCAGGGGTATTTTGGTAATCACTATACCTCCTGATCAAGGATTAAAGAAAGTCACATGTTTTACCTAGAGATTACCCCCCCATATATTGAGAGGGAAGGAGAAATGGGTTTACAGATTCCCTGGAAATTTAGTGTCTTGTCTTCAATATGGCTTAGCATTACCTCTGCTGTTTTTAGTAATATAAGCTAGGATAACTAATATCATCTTTTGTGTGATAATGAGTACCCTTCCATACTTCCCACTTCCATTGCCCCCAGGCACTCTATATTATATATGAAATTCAGTCTGTTTAGAATGCTTTTCTTTTTGGTTTTACATTCCAAGGAAGGTTTTTCCATAAGATATCCCCAAGGATAAGGTTCACTGCATGGACAGACAGGTAGAGACATTGCAGCTTGTAGGTGAGCAATTATGGCCTAAGATAGAAAACAAAAATAATTAGATGGAGCCTTCTTAAAAATAACACTTCTAATAGTAAGCCTGCACATATGTATATTACTTTGTCGTTTTGTAAATCATGTTTATAAACGTCATCGAACATAAGCGTCACAACAACCCAGCGAGGTAAATAGAAGAAAAACTAACACTCCCATTTTTTAGAGGAGGAAACTGGTAAGTGGAGGTTGAGTCAGGAGGGAAGAATAAGAAGCCAGTTCTCTTTATTACCAATTCAATGCTCATTCTGCTACAGGACTTTCTAGTCTTTCCAGAACTGTTTTTACTTGCTTTGGAAGAGGAATGCTGCTATAAAATGAAAAGTAGTACTTCCTAATGAATAATCCAACAAGGGGAAGTTTTGATGTTCTGTCACTTCTAAAGGAATAATTTTTAGAATAATTACTCACATGGACATTAGAGTCTGGTCTGTGGCACATCTGAAAATCTGAGTAATATATATTATGTTATACCTGAGTTTTTATTTTTAAAAACATCAAGAAACTTTATAATACTGTCACTTATTATTTATTACATAAAGCAAAACAGTTTATATGTAATTAAGTGCTGGTGAGAGACAAAGAGAAAAAGAGGGAGGGGGATTTATCACCATTTATAATGTGGGAGTTTTTTCTTAGTAGAGCATAGTACTTATATTTGAGCACTATAATTTGTAGCCCCCCATAGATTTCCAGTAATTGTCATGCCTTCATTCAATGACTTCCCTCTTTTGGGATGAGTTTGTAACGGAGGAAAAATAATTTTTTCTTTACTTTTCTGAGTTATTGGCTCAGACACCTATAATAAGAGACAGATTAGGGGCGCCTGGGTGGCTCAGTCAGTTAAGTGTCTGACTTCGGCTCAGGTCATGACCTCATGGTTTGTGAGTTCAAGCCCCGCGCCGGGCTCTGTGCTGACAGCTTAGAGGTTGGAGCCTGCTTCAGATTCTGTGTCTCCCTCTCTCTCTGCCCCTCCCCCTTCATGCTCTGTCTCTCTCTCCTTCAAAAATAAATAAACATCAAAAAAATAAATAAATAAATAACTGGGGTGCCTGGGTGGCTCAGTCAGTTAAACATCTGATTTCAGCTCAGGTCACGATCTCAAGGTTCATGAGTTCGAGCCCTGCATTGGCCTCTGTGCTGACAGCTTAGAGCCTGGAGTCTGCTTGGGATTCTGTGTCTCCCTCTCTCTCTGCCCATCCCCCACTCATGCTCTGTCTCTGTCTCTCTCAAAAATAAGTAAAAAAAAAAAAAATTAAAAAATTTTTTAAAAAGATTAACAACAGAAAACCAAACATAAGTTTATTAACATGTGTACCTCATGTGTGCATAGGAGATAGGAAAGAATTTACAAGTCTTAGAACTCAGAATTAAATACCATCTTAATAGGGAAAGGGAAGAGGAGAGGCAGGCCTCTTACAGAAGACTAAATGATTTTTAGGAAAGTTGAATGGGTCCTTGGAAGAACAGCTGGGAGGTATGACAGTTTGCAACTGTTCGTCTGGGGGGTGATGTTGGCTTCTAGACTCCTCTCCTATGACAAGAATCAATCATCCCCAGTTGCTGAAACTCCTGGTGGGGGAGATATCTGAGCACTTTTTGGAAGACTCATCTTTAGGCAAGTGAGGGGAATCCAGAGAAAGTGTTTCCCCCTTTTGCTGTGCTTACAGTTCAAAATAGTCAATATGCCAAAGTGGCATATTTTGGCATGGCCAATTCTGCTACCCTTCAAGCACTTGCAAAAAAATTTAAACCCTAGGATTTTTTTCTGTCACTTTTGTCTTTTACACGCTCAAAGCTTGCAGGAGAATTTAAAAATACACTTTTGTCTTTTACTCGCTCAAAGCTTGCAGGAGAATTTAAAAATACTAGGAAGTCACAGGTGTGCTTTTCTTCTTCTTTCATTTTTTTTTTCAGCCACAGACTATTTCAGGAATAGCGCAAGCAGTTTTCTGATGCATTTGAAATTTTTTGGAGACCAGTTGTCACGTATAAATAACTACCAAAGAATCTAGCTTGGCATCCTGTCCTAGAGACAGCAAAACCTTTTCTTCTGCGTCTTGAGTTCCTCAACAATAACAAGGATGTTAACCACAAATTTGGAAAGGAAACTCATTCATATTTCACTGCATCATTGAATGTGTTCCTTGGTTAAAAAAAAAAGCGACAAAAAAGATAAAACGTGTTACTTGTAGTAGAGGACACCTTTTACCTCACATTGAAAAGCTTCCCAACCTCGGTGCTTAGAAAGTGAAAGCTATTGTGCTGAACAACAATGCAAACACGAGGACACAGGTTTCAAGTAAAGGGTCAGCAATGTCTCTTTTAAAAATGTCAAAGCTCTTTCTGAGTTGAGAACCTTTCTCAGAGAATGATAATCAAGTGCCCTGTGACTGCCTACGCTTTCACAACGACTCCAGTCCCTTGCTGCCACCCTTTTGCCAACTGCTAGACAAAATGCTTCTCAACGAGGTCCTTACTTACATCCAGAATCAGAGCAAAAGGGTCTGACCTTTGATTATCTGAAGTTCGCTTCAGGACTGATTAAAACTTCAGCTGAAATTCCAGTAATGTGTTTTATTCACCAAGGTCTAGTTCCCCACTGGTAAATCTGGCCGTTTGCTGGGGGATTTTGCTTCCTTTGAGAAGTGCTAATCATTAACAATAGACTCCTGCCAAGGGGTAACTACTCTAACTTACAGAAGAAAAGTTCAAAATTGCTCTGGTAGTGGGTAGGCTACTCTCAATGGGTAAGTCTTAGAAAAATCAGATAGGAAGTTTCTGTGGATCTTATTTTTTTTCTTGTTGTTTGCTCAACATAGATTTCAATTTATGGTGACTTACATAAATGACTCTATTTCTTTTCCCATAGGAATAAATAGCACTTATACTTAATGGCACTTATTCTTAAGTAAATTATATACTAGCTGTCATTAGGTTTCACAAGTGAGTGAAATAGGTCAATGTCAGATTTGATTTTAAGGATTTTCAAAAGCTTTTCTATATCTCCTCCCCCCCCCCCCCCCCGCATTATCTTGTCACCTACTTCATACAGTGTCTAGAAGTCTTGCCATTTTGGGCTATGATGTCTTTTTCAAACACCCTGGGATTTCAATTATCTTTGCTGCATTACAACCTATCCCCAAATTTAGCGGCTTAAAGCAATAACTTATTATTTCTTTTGATTCCTTGCTTTGCTTGACTGGACTCAGCGAGGAAGTGCCTTTACCCAGCATGGTGGATCTGTGGCCCTTCATACATTCAACCAGGAACTCACTCAGGCCCAGAATATCCAAAAAGCCTCTCACACACTAGTGTATATCCTCCTGCAGTATATATCCTGCAGTGTTTCCATACTGAGAAGCTTAGTGTGAACCTCTCTATAGCATTGTAGCTGGCTTTCAAGAGTACAAGCTCCAAGGTACAAGTGTTTATTATACCTCTAGTTGCTTTCTGCTTGTTGATATTCCATTGGCCAAAGCAAATCTCCTGTTCAAGCCCAGAGTCAATATGGGACTATACTGATGCCCTGGGGCATGGCTCACTGATAGCCACCACTGAAAAAGTCTGTCACATTAGGTTAAAATGTTGTTAAATGTGAAGGGTGATAAGTATAAACTCACACTTACATAATACTTTATTACATAAATATTACATAAAAGTGTTTTTCTTGCATTAATTTTCTAGATTCTATAAGGTGGGAGAAGCATTTGCTATTGTTGTCTTCTTACAGATAAGGAGAATATCCATCAGTGAGGTGGGCAATAACACTATTCAAATTGAATCTTTATGTGATTTGACCAAGGCAACATAGATAATAAATGACAGAGCTGTGATCAGAACCCAGTTTTTCTGATTTTAAGGGGTGGTTTGGGCTCTACTATTCTGCATTAATCATGATATATTTAGTTTGCAGCAGAAATTGGCAAAATATCAGCCTACCATACCCAGCTGGTCCTCAACTATGCATATTGGCATTGCCTTTTGAACTTTTGATTAGGTTGTTGAAATGAATGAAATTTAGGAACTCTAGTTATAGCTGTAATGATATTTTTCTGTCAAAAGAGCTTATATGGATATTCCCCAGTTGCTTCTAAGTCCACAATATTGCGTGACTCCACGCACACATCATCATTAATTCATATGCTCAATAAATACTTGGTGAGTGCCTATTATATATGTCCCAGAACCAAAAATGTCCTGCATTCGTGGAGCTTATCTTTTATTACAGAAATCAGAAAATAACAAGATAAGTGCTGAGGAGAAAAATAAAACAAACAATAAAAAAAGTGGGAAGAAGTGTGGAGAAGGTTTGCAATTTTAGATTAGGTGGGCAGAGCAATTCTCCCTGAGACAGTGACATGTGAGATAGGACTTAAATAGAGAAGCTACACATGCAGATAATTGGGAAAAGAGCTCTTTAAGATGAAAGAAGAACAAAGCCTAAAGCCCCTGATTTGGGGGGCATGCCTAATATTTTGGGGGAACAGCAAGGAGGCCAATGTGGCTGGAGCAAAGTAAGTAATGGGGCTAACCTTAGGGATGAGGTCAGAGGTACTGAGGACCAGAACATGTAGGGTTCTGAATGTCATTGGAGGGACTATCCACTTTTGCCTTGAATGAGATGTGAAGCCACTATTTGATAGAAAGTCCATTTAACCTACTGTTCAACTTCCAGAAAAGACCTGCCAGAGGAGGTGGGAGGATACTTATTTAAAATGCTGATACTAACCCAGATCTGAGAGTGAGAATCTTTGGGAGTGGGGTCATGTAATCTGCATTTTAAATTGCTCCCAGCTGCATCCTATGTCCACTAAACTTTGTGAAATACTGCCTGACCCATTAGCACATTTCGGCTTCCAAAGAGCAGATAATCAACCTCAATTTTACCATCTGGGTAATGCTAAATGAGGCCCACTTCCGGTTAGATTAATGAAGCTACCAGGAGACTGACCCCTGCTTCTGCAAACCAACACTGATCTAGCACCTGAGAAACTCCCCATAAGATCCAGGAAGAAGGATTTGCAAAAATCCCTGAGGTTCATGTATGGAATCCACAAAGCAGCATTAATTAGTCTTCTTAACTAAATGAGCAGCTTTGCAGTCTGTACATGAACGCTGCTAGAATTTGAGCCAGAACCCTTGGAACTAAAAACTATAGCTCTGCTTTTTGCAGATGAAGGAGGATTACCAATTACACAGAGAAGCACTGGGTTTCCTAGTTCTTTTCTTAAGTCTGGAGTCGTTATCAAGCAAGGAGTAACACAGCATGTAGCTGAAGAGCATATTTCATCAGAGAATATGGAAGGAGCTTAGAAGCTCCTTTTTCTAGGATCATTTTAGAATAGGTAAATTACTGCTACAGCTAGCCATGAAGTAGCAAAGTACTTTATTGGTGTTTATTATCCCCGAGGAACAACAAATTGTCTTCTATCAGATTTAATTTTGGTGCAATCTTGGATTCATTAGTTTTTCTCATTGAACAGAAAAGGGAAACTACAAAATACGGTTTGGGGCTGGATTGAATAGAAATGAAAAGTATTGTTGGTTTTGAACTTGAGAAGTATAATTTCCGTTTAAATACCAAAGTATTTACACACAGACTAAAATAAAACATTTGGAAATTTGATTACATATTTTCCCCTTAAATTTTTTTTTTAGTATTGACTTTTAGAAAAAGGTAGCAAGGTAATTGCATACTTTGGGAATGACAATTTTTCAAGAATCCTGAGAAGCCCAACAGGACATTACAAAGTAAGACCTGGAACAATCTAGATTAAATAAAGAGCTGTCACTTTTGGGTTGTGATGCACCAATCATTTCCTTAAAAATCAAGCAAACAGTTAAAAGTTAGTTAAAAAGTTTAAAAAGTTTAAAAAAAAATTTTAAAAAGACTTTTATTATTCCACCATTTGGACCATATGAAACTCACTTTCTGTGAGGATGCTATTTGCTGGGCCATCCCAGTTAATTGTCATAGGTAACTCTTGCTCACTTATTATAAATCTCCTCCAGCCGGTTTACATCCTCACTTGTATTTCCATTTGCAAATTAAAAAATCATATATAATCATTCTTAAAATGATTGTCCCAGAGTGCCTTAAAAATACATTACCACTGGGGCGCCTGGGTGGCTCAATCGGTTAAGCGGCCGGCTTAGGCTCAGGTCATGATCTCACGGTCCGTGAGTTCGAGCCCCGTGTCGGGCTCTGTGCTGACAGCTCAGAGCCTGGAGCCTGTTTCAGATTCTGTGTCTCCCTCTCTCTGACCCTCCCCTGTTCATGCTCTGTCTCTCCCTGTCTCAAAAATAAATAAATTAAAAAAAAATACCTTTAAAAAAAAGTACATTACCACTTCCTTTTTTTTATCTTCAAGATTTTCCATTTAATTAACCTTTTCATTTTTAATAAACTCTTCATTTCTCTTGCCCATTTCCCCATTCCCCAACCAAAAACACATTTTCTCAGACAGGATATAAACAGTGGCTTTCTTGATCAGTATCTGTATCTTTATTCCCAATTTAAAACAGTTACGAAAAATATATTTTCTGGGGCGCCTGAGTGGCATTAAGCATCCTACTCTTGGGTTTGGCTCAGGTCATGAGTTAAAACCCCGTGTCCGGCTCTGCACTGGCCGCACAGAGCTTGCTTGGGATTCTCTCTCCCTCCCTCTCTCTCTGCTCCTCCCCCATTTGTGACAACTCTGTCTCTCTCAAATAAAATAAAATAAATAATGAAATTAAATTAAATTAAATTAAATTAAAATGTAAAAAAATAATATTTTCCTACAGGCTAGATATTGAGAAGATGTGATACTACAAAAGAAAAAAAAGTGGTGGAAAAAGAAATTACCTTAATGAGTCCCTCTGCCATCTCTCATTTTTTTCCATTCCACTTCTTTATGAAAGGAAAAATCACTCTCCATTTGTGTTTTTCCTCCATACTGTTTCTTCTAAATAATCTAAATAGTCTTCTAAACTGTGATTGTCTCTAATTTCTTTCATGTATTTAGTATTGATAATATTAATACAAATACTCCCTAATAGAAAATGTCTCCTTTGTTTTTTGATTTTTTAAAAAGAACAAGTGGCTTATGTACTTTGTCTTATAGTGTTTTTAAATATGCAATAATAAAATGTTGGTCTTTTCAAATGACACAGATAAGTTGTCAAATACCTTTTAAGTTAACTCTAAAGTAAAGATGACCTAATCAGGAGCAAGGATTTCCTACCATCTCTAGGAAAAATACGGGTGACACAGTGAGTACTAACTCTCTAACATCAACTTTATTATCAGGTCAGAACTTTCTTGGACTTCATTTTTTACTTTGTAAGATGGAATAGAGAAAGTTACCAAGGAGAACAGCAATACATCTGTTCCATGAAGCCAGTGGAGAGTTTCATTAACATAATTAAGATCAATTTTTCCTTTTTTTTAAAAAAAAGTTTTACAGTCTCCAGATTGGGTCTAGAATACACAGCCTCTAAAGTGTGTTCTAACTACAAATTTTATTTTATACTAAAAGTTCACAAAGATTTAAGTAACATTGAAATGGGAGGAAATGCAGGAAAATTTTTAAAAAAAGGTTAAAATAATTCCCTTGAATCTAGATTATATAATTATATAGGAAAGCAGGCCCTGGCTCTCTTCTTCAAAGTAACAACTTGAAATATAAGAAATTATTTATATAACACACAATAGAACCACATACCTAGAATTTATTTTATCAGATTTTTTACCAAGATGAAAGTTCTACTGACAAATTTTGCAGATATGAAAACTGTGTTAATGTGATTTTTAAACAGTGATTATGCTTAAATTTTGCATGGTCTGGTCCCAGTTGTTTTATAGTGAATATATTATGGAGACGTTCAACTTTGAGTTAATAACGGTTATTAACCCACTCTAAGAAATTAATGTTCTGGCAATGCATAGTCTAAGATTCAACAAAAAAAAAACATTAATTTATCTAGGAAATATTTATTATCCTCTTATATGCAAGGGACTATGTAGAACACTAAAGGTTTTACAGATATAAATCTGTTAGTTCTTTTGAGGTATTTATAGTTTAGTAGAAATTAGAAGGTCATTATCAGCAATGGCTAAAAAGTTTTTGACCTATAAGAGAAGTATAAAGTGCTGAAGTAGACAATGGGGGCTTACACTATTGTTTTTACTGACAATAACAAAAAATAATTTTTTAACAAAAAATAATTTAAAAATTTGCAAAGTAAGTTTTTATAATAATAGTGTTGGCATTTTCAAACATTCCTACAAGTCTGATCTAGAATTGGGTGAAGAGGTCATGAAACGGTAATTATTACAGAGATTTCAAAAGCGAGGGACTTCTGGAAAAAGTGGAGCTTTTATATGCATTTTTTTTTCTTTTAGCTTCCACTGTGGTCCTAACTAAACTTTCTATTTATTTCATTCTTCTTTTTCAACCTTAGTTACCTGATGTTGACTATTAACCATATATCAAGAGCGTGTGCTGATGTGTATATAGTGTAAGGAGTAATGTAGAGAGCATTAGATGGAAATTCAAAAGTTGACTAAGTCACAGTGATTCAGTTCAATGTTCATTATATAGATATGAACAACTGTAAAATAATAGAATTATAACATTTTTATTCCTGGAGACAAATGTGCCTGGATTATTTTCTTTTTGACTTTTGTCCGTTTTCCTAAAGAAAAGTGGTGGGATTAGTGTTCTTGGTAGGAAAAAAAAAACTGTTAAAGAAACATAAGCTATTCAAATAGAGAGAATGTCCCCATTGCAAGAAAGCAGCCCATTGACTACGGTTGCATTTTCTTACTTGGTTGTCCTAAATCTTTTCTTAGAACACTTCGGGCTATAAATTATTAAAAAATAAATGTCTCTTATTTCAGCATTTTTTGAACACTGCCACATACTGGCTTAGGATGTACTTGTTTTACACTCAGTCAATTATTTGGGGTGAGGCATATATATATACATATATATATATATATATATATATACATACACATATATATATATACACACACATATATATATGTAGATTCAACAAAAAATATATATATATTATATATAAAAATATATATAATGTATATAAAATATATATTTTATATAATATACATTTTTATATATAATATATATTTATATAACTTATATAATATAAATTTATGATATAAATTATAAATATAATATATGTTATATATATATTATATATATAATATAATAAATATAAATTTAAATATAATATAATTTAAATTTAAAATGTAAATTATATATTTATATAATATATATATATATTTTTTTTGCCAAGGAAAACAAGATTTATATGTTTCTCTAAAGTATAAGGGCACCTGGGTGGCTCAGTGCATTAAGCATATGACTTTGTCTCAGGTCATGATCTCACAGTTTCTGAGACCTTCATCTGGCTAACTGCTGTCAGCACAGAGCCTGCTTCAGATCCTCTGTCCCCCTCTCTCTCTGCTCTTCCCCCACTTTTGTGCATGTGCTTTCTCTCTCTAAAGTAAATAAATAGTAAGAAAAATCTTTAAAGCAGAGTTTGTGCTTTTATGAAAAAAGCTAATGATACATGAAATCAAATTCTCAAATAATTCAGAAGATTAAAATAAATTGCTAATCATTTCATTACTATGTCAGGGGAATAAAGAGAAAACCCCCATATTCCAGAATGTTTGATTGAATCTATAACACCTCTTTAGACTTGTCTTAGAGCAGTAGAAAACTGTGACTTTGCTCATTTCAACGTTTGCAGGGGATTCTGCAAGTATTGGAGACGGCTAAGGGATTTCACTGTGTGTTTGGTTTGGATTTTCTATTTTTTAGTAGTGTATATTTTAGCCTGGCTTCTTCTGAAAGCCAATTTTGAAGCAAAGACTGCATGTTATTTCCTTTTGGAGGAGTACAGTCTCAGGAAAGCTGAAGTCAAGGAAATCTTTATTCATCTCTTGGGGCAATCCTTTTGTCTTCTGAATGATTGAATCTCAGGACAGAACCTCTGTGGGGAGAAAAGCAAAAGAGTTTATTCACATTGTCCTGTCTCCCGCTGGTCAAAGGCTTACCTTCCAGTTGGCTAGATCCTTGCTCTTTAGGGTTGTGCAGACAGGATACCGTGCAAGTCTTCTAGCTGCAGTGTCAACTGGGAAGCCCAGGGCAGGAGGTGAGAAGTGAGAGGTATATAGAGCAATAAGGAGACAAAGCACTTTCTGGTTGTCCAAAATGAAACTGACTGGAGTCCACATAGAGCTGGTCACTATAGTGGGGGCCAGAATCAAAAAGTTCCAAAGGTCCAGAATACAGGTGAAGCAAAAGGATCTTAAGTAACACATATGTTGTGTGAGATTTAGTGAGTTAACATGAGACTCATACTGGACCAGTGGCTCCTCTAACTGGTGAATTGGTCTCTAACAGTGGCATGAAAAGCTGTGGTGGTAGTATTTGCTGTAACTGTGATTTAAAATGGCTACGAATAAAACCTAAATCTCAGAAATCCAATCATTCTTGAATATATCTAACTATTTATAGAATCTATTTATAGTTCAAAATTCTGAGAAAAAAAAGAAAGAATAAAAAAAAAGCCATATCCCTTTCCTTGTGAGTTTAATCTTAACATTATCTTGTAGGTTAGGCCTGTATGATTCAAGTGTTCTTTTTACATGACCTTCAACTTCCTGTGCAAAATTATTATTTTATTTTTATTATTTATTTAATTCTTTTAAGTTTATTCATTTTGAGAGAGAGAGAGAGTGTATGTGTGAGTAGAAGTGTGGGAGAGACAGAGAGAAGGAGAGAATCTCAAGTAGGTTCCATGACATCAGCCCAAAGCCTGATGCAGGGCTCAAACTCATGAACTGTGAGATCATGACCTGAGCCAAGACAAAGAGTCAGATGATCGGATGGTAAGATGCTTAGTGGGCTGAGCCACCGAGGGGCCCCCTCCTTATGCAAAATTAGAGAGCAGCTGGTTGACAAAGGGAAGGCACTGGCCCATCAGCTCATATTCAAGTCTCCGCTCTGACCTGGAATGTTTGAGGTTGTATATTCCTGTATCTCTAAGCTAGCTGGCATTTAGATTATTGTGTTATTCCTCAGTGATGATCTTAGTGAGGATGATAGCAAATACGATTGCTTCCTCTGCCTGTCACTGCAATGATTAATACCTATGGTACTTAGTAAAATACAGAGGGGAAGACAGGTAAAGATATTTAGTCTACAAAGCATAAAGGTTTCTATGGCATCAAAGGGAATACTAACATCAGTAAAGAAGTAGATCTCTCTAAGTGGACAATTTCAAACTGATTTCAAGAATATTGTATAAACCAAAGGTATAGGCTTAAATAAGAATAATGGACTGGCCAACTGTTACTAAAACTGATTGCTTCTATGGATCCTTTTCACATGATATAAAAAGATGATGACTTAAAACAAGACCTGGCTTCTTTAGCTTTTTAAAATTCTCTAAGTTTTAGGTTCTTCAGTATTAATATCTTTAACTTAATACTAATCACAGAGATTAAACGAGATGATGTGTATTTTTGTAACAGCTTTGTAAACAAAGTATGTATAAATCATCACCTTTGTGATATTATGTGAATATTTTAGATAGCTACTAAACCATTGGAAAAAAATATATATATACTATGTATATTTATACATACATATATATAAATAAGTAAGCTACCTTATCTGCTAGAAGTTGAGCTCAAAGTAATGAGGACCTCATTGAATGTTGAATGAACAAGTGGATTTTTGAATTTTCTTCAATAATTGATCAGCTTCATTTACATTATAAACTCAAATGTTCATTGATTCAAGAATACATTTATCGAGTGCTTAAAGTGTGTTTGACCCTGTGCCAAATGCTGGGAATACAAAATAATATATGATATCCTTACATTGTTTGACTAGGTTACTGCCTAGTGAAAAGACAGGCATAAAATGATTTTTAAAAAGTTATTCTGATTGCAGAATACTTTAAATACGTTACCATCAAACCTATGGTATCCCCCACTAATACCATGCTTGAAAAATAGAGTCTTACCTCAAATTCCTCAGTTATCTCAGGTGGTTTCACAAATGCATCCTCCTCAGGAACTTGTACACAATAAGTTTATACCTTTTAGTTGCACACGCTTAAGTGTAAATATATGATACTGATAAAACAAGAAAATTACCATATATTTAAACCCCTGAACCTTCAAGAAATTGAAGCTATTCTATGAACTGGCTGAAATTTCTGGCTGGTTCTTAAAAATTCATTCAAAGCAGGTTCATTACTAGTGAAATTGGTAAAATTAGTGAATTGTGAAGAATTTGAGAAGATACAAAAAGAATTCCCTTGAAACCAACAACTAAAGATTAGCACTAATTTCAGAGCACTTCACTTGTGGACATATTTCACTTTTGCCATCTTTACTTCAGACAGTAAAAAAAAAGGCAAAACAAAAAGGTAATGATCACATATGAACAAGCTAAGAAAAAAAGCATGAGAACATGAACTGTTTTGGGTATTTTGATTCTTTGGTAATCATTTTAATTTGCACTCCCAAATTATGAGAAATCTGTATAGGATATGGGAATTATATGTGAGCATTTGGACTTCTGAAGATTTTTCCTTTTTTTCCCTAATGGTGAAGAAACGGATTTCAGTTGGCAAAAAAGCCAAACTAAAACAAAACAAAACACAAAAACAAAAAGACTGCTGAAAAGTGCTGCCACCTACTGTTCAGAGAGCTGTCAAGCACTCTGGTGAATTCATTGTCCCCTGAAACGCATGGAATATGAATATTTAAGTGTTGGCGGCATTCACATAACACATCCATTGGATTACCTACAGAAATAATTTCTCATATCATATGGTGAAAAATCATTATTATAAAACTATCACAGAATTGCTGCTTTCATTCAATAATGAGTAGACTATTGCAATGCTCAATTTTGTGTTTCACCCAATCAAACATGTAAGCTGTCTGTGTGTGTGAGTACTTTCTTTTGAAATAGATGGCCATACTAAATAGAGTAATTTATGTTCCATTGTGTAAATGAAGTTTATTGGAGACAGAAATAAAAAGTACAATGAAGGAGCATCACCGAGGATAAAGCACATTCTTTGCTGTGAGTAGCAAAGACTGATACCTTCAGCAAAAGAATGGTTCATGGAATTTCATAGAGTTTTATTTAGGAGATTGTTTTAAAACTCACTAGGTGATTTTGACAGCACATTACACAAGTGAGGAAGCAAAACCCTCCTGGCAGGAAGGTTTATTAACAAGCCAAATGGAGAGTTGGCCAGTCTCTGTTTGCTTGATAGAAAAAGTTATTACCTTTGCTTGTTTCCCAAGAAGGCTAATGGAGCTCTTGTGGGTCTCTCTAGACACTAAATAACATCAATTACAATGATCCCAATTAAAACAGGGAGTAGGTCATGTAAAATTCAAAATTTAACTAATAACCCCTTGACTGACATTCTCTGTGACTTTCTCTTGTCACACATACTCTTTAAAATTCTGATTTCTTGCATCAACTCATATCACCCTAAAAATCTTTAAATTGCTAAAAAAAAAGAAAGTATAGAAATCCACCTGCCCTAGTAATCTTAATGTTTGAGGTCTTCTAGCATCAGTGGAATTGGGTGCCTGGTTTTCTGCATACTACATCCAAAATAGAATGTAAGAGGTATGAAGCATGAAATGAGCAAATACATGGATTTAGAATAAACTGAATTTTCAACTTTGTAAAATCTTTTTTTTAATGTTTATTTATTTTTGAGAGATAGAGAGAGACAGAGAGTGAGTAGGGGAGGGGCAGAGAGAGAGGGAGGCACAGAATCCAAAGCAGGCTCCAGGCTCCGAGCTGTCAGCACAGAGTCCAACGCGGGGCTTGAACCCACAAGTCGTGAGATCATGACCTGAGCCAAAGTCCGATATTTAACCAACTGAGCCACCCAGGGGCTCCTCAACTTTGTAAAATCTTAAATATAACTAAAATATTCTATTTGATACTTACTGAACTTTTATTCATAAAATCTTGTGTATTAGTAGGTTATAATTCGTATTCCTTATACATGTATTCTCGGGTTCCAAATGTGCTTCCAGAATATATTTCACATATTTAGTCAATACATAATTTTTATTAAAAAGATATCAAGATAATAAGAAAAGGCTAGTTTTTTTCTCATATAATCTATATTTACTTTTTTAAAAAGGCTGCTAGAATGAATTTTACTAGTTGTAAATGGCAGGAAATCTACACAGGACAATTATAAACACGTGTCTGTAGATTTACTTGCAAACTTTTTTTATTTTTTTTATTTATTTAATTAATTAATTAATTTATTTATTTATTTTTTATTTTTTTAATATATGAAATTTACTGTCAAATTGGTTTCCATACAACACCCAGTGCTCATCCCAAAAGGTGCCCTCCTCAATACCCATCACCCACCCTGCCCTCCCTCCCACCCCCCATCAACCCTCAGTTTGTTCTCAGTTTTTAACAGTCTCTTATGCTTTGGCTCTCTCCCCCTCTAACCTCTTTTTTTTTTTTTCCTTCCCCTCCCCCATGGGTTTCTGTTACGTTTCTCAGGATCCACATAAGAGTGAAACCATATGGTATCTGTCTTTCTCTGTATGGCTTATTTCACTTAGCATCACACTCTCCAGTTCCATCCACGTTGCTACAAAAGGCCATATTTCATTTTTTCTCATTGCCACGTAGTATTCCATTGTGTATATAAACCACAATTTCTTTATCCATTCATCAGTTGATGGACATTTAGGCTCTTTCCATAATTTGGCTATTGTTGAGAGTGCTGCTATAAACATTGGGGTACAAGTGCCCCTATGCATCAGTACTCCTGTATCCCTTGGATAAATTCCTAGCAGTGCTATTGCTGGGTCATAGGGTAGGTCTATTTTTAATTTTCTGAGGAACCTCCACACTGTTTTCCAGAGCGGCTGCACCAATTTGCATTCCCACCAACAGTGCAAGAGGGTTCCCGTGTCTCCACATCCTCTCCAGCGTCTATAGTCTCCTGATTTGTTCATTTTGGCCACTCTGACTGGCATGAGGTGATATCTGAGTGTGGTTTTGATTTGTATTTCCCTGATAAGGAGCGACGTTGAACATCTTTTCATGTGCCTGTTGGCCATCCGGATGTCTTCTTTAGAGAAGTGTCTATTCATGTTTTCTGCCCATTTCTTCACTGGGTTGCAAACTTTTTTAAAAAATATATTTGAAGACATTTGTATTCTAATTAAAATCAGAATTTTTATAGTTGACTATTGGATTTTCTCCACTTAGAGGATATGTAGAGTTTCCATACTTTTACTGTTTCTACAACTACTATTGAACTTCAACGATTTAGCTTTTTTTTTTCCTCCTGCAACAGTGCTAATGCATTTTGTAAAATGGGATGTACAGGTACATTAAAGCAGATAAACAACTGTCTACAAAAAAGCAAGTGAACAGATGGTTTAGTTGCCATAGACACATTTTTAACGGTAGTTAGCCTGATGCAACACAAAATGCACGTACTGTCCTGGGATCTGTGTCTGCTTCTCTGCTATTTCCTTGTGAATGAAATAATAGTATTGATTTATAACAGATCTATGCAGTTAAGATCCAAAGCACTCTAAAGCTATGAAATGAATTTAGAAAAATGTTAGAGCTTTTCATTTAACAATATGTCTAGTGGATGCAGTCAAAAACACATTGTACACTGTTAATTCTCACATCCTTTTCCATTTTCTTGTTTTTTTTAAGATAATTAATTAGTGAAGATACTCAAGAGTACTAGTGTATGAAAAGGAGAATATCATGGAAATTTAAAGAGGAGTTATAAACAAGGTGAAATTAAATAAACCAAAGTTTTATGTGAATAGTACTCTCTGGAGTTGTGTTACCTAGTGGCCCCAAGTAATACCTACTATTTCAGGATCTCTAACATACTTTTTTATTATTTTTTTAATGTTTTATTTATTTTTGAGATAACGAGAGACAGAGCACAAGTGGGGAAGAGGCAGAGAGAGACTGGGGGGACACAGAATCCAAAACAGGTTCCAGGCTCTGAGCCATCAGCACAGAGGCCAATGTGGGGCTCGAACTCACAGACCGCGAGATCATGACCTGAGCCGAAGTCGTACACTTAATCAACTGAGCCACCCAGGCGCCCTCTAACATACTTTTAAAATGAGCTCAGGACTTCAGAAACCTTAAACTTTAAAGATGTGAATTTAATTATGCTCCTAGTAAATGAGAGCAGTATAATTTTTTATTTGATTAAATATTAATTTGGCCCTTTCTTGAAGTGTTACCATTTCATTGTTGAAACCATTTACCTAGTTCCCTGAATGAAAAGGCACATATGATAATTAATAAAGAAAATAGAAAATCACTGGATACATGGGCTACAAATTTTCTCCTTGCAATCTGGTATTAAGGATAAGAAAATAAAGAGAGATTGCATGAATGTAATGTACTAAAAGGGAAGGATAAGTTCCTGTGATTTTAATTTTCCATGTTTTCTTTCAAACAAAGTTACACTTTGAGAGACATATTAAATAATTTATTATTTTGGGGGGGATGTAATTATATACATTTTACTCTGTAATTTTATGTCAATATCAATTTTTTAGTATTCATAAAGTATTATTAGAAATACTGAATGATTTAATATGACATCTAATAATATCATTATAGGTAAAACTCAGTTAAGTTCCCTACTATAATGTCTTTGAAATGAAAGTAAGATATTATGCTATGATATATATAGTGTGTGAAGATTTTCAAAGGAGGTATCTGATAATAATTACCTATTATGACTTAATTTGGCCAATATCATTATCTATATTAATCTATATTATCTACATTAATATATATATATAACCTGCTAGAAGTAGAGATAATTGAAAACAGACCTATTTTATTGTTTTTATTTTTTGCGTCTATCAATATTTAGTTGATCCATGAAAGAACATATTGAGCAATACTTCAAAGAGTATACATAGTGATTATTTCCATTTATGAAGAAAATGGGAAGAAATAAGTTCTATTCATATATTTTTATTAAAAATATATTTCCTGAGACATAAACCAAAAATTTATTCCTTAAGCAGAAATATATTTGTTCACCTTTAAATGAACAATTTTGCTAACCTGGAAGCTTTGCAAGAGGTCGCATTTAGTTCAATCTGGTTGCTTAAATAACCTGAAGATAGTTTATTCTACATGCTAGGTTCTGTATGTGCCTCTACCCACCCTTGCCCTTCTTTTATCACCCAAGCTCTTTCTCTGCTAAGCTCTTGATTACCATCAAGAAACATCTCTGGGTTCTGCATCAACTCTTTTCTAGTATTTCTTTGCACATCCTCCTATTTTCCTCCCTCATTGATGCTGTGCTTCTCTTTACTTCTCCATAGCCCTCCCTCTTGAGAGAATAGTCTACTTGCTGTCTCTCTATTTCATGTCCAATTTCTCTTTCAAACAATTGTAGACTACCTTCTGTGCCTAACACTTAAGCAAAATTTTTATCCATAACACTCCTAAATGTCAATTTCAATAGCATCTCTTCAGTCCTCTTCCTATATTGACACGCTAACCTTTGACATTTCATTTTTAAACTTATGTATTTCCTGGATTTCCACTGTGATGCTCTTTGTTGGACCTTCTCCCACCCCCCTAACTTTGTCATCTGTTTCCTTCCTTGTTTCTTCTTTTTGCCTTCACTTACCTACATTTTCTCTCTTTGGTCTCTGTGAAGGATTCTCATCCATATCCACAACATCAACCATTTCACATATTCTGGTGGCTCTCACATTAATTGTTCATTCAATAAGTACTGATTGTCCACTTGGGATGTGCAAAATGCTGTTCTAAAGGGTAGAGAATACAACAGAAGTACCAGTGACAAATTGACCTCATAGTGCCTTCATTATAGTTGTGTGAAAGACAATAAATAGGTGAAAAAACAATATGCTAATATATTGTCAGGTAGTCAAGTGTGCTATGAAGAAAATAAAGCAGGATAGGATTCAGAGACTTAGAGGAAGATGATACTGAGAAACTTAGAGAAGATTCAAACCTTCAAAGACGACTTCTCAGGAGCTATTTAAGCAAAAACCTGAATAATGTAAAGGCTAGTCCTTCATCTATTATCAACCAGTCAGCAGCAGTAACTAAAACTTTGAAGTTATCCTTGATATTTCTTCTTCCCTATGCTCCTATTCTATCTGATATTAAGTACCATTGATATTGGCTCTTAAATATCTTACAAATCGATTTACTTCTCATCTCTCCCATCAGTTCTACCACCACCCTAGTACAGGCTACCATCATCTCTCACTTCAACTATAAAATAGCCTCTTAGCTCTCATTTTTACTTTTATCTTCCCTTTCTAATAAACCTTGAACACTAAAGTCAATAAGATTTTCTCAAAATGTAACCCAGTTATGTTACTTCCCAGCCTTTGTAGTTACAATGCCCCAATGATTTTCACTGCTCTGAGGATAAAAATCAAAATCCTGAACATGGATCTGAGATCCTCATGCTAGCCCCTGCATACCCCTCCAGTCCCATCTCACACCATGCTCCCATCTCATTATTTCTGCTTAGCTACATTGGCTTTCTTATAGACCTGCCAAATTCCATAATCTTTCTAACCTCAGTTCCGTGCATGCTGTTCCATAGACCTGAAGCCAAATTGCCTAAGTTAAAATTCCAACTATAGTGATTACTGTGTGTCTTTGGGAAAATCACTTTACATTTTCATGCCTCAGTTTCATTACCTGTACAATGGAATAATAGTAGTACTTGCCTCACAGGATTGTTGTGTAAAGGGCTTATTACACTGCTTATCAGTTAACAAGTGCTTTTTGAATGTTTACCGTTAGACATACCCTTGCAATTATATCACAGCGCCTAGAATGTAGATTTCCCATAAAGCCTCGCTGAATGCTTATCAATTCCCTAGTTAGCCACTGGAGGCTCCTTCCTGTCTTCTTTCTAAGAACACTTATCTCTCAGCCTCTAACTTACAGGTAAATCAAGTTATCCTTCCCCAGCCAAAGAATGTTGTAGCTCACATTTATAATATTCCTGTAGGTAATTCCTCATTTCCATCAAATTAACTTTCTCTTATTAAACCCAACTTTATGTTTTATAACTTGTCTTTAGTAATGAAATGGGCTATAATATTGATACATATTTATTAGGGATGAGGATATTTCTTCACAGATGGTATGTGTGCCTTCTATTTCATATTCAGATTTAATCTAAATTGCATATGAGCTATATCTGTTCAGTTCAAAAACTGGTTATAAGCTCCTGTCCTCAACAGAAAAGAACAATTAACACATTCTTGAGTTAGAATTCAATTTATGGTTATATTATAATGAATAACCATTTGCTAATTTAATAAACTCTATGCCTTAACTGCAAATGTTAATAGAGGAAAATAGTAGCTGAACTTTGGACTGACTATGAAATACAAAATATTAGATTTTATAAAGCTGTTAAACCTTTGAGGAAATATCTTATTTTCATACCAATTTTAATATTCTGCTAGTAATACTATATCATCCAAACCATTTGAGGACAATACTATAATAACATGAAAATGCAACTGGCTTTTAAGGTATATTCTGTCTAGTTTTGCAAATGATTCTTAACCATTATTTGTCAAACTGTATGTGTGAGGGGCATTATCAGGTAATAATTTATATTAATATCTAGGCACAAACAATTTTTGTTCATAAAAATGATTAAAGAGTATGCTAGAAGTGAAAATATAATACCAGTTAACTTTGTTAGGGGTACCTGGCTGGCTCAGTTGGGAGAGCATGCAATTATTGATTTCAGGTTTGTAAGTTCGAGCCCCATGTTGGGTGTTGAGATTACTTAAAAATAAAATCTTAAAAAAATAAATAAATAAAAAATAAAATAAGATAAATTTATTGATTGGTCGTCTTATTTGGGAACACTTAAATAGACCGAATGTGTATAGTTGAATATTATTGTTTTCCCAAAGAGATTTTAAATATTGCAAGAGTAGAAACAGTGCCTTTATTTATTTATTTATTTATCTGCTTGTGTTTTAGTGAACTAACATTTATCTTGTACTCAGAAAAAAGTATATGATATATGATCTCAGTGCTAACAGACATCTAGCATTGATCTACAATTTAAACATTTATTAAAGTAATATTACATTTTGGAAAATATCTTACCTATTCTTGGGTTTAATCTTAAAAGAATAAATGGGCATATTTTGTCTTAGCGCAGTATAGCTCTGCTAAAAAATATTCTAAATGTTACTGGTCCTTCAAGATATATTTCAAGGCTTACCTTTGTTCACAAAATTGCTAATTCCTCTATTTGGAGTTTCTCTTTTACCCCCATGTGTGCATAGGTCTTTGTACCTCTAAACAGCATTATCACAATCTGTATCGCATTCTGTGTGTGTGTGTCTGTGTGTCTGCGCGCGTGCGCGCGCGCACGTGTGCACACGTTGTTGAGTGGATGTGCACAAGTCCAATTGTCCTTCCTTGTCACCTCTAGAAGACTGTGAGTGACTGGTAGAGTATTTTCCCCAAAGTTATCCTCTGACAATATTTTAATTAAAATTCATCGTGTCTGGGATGGAAAATCAGAAGAATCTCCCTCAGTGATATATTCTGATTTAGGTTAAAAATAATAATGGTAATAATAAAGCTAAACAAATATGTATTCTGAGGTTTCCCCTCACTTGTCGAATCCCAGCCATGTTCCATGTAACCATATTCTAAACGAAGTGGTCAGTTTTGTAAAGAATGTTGTTTAAACAATCTAAGAAGCACTTGTGCCCAAAGTTGGATTGAGTTTCTGGGTAAAATCTTATGTAGCATTTATTTTTAAGCTTTCAATAGCTTGTATCTCCTGACACTGACAGTCATTTACATGTAATCATAATATACAGAAACTACATTTGGGTGAAATGCACTAAAAAAAAATACGTTAAATCTGAATGGATACAGAGCTGATTTATAAAAGTATCAGTCATATCTATAGATTTCATGAGTTTCCAAAAAGTCAAAATTAATATGTAGTCCCAAAATGCCTCTTTGTGGCTGAATTCAAATAAAGAATCATTATATTTTAATAGACTTTCATTTTTTGCCAAAAATGTGGTATTTCTACCAGAATATTGATACAGAAAAAATTACTTCATTTTATTTTCGTATCTTTGCATAAGATTGTGTTTATAGTGCCATTATCCACAAAAGCCTTCCATAGAGTATTTTTTTCTTGTAATTAAAACAGTAGGAATTAATGACAGGCTGGGGATGCTTGCTGTTTTTGTAATAATGAATTGGACTATTTGAATGGGTAAAAAATGTTAATACAGTGATTATTTCAGTCTGAGCTAAGTCTTGTCATATAAGATAAAAGTATTAAATTTGCATTAGATGTTTTAAAATGAAATTGAATACTGTGAAGCCATATAAAGGTAGCCCAACTTTGCCAAACATTATTACAATTGTAAAGATATATAGAAGTTACGATTAAAATAAATTCATTCTGACAGCAAAATAAACCCATGGACTTTTGTGACCCAAGGTCACTGGTTTCATTAAACCCATATATTCAGTTCTTGGCTTGTGTGTGTTGCTTAATTGTCCTACTCTTTCGGTGGTTTATAGTTTTCTTAAAGTTAGGACGTTTCAGCTCAATGTTGTATATTGTGACATGGAGGGGGGGGAATCACTTGTTTAAATGATATATGATAGTTAAAAATTAAATTATGTAGGAAACATGGATAATTTGTTAATAAACATATAGAGAGGATTATCAGAAGCCAAATTATTAAAATCAATCAAATAGTAAGAAATGCCTTGTTCATATGATAAAAAACAAAAAAAGTCTTTCTTATTCTCTCATTGTTTTAGAATATACATCTTTACCTGATGCTATACAATTATAGCCTGGTACTTTCTGGTTAAAATAAAGTTTTTGAAGGAGAAACTGATTTTATTTTTTAAATGTTTAGATGGGAAGGAATATTTTGTGGCCTATGTGTTTGTTGGTGATAGTAAAGCCTTTGTAGAAGAAACTATAAGACACATGCTAATGTCCAGAAATCACTCTGAGTTTCTATGAGTTTTTCTAACATCCATGTATTTTTACAAAGGTTTTGTTGGCTTATTTGTCCTGATCTCTGTCTTCCTGTCTCACTTCCTTGATAATACCTTTCCCTGCAGGAACCCAAATATATCCAATTACTCTCTTTCTCTGCTTCTTAGGACAATAAAATACCCAAGCCAGTTAATACAATTACAAGCTTATGATTTCCATCTGATATTGCCCCTCAATATGTGTGGTGATCTTCACCCTGATATGTGAGGTTTCTTTCCCATTCTCCATGGATGCCTGCTTGCTGGTTCACACAGCAAACTCTGAGAATGTTCTCCTTTGGGCCATTTCAAACCTTTCTCTCTGTCTCAAATTTTCTTTCATTCTCAGCATGTGTTACTGCTTCCTAATTTACCAAAGAAAATAATGATAGAAGGGTATGAACTTCTGCACTGTTGCTCTTCTCCAGCTTCCAGCTTTTCCTTCATTGCTGATTCAGAGAAAGCATTGCCTTTCTTCCTTTACAGAGCCTACCTTTTACCTACACTCTTGATCCCATCACAGCTGCAATATTTCTTCTTATCCTATATCATCAACCTCTCCTGACTCACTGCCTACTCTCATGCATCTTACGTACCAGTTCTCCAGGGGTGGTAGATGAATGGCCTCAAACTTGCTTCCTCTTCCTAAAGTGACTGCCTATTTATCCACATACTTTTAAAAGGAGCACAATTTTTTGTTGACCAGAGTTCCTCAAAACCTTGTTTACCCGAGTGTACTGCAGTCTAGTGACCTTCACCAAGGTGACCAATTGCTATGGACTGATTGTATCCCCTAAAGTGTATGCTGAAGCCTGTTAACTTTAAACAGATCAAAGAAAAATTTTATTTAAGTAAAAGAAAAAAAATGAGTTTATGTGGGAATAGCAGAGAGATTGCAACTAGGAAGAAGCAACCTGTAGTGAATCCTAGGCAATCCTGAAGGAAAAAAGGAAAGGTCAGCTTTTATTAGGTTTTTGGAGGAACGTAGGGAAAGTTGTTTTGAACAAAAATTTATTGGAGAGGAAGAGTTCAAGGTTGTGACATTTCCTCAATAGCTGCAGGCAGTGGTTAATACATTATTGTTGGGGCAGAGAGGGATCTTCCTTTTCTTAGAAGCAGGAGGAGACACTACAGGGCTGTCTTCCTCTCTCTCTTTCCATCTTGTGAGGACACAGTAAGAAAGTGGCCATCTGAAAGCCAAGAATAGAGCCCTCCCTAGGTAACTGAATTGGCTGGCACCCTGTTCTTGAACTTACCAGTCTCCAGAGCTGTGAGAAATGTTTCTGTTTTGTAAACCACCTAATCTACAGTATTTTGTTATGCCCCCCTGAGATGACTAATACAGATTTTGATACAAAGAATGGGATACTGTTGTCACAAATATCTAAACATGTGGAAGCAGCTTTGGAATTGGGTAATATGTAGAGGCTGGAAGAGTTTTCAGATGCATGTGAAAAATATAATTTTTAAGAGTGATTCTGGTAAGACTCTAGATGGAAATGAGGAATATGTTGCTGGAGACTAGAGCAAAGGTGATCCTTGTTATAAAGTGGCAAAGAATTTGGCTGAATTGTTTGTGTCCTAGTGTTTTGTGGAAGGCAGACCTTGTGAATGATAAAATTTGATAGTTAGCTGAGAATAAGCAAAGTGTTGAAGGAGAAGCTTGATCCCTCCTGACTGCTTATAATAAAGTGTGAAAGGAGAGAAATGAATTGAAGAAGCAAAAACTAACCAAAACTTGAAGATATGGAAAAATTTCAGCCTACTCATATTTAAAAAATTAACAAAGTATGTTCTGTTGTGAACACCAGGGGTACGGCTAGAGTATTACTCAATAAAGAGTTCATGAGATTATATGAGCTGAAACATTTCCAATATGAACTAAAGGGATGGATACAGGACAAAATGAAGAAAGGCTGTTGGATTTTGCAAGCAGTTCCTCAGAGTAATGGAGATATTTGGCCGTGAACGTGCATTCTTCTTTAAGAGGGAAAAATGCCCACCAAATCATTTCAGAAGTTATCAGGTCCTCTGTCTTGGTTTTCACAGGTCAGATAGTCTATGTCCAAAGCCACAGGGATAGACTACCCTGTGAGGCCATGGGAATGAGGTAGGACCCTTCCCAACTCTGCTTTGGAGATAGGGCCACCACCCCTATGGATCCTGAAGGCAGATCATTGAACCAAAGACTATTCGTGAGCCTTAAGAGCTGATGAAATTCAGCTTGCAAGGTTTGAGATACATCACCCTTTCCTTCTTTCCTGTTTCTCCCTTTTGGAATTAGAATATCTATCCTATCCTAACCCCCTTTGTGTTTCGGTAGCATATAACTTGTCTGGTTTCACAGGTCAATAGATGGAGAGGAGTTTCGCCTCAGGATGAATAATACCTAGGGTCTCATCCATATCTTAAATAATACTCAGATGAGGTTTAAGATGTTGGAGTTTAGAACTGATGCTGGAACAATTTTGAGCACTGTTGGGATGGATGAATGGATTTTGCACATCAAAAGGACATGAACTTTGAGGGGCCATGGGCAGAATGGTCTTTTTCTAAGATGACTAATACACCAGTATTTCCATTTCCTAAACTCAAGAGTCTCCATTCAGTTATCCTTTTTTGACCTCTCTATTGCACTTGGCACTGTCCCCAAATTCACCTTGAAATTCTCTCAATTCCTCTCCACCTCCCCAATACTAGTCTATCATTTTTCTTTTTCTTTAAATCTGACCTTTACTTTTAGTCACTTTTACCTTTTTTTTTTTTTTCCCTCTTAGCCTTTCAGTTAACAATGATGTTTCTCCTGAATTTGATCTGGAAAAACTGAATTCTCTCACCCTGTCTTATGATTTTATTATCAGTGATAAGCTCCCATCTTTATTTGCTGCTCTCAATCCAAAATTAACTCTCCAAGTTACTGCCTTACTCAAACCCTCAACCATCATTATATGGGATAGTATTTCATATCCTAATCAATCTCCTTGATTCTTTCCAATCTCTTTCATCCTTGTGTATTCTTCACTCAGCTGCCAGATCTGATCACACTAGCTTGTTTCATCAAAACTTTGGATGGCTTCTCTGTACCTCATATCAGGTAGTTATAATTAAATTGGACAATCGTGGCACTTCTAGCTTTTGTCAACTTATGTCCCATCCTCATAGAACTTCTTGTATTTTTTTCCAAGCATACTATTACCTTGTAGGACTCTGTGTTTTGTTTTATTGTTACTTTTTTTTTAATGCTTTGTATCGTGTCTAGAATAGTCTTACTATATATTATAGCCAAAAATTTAAAGACCTATTTTTCATTTAATATCAAGCTCAAATTCCACCTTTTCTGTGAGACTTTCTGTAACAACACAGAAAGTGTCACATTCCCCCTTTTCTGTACTTTCAGAACATTTTCTTTACATTTTCTATGGTGTCCGTGTATATATCTCACACTAGAATGAACAACTATATGTAAAAAGTATCAGCAGAGTGCCCAGTGGTACATAACAGCTATTCAATAGATGATTGTTGAGAGACACAAGGGAATTTTTTTTTAATTTTTTTATTCTCAAGTTAGTTAACATACGGTATAGTCTTGGCTTCAGGAGTAGAACCCACTGATCATCCCAAAAATGCCCTCATTGATGCCCGTCACCCATTAACACACCCCTACACCCACCCACCCCCATCAACACTCAATTTTTTCTCTGTATTTAAGAGTCTCTTATGGTTTGCCTCCCTCTCTGTTTTTTATCTTATTTTTTCCTTCTCTTCTCCATGATCACCTGTTAAGTTTCCCAAATTCCACATATGAGTGAAATCATATGATAACTGTCTTTCTCCGACTGACTTATTTGGCTTAGCATAATACCCTCCAGTTCAATCCACGTTGCAAATGGCAATATTTGATTCATTTTAATTGCCAAGTAGTGTTCAACTGTATATATATATATATATATATATATATATATATATACACACACACACACATATATGTATATATATGTATATATATACCACATTTTCTTAATCCATTCATCAGTTGATGGACATTTGGGCTCTTGCCATAATTTAGCTATTGTTGATAACACTGCTATAAACATTGGGGTGCATGTGCCCCTTTGAATCAGCATTTTTGTATCCTTTGGGTAAATACCTAGTAGTGCAATTGTTGGTTTGTAGGATAGTTCTATTTTTAATTTTTTGAATAACGTCCACACTGTTTAAACCCAAAGCTGGAGTCATCACAATCCCAGACTTTAACCTGTATTACAAAGTTATAATCATCAAAACAGTATGGTATGGGCACAAAAACAGACACATAGATCAATGGAATAGAATAGAGAACCCAGCTGACAGCTCCGAGCCTGCCTTGGATTCTCTGTCTTCCTCTCTCTTTGCCCCTCCCCTCACACTCACTATCTCTCTCTCAAAAATAAATAAACACTTTTTTAAAAAGTATCAAGAGAAAATAAATAATACTTAGTCTTTTTTTGTATTCTTTTTAGTAGCCTATGACCTAATGGAATATGCATACATATATACAAATATAAGGTAGCCGCAATTTTCATACGTAATTATTCATAAAAAAGGCAAAAGTAGAAATCTTAAATGTAAACAATAGATCTACATATTATAGCTGGAATTCAATTGTAGATAGCTTGAGAGTATCATAAAATATTTAATTTTTCTTTATCTTTACCTCTCATGCATAGTGAAGTATTTATAGCCCTTTCTCCATGTACTTTATTTTTCTTGTTTTAAAAAATAATATACAATTATTTACCTTAAGTTCAATGAATATACATACCGTAGTTGTTGAAGACATGCTAATTCCAACATCCTTAATGATTTCTCTATTTGTCTTAATTTTATTAGTTTCATGAGAAAATTTTTCATATCACTTTTATTTTCCACCCTATTTTCTTTTGAACATCAAACTGAAGTGTCGTTAAGATAATTATATGAAGAAAGAAAAGTGTACAAGCACAAAACAAAGTTTTGTTGAAATCAAACTGTTGTATGAATGATGGCAATACCAAGACATGCAGTTGTTGGTTGATAGATGATCTTTTGTATCCTAAGTATAAAAGTCTGTTTGAGAATGTCTGAGAAAATGATAAGTTGCTCAAAAGCTAAAATTTTCAGGGGCGCCTGGGTGGCTCAGTCAGTTAAGCGGCCGACTTCAGCTCAGGTCATGATCTCACAGTCCGTGAGTTCGAGCCCCTCATCGGGCTCTGTGCTGACAGCTCAGAGCCTGGAGCCTGTTTCAGATTCTGTGTCTCCCTCTCTCTGACCGTCCCCTGTTCATGCTCTGTCTCTCCCTGTCTCAAAAATGAATAAAACATTAAAAAAAATTAAAAAAAAAAAAAAGCTAAAATTTTGAAAAATAAGAATCATCTCTAATGCAAGATGCTAGACGAATGGGGCAGTGGCAATAACTAACAATGTTGAGTGCTTACTACAGACGAGGCACTGTGCTAAGAATTTTACATGCACCAAGCTCATTTAATTTTCATAACAAGCTTATGAGAAATGTGCTATTATATTATTATCTCCACCTTGTGGATGAAGATACTGGCAAACTGAGAAGCTAACTGACATGGCAAAGGTGACGCAGACAGCTGCATTTAGAGTGGTTGAGTTAATACTGAAGCCTGGGAAGTCGTATTTGAGAGCTGACACGCATACTGTACTCAGCTGTCAGAGATGAACAGGAATGGCCTGAGAATGACTCTTCAGAGCATGGCTTGTGTGATGTGTATCTGCAGATTTTTTTCCATGTGAAGTATTAACTGCATAAATCTGTGAACTGGAGAGAAGAGCGAATGAAAAGGGCAACTTTCACATACAACTTTGGCAGTCTGCATGAGCAGTGCCTCAATTTCCCTACCTTATAGAAAAACAGGTAGCATGTAGCACAAAACCCCAAAATTTTCCAGAAGTCAAAATATTCACTACTCAACCTGTAATACATATGCAAGGAAGCTGGAAAATTAGCAGATATTTAATATCTTAGAAAAAAGAGCAAAGGGATGATATATAATAAGAATAATCACTAACAATACAAAATTGTTTCCAGTAATATTAAATATTTATTTTCCTCTTTCTTCTTCCTTTAGTTTTAATTGTTATAAGACTATGTGTTTTGTAAGTATTTTTATTATTACTGGGAATTCCGTTTCTCCTTACCTGGTGATTCAAAGGCAGTAGAAGGCATATGGATGAATAGATGGAGGACAGAGGGGGATATCAATCAATTGACCAGTATTTATTGTCTACAATGTGATGGGATTGGTAAATGTGAGAAGGATCAAACTGAGTTAAGTCATCTCAGCAGGAGTACACTGTTTTCAGCTTCAGGCAGTTAAGGATTCATAAGGGTTTAAAGCAAAAAAGTGAAAAGTGGTCAGATTAAAACTTTAACTTTTAAGACTTGAACAAGCCAAAACACAACTTTCTACTCCCATCCCTCCCTTCGGTGTTTCTCTTAAAAATAATCTTACAAACTAATCAGTTTAGTACATGAGTGTTCAATTGGGAACCAGATGTTTTCAAGTCTTCTTCTATTATTCACCTGAAACTAAGATTGTATAACATGCAACACAGTATTTCTAAAGCTTGAACGCAGAAGATGCAGCCTAATTTATAAATAAAAATGTATGTTACTTCTGCTTTATAAATAAAGTAACCTTGATTTAGCCTTACACAAAAAGTTATTTTACACAATGCTTGCTAATGTCAGGGTTTAGTTTTAGATAGATGATAGAAGATAGATAGGTGATAGATAGATGATAGATAGATAAATAGATAGAGAAAATGGGACATTACTAGGTCATACAATAGAGGGACATAATCTCCTTGGGAGTGAGGGAAGACTGTGTGGAGGAAATGAGAGCTGATTTGTAATCTAAGACAGTATTAGATCTACCCAAATCTGCATCTGAAGCATACTAGGAAGAGTGTAGCAGTGTGTGGTGAGGGGCTGTTCCAGGTGAAGGGAGGAATAAGTGCAAAGACAAAAGAGCCAACAGAATTTTCCGGTTGGTTTGAACCATGGAGTTCCAGCTGAGGAATCCCTAGAAAAGAAGCTAGAGTGACAGGGTCAAGTTGCTTGGAGACTTTTGTCAGTTATAGGATAGAAGAGGCAGTTGCACATGCACATGACAGCGTTTGTGCGCATGTGCACATGTATTGGGGGGGGGGGTAGTGGAAAATGAGGAAATGATGAAAAGTGCATGGGGTCCAAGAGGAGAATTAAAGAGGGATGCATTAGTCTTCCCTCCTATGTCTTGGACTAAGTCTGAGCCTTTATGGAGTCAGGAGCTAAGTCATGGAAGAAGTTTTTAAGGGAACTATCTGAGACTAGGGTCTCAGATACTCTCAAGACTATTCTCAAGAATAGAAATTAATGTCACTGGGGGCAAATTATGGCACATGTTCAGAAGTGCATAGAACTCTTCGCTAAGGCAGTATGGAAGATCGCAAGGTTCTCACGGGTGAGGAAGCTGGAAGGGCGTCATTCACTGTTTTCAATTGTCATAAGCTCCAACTTCTCAAGCACCGAGAGACAGACACCACTAGAGGGGCAGTAACATTTCCACAGCAGCTCCAGCTGAAGGTTTAAAGAATGCAGAGCCCTGAGGAAAATAACCAAGGAAGTATTCACGAACATCAGTGAGGCTCACTGGGGAACCCCACAAATATCTGGAAATAGCTTCTAAGGGGCAAATGGCTACAGGTACTCTGCAGGCAGGTTGGGCCAAGAAACAGCGAGGTTTGTGTTATGACTATGACACCCCCAAACTTTAAAACAACAAAAACTCAGATGACAACGTGTTGCCAGTTTAACGTTTATTTATTTTTTTTGAGACAGAGAGAGACAGAGCATGAATGGGGGAGGGTCAGAGAGAGGGAGACACAGAATCCGAAACAGGCTCCAGGCTCTGAGCTGTCAGCACAGAGCCTGACGCAGGGCTCGAACTCATGGACTGCAAGATCACGACCTTAGCGAAAGTTGGCCGCCCAACCAACTGAGCCACCCAGGCGCCCCTACGTGTTGCCAGTTTAAATAGAGATAAACTATTCTCCTTTTATAGTTATGTGTTATCTGATACATTTATGGTCATCTTGGGCTAGAATGTAAGCCAAGGCAGGGGCACCTGGGTGGTTCAGTTGGTTAAGCATCTGACTTCAGCTCAGGTCATGATTTCCCATTTCGTGAGTCCGAGCCCCACACTGGGCTGTTTGCTGACAGCTCAGAGCCTGTTTCAGATTCTGTGTGTGTGTCTCTCTCTCTCTGCTTTTCCCTGGCGCTCTCTCTCTCTCTCTCTCTCTCTCTGTCAAAACTAAACATTAAAAAAAATTTAAAAAAAAGATGAGCCAAGACAAAAATCAGGCATCTTATTCTCTTATGTCCTTAGGCAGAGACTAAAGACAAAGCCCTAGCATTCTGTTGGAGGGAGAGTGCAAAGTTTGAAACAGAGGAAATGCATCAAAATGGGCTTCCAAATCAACTGTAGGAGATTGAAATGAAAACTTAAAGCTGTGGTTCCAATCCTTCTCAGAATTTTAAAGAGAAAAGAACCCGAGCAAGAGGAGCATTGGTCAGAGCAGGCAGATGGAAGTATCTCAGTGACTTCCAGAGAGGAGTATATGAGTTTTACATGTGCTGGGGAAGCATATGTATAGATGGGCCAGGTCCACTGGCATCCAAATAAGACAGAGGCAGAACTGAATTGAATGATACATCATATGTGGACAAAAAAATTGGCTCAGATCACATGAGAGCTTTTAGTGTTCTAGAAATGTCACATTTTTTCACAGGAAGACACTTATTTAAAAATATTCAGCAACTATAAATAAACTCAACTGCTTGAACTCATAGATGAGTAAGCCACACTTAAGAAAATAGTTATTGGAAATTTTTAGTTCTGTACGATGGCAGTTTGCTTTCTAATAAGTATAGCTCCTAACATTGATGTAATTGTCTTAAGAAGGGAAGTTGTATGCACATGTTCCCACCTACTGAACTTTATGGTTTTCAGTCAGTGGCATGAGACTCTATGAAACTAAAGAATATTAGGAATGATTTGCTTATGCTCAATTATAACAAAGGCGTCAGACACTCAACCTCCTCCCTATAGTGTCTGAATGTATTTGCACAATATGAATTCTCAGAGAAAGGCTCAGCTTTGATCTGTTAATCTAGAGGTTGCTGTATTAATAGTTTGCACACTTCATTGATTTTTAATTAATTTCTAAAGAGGCACAGAGGATAAGTACTATAGCCCACAGACATCACGGTTCTCATTGCAATCCACATCTTTATTGATCGGCTGCCTAAGGAGCAGAAGTAATCCATTTTAAGTATACTTTTCTGAGAGAGCGTGGACACTATACAATTCACTTCTGTCCTTGTAATCATATTGGCAAGAGGTCAGTGAGGAGGAAAACCTATAGCATGTTTAGTATTCTCTTGATCCAGGCAGATGAGCTTTTTGACCCATTATTCATTTGGTAGGGAAGCAGTGACTTCTCACACATGCTTTTTTTTTTAATTTTTTTTAACGTTTATTTATTTTTGAGACAGAGAGAGACAGACCGTGAACGGGGGAGGGGCAGAGAGAGATGGAGACACAGAATCCGAAGCAGGCTCCAGGCTCTAAGCCATCAGCCCAGAGCCTGACGTGGGGCTCGAACTCATGGACCACGAGATCGTGACCTGAGTTGAAGTCGGATGCTTAACCGACTGAGCCACCGAGGCGCCCCTCACATGTGCTTTTTAACTTACTTTTTTGTTTCTTTATTATTATTTCATTTCTGTAAGACACTCTGGAATCCCAAGCAGACTATCCTGCACATTCTTGCAATGGAAATTTCCAAAAGCTTGTGAAGGGTGGTAAATGAAATTTCTGGAGAAATATCTGAAGAGAATGTAGAGAACCAGAAGAAAAATTTTGTTTTCCCAGCCAGCCTCAGGAATCTGTAAATGTTGTCTTCATTCATTCCCCTTGGTATGCTAATATCACCAGCTGGGGTTTGGCCAGAGTGCTGAAAGTCTGGCTTCCTTCCACCTATCCTAAATATTGCAGACTTTTAAACTTGCCCCACCTACGCTGCAAAGAAAAATTGCTACTGCCTGATCAGGCTTACAAGATTTTGGTATTATTGTTCATTTAATCCAACTACAAACATCTATTGAGTAATAGTTAACTGTCAGGCAATCTTCAAATTGCGGAATATGTAGTGAATAACAAGTAGGCAATGCAACTGTGTCTGGAGGCACCATTCATTCTAGGGGATCCCAGCAAAACTAAAGAGATTTGTTTATTAGGTATAAGAATTTTCTCTTCATTGATTTTAGAGCACCCATTGTTTACAAAACAATTATTCAGTTATATATCCTGTCTTTGTTAGTTTCATATATGGTTTTATAGTCTATTGACTATAGTTGTATGTATATGGTCATATAATGTAATAGTTAAATTTGTTGCCTCTGGAGCCAAGCTGCCTACAGTCAAATCTTGCACTGTCACCTTTGGGCAAGTTATTTTATTATTTCTCTGTGCATCAGTTTCGTCATCTTAAAATGGAAATAGTAGTAGTACAGATCTCTTTGGGTTCTTGTGAGCTCCACTAAAACAGTCCCCTGGCACGCAGTGCTTAAATAAAGGTTAGCTAGTTTTTACCTACAAATATAGGAAGTGTTAACATGCATAGTTATATTGTATTCCTCATACCATTTCAGTGCTCCCTTAACAAAAAACTACATGTTCCATTTTCCAGAGTGACTATCACTATTATTGTTTGTCTAGATTCTCCTACACTAAAATTAGTACTGAACAGATTTTTTGTTACATTGTGAAACAAATTTATATCATTTCCACATGGTGTTAGTGTTAAATGTAGTCTTGTTTGTAGTGTCAAAGAGATGGAGGTAAGTTTAGTGCCCACCAAGTGTGGAATAGACAATAAATTGAGAGTGTTTGCCTGTGTTATATATGTGTATGTGTTTATGTGTGGATATAATTTAATTCAATGACAAGGAGTAGTGAACTGGATTTTGTTTAGCATTATGCTTGAATCTAAAAATGTATGATGAGTAAAACATGTTTTTATTTAATGCACAATACTATTTATGTGTTAAAATAATACACACCAATTTAAAAATAAGTAAAGATAAATAAACATGGATGGTTGGAAGGATGTGCATGGGGAAAAAAGTTGTGAACACTTATGATGGATAGGAGAATGGGATGGGGGTGGAAGATATAGGGGAGCAATGATAATCACACTCATGGATTATGGAATATGAGTAACTCAAAATTCTGTGAATCTGAGATCCTAAAAGAAACCAAAGACAAAACCCACAGATACTGCCTTGAGTTGGCTCCTAGAAAACAATGTTTGAGACAGATTTTCATGCAGGAAGTTTTTTTGGCAAGTGTTCTCAGGAGCAATCCCTGTAAAGCCATGAAAAATATTAGGTTAGAGGAAAAAGTTGAGCCGTGGTGAAATCATGACAGAGATCTCACCCAATCTTAGGAGAAAGCCCTGGAACTTGCATAGTTTTTCATAGTTGTCCAAGCGTGGATGGACTTTGTAACTGCATCAGCCAGTTGTTGGATGTGGGTTGACTCTGTGAGAGGACGAAAACCCCAGCAAAGCAGCAGTTGGGGTGGGGAATCAAGGCAACCAAAATGATGTAGCTGAGATGAGAGCGACAAGCAGCCAACACTCCCAGAAGCTGACAGTGGGAGTCCGCTGGTCCTGAAGAAGTTTCTGGACGATACACCACAGCACCTCCTAGATGTGTGTGTGTGTGTGTGTGTGTGTGTGTGTGTGTGTGTGTGTGACACAAACACCCACTCAAATATATTATTGGGGATATTTGATAAACACATTTCAAATATCAACACATATTGTTTTCATTGCACATTATTAAACTCATATAAATTTAGCCCTCAGTATTTCAAAATCTCCATAAGAACTGTAGCCTAATCACATTTCGTAAAGATCATCAGTGCAATTGGAAGATGTAAGAATTAACCATGACTATTAACTCCAGGCTAGTTTAGGAGAGCCATGTGAATCTGCTTTTCTTCCTCTGAGAAGAATAGTAGGAGAACATCTGGGAACAAATAGAGTGAGAAAGAAAAGTTACTTTGCCTAACAGTACTGAGTACCTTTTCTTTCTCTTAAGTAGTCAAATTGTATTTTCAATACAATTAGAGGTTACTTATTTAGAAAACGCATAGTATCTTAGAATATTGAATGTTCTAGGTGTTTTTACAAACATGAGGACACTGATTCCTGAAGACAATCTTCAGGGTACATACTATTATTGTCCCCATTTGATGGATAAGGAAATTGAAACGCACAAATAAATTGACCAAGGACACAGACCTAGTAAGAGCTGGGGTTTATTTCTAAAGTCTGTTATTTTAAACATTGGATGCATGAAGCTGACTTTTACTAAAACATATTCACGGCTCTTGCTAAACATTTGAAGGAAGGCACCTAGTCTACATCTTTCTTTACTATTCTGTGTGTCTTTTATTGGCCCACAATTTAGTATTTTATATAGATCTATTGTACAATTCCATCTATCATGGAATAAAAATTTAAAGCTGGAGGACACCTCAGAGATCATTTAGGCCAATCTGTCACTTTTATAGGAGAAGTGAAATGAGTATCTGAGGTCAAAAACCTAGTGAGCAGCGTGTCTGGGACTTCTGACTCCAACATTCAGTTCTGTGTTCTTTCTCTGCTGCCATGAACAAGCTTTTGCTAGTTTAAAAGGCTTCTCAGTTTATTTAATTATGAGCCCCCTTAGTCTCCCTTCATGCGCTATTTGGATAAAGTCAGTTACTTCATCCAAAAAGGCTCCTTTCTTCCCTTGAACATGCTCATATCTTTAGCCCTAACAGAGAGCATTATAGTTGAATTTTTCCCCCCTCAGGCATAGAATTGCTTTTAGAAGGAAAAGTAGAAAAGAGGAGTGATTTTCATTTGCGGCTAGCTTTCCTGAAGCTTCCTGTGTTATTAAAAAAGCTTGAGGTTATTAGAATGAAAACAGGAAAAAAGTGTACTCTTGCTAACTCCAGAGATTAATGCCTGTGAAAGCTGACTGCAGCTTGAAATTTTTAGCTCCACACATGTTTGATGAAAGTGTCACATGTCCTATATATGGGAAGCAAATATTTATTGTCAAAAATAGTCTGGTCTCTCTTGACTTGTGTTAGCTTCCTGCAGCTGGGCAGAATACATTTTCACATTGGATTAAAACATAGAAATAATGCATTTTTGCTAGACAGTTGTGATTCAAATATAATATTGAGAAGAAGGTCATTGCCAGGTGTCCGTCAATACTGTTATTTTAAAATTAAGTCAGTCACTGATATTTTTGTTTCCACAGAGCAGTTTAGATGAGTCGATTTTAACCAGAGATTAAAACTTTCAACTCAATTGTAATAAAATTATCCTCGGATTTGGTATTAAAGTGCATTTCTGAAAGTCAGAATCAGGTTTGTATTTATTAAAGCACCTTTTGAGAGGTATAAGCAAAACATAAAATAAGTAAGAAAACTCATTACAGCATATAGAGCAAGTATGAAAAATGGTAAAATACTGAATGGTTTGGATAATGGTAAATTCTGAATAGTTTGAGTAAAAATCAGATTTATAGCACCTGGATCTAGAAGTAGACAAAATGCCCCTAAAACATGTCTACAGAAAACTCCCGTCAGTGCTGATGAAAGACACACACTCCGGTACAAGTGGACTATTTCATTCACCCTTCCTGCAACATGGAAAACTCTCCAACCTATCTTATTAATTACCTTCAACTTCACTAAGATCCTAATTCTGTGATGTATTCATGGAGGGCACCAAATCTCTTAGTAGATTCCCTGTTTTTTTCTTCTCTGTATATGACAGCATCCTCAGGTGAATCATTACTAAAATAATACTTTGAACAGTAATTATTTGGAATTTGTATCCACGCATTAATCATGATGGATTGGTTGTGGGTATATATATCACCATTTGTAAACATTTATTGAGCGCCTACTGTGATATATTAGTTGGGATTCACAGATTTTCTGGAATAAGCAATTCAAGTTAATGAGGGTAAGTTATTCTTGTTCACACTATGACTGTTGATATTTATCTGTAGAACAGTAATAAAAGCTTGCATGCCCTGCACTTACTATATGGGAGTTACGATTTAAGCTCCTTACATATATTAACTCATTTTATCTTTACAACAATCTGTGGTATAGGTGCTATTATGGCCATTTTAGAGATGAAGGTGAGTGCCAGGTTAATTAACTTGTCAGCGTCACACAGCTAGAACATGGCAGAGATGGGGTTCAATCCAGGTGATTGACCCCCAGAATCTGCACTCAGACCAACTCCACCATCCTTCATATCCTGTGGCCAAAGCAAGAATTAAGTTTCCAATTTATATGATTCAAATTCCCACTAAATAAGAAAAAGGTTCTATAATTTAGCTGAATTTTAAATAAAAATACAAGTCAGTCACTTGCATTATTCCCTGAAATTCACAGAAATCTCTTATAATATTTTGTTCCAAAGGAACTAGGATCTTCTAAAGCCATATGACTTCATTGTGTACATTAATTTCTTCATGCTCACACAACCCTGTAACCCACCAAGAGAGGGGGTAGGCTTAAAAACGCAGACTTTAGAACCCCACAGGAACCAAATCCCAGTGCTGTCACTCATTAGATGACTTGGAGGAAGCAACGTGACCTCTCTGAGACTTGGTTTTCTCGTATTTAAAATGGGATGAGGGGCGCCTGGGTGGCTCAGTCGGTTGAGTGTCCGACTTCAGCTCAGGTCATGATCTCACAGTCTGTGAGTTCGAGCCCCGCGTCGGGCTCTGTGCTGACAGCTCAGAGCCCGGGGCCTGTTTCAGATTCTGTGTCTCCCTCTCTCTCTGACCCTCCCCCGTTCATGCTCTGTCTGTCTCTGTCTCAAAAATAAATGAACGTTAAAAATTTTTTTTTTTAAATGGGAAGAAAACAGTACGCTTCTCAGAGGATTAAGTTAACCTGCCAATGTAGAAGCATTTAGTTCTGCTGTGTTCTGAGTACTAAGTCAATGTTAGCTGTCATTATTGTCAGTGTTCATAGTCCCATAATGTACTCCACCCAGGCAGACGTGGCACGGACATGGGAATTGCTACAAGGGAGAGTAAGTTTCTTTTCAACCAACGCAGCATTATCCCTTCAGTGATAATGAATGGCCCTTCTTTTTTAATCATTTTCAAACTTCAAGGGACTTCATCCAGTTTATTTTTGTCACTGCTATTGCTAATAACTGCCTCCTTAATTGCATCACGCTCCGATTTAAGGAGTGATTTTATTTTGAAGGAATCTAACAGAGACTGTGATTCTAATGACATCATCCACCAAGAAAATCCTATCTTAATAATTGCAATGTGGAGAAAACGATCATGAACAATCCAATAGATGATTCAACACTCTAATTCAGGTGTGAAAGTAGAACTAAGGTAGCAGTCATAATTAATGATCTAAACGCAGTCATAACCATGATGTTCCATAGTTACAAAGCAACCATACAAGTGTATTTTGATGATTTGGTAATGATATAGATGCTTCTGTTTTTATCTTTTAATCATGGTCAGGTGAGTGAGGGAAACTATACATAAATTACCATCTGGTTGCCTGAATTGAGTTTTCATTATGTCGAAGAAAACATTTTTTTAAGACAAATAGAATTGAGGTTCAGAGGTTCATGATAGTCTATCACCTGCTAAGACTTGGCATATAGAATATCAAAGAACATATAGAGTCTTTGAAGTTTGGCTTGTAATATGGATATGTCATTAGGGTCTTAAGCTTCTTGGTGAATGTTAGCTCCCTATTGGTATAGAATATATCACTATTCTTGCACATGGTGAAGAAATATATGTGTATTTGCATTAGGATAATATTTAGTTAAAGGAATTATTATCCACCTAAATTACAAAAGTCAGAAAATAGAATCATTTGTAATTTATACTCCTCTTCGTTATTCAATTACCAGGATGGTTACTTTACTGTATAAGTGTAACTTGAAATTGTTCTCTCCCTGAAATTTCTTGTGGACTAGTTTAGTTGAAGATTCAGATGATCATACATGAGGAGCTAGACGAGTATCATAAATGAATTCGTGGGTAGTAATAGTGAGTGGTGGGATCCTGGCCAACTGGAGGTGCCCTCAATGGGGTACAGCCAGTAATCAGCTAAAGAGGATATTTGAGAGTTTCCAGTGTGTGGGCCAAAAATATATACGCATACAAACTGCATATAAGCTGGATATAGCTCAGACTGCCAGTCTGCAAACTTTATCTCTCATCCTTTTCCACCTCATCACTTCTCTTCTGCATTGTGGCAGTGGCTCCTGACTTCTGCTGTATTTGTGTCCAGTCCTTTGTTTATACACCAGGTGATTTTTTTTGCAAGACTCCAGTGATCACTGTGTCACTCTCCTTTTTCAAACAACTTCTGCATCACCACAGTGAAGTACAGATTATCTACCACAACACGTAAGAGGCCCTTTTTGAATCAAGCCTCTTCTTACTTTGTCAGCCTCACCACTCATCACTCTCCCTCCTTTATGAATAATGATTTAGAAATACAGAATTACTTACCTTTGTCCCAGTACACCGTGGTATTGGTGCCCCTGTGTGTGTTCTCTGTAACTGCAATTTTGTCCTCATCTTGCCCAACTGATGGACATCATTCAAACATTACTTAGGCCTCAGGACCTCTCTGAAGGCTCCCCTCTCGTGCACATTTCTAGGCTATACTACAAATGGTCCTCAAAACACAGCTCTCCTTAAATGCCTTACACGTGTCACATTGATCCGTTCAAGCCTGTATTCCATGTCTGCCCACTTTATTAACAGCTCTGTCTTCCTGCAATGAATAGATCTTCTCTCTTTTTTTGTTCCCTGATGTTCAGCACAGTGCCTGGAACATAGTGTGTATTCTGTCATTGTGTGTGGATCTGAATATTAACTTGTTGCAAACACACTTTCCATATTCTGATATGAAAGTGGTAGGAAAGATAATGATGAATTTTTTTTGGACATTTCTTAAAAGGGCAAATAATTAAAAATACTTTATCTCCAAGACAATAAACCTATTGTTTTGATCCCTTAGTCATATAAGGGTTATATGTTTTCAGATTCAATTTATTCTAGGAATTTATTAGTTGGCATAATCGAAGAGAAAACACTGTTTAGGAAAGAGGACGAAACCTTATAAATCTCAGTTGTGGACTGATTTCAGAAAACACAAATACACTACTGACTAGTTGGACCATATCAGGCAGTACGTCCACTGGTTGTGTTTAATGGGCATTTATAGTATAGTGTTTGGCTCACGATGCTGTTTGAAGCAATCTTCTCTTTACACTACACTGAGTATATGGTTCATTTTTTTTTTTTACCTGTGTGATTTATGTGTCTGTTTTCCGCAGCTTTTGTTTTGATATCAAAAACCATTAATCCTTCAAAGTCCTGCAATTGTGATATTAACTACCAACAGCTTTGATTTGGAATTGGCATGAGAGTATGCTTTAATGATTTTATAATAATTCTGATTTGTTTTTAAGCGACAATGTTTTTTACCACTGAAATCCTCAAATACGGAATTTTCTCTAACACTTGAATAAAAATATGTTCGCTCCCATCTAGGCCTCTGAGTTTGCCTCTTTTCACCAACCTTTAGTTAAGGCTAATGTTTAATGATTCTTAGTTTATTTACTGGCAAAGTACAATTTTATTTATTGCTTTTATGAATTATGGAGATATATATATCCCCATATGAATATATATGGATATATGTAAATTGTTGGCAATCAGTAATAAATTTTATTTTAATAACCCTATATGTTTTTTGAAGAAAACATATTAAAGGCTAATATCAGGGTCATTATAAACAATGTAATTTCACTTGCGGGTTGTTCTAATGAATACTATTGTCATTGACACCATTTTTAAAAAGTATAGGCTTTTCATGCCTCTGGGGTATAATTCATTTTTTGCCTAATTAATAAGAATAATATAATTATTCAGCTTTGATAGAAACTATGATGGTGATTTTGGTGCCATTAAACCTGCATATGAAGTTTTTGGGGTTTTTTTTTGTTTTTTTTAATTACTATTGGTGTGTTTGGAGAAGGGGTGTAAGGGGAGAGTGACATCAAGCAGGAGTTATTGAGAAGAAAACAACTAGAAATGTGTGGGTCTCTTAGCTTATCTGCTGAGACGCACGCACACTTCACTAATGGAAGTGTTTGCAAGAGAGTACAAAATCTCTGGGGAAAAAATGATCTAACATTTAGTTCATATACAGGTAATTCATTCTTTACAGGACTTTAGGGGAAAAGGCCAAAAACTATTTGCCGTTTGCTTTTTTATCCCTTTATTGGGTTTTTCGTAATTTTGAAAAATATTCCAGGATTCTGGCTTCACTTAGAGAAATCAAGCACTTGCAACTGAAGGCAAAGGAACTACTTTTTAGACAATAGAAAAGCCTAAGCATTAACCGTCTTTTTGGAACTTGGTGTTTTTCAGGGAATGATGTACCTGGAGGAAAGACGGCTTGTTCATCGGGATTTGGCAGCCCGAAATGTCTTAGTGAAATCTCCAAACCATGTGAAAATCACAGATTTTGGACTAGCTAGGCTCTTAGAAGGAGATGAAAAAGAGTATAATGCTGATGGAGGAAAGGTGGGTATCTTTTTAGAACAATATTGCTTGAAAATATAGTATGATATCCTTTTATCTCCTTATATGTTGTAAGAAGTCAGTAAGCCTGAGGTTAAGAGATTATAAAATCTCAACTCTACCATTTGCCTTCTCTCCCACCCAGGGTCAAATGCATATATATGAACCAACTTCCATTTCTCAAAATTAGCCAAAATAAGACAATTCATCTCTAGTGGTCCTTATGTCACATCCAGTGTGGGAAGTAGGTGGATCCTTTGGAAATCCAGATATTACACTTAAGGGCCATAGAGATTATTTCATTGATCCTAAGAATGCAGGGCTAGCTACTACAGAGAGACCCAACTATTCTTTCATAGTAACCTGGCTAGTACCAAGAACCATAACTCACTGGAAACTTCATCATCCTATTTAACTTCGAATCCTCCTATACCAGGTACAACAGATTCCTCTTAATATGGTTGTATTTTTTTAAGCTTTTATCATAGAATGTGATTGGCCAATTTACTTTATTTATTTTTTGATTCTCTCCACCAGAATGCAGCCTGCTATGTCCCAGGAATTTTAACAGTGCCATTGCCTCTTCTACTTTTCTGATTCTCTAGTCTCAGGCCCTGCCTGACAACTGTATTCCTGCCATATGGTCCCAGCTCATGCCTTAGTTCCGGCTCTTGTTTTTCTCATTAACCTGATGCTAAGGTTGCTGGCCTTGGCTATACAGTGAGGATATCTCTTCTCCATCTGGAGGTCCCCCTAGCTTATATGGCAAAACTTGGACCAGGAGTGGCCAAATGAAATAAGCAAATGCAACCTTAACCTATGTATAAACTCCTGCTAACAAAAAAAGTTATTAAAGTGTCATATAAATATATTTATCATGTGCCTTATTTATCATGAGCCATCCAAATATATGTTATAAATATTTTGCAATGCTTTCAAATGCTTAGCATTGATTTTATGTATCATGTAGTATATGATTTTTAAATAACTTTGTATGATATCTTATATAACTATATATCTTCAAATCTTATCACAAGACAAAAGAAAATAAAATTTTAAAAAACTTAAGGTTTGTAGTATTTCCTGACCTTTCCTTGATTTTATTAGACTATTTTGCCTGTTTACTACCAAATTGCAGCAGTTTGAGACCACAGCTTTGAAATTCACTACAAGATTGCACAGTAGAAGTCCATAAATCACATGACTTGACTTGTCTTAAGAACATACAGCTGTAGGATTTGTCTAAAGCAAGATTCATTATAGCTTTAAATGCCTAGTTACCATTAAGTCTTTATCAAGCCACCTGTGATTTAAACTTACTTCTTTAACACAATGTCCGTAGTCCATAAAGTCAGCTAACTCCTTGCCCATAGGGAAATTACTTTCAATGTGTCTTCTGTTCCCTTTCACTGAATACCATGATTCTGTCATAGAGTTACCTTGATGTCACCTTGGTGAGCAGCGAACCTCATGATTTCAAAGGCCTATTTAGTTTTAAGCTTTCAACTGCAAAGTAGAAGTGTTTATCTTTATTCTGTAGAACCTAATTATATTTTCAGCTATATAATGCTGCCCTTCCTAGTTGAAACTTACTCTGCTGACCCATCATCTGCAGGGTATGTGAGTTGTTTTTCTTGTAGTGGTAATAGATTGGTACTGATCCTCTCGTATCCTTTTATATAATACCTATTTTGGTATGTATTTTCAATACTGGCTAACCAAAACAAGGGAGACCATTTGTGGCTGGGGAATAAAGCAAGCCTAACTTTGGAATACATTATTGTGGGTGTTTTAAGTGACCAGATTATACGAGAGGAAAAAGGAAAGGGCAAGTGTAGAAAGAGTCCATTGTACTGGTGGTCAGAAATGTTCTGAAGGGATAACTGAAAATGTAAGGAGTCTCATTTTGGGGGCAAAAATGTAATAGACCATATTTTTAGAAGCACATATCTTAGATGTTTAGAATAGTATTGAGAGTCATAATAACTAGTAACTGAATTAATTGCTGAACATTAAGAAATAGAGAAAATGATACTTATTTTATTCTTTTACTTGCCATTGTTTTTGAAGCTTTTAAAAATATATCTTTAGGTTATTTCACTTTTAGAATTTTATAAATTTCAATTCGTTGTTCCCTGTATTAAAAACTAACATTTATTATTAAGTACTGCTGGTGGGAATGCAAACTGATACAGCCGCTCTGGAAAACAGTATGGAGGTTCCTCAAAAAATTAAAAATAGAACTACCCTACGACCCAGAATTTGCACTACTAGGTATTTATCCAAGGGATACAGGTGTGCTGTTTCAAAGGGGCACATGCACCCCAATGTTTATCGCAGCACTATCGACAATAGCCAAAGTATGGAAAGAACCCAAAAATGTCCATCGATGGATGAATGGATAAAGAAGATGTGATATATATATATATATATATATATATATATATATATATATACACACACAATGGAGTATTATTCGGCAATCAAAAAGAATGAAATCTTGCTGTTTGCAACAATGTGGATGGAACTGGAGGGCATTATGCTAGTGAAATTAGCCAGAGAAAGACAAATATCATGACTTAACTCATATGAGGAAGTTAAGATACAGAAAAGATGAACATAAGGGACGGGAAGGAAAAAATATAAAAACAGAGAGGGGGGGAAAAAACATAAAAGGCTCTTAAATATAGAGAACAAACAGAGGGTTGCTGGAGGGGTTGTGGGAGGGGGGATGGGCTAAATGGATAAGAAGCATTAAGGAATCTATTCCTGAAATCAATGTTGCACCATATGCTAAGTTGGTTGTAAATTAAACAATAAATAAACTTTAAAAATAACATTTATTATTATTATTATATTTATATTTTCTATACACACAATCAAAAAATACAACTGAGGCAAGCCTAGAAGCTCATATTTTGAGAAATGACTATAGAAATGAATTTTTATATAACTAAAAAAAGTTAACTTTTTATTTCTCTTTTTATTTCTCAGATGCCAATTAAATGGATGGCTCTGGAGTGTATACACTACAGGAAGTTCACCCATCAGAGTGATGTTTGGAGTTATGGTAAATAAATCTTCCTTGTGAATTAAGGGTTTTAAGGCAAAATTAAATATATTAGGTTCACGTGAAATATCTTAAACCAACTTATTTTATTGTGTTGGAAATACTTATAAGCCTTGTTTCTTAAAGGAATTAACTCTTTGCTATTCCATAAAAAAAAAACCTCTAAATAATATTGTTATCTGCTTTTTTTTTATTCCTTCATTCTCTAAAATGTAATATGTTAATATCTCAGTTGAGTTGTCTACCATAATCTTTGGTTTGGTAGCAACTTTTGTGATCATTTTGACAGGAAAAAAAAAAGTCAACTTTAGTTTAGGAACAATGTCATAGAACCTCATGGCCTTAATTATCAAAAACTCTTTGAAAACGTGTTAAAAATGAAAGAATGTCTGTTCTATAATAAGAAAGAAGTTATTGTAACAAAGAACAATTACTGAAAGCAAATAGGTGAGAGCACTAAATGTGAGGGGAGAGATATGAGAAGATTGCTAATTGCACCTTTGATTTTAATTTACAAATTACTTTGGAATAAACAGACATATTAGAGAGTGAATAATATGAACTGGAAAAGAGTGGTCTTTAAACTTAGAACATTCATGTAATGCATTTAATTTAATTGTTGAAATGAGATATTTAGCATCTGTCTATTCACAACCTAAGTCCATCCAGATATTAATGAGAATGAATCAATAGCTTTTCTAAGTTTAAATAAAACCAGTATTTCTTACAAATTAAAAGCACAATGTCCATTTAAGGAAAAAGGGAGTGGTGGGTCTTGAAAGCATGATACAGGTTAGTTCAGTCAAATTTAAAGTTTGCTTTATCTTTATTATTGTTTTTTTAGGCAAAAGACTTAAGCTATTCAATCATTAAAGAACTTACACCTCTTATCTAGAAAAGCACAAATTATCTTTAAAAAAAACTTAAGAGGCTCTTGGGTGGCTCAGTTGGTTAAGCCTCCTACTTTGGCTCAGGTGGTGATCTCTAGGTCCATGGGTTTGAGCCCCATCTTGGTCTCTGTGCTGACAGCTCAGAGCCTAGAGTTTGCTTCAGATTCTCTGTCTCCCTCTCTCTCTGCCCTTCCCCCGTTGGTGCTCGCGCGTGCTCTCTCTCTCTCTCTCTCTCTCTCTCTCTCATCTCTCTCTCTCAAAAATAAATATTTTAAAAAATAAAAGTAAAATAAAAATAAGACATTTCTTTAAAGTGTTTTTTTTTCTCCTCTATACACGTATGCTATAGGTTTAAAATTTCCATGTAAGGCCTCATGTGTTCTACTCAGCTTAGAAGTAGAAAGTGTGATGTGTTTGAGATTTAAACAAGTATAGGAAAATGCTTGTAAAATTTAGTTGTTGAACTGTAAGGACTTAATAGAAACATAAATCTATTATATATATTATATGGTATAAATTAGCTTATATATTATATGATAGAGATAAATCCATAGATTATATTTTATATGATAGATTTATATATTACACATATATTTTGATATATGTCATATACTTTTTTTTCTTTTCCCTTTTTCCTATGTATGTTTCCCTGAAATAAATGTAACAGTCTACTACAGTCAAATTTTAAATGGCCTCTAAAATAAGTAAGTAGGCAGATAGATGATAGATTGATAGATAGATGATAGATAGATAGATAGATAGATAGATAAGTAGCACTCTGCTTTGAAATATAGCCCAGGTCATCAATCCATACCCATAAGGCATTTTAGGATTTTTATGATATATTATAGTTGATTGCAAAAGGTATACAAGACAGAAACATAATGTTGTTTACAGTGAAGCTTTGTAGAAAATTGCCACTGGGTTCATCTTTATTTTTACAAAAATAAATATGCATTGGCTATGGTTTATATCTCTGAATGATAGAATTGTATGTTTTGAGAATGTTTCTGATTCAGTTTTCCTGTAATTGTCCTTCTGCATGAAGCCATCTCTGTTTAACCCTATCTTGTCACTCCTAAAAAGATTTAATTAAATTATTATTGGCAGAAGTAGGGGTTTTGATGTTCCTGATTTTGTTTTTGTATTTATGTTTCTGTTTATTATATTTTCTATTATTTTGATTTGTAATTGCTTTGCATTTTTCTTGTAAGTTCTGACAGAGATATGAGGGCATGTATTCTGTCTTTTATAATTGCATACATAAGTTCATAAAATGTCCTCATTAAATATATATTCTATAAACGTGTATTTATATTGACTGACTGAATAGAAATGGACAGCCATCCAGTTCTTAACTTGTTCCAGTCTGCCTCATGGACACTGAATTTTAATTATTGGCTCTAGGAAGTCATTTTTTAATATGCAAAATTAAGTAGGATTTTAAAAAAATTAAGTTTATTTATTTATTTATTTTGAGAGAGAGAGAGAGAGAGAGAGAGAGAGCAGGGGAAGGGAAGAGAGAGACAGAGGGACAGAGAGAGAGAGAGAGAGAGGGAATCCCAAGCAGGCTTCATGCTGACAGCATGGAGCCCTACATAGAGCTCGATCTCACAAACCCATGAGATCATGATTTGAACCAAAACCAAGAGTCACTCAACTGACTGAGCCACCCAGGTGCCTCATAAGTAGGGTTTAATAAAGATCAATCAATTAAATTGTGTCACTAATTACATTTTTATATAAGAATTATAAGATATAAATATTAACCAAAAAATCAGGTAATTAGTGATCTTATTATAAAGGATAATTGGCAATTCACATATACTTTTATACTTTAAGCTTTGTATTTTTATTAGTCAATGATAACTGTTATGAACTAAAAATGAATAAATAATTCATTACAGATGGACATGGAAAAGAAAGCACGGTCCTAATTAATGGATTTTATATTAAACCATATTTTGCATATTATATGCACCAATCAAAATTCACCTGGTGAGACTCCTATACACATACAGCTCTTTCTGAACTTACAATCCTTAACCTTAAGAAATGATAACTTCTTAATTGTATAATTATTAGATCACAAAGAAGAGGTCTATAATATGTATAGTATTGTTCAAATCAGAATCATTTTCATCAATGCTAGCTATTTGCATGTTAATATTTAGGGTATTTGCTTTTACAGAACAAATCACTCTTCTAGTGATTCAAGCAGGTGATTTCATTATCTAAGGGATCAACTATTATTGATTCCTCTCAATTTTGTGATGCCTACTTCACATGTATTATGGTATATATGGATCATTCCTCACTCAGGGTCTCACAGGTATTAAAGAAATAAATCTGTGTGTGTGTGTGTGTGTGTGTGTGTGTGTGTGTGTGTGTGTGTTTTCCACTTGTTCTCTTTGTGTGAGTTAAAGAGAGAGCCATGATTATTTATCATAACATAAGGTATTCATTCTGGCACCACAGCTTAGCCCATAGGGCTTTTAATAGCAAAGAGGTTAATGTCAAAATTAGTCAACATCAGATTTTGCCTGCAATCATATTTACTTAATACTGGATATACATGTTTATAGTAAATTGTTTGATAGACTTTAATGCGGTGTAGTGAAAATTAACTAGAATCAACAAATGTTAACATTACTTAAAAGTAGACATGGGGAAAAGATTCTGTGTTCTGATACACACTCTGAATTGTCTCTGCTACTCATTAAAAATTTCAAGACAATAATAAGATAATTGAATTTCCCACAAAGATTTTGTCACTGGGCTTCTGCTAATGAATATAGAAATCTGAAGAGCTTTTCTTTAGTCTAATTTTGATTGCCTTCTAGGGAGCTTTCTTTTGTCACTGGCATACTGCTGGTTTATTCAAAGTATGTTGTTAATATGCTTATGTAAATATTTGATCTCCAATTTAGGAGTTACCATATGGGAACTGATGACCTTTGGAGGAAAACCCTATGATGGAATTCCAACCAGAGAAATCCCGGATTTATTAGAGAAAGGAGAACGTTTGCCCCAGCCTCCTATCTGCACTATTGACGTTTACATGGTCATGGTCAAATGTAAGATTGCAAAATAATTTCATCATCACCATCATCACTCTTAGTAAAGCAATAGTACAGATTAATCTACCTGCATAATGTTTTTGTATATTGAAAAATGTAAAAGTCCAAAAATAATTATGAAAAGATCATGTAAACACCTGCGTTTTGTGATTATTATGAATAGGAAGCAATATCATGCTTCCATGTTATGAAGTCAAAATTATATGACTCTTTCTCTTCTGATTCATTTCACTTTGATTCTTATCATTTCCATGACAATCACATTGTCTTTCATAAAGAGATGTAATTAGTTACAATAATGTTAGTAATCTTTATAGGAAAATAGCAGTCTAAACAAATGATCTGATATAAAGAAAGAAAGCTTGAAGCTGATAGTTGAAAAAATGAATTAAATGGAAATAGGTTTACCAGTTTTAGTCAACAGGAAATTAGCAGGACAGAATGGAAAGTAGGAAGACATGAATCTATAGTCAAATAAAAAGATTATGAATGTTTACTTTTTTTTTCAATTTGATCATTTGTTTACATCAAACGCTCTTACTTTTTTTTCCTCCTTTCTATGCCCCAGACACATACGTATTATAAATATGTTTTGGCAGCCTAGGCTCTTAATTTAAATAGAATTAAGGAAGTCTCTGGAGTTTCCTAGTTAATTTAAGTGAGATTAACATTCAGCAATCTTTCTTGTGTAATCTGGGGTTTTCCCCTTTCAATTTACACAGGGTTAGCAAAGAAACAAACTGGTGAAGGTGAATAAGCATCTTATTAATAAGAGACTTTGGACCCAGGTCTACTCAGATTTATATTCATGACATGTGTGATACATTCTGACAGTGAGGAAAGAAATAAAAAATGTGCCTTCCAGTTCAGGTCAGCATGCCCTTTTCTCTAAGCATAGTTCTATTTACTCTCAATATTTAGTTAGAAAGAAACGGATACCTCCTGGTGAAGTTAACCTTTTTAGGTTCTAATAATTCCAGAAACACCTATTTTCTCATTAGCATCTTGGTATCAACAGCAATTTTTTGTGTATGTGTGCAAATGGATGCATATAGTGCAGCTTTATTAGGAGAGAGAAAAAAATCAGGTGATATTAATGATACATGAAATGACACCCAAAGACTTCCCAGAACAAGAATAAAAATTGAACTCCCAGAAAAAAGAAACTCACTTTATAACTTTATTGAATCAAGCATCTTCAGTAGTCATCTATGCAAAAAACCTTAAAAACATGCATACATTATATAATTTGATCCCATAAGTAGCATAAGAAATGATTTATATACTTCATTTTGATACTCTGATGAAACAATGAGAAATCAGGAACAGATTTTGCCTAATACAGAGTTTTACCTTGCTTTTATGAGTTTTAATACCTAAGAAAAGGGTCACTTGGCAAGAAAATCAAGGAAAGCTTAGTACTTGTATTCTTGTGATCTCATCAGCTAAGCAGAGCCTGGGGAGATAAGACCCACTTTATCTAGACTCCCAGCTAAATAATAATACATACCTTGAAAATTGCTGATAGTATTTTTATGCTGCAAAGGTTACTAGTTAGATAAGCTAATGGCTAGTGCTGAACAAACATTACCAATTACTTTGCATTGTTTTTTTTTTCCCCCACCAGGAAAAAAAACAGCTTGAGAAAGTTGCTTTCTATTTCTTTCCCCACCCCCACCCCCTCCCCTGTGCTGGTGCACTGCATTGTAACTAAAATTTGTATTCTATGTCACTCCTAATAGAAAATAATAAATTATGTCCCCATCACCTCCTCTATAGCCATCCAAGAAAATTTTTAAAAAAAGAAAGAAAGAAAAAGGAAGCATTCTCTCCACTTAAGAAAAAATATAGGAGATTCTGTAAGTTCCTATAGTTAGCCTAGGGTTATGTTTCATAAGAAGAAAAATTACTTTTAAATTAGATCAACAGAATAAAAAGTTTCTCTTATTCACATTTACTTATGAACATCAACAAACTGCTTGAGATAGAACCTTGCCTATTGGATTATTTCTTTCTTTAGCTTTCTTTGTTTTTTTTAGATCATTATTACTAAAACAGTATTTTTCAAACAGCCTATGTTTTCATAAAATTTACATCCTACTTCTTCCTAATTATGGATAGATACAGTGACTCTTTTACTGTGTGTGAATTTCTAGGCTGGATGATTGATGCAGACAGTAGACCTAAATTTAAGGAACTGGCTGCTGAATTTTCGAGGATGGCTCGAGACCCTCAAAGATATCTAGTTATTCAGGTTGGTACATATCTGGACACTGGAACTTTGTAAATCACCATTCATAAATCGATTAAGCAGAATATCATGTGAAATGACTTATGGAAAAGAGGTTTCTAGTTGATGTCAGAACTCCTTCTAGGAATCTTGCCTTAGTATTCAAGTGCCTCTGCTATTGAATGGCCAGATAATTATGATTATCCATATACATAAGAAGTCCTTATCCTCAGATAAACCTTCTAGCACTCTGCTTTTTGTTAACATTATGCGTTAAGTCATGTCCATTATGATAATCTTCCCTTTCAGAATAAAAGGAAGATGGATTTTTGTTTTAATCTTGTCCAGGTTTTAAGACAGTGAATTAAAAGTGTCAGTATATTGCATTCAATTTCCTAAAAAAATATTTATAAATATATTTTGTTTTGTTAAGGGAGATATACAGTATCCAAGCAATAACTCAGATTCCAGTGAATGGACGTACATATGAATCAAATAACAGTCCAAAAGAACATTTTATATTAAACACTAGAAACACTGGATTGGATAATTTAAAAATTATAATATATTTCTCTATGATTATTTTGCCTAAATCATAAACAAGTGGACCTTGGGTTACACTGAACTAATTTTCCTCAATGAAACAAGGTAACATTTATCTTCCTATTAATAGTCTGCCATGAAGATAAAAGTCAGGATTTAGAATCTAATAGTTCCTAGTTATTTTTCTCCCAAATTAACTTGCATAAACTGCTTATATACAAAAATGTCACATAATTTTGAAAAATAGAAAAAAACATATTTAATAAATATAGGAGGCAAAAAAAGAGTAGGGTTTTGGTGTCTCTCCCACCCTTGTTTATATTATTTGCCACTTTTGCTGTGATTTTTAAAGCTATCACTTTAACAGTGTCATTCTATAGATTAAATCATGGGGGCGCCTGGGTGGCTCGGTCTGTTAAGCATCTGACTTTGGCTCAGGTCATGATCTGGTGTTTCGGGTGTTCGAGCCCCGAGTCAGGCTCTGTGCTGACAGCTCAGAGCCTGGAGCCTGTTTCAGGTTCTGTTTCCCTCTCCCTCTGCCCCTCCTCTGCTTTGTCTCTCGCTTTGTCTCTCTCTCTCTCTCTCAAAAGTAAATAAACATTAAAAAAAAAAATTATGGAGCCTACATGTCCTGATAACTCTACCCTATCAAAACAACCAAATAAAATACAGTAAAGATTGAGAAGTCAATTGCCCTTTATTACTTACTCTTAAAGTCACAGCTCAAACAACATCTTGGCAATGAAGCCTATACAGTTATTCTCATGTCTGAAATAGATTATGCCTCCCTCAAAAGAGCCATAGCATACTGCTTTAATTACCTCTAATGGCGTTTATCACATTCTATTAAATGTATTTATCTTACCGTGTCATATCTAAGTATGTTATAAGCTCCTTTGTGACTGGTAAATGTGTTAAACAGTTATTTTTTAAACGAGTGCATGAATTTTCAACCACTTGTTTTGATATTACATAAATTTGCTGCAAAGTCCATATATTTAAGATGAAGAATCTTTGTTTGTTTGTTTGTCTGGTGGGCAAACTTTTAGGGTGATGATCGCATGAAGCTTCCCAGTCCAAATGACAGCAAGTTCTTTCAGAATCTCTTGGATGAAGAGGACCTGGAAGATATGATGGATGCTGAGGAATACCTGGTCCCTCAGGCTTTCAACATCCCACCTCCCATCTATACTTCCAGAGCAAGAATTGACTCAAATAGGGTAAGAAATTATTATATACCACCTCCCATGTTATTTCTGAGAAACAAATCATGCAAACATATTATAAGCACTGGAATTACAAAATAATTATACAGCTCAATTCCGGGTGATTCCTAGATTAAAAACATACTATACCAGGGAAAGACATGCCATATATAGTTAATTTTGAAACACAAACATAGGTAATAGAATATGTACTCCGAAGTATTTTTAAAATTTCAAAAAGAGGAATGTTGCCTTTGTCGTATGTTACTTAAATCTTAGTTTTAAAAAAAAATCTACAACCAATTCAAGCTAATAAAACTCTGTTTATATAAATGAAAATTCTTAACAAGATAAGCTCTTTAAAAAAGATGATAGGACTTATTTATTAGTCAAGAGGTGATACAAGTACAACCTCTTTCACTCAAGAGACTTTATTTCCTGTCACTTTGAAGTCGAAATAGAAAACTGCAATACTTTGAACTATATCAATCCTTTTGGGGAGACTGATGAACCAATTCTAAGATGTAGATTTAGGTTTTGAAAGAAGCTTCTGAAAAGAACTTGCATTTAATTTTAAATATTAAGCACACTCTATATGACTATCATTCTTCTTCTGAAAACTGTCAATCCATGTGTTCATTCATTTGTTTATTTTTTAAAAAAGTATTTAATGTTCACTCAACATGTATTGAGTACTCCTACATGTAAGGCATGATTAGACACTTGAGATTCAAAGTATTTTGACATAATCCCTGGCTTCAAGAAGTGTCTGGCCTGCTTAATTTAAGAACATTATCATAGCTGGTGGAACAGACAACATTCTTTTTGTCTTGACCACAAGCATAAGAAACCTTTCAACTTGCTGCTCATTTTCATAAATGAAGTTTTTTGCTTTATTTCAGATCCACAGCAATTACATAACACTTACCTGGTGTTTACCCCGTGTCAACATATATACAAACCTGGTGTTTACCCTGTGTCAACACATATATATTAAGTCTCTTATTCCTTGCAACAATATCATTAGGTTCTATTATCATTATCTCCATCTTAAAATGAAGAAACTTGTCACAATTAAGTGATTTGACTGGTGTCCAACAGTTAGCCAGTGGGAGAGTAGGATTCTAATGTAGGCAGCCTGCCTCTATCACACATACTGCTGCCTCAAAGTTATTGGAACATGTCATTTTCATCATATGGTTATTTTTCTTGACATCGACCTCAATGTTTGAGATACATGCAGTTTGAAAAATCCCCCGGGTGATTATGAAATGAATCCTCCAACTTCTCCCATACCTTTTGCTCATTTGCTCCATTTAGAAGGGCTGATGTAGAAGAAGGCAAAATAAATACCTCAATTTTTCTTTTCTATGAAAAATATGTCAGTGCATCCCAATGGGGAGAAGACAACTAAAAGGTTTGCAAATTAAATCAATACTCATTGAACATTAGTCTTGTTTATGGGAAGGAACAAAGTCCTTAAGGTGTATAAAGGAAGCAACTTCCCCCCCTCCATATACTTAGCAACATGGCCAAATTATAACTTTGGTGATTGTAATTTTATGTGACAAATGTATTGCTTTTCTTAAAATAGAGACGTTTCAGAAAATAGTTTTCCTTCCTTAACATGAAATGCTATAGGGCCAAGAGCTTGAATCTTTTTCTTTTCATAAGGCATCTCAGATTTCAACTTTCTGTTCATTTTAATTTATGCTCAATGCAAGGAATTCTTAATAAAGGTTTGAGTTAACTAAATGAAATTAGTGAGACAAAGTAGAAGCCACATGAGAAATTATTTGGCCTTCAGTTATCATTTCTTATTCCACATTATTATTTAAACAATGTTATCGGTAGATTTCTTTTTAGTTTTTCAGGTCTTTGTTAGGGGAATTGTGCTTAAATACCATTTTATGTTCAGGCATTAAGAGGCCTGATTAATCATCTGTGTTTTCTTATTTTAAAAAAATCTGGTTTTATGTAACTTCATCTGTGTTTTCCTATTTTAAAAAACTTGGTTTTATGGCACTTCCATGGTAATTTCTAATTTGTGCAAATGCTATTTTCCCTTTTTCTTCCTAGAAAGTTAAGTTATATTATTTTATAGTTAGAAAATAAATTACTTCAGTTTTAGGTTCTGTGGCCAACTTATGTGGTAAGGGAATATCTTAAAGTGAATTTTAATCAAGTGTTTCTTGAGCATATTTGCTAAACTTTGAAACCAAAAACTAATTCAGCTTTTAAATATAGATTCTTTTGCTCACTAGCTGATAAATTTTACATGTTGTTCTTAATAACTTTACAACTTGTTTCTTCATATGTAAAATACATACAATGGTAGTTAACTTATGTGATTGCTAAACAATTACCCTTTAAAAAGTGCCAGGCAAATACATACTTATTCTCTTTTAAGAATCACTCAAATTTCATTTGTACTTATTTCCTTTTCAATATCATATATCACAACGTTTTCTACATATTATCTAGAAAAACCCTATTGATTCAATCACTACTTGACTGAGTACTTCTGCTGATGTGTTTTTTTTTATAGCAAATAAGATATAGATGTAATTTATTCTATGGTGCTTTTATTTCAAAATCTGTATGTATTTTGATACATGTCATGACTTTAAAGCAATGAATCAATTAAAACTACAAAGCTGACATTTATCCAGCAAGTTGATAGATACAGATGCAAGTGTTGCTAAAAAACACCCAACAAATTTAGACCTGTTGTTGTTATTATTATTGTTATTGTTAGTACCTTTTTAATACTATCTCAAATACTTTTATCACAATAATATACCAAAAATGCTTACTCTAGCATGATGAAAATGGAAGAACATGAGAAGCTATCTAACTTCTACAAACTTCAGGTCTGTACATCTGTAAAATGAAGATTTAAAATCTACTCAGAAGTGCCTGGGTGGCTCAGTTGGTTAAGCGTCTCACTCTTGGTTTCAGCTCAGGTCATGATCTCAAGGTTTCGTGGGATTGAGCCCTGAATCAGGCTCTGTGCTGACAGCGCAGAACCTACTTGGGATTCTCTCTCTCTCTGTCTCTCTCCTTCTCTCTCAAAATAAATAAATAAACATCAAAATATCTGCTAAGAATATTGTGAAGGTTATCTTTTTAGGATACCTAAGTGTGTTCCCCATTGATGGATATGTAGGAGATGCTCAATAGTGTGGAAATTAATGAAGACCAAACAAATGAGAGAAGCAAAGCCTCTTTATTCAGAGCTTGTTATAGCAAGGGACTTCGCCGCTGCCACTTGCATTTTGGCAGAGTCTCAAAGGCACACAAGAGTGGGAAAGCTTTATCTTCAAGTATGCCTTGGTTGGAGGCTTTTGAGGTGGGGAAACTATAAGAGGGTAGGTAATTAGAAGTGGGACATCCAGTGTAATTAGTTACAGGTATGTATTTGTCTTTCTCTGGTTTGTCCTAAATTGAAAGTGGTGACAAAACTTAGAGAAGCTATTAGTTACACAAAGGCCTGACAACTTTGGTTAAGTTGTTACATATGTTATTATTTAGCTTCCTAGATTGCTGCTGGAGGTAAGAATCTGGCTTCCTGCAAAACTTATATAACAGGACTGGCTTTCTGGCCTGTTTATTATAGATACGGTTTCCCAGGTAAGTTGCTATTAAGTTGGGGATTAGACTTCTGTTTTTATGTATGATCTAGCCATTGTCCATTTGTGTATTCAGTCTTTCAATAGGTTTTGGGCTCCATGACTGCCTTCTTTCTCTCTTGATGTATCTATTAAAATACATAATGCCTGATGTTTTGAATTAAATCTGTGTACAATTTTTGAATTTCTGTGCAGATATTTTTCTGTTCATGTGGATAAAAATTGTCTTTTTCTTTTGAGTTACCTAGATTTATATTTCTCTGGCATAGTGAATTGTATGCCAAATACAGGAGCAATGATAAAGATAGCTAATAACTTGATATGACTAAAAATATTTTAGCCTAATGATATTGGAAATTTTAATTTAAAATCTTCAGTACATTTTTGTAGAGAAGGTTTCAATTTTTGCAGGATCATTCAGTCATTTGTGATGAATAGTTTTAAAGATGCAGTATTCTACATCTTTCCAAACATATCAGCTAGCTCTCAATTATCCAGGCCAGGGGAAGACAAAGGAATTATAGCTGCTGCACATTGGTGGAGCAGGTGACCCACAGTGGTTCTCTCATGACAATTTCCACTTCTTTCACATCTGCTAAGAAATAACTACATTAACAGATCTGATTTTTTCCTCCTCCTTTTGACCTCTTTCTTCCAGAATAGGTTACATGGATAGGTTGAGAAATGAATAAAATGTAAGCAGAAGAAACAAAGGATGAAGAAAAGTAAAGGAGCTTAGTATCTCAAAAATGTGATCAGTTTCTAAATAATTGGTTGTAGGCTGAATATTTGTTCATAAAGTGGGATCTTACACACTTTATTTTGTGCTACTATCACTTTTCCCTCAAATTAAATTTTGTAACTTTGATAAAGATATCCTAGTAAGGCTACCACACACATTGTAATTCCCATTAAGAGTTTTACTAATTCATCACTTAGAAAAAATAGAGGGGCACCTGGGTGGCTCAGTCATTAGAGAGTCTGACTCTTGATTTCATCTCAGGTCATGATCCCTGGGTCATGGGATCAAGCCCCACATCAGGCTTCATGCTGAACGTGGAATCCACCTAGGAACCTCAATCTCTCTCTCTCTCTCTCTCTCTCTCTCTCTCTCTCTCTCTCTCCCTCTCTGTCTCTCTCCCTTCCTCTTTTCTTCTTCTCTGCTCATGCACACTCTCTCTCTCTAAAATTAAAAAAAAGAAAGAAATGCAAAGCACTTTGGTTTCCCCTATAGGATTTATGATATCATGCCAAATATGCTTCCTAATGATGTATATAAACTAGAAGAAATTCAAGCAAAATGATGATGCAGGGACAGGGATATAATGATGTCACTTTCCATAATGACATTTGAAAATATAAGAGTTTCAATTACATTTGTTTTTACTGTTCAACAGATCAAAGCTATGATTTCTTATTTTATGGAATCATAAAACTAGTAATAATAGTATCAGCTAAAACTTATTGACTGCTTACTATGACCAAGGTACTATGCTAAGTATTTTAAATTTACTGTTTCACTTTTATTTCACAAAGCCCTATTAGGTAGACACTAATATTCATCCCATTTTAAAACTTAAGAAAATTGAGCTGTGGAAAGTTTAGATAACACAAATGATAAGAAGCAAATCTAGAAATTGAGTCCAGCTTTCAACAATCCCACATGGAGGCCATACGTAAAATAACAGTGTGGTAGGGGAAAGTTCCTCATTTCAAGTTCCTATTAAACTTCTTACTATGTATGAAACTAGGACTTTTCATTCACTTAATGGTAATTGTAAAAAAGAAAATAAATCGGATGTCAGGAATGCCACTTTTTAGAACAAACTCTGGCGTTACAGCCCTAGTTATATCATTTAACTAAATTCAGTTTCTTCACTTTAACGATGAGAAAATTGAGCTATATTGCCTATTAAGTTCTTTCTAATTTTAAAAGTACCTTATTATCAAATGACTTTTTGAACTAAGTATTATATTTTATGAATTTATATATTATCTTCTGGCAAATATTTAATTGGAAAATGTCCCAAAGCATTTTGTATTGCCTCTGCACCACATGCTTGTGTCCTTATGTGATTGAATATAGAAGAGAAAAACTTAAGGACACAAGTTAAGGAAGCATCTCATAGCTAAATGATGTAGTGGGAGAGTTTTGTGATGATATAACAAGGTTACTCTGGTTGCAATTTACCAAGGATCAATATCAATTCTAACAACAGCTGCTACTTGATGATAAATGATTGTAGTCTCAGGATATTGGTTTTACATTTCTTCCAAAATATGACAAGGATTCCTATATAGTATCTTAGATGTGATTGGGATTTCTTTTTGTTTTTCTTTCTTTTTTTTTTTTTTTTTACTCTATTAAACCAAAAGAAGGAGCTTTCTTACTATGACATGCCATTATCACTAAGTATTTTTTGTCCCAAAGTTTTTCCCATCTAAGTAATAATTTTTATATTGTTCAAGTTATTAATTAGGATGGAAGAGTAAATGAATTAATATGTTGGATATTTATCATGGGCTAGGCACTGTGTTGAACAATGAGGGTGCAGAGTTTCAAATCAAAGATTTGCCTAAAAAGAGTTTATATTTTAGTTGGGGAGATAGTATTCTGCCAGCAATATGCTAAGTATTTTGGGAAAAAGACAAAGGAAACCAAATTAGCCTAAGATCGTCATTCTAGCTGCATCATTATTAGAGGATGAGGGTGTAGCTTGGAACAGAAACAAGAGTTTCAGTAGTGCAGGTCTGAAATGGGTCAGAAGGAAGGCTGAACAATAAAACAAACCAAACAACCAAACAACCAAACAAACAAATCCTATGTGAAAAAAGGCAAGGAGATGTTTTTTTAAGTCTACTTTAAAAATCTTAGGTTTTGTAATATTTCCATATCTATACATGCTTGAGAGCTCTTATGTTATCAGAGGAGATGGGGTGAGCTTCCTCCCAAATTTTCTATTTTTTTCTTTGTTATGAAGGCTTGAAACATGACTTTGAAATCTCTTGCTTCTCATTAAAATCATCCAATTCAAGCTGATTAAAAAGCATCTGCAATCCAAAGTCAAAACAGTTAATAACTTTAATTTAAAATTTACTTGAGACACAAATACTGAGTTAGTTCCATTTCAGGCTGACATAGCAGGGTAATTTTATAATGTACATTTATATTAATAGTTAAATACTTCATACTTTGTGTGAGAAATAATTGTTTAAGGAAACTAAAGAAACTTAAGGAAATAAAAAAAATCATCCAATTCAAAACAAAATCCTTTTTGGACTTCCTGAAAAACAACTCTTAAATTTCTCTCTTCTGTTTCTTTTGTCATGACCATAATTCAGGTCCCCTCATCACTTTACAGAAATTACTACAATATCTCCTTAACTGACACCCACATTATTTTTTTTTTTGGAAATGGGCTCAATATATATAAATATATATTGTTTTGTAAATATATAGTGTTTATGTTGTACAAAATGAAAGACACTATTACTGAATATTTTGAGCACCTGACCATTTATCAGCACTAATTCTTTTCATTTTTTATCCTCATTGGTTTAGAGTATACCTATCATTTTTATAATAGGATAAATTTGAATGATCTATGTTATATTAGATCTCTCTTTATATGATATATAATCCTATTGTCACCAATAGCTGAAGGATTTAGAAAATTCCATGGTCCTTCCAGTTGACCAGTGTCTGCAATTTATTTTCTACTATTCTCTGGCTCACATACACACAATTTCTCAGAGCTCTAATCTTATCCCACATAGTTGATCTCTTTCAAAATATAGATCATGTTGGTGCTTTCTGTTCTAGTTCAAAAGTGTGGGTAGGTAGTTAATTTAACAAAGAGGTATCTTTCCTTATATAGTATAGATTTGTCTCTTTTTTCTTTTTTTAATTTTATTTTTTAACATTCTTTTTAAAGTTTATTTACTGAGAGAGAGAGAGAGAGAGAGAGAGAGAGAGAGAGAGAGAGAGGAGTGGAGGGGCAGAGAGCTAGGGAGACAGAATTTTCATTCAGGCTCTGCACTGTCAGCATAAAGAAAGCCCTGTGCAGCGTTCGAACTCATGAACTATGAGATCATGATCTGAGCAGAAATCAGAAGTCAGATGTTTAACCAACTGAGCCACCCAGGTGCCCCAGGGATATTTGAGAATATCCCTCACCCTCTCAAATGATAGTATTTATGCAGCAAAATATCAAGTGACCTTTTTGTGCTATGTTTTCTCTACCATGATTTTCTTAAAATATGGATATATTATTTTCCTTAGACTACTTTTTGTAAGCTTTTCTTTTCTTTTTATTTTCCCCACTGCTATCATTCTTTTATATCTTGCTAACTTCCTATGGATTTTCACTGAATTTAGATTATGATATCTTGTTAAACATAATGAGAAACCCTCTATAGTACAAGCTCTAGATTCTTCCTTTAATCTTTTATTTAGGTATTACAAACAAAATCAATCTTCAAATTCTTAAGTAATAAAGAGATAATTTTTAGACCTCTTTCTCTAATTGTGTCTTCAGGTATCATAAAAATTACTTCTGGCAGATTTAAACTTTGGGTGCATCTCCTTGTTGTAGTACATTCTAACTATGTATTATGATCTCCTCTATAGTTGTTTCTTTATTCTGCAGAGAATCTGCTTTTTCTGTTAGCAAATGATTGTCTATATTCCCTTCAACATTTTTTTCTTATCATAAATTTAGTTATTCTCTTCTTCTCCAATCTGAACACAAGGTCTAGTTCTCCTCATGTGTAAAGTTAGGACTAATGCCTATAAATGTGTGCTTACAAATGTAATAGAGGTGGAATATTTCCTATGTCATGGTAGATCAGAGTGATTTCTCCACTCGCGCTACAGGCTGAAGTGGTAACAAGACATTTAGAACTTCCCAGCTTCAACCTTGATGGAGAAAAGAGGTTGGCAATACACACATACATACAGACATCACAACATATTATTTCTTGCACTTTCAAGTCTCATGCTCCCATTTCTACATAGACATGAACCTTCCTGACCACATCAACAATATAATCTTCTTCCCTATCACTTGCCAGTGACTTTTCGTTCCTTTCTTCTAGCATGTATATCCTTTTCTGGTTTTCCCTAGTTGAAATATAACCAGTAGAATAGATATATAATCAGGGTGGTTTTGTCCTTGACCCAAGTAAATAGATCAAATAAATATAATAATTTTCACCACTGACATGCCCCCTTGTAATATGAGATGGATGCCTAAGTAATTATAAAATCATGGAGTGTCAGAGCGGGAAGGGGTCTTAAAGGCCTTCTAGCACAAACCCTGTCATTTTATAGATGCATAAACCAATGCTGGAAAAAAGAAAACCTATCGCTCAGCATTCTTTGCTTTTAAGGGAGAGGTGGGAAGCCATGTTGCAATTTTTCATGTCTAACATTCAATCCTCTGTTGGCTCTGTCTGGGTTTTTTTGCTGGTCAAACCATGGAAATCTTGATTTTGACTTCTAGTATAATGAGATGTAGCATCAATTGGTTTAAAGGCTCCTGCTGGGAGTGCAATGAGAAGCCAAAGACCCTGCTGCTGTTTTGCCTCTTCTGTTTATTCTTCTGTGAGACTCCCTGTAATCAAGAGTTAATGGTTCAGGAGGATCAAATGGAACCCATAGTGCCAAGAACAAAAACAAACAAAAAGAAACCCACCAAAAACAAAAAAACAGGGACAATGACTGTCTGGGGACTTAGTAACTATCATAGGCTTGAAAATAAAATGATCCTTACACGTTTCACAAATGTTTCAAAAATTTTACCTGCAAACCTAAATATAGCCACCATTTATTGATCCCATTTTTATGTGTCTGGTTCTGCTCTGAGCTTTTTACCTTATACCCTTAATCTTCACGACAAGCGTAGATAAAAAGCATCACTGTTCTCATTTTATGAAGATAGAGACTGGAGATAGAGGTGACAAATCTTTTTGTTGAGATTTCCAGCTTGTATGGTAAAAAGTGAGATTTGAACCCAGATACGTCTGGTCTACACTCTTTGCTTTTAACTTCCACCTTTCATTTGGGGAAAGAACATGTGAAATCAATATATCATCTCCAATAAATAATAATTAAAAATTATTTTAAAAGCCTAATTATTCAGATGAAGTTCATTAAAAAATAGTTGGTACACATGTCTAGTTACTGTTACTTTAAAAAAATATTTAGTACAATCCTTATGAAAGCATTTTTACTCTAGTTTACAAGGTAATATTTCAAAAAGTACCCTCACCTCCTCTTGAACCTTTTGGAGACTTAAAGTCCACTACAAAAAAATATAATTATAAAATCAGAGAGTCTCTTTCATTCTCTAAACATTCTCAAAAATAAGTGATAGCAGAAGAATGCTTTGAAACTTACAAATTTGACATATGTAGCACTTTATTTTCACACCAGAACCCTCAATTCAGAGTAAACAAAAGTCCTGACCTAGTAAATGACTTGGGAAATTAGTTAAGCGCTTGGTTATTCAAGAACGAAACCAATGTCAGGTCTTCAGACTCCCAACTGAGTGACCTATCTATTAAATAATGATTCATCTCAGAGAACTTGTATTCATTGTTGTCTGTAGCTTTTTACCAGTACAGGAGTGGCATACTGCCAGTCTCCTACAACACTGAGACACCATGGACCACAGCAATGCTGTTTGTTTAAGAAGAATCTGGTGTTAAAGAACGTTTCGGTGATCTTTATGAAATCATTTTACACTTAAGCAATTGTCGACTGGCATAAGAAACCTTTTTGAATAATCAGAAGAGGCTTTTTCCCTTCTTTGTTCAAATGTACTAGAGAAGAAAATCAGAGCTAGGAAAGGAAACAAAGAGGAGGGCGGGGCAGCTGGAGATGATACTTAGATTTGGAATGTTAATGAATGTTTTATCTAAATCATTTAGGCGGTTATTTTTTGGTATTATTGCCACAAGATTCCTAGCACTGCTGTACATTATTGGAAACATCTCATCAAGAAGCCTATTCTTTACTGTACTAGACCTGGGGAGCACAATTGTGAGTTTCCTTACCCTTTATACAATAGAATTGGGAGATTATCATCAACTTTCTATTCATATTTAGTGGAGGTTATTTAATTTATGTATATCTATATTTATTTATTTATTTTTACAAATCCATCTTTGTCTGCCAGAGCTCCCTGTTCAGGCCAGCCTGTTAGGGTGATTACTCCTGCAAAGGCTTGAGAAAGAGATGTTCTATTTCACTCTCAATAAGGATTGATGGCATTTTGAGAGGTTCAGAATATCCTTTGATTACTCCGGGAAACGGAATGGAGAAGATGGTTGTGGATAGTGGGGGGTGGGCTTGCTCATCAGCTTCCCTTTGTGCACTTTCTACAGTTGAACGTACCCTAATCATAAGCATCTTGTGTTTCAGCCCCTTTCCTCGCTCACCTGCCCAAACGAAAAGTTCCCTTTTTCAGTTCAGAATTCTGACATACCAGAGTGATCTAAAGAGAGGCTAATTTGTGCCCTGTAGTTTTCACTCAGACACTGTAAATGAATGGCTGCGGACTAGCCTCTCATTACACTTGAGCAAAAGCTGAATTGAGAGATGGGTAGACCACCGTGGGAAAAATTCCAAATGCTATGACTGTATTCCTTATTGCAGCATGTTTTTCACATTGTGATGACAGAAGTACTGCAAATCAGAGAGGGAAAGAAATTGAAAGTGTAATTCACAACTAATTCGGTTTGCTTTTTCCAACAATAATCATACGCATTGGTTAGTAACATCCATACTTAAGTGTTTTCTGTCCCTGGAAGAAAATAATAATGTTTAAAATCCTTAGCATATTGAAGATGTAGAATATACATAATTCAGATTCATCTGGAGTCTGGTATGGTCTCCTTTTAGTTGGAGCCAGGCACTGCATTAGTACCTGTGGTAGAGAGACCTGGCTATTGGATATTCTGGGTTGAAATTAATAAACTCATTCTTTTTTTCCTAGTAATCCCATATATTTGTAAGAGTATGAGATGATTCAAAAAAGAAAAAAAAAACAAGAGGTGATATTATTATGTACCAGGTATCCTATTAAGTTTCTAATGTTTATTAGTTTATAGAATCTCATGAAGACTCTGTGAGGTATTTGCTATTATTATTGCCTATTTTGTATGTGAGGAAACTGAGGCATGGCTGTTAAATGACAGAACCAGGCAACCTGGCTGTAGCATCTATAGAGGCTATGCTCTTCACCACAAGGATGCGTTGCGTCTCACTCTGCTTTTGACATTTTTTTTCTGTTTTATTATTGCTAGAAGTTCAGTACTCAGAACTTTAAAGATGAATTGAGTACATCAGTAAAGAATTTTGACTTTTCTTGACGTTTTTTATCATCAAATTCCTTTAAAGGCTAATCTCGATCTTTAAAGGGTTTTCTGAATAGTCTTACTAGTAGCTGCTTATCCACTAATTCAGAGATTTTCACTCATCTCTGTCAGATAAGATATTATTTCAAGCAAGTAAAAAAGAGCAGCTGTCCATTCAATCTTATATTCACAGATCAAACATTTATTGAGTCATCTACTATGCATGTATCTAACCTCATGATTACCTTACTATAGCCACACCAGCCCTGACCTCAAGAAGTTTACAGATAACTAATGGGCCAATAAAATGCAATGAGTAAAGTGTTACAATAAGGACAGAGAGTGCATAAAGGGTCATTTGAGCATGCTGTTGTTTTTAAGAAGGGAAAGTGATAAGGTCAGATTTGCTTCTAGTGAGAAAATTCTGGCAGCTTTTTGAAATGTGAACTAGAGACTGATTACCTGTTAAGGCAAAGGATATAGTATGTAATGTTTCATGTATGTGATGGGTTTTGATTTTGGTTTGGTTTTGGTTCTGTTTTCTTAGTTGGTATGAATGATGGTTTTGAGATAGAATCAACAGAATTTGGATACCAGTGGGACATTACAGAATGAGATAGAGAAATCAAAGTGACAGCATGTTTTCTAATTAGAATATTGGGAAGATGTTAACATTATTATTAGTGTAGGAGAACAGAGGATGTAGAATAAGGAAATATAATTAATATTTTGGAATATAAGTAAATACCACTCTTAGATCCTCAGAAATATGTGTCTAGAGCTCCAGTGAAATTAAGTCTTGATTTGGAAGTCATTATTATTCTGTATTCATGACATATTATTATTCTTTTTGAGAATAGTTTCAATAGAATATAGCACTAGCAGAGAGTAGAAAACAACTGACCAAAGAGTAAAGGCATGAAGTGGGAATTTCTTTGAAAAATTCTTCCATGTGAAGGAAAGAAAGGAGGCAGAATGTGAGCTCAGAGAGAAAATGGTGCCTTCAGTAGGAGCAAGTTCCTTCATACTTCACGTAATCCCTTCTTTCTTTTTCCCAACAGCAAAAGTAATTTTCACCAAGACTTTGTGATGTTGGTCGATTTGATGGAAGACAGACAGGTGGGCAAGGCTCACATCTAGAGAAAAGTCTTCTGTTGTCTTACCATTTTCTCTCCTCTTCACCTCTTTTAGCTCTGTTTTCTCTCAGATTAATCTGGGTCTCCATCATTTTCTTTCTGTGTTGTGTAGTATAATTTTTCCTCTTTTATCTGAAGCCTTGGTGCTCAGCTCTTGGTTGACTTACTTTCTACTCCAAACATTTCACCAACATTCTTTGATAATTTTTTACAAAGTCAGTTAGTTGTCTCCCAAGGGATATTCAGACAAGTTGTAATAAAAAAATAGTAACAAGTGTTCCACTGTATTCTAATTTTTAGAGTAAACTGACAATCAACATAAAGCCATTTAGATTCTATTCTCTCTATTATATGGAAAGCAAGGTTGTCAGAGACGGAGGAGAACAAAGACAGGTTAGGGAGCTTAAAAAGATTGTCTACGGGCACCTGGGTGGCTTAGTAGGTTAAGCGTCAGACTTTGGCTTAGGTCATGATCTCACAGTTCATGGGTTCAAGTCCCATGTCAGGCTCTGTGCTGACAGTTCAGAGCCTGGAGCCTATTTCAGATTCTGTGTCTCCCTCTCTCTCTGCCCCTCCACCGCTGGCACTCTGTCTCTCTCTCAAAAATAAATGTAGTGGTGAGGCATGTGAACACAGACTAATAAGGAGCCAATAAATCTGAGGACTCCCAAAGGTAGAAAACATGGCTTTTTAGAGGCACCATTCTCCTTGATTGTTCAGTCTCACCAAGAGAACTAGGCACAAGGGAGAGAAAAAATGTGTGAAATATCAAGAGTTGAGACCTGGTAGGGCAGCTGCACCAAAATAATATGGAAACTTAAGGCACTAAAGGTTATATTGAGGGTCAGTTAAGTAATTAACCATGTGGTACAAGTTATTTTTTTTCTTAATCTATCATCTACCTAATTATATATCATTACTTACTTACTATAAACTGAATGCGATATAGGTTCTTTCTTAATAATCATTCACATATTAAAAAATACTAACAAAAGAAGGAACATCTTTTCTCCATTTTAGGCTAAGGAAACTGGGACTCAGAGAAATTGAGTAGCTTATGACAGAGCTAGTAAGTGGCACAGGATTCAAACCAATATCTAGCTTACTTCAGAGTTCATGCTGATAAAATAACGTGTCAAGCAATTAAAGAGCACAAAAAATAAAACGTCAGAAGATCTGATTGAATCAGAAAAAGGGAATCACCAAAGTGAATGAATACAAGGCTATGGTCAGAGAAATATATTTTTTAAAAATCTGTAATGGGAGTTTTTCCTGTTTTTATGATATAGCTGTGTGGTAGTAAAATTGAGATTGAGGTCACAGGCAAGGAGGAAGCTCAAAAAATTATATATTCAGTGGAATTCATGGTGAAAGAATTAAGTATGAGTCAGATATCACGGAACAATTAGAACGATACCAATGAACAGTCTGGGTGTTGGAAAGTGCCTGCAAAGGCTGCAGAAAATCACAAGGATCAGGACCTGTTGAATAGTCATTCAGTATGAACCTCAAAAAGAAAAGGGGTTTGAATGAATTTTGAAAAGCTATGATCTGGAACCTTGTAGGGTTCCACCATCAACCCTGGCTCTGATGCCTGAGTTGAATCATGGAATGAACATTCTTTACTGGAAAGGACGTTCTAAGGATGTGCAGCCTTCTGATTGCTCATGAATACCAGATTTTTGATAAGGAATAAACTTAAAGAACATTCTTAGTAAAGTGAGGGTAAAGCATCAAGGTTATGTGGAGCCAGACACATCCTTGGGAGTAGGGGTGGAGCCTCTTTAAGGAAAAGAATGCAAAAATAAAAATCTTACTTTTTCAGAACTTACCAAATTCCAAAACCATGTGAACCGATGACGGACTCTGGCCTTGGAAGGGGCTATACAAAGCTTTAAGCTTTATCATTTTAAAGTGAATTCATTCTGGGCAGAGAAGGTGAGAAACCATGCAAGAGTAATGGCTGCCAGGAATGAATGTATTCTTGGCTTAAAGAGCATGTTAGTGAAAGCTTCCTTTGGGGCTTCTGGTATTTAGAAACTCAAGATGGATGGTGTTGGCCCTGGAAATTTAATGTAGTAACAAAGAACTCTTTATTTATTGTGCTTCTTTCCTCCCTCCTGGAGGAGGATGGTCCAGCATTTTTAAAAATTTTATTTGTGGGCTGATAAACATTTTATGAATGTTCACCTGACCATATGCTTAGGATGTGCTTGCTACTTGCCTTTGCTCTTCTCTTGACCAGAATTTACAAGCAGAAGAATATGAAGGTATTTCAAAGCAAATAATTCACAACCTGAGCTTATGTCTAGCTCTCCTGGAAATATCTTCTCCTGCATAATTGACATCCAGTATGCTTTTGTATGGTAACAGGCTGAATGAAAATCCTAGAAGTTCTGTCAGAGTGCTAATATTACTTTTAATTTTTCTCACCTGAGCTTTTGATTACCTACTTTTCAGTAAGCATTAAGAGATCGGTCTTAGGAACAATCAAAATTTCTTCTCACTTACTGTTTTTGGCAAAATCTGAGTATCTGCTAGGTACCCTTTTAATATTCAAATATGTAAATTGGAGACGAAGAAGAGAGGTGAGATACTAACATAACTGGTTTCTTACATATTTAAGGAGTTTGTTTTCCTAAAAGATGACACAGATAAATTAGAAACAGTTTCTAAAACTCTTGGATAATTTGTAAGTAGTAAAAACGTTAAAGATTCTGAAGAGAGCCTGGAGGTGCCTGCCATTTAAGCCTTACAGCAAGAAAGACAACCTTCCTCTCCTTTATGATTTTATTTGTAAGATCAACCATTAATATTTTATTTTGTCAAAACACAACTGCATGTTGGCTTAATATCTTCCTTTCCAAATGATAAATAATAATTGTGCTAGTGTAATAAAGGACGTAGGGGACTGGGAACTATACCAGGAGCTTTTCTTACCTGTCTAGTACTTTTTTGGTTTGTTGGTAGTCCTTGGGAGAAAGCCCAGGGTATATAATATGTGGGAAAGTTCAACCTTTTTATTTTTCCCAACTCCCAAGTCATTTATCAAATTATTTCAAGTTGTAAATCTTAGCAATTTTCTGTAACTTAGCTACTTTCTTTCCAAGATGTGTCTTTCTTAAAGATGTTTAGTATGCTTTTAAAAATCTATAAAATGCTTAATGTATTAAAGAGGGGGACACACAGGAATTGTCTCTCCACCAAAGTACAAGAGTTCAGACATTCCCTGCATTACCAGGTGCCTCTCTTAATGCCTCAGCTTTCCCTGGAAAGATCAACAATCACAGGGAAGAAAAAAAATCAATCTAAGCGCAGTTCAGCACTGAGGACTTCTTGGCCTGTTGACAATGCCTCGGCATGAATTCTGAGACATATCTTATTAGGAGTCTGTCTGGATGCATTCAAGTGTTCAGTAGAAGTGATTCAAGAAAATCAAGGCCAACACATACTCTGCAGAGATGTGAATTTCTAATGTTTGTGTTTCATTGACTTTCTCACCCCCATCATCTAAAGAAAACAAAAGTAATGACAATTTTATTTCAGTTTATCATAATCACCACTGTTAGATCACTCCATTAGTTTATTTGAGTGGTTAAGGAATTTATCATTGGACATTTAATATGCACCTTTCTGTGACTAAGTGGAGGAGGAAGAGTTCCATGGGATCTTGTTTTGATTTACTGCTGCATTGAGAAAAACATCATTTTTAATTTTCAAAGTAATATTTTTTAATGGCTTTAAATGATATATTAATCAATATACATTCAAAGGAAACCTGTAAATAATTTCCTACCATTTTATTTACTTAAGTAACACCAATCATTTTTGACAGTTACTTCAATTGAAATACGTGATACCAAATTTGCAAAAACAGGCTCTTGTTTCACACAGATACATATGTAGCTTTATGATTATTTTTATGATTATTTTTATTCTGGTATGCAAGAAACATGGGCTGATTTGAAGTATTTAGTGTGGTTTTGTGTGAGTGATACTTGGACAATTCAGGATTTAGCTGCATTATCTTTAATTTAGTAGAAAAAAAGTACCAAATCTCACACACACACACACACACACACACACACACACACATATATACGTGTATGTGTGTGTGTGTGTGTGTGTGTGTGTATTATGTTACGTTTTTAAAAAAAGTTCTAATATTTATTTATTTGAGAGAGAGAGAGTGAGCGAGCAGGGGAGCACAGACAGAAAGGGAGACACAGGATTTGAAGCAGGCTCCAGACTCTGAGTTGTTCAGCACAGAGTCCAACATGGGGCTGGAACCCACAAACCCCAAGATCATGACCTGAGCCAAAGTCGGACACTTAACCGACTGAGCCACCCAGGTGCTCCTATATATTATGTTACTTTATTGAGAGATATTTAACATTGACACACACCTGTAAAACTCATAAAGCAGGCGGGACAGACATTATTGTTCCCATTTTACAGATGAGGACACTAAGGCCTTAAGAAAACTTACCTATGGTAGCAGAGTCGTAGAATGGCAGTGCTTTTGCCTCAAGTGCTCTCTTCCTACACAGCTTCTTCCCTTCTTGAGACACACACTCTGTAACTTTGGTGTAAAATTTCATTTACTTATAACTTTGATTTTCTATACTACTGAGTCATAATTATCCTAAAAATGCTTTTTGAAAAATTTAAAATGACCCTTCCCTGTGGGTGTCTGGGTTTGCACCACAGTGTAGAAATACAGGTGGGTGACATGTACCACTTAAAAGGTACTGGTAAGGATTTGTGTTTGACTTTACAAGGCAAAACTGCATTTTCCATCTTCCTGACGGCAATTTATTCACAGGTATGTCTTTCCTATTGTTCTTAATTAACAATGTATATCTTCAGGGATAAAGCTGAAGCCTGAGTTTGCTAGACCTCCAAAGCATTAGGAAATACATAGATGTCTCATGAGAGTGTTGTCATACTAGAGCTAGAATCCTGAAGTTTTATAACTACATGTGAAATGTGTGTTGCATTTGGAACCGTTCGGTGTTTACCAGAAGACATGTTTTGTTTTGTTTTGCCATTAAAAGTAAGATTTTAAACAATGCTTCCAGAAATAGCAGCTGATTGATAAGAAGAATGAATGTATTAGATGAGAAATAATATTCAGATAACTATATTGAGGTTTAATTTCAATTTAGGACTCACTGTAAGTATCTATAGGCTGGGATATGTATAATATATAATTTGAGGAATGCTAAAATCCCACATTCTTTAAAACGTATCTTGCTGGCTGGCTGCAGTCCCTGAGATTCTCATTAATAGAGCCACTCTGTCTGTGGGTTTAATATACCTTTCTATCTATCCATCCTTTGATCCGGTACACCTTTTACTGAACATTCAGTTAGTCCATGCCCTTGGCCTGTGTTAAGCATCAAGGATACAGTGAGTATTAGAGGAAGTCCTCTTCTCAATAGCCTTACAGTTTATGGAAGAAGGCATACTAAGGAAGTAAATAAACAACTAGAATACAGTGATAAATCGTCCATATAAGGAATGTGATAAGTGCTTAGTGAATTTTTTAATCAATAATTAAACATGATCAGGGAAATGATAATTTCTCATGGGGTTAACATGTAGTCAAGTCAAAGAAGCTAGAGAGAGCATTGAGGAAATGATTAGAGTTTGAATAGAGGCCCAGAGGTGAGGGAGAGAGTGGACCCTCAAAGGAAGTGCTGTAATATTTTTGCCTCGAGGCTTGTGAGGAGAAACTGCAGAGGTGAGTCTGGAGAAACTGGCAAGGACAATAGCTACCAAAAGTCTTCAATGCCACAAGAAATTGAGATTTGGTTTGGCCTGAGGCAACAAAGGATCTTGCAGGTTTTTTTAAGTAGGGAAATGAATTGTGAATATTAGACTGGGGTGAAGGGAAGGACTAAGATCCAGGAGATGAGTTAAATATGCTTAAAGATGCTTAAACATGAAGAATGAGACATAGAAGTTAAAGATGATACTAAGATATCTGACTTGCACAAGTAGGTAAATTGTTGATACTATCCAGTAAGCCAAGAAAGATAAGAGAGTTAGGTTCAGTGTGAGGAAAAGAGATGTTCATTTCAGTTTTGAAAAAGTGACATTTGAAATGCCATGGAATGTTCCAGTAGAGACATCAGGCCAGTGGTTCATTGCATGCTGAGGGTTGGTATTCAATAGTTCAGTGTTACCTGAGGCAGGGCCATTATCATCTACTAGCACTAATTTGAGAAAATTCCCCCACATTATTCAGAATAAAGAGATGCCCTCTGCATTAGTTACTGACAAATTCCCGAGGAAAGAATGAGAGTGTATATAAGAGAGGATGTTTCAGGGTGGGAGTTACTGACTCAGAATGGTACACTTTCCGTAGGGGGAGGATATAGATATAGTCTCATTTCCAGCAGAATCAGGGCAGGAATCTGTGGGCCCTGGAGTCTGTTGGGGAGGAGTAAATGATCCTGGGGCAGAAACTAAGAAGTCAACTATGGTGAGGAAACTTTGAGATCAGACCTCACCTGCTATAGAGTTTCACCTATGTTTCCCCTTCCTCAGGCAGACATATTCAAAGGACACCAAGTAGAGTTTTTTCTACCCATAATAAATCATAAACGTATTTCCTAATTAGGCCTATGGATTTTGGTTTGTTAGTAACTAGCTGTGTGACCTTGAGGAAGATCGCTGGTCATCCCTATTACCATAGCTGAAAATCAAGTGTGATTGGGTGATCTCTGGCATCCATGTAAGATTTAAGTTAGATTCTCTTATTTCAGGCTTATTATATATTTTGACTTCTTCATACATATATATATATTTATATACACATATGTATATATATTTATGTATATATGTATATAAATATATATGTATATAAATATATATGTATATATGTATATAAATATATATGTGTGTATATACACACATATATATTTTATTAAAGTGTCAGCCTTTTTAGAATTTCAAAGAAAATTATTATGGCCATGGTCCTGGCTAATTTAAGTTGACTTTGGCAGCAAAAAGTGTAAATGGGAAACTAAGAAGTACTGTGGTCATTTTTTTTTTTTATTTTTAGGAAATTCCAATGTGGTTCCCAAATAGGTGCAGGAGTTCTTTGTATATTTCCTTCTCCCTTTTTATATGCAGCAAAATCAAATTTGAAGGATTTCTGAGAATGGTAAAACTGCTTAGACTACAATCAACAAGTAGCTCTTGGGGAAAGCTTTTTTCTCCTGGGGTGCTACCTTCAATCTGATATTCATTTTGGCTCAGATCAGTTGTAAATACCATCCTGTTTCTGCGAAATGTAACTGGTGTTTGCTCTGGGCTGATGGGACAGCCATGTGCTGTTTGCTCTGTCAGTAGCTGTACCCGAGTATCCACAGTACATTATTCAGATCAGCTCTCATGAACCAGCTGTCATAATTCCAGGTGGACCGTTCAAAGTCTTTTTACTCACAGCAACAGCTGTTGCCACACTGGTAGCTTAAAGAGCAGTAGTTGGATGAATCAGCCATTGTTACAAATTCACTTTTTATCTAGTAAACAGTTTGCACATACTAGCGTGACTGAAGATATTTCCAACCTGGTCCGCACTGTAAGCCTTATCTGTATTTTGTTAAATTGTTTGCTTATTACCAACACTTATCTTTTAAGATACTAAATAAAATCTACATGCCAACGTTAGATTTACAAAATTTGTAATTCTATTTCCTGTAATATTGCTTTCAATCTCTCAGTACACAACTACGCCCTAGTTTTTTGGTTTTTTTTTTACATTTGCACACATAGATTGCTCAAAATATTGTTACTGTTATTTTAAATATGTGATAAAATTTCCAGAGCTTGAATTATTGCTAAGGAGGAGATTGAAATATAGAATATTTCACTATTGCATCATTATTTGCAAGTAAAAGAAAACTCCAAACAACCACTAAAGAAATATTTTTTTTTTTTAATTTTTTTTTCAACATTTTTTTATTTATTTTTGGGACAGAGAGAGACAGAGCATGAACGGGGGAGGGGCAGAGAGAGAGGGAGACACAGAATCGGAAACAGGCTCCAGGCTCCGAGCCATCAGCCCAGAGCCTGACGCGGGGCTCGAACTCACGGACCGCGAGATCGTGACCTGGCTGAAGTCGGACGCTTAACCGACTGCGCCACCCAGGCGCCCCAAGAAATATTTTTAAATAGAGCTCTCCTACATAGTGTGTTAGTTAACAAGATTCATTTGCTGATAAATAATATGCACATATGAAAAATAGTAAAAGCAAAACAAAACAAGCCCACAAATGATCTGGCAGCCTGTGGAAAAAAAAGTATTAGTTTGAATGGGTTAAATAAACCTTTGTTATTTTGTTTGAGGCTATTAATTTTCTTATTGTGTGTATGAATACATATATACATGCATGTGCTTTTGTGCGCACACGCACACACACACATGCACAGACACACACAAAGCCTAAAATTGTGATTTAAGTGTTTACTAATATTACAAACAGAAGTATGTGATACCAGGGCCAAGGCATAGCATTTTAGATTCAAAAGTAATGGCATTGAAATTCATAGTACTTATAGTTTTTGGCTTTTCTCATTCTCAAACCTGCCTATACTTAATTTTTTTACTTCATTTTTTAAATGATTTCTATAATCCCAAACATTATCTCATCGTATAAATAGTTATAGGTAGATATAGCTATAGATAAGCATTGTTAAGGTAAAAATATATCAACTAATAAGCTTATTATATGTGGATATATATACACACATGATCAACACATATAAATATAAAAATCAATATGCATTTTGCATAAATATAATTATAAAAGAAACATGTAGGTGACTATTAATTTATTTTTAAATATTAAATAAAATATTAAATATATTATAAATACAATATTTAAATATTGAATACAATATAAATATAAAATTCATTGCATAAATGCAAAAAAATTTTATATAGATACAAAAATCAATATGTATTTATTTTTAATAACTTTTATAGCTAGAATGTTTAAATAACATATTCCCTCTGTGGAGGGCAATTTGTATTGTAAATAAAGTACTACTTTAATAAGTGCTGCTTTTAATTAATCTGTGTGTGGATAGCTTTTATCAAAGTATTTAATACTATTAGAGTATTTCTTTTGTCTAATAAACTTATAACCTATTTATTAGGAAAAATTGACTTCTGTCTTATAATCAAAGCACCATTAAATTCACTGTAAGAGTATGTCAATATGTAATTCAACTGAAACCAAATGCCATCATGGTTAAAGCTCATGCTTTTGGCTATAGTAAGGAAATTGTATTTTACAGAAAAACATTAAAAATGTACCTGACTTTTTATCATTATTAAATGCCATTTGAGGCTGTAAGGTATAATGGGATGTACATTAGATGGAGACTCTGGGAACCTATTTCTAATACTGTCAGACATCTGATTTGACAATTAACCTAACCTCTTAGAGAATCAGTGTTTCATGAGTAAAATGAAAATTTTAAATTATAATACTTCATTTTACAATTGTATTTTCATTCGTCACCATCCAAACATCGTCTTGTTTCCCAAGAATATGCAGTCATATATTGTATATAGGGTAAGTAATACTTTATAAATACTCCATTTAGAAAAAAAAAAAAGGTGCTTCATATACTTTGAAAAGATTTAAGTAAGAAGAGTGTATAAGATGCTTTTGCTATCATGTTAATCACATTTTACAGTATTTAACAATGGTGTAGGCTTAAGGCAGAATATTCATTTTATATACAAATAATTTGTCAGTTAAAAGTGCGTTTTCTCACTACCTATCCCATAGTCCAGTTTCTCTTTTCAGAGATAAATAAACTGGGGGCCCAGTAGATTAAGGAGTTTGTTGAAGGTCTCATGGCATAGTGGCAAGAAGTTCAAGAATACAACCTTCATGGCAGAAGCCCACAGGTGACCACTTGTTCCCGGACTATGTATTGTTGTCTTCAGAGTTTCCTGACCTCAATGCATTGTCTGTGTACTAAGATGTCTTCATTAAATAATCTTCATGATGTTAGGTTATGAAACACTCAAGCAGAGAGGCAATTTTAGGATTCTCTTGAAGACTTAGTCAGATTTCCCAAGAATTTGGACATGGTAAACTCTTAATGATTTCACTTTTACTCTTAAACGTAGATACTGCAATTGAACCAGATGTTCTTATGGATAGGTTAAAAAATTAGGAAAAATATCCATACTTTTTCTAACTGAAATGAACTGGTAAGAGGTCTTTAAGAAACCTCATAGAAGTTCTCTTTAGATTTCTAGCAGCATGTGTTAACTAGAAGCTAAGTGATAACTAGGAAATGTTTAAATACCATAACACACTTCTGAAAAGAAATATAGACATGCAAAAGAAAATTGCCAGAAACCAACCAACCAAACAACCAACAAAAAAATTTAGAATATGCACCAGGATAAAGAGATATAAATTCTATGTGATTACTAATCTCAAGAAGGGTGACAAAAGTCTTATTGTTTATCTTGAATGAAGCTAAGGAATGTTGGCACTTATGTAAAATCATGTTTCCTTATACCCTTTCTTTTTTGACTGTGCTAATAATGTCCTTTGACTTTTTCATATAACAGCAGCAAAGACTTAAAGAAACAAGGTACAAAATGAGGAATTTTCAGCTTCATTTTATTGACTCATCTAGCCATGAATATTTTAAAGGGGAATATCCTCTTGTTTTATGGATATTTGGAAAGAGTATAGGAGTTATTTCTTGGAGATATAATAGTTTACTTACCTTTAGTCAAGTTGGAAGAGGAATTTATTGACTAAGCCGTGGAGTAGGAATAATAAATCATAAGCAATTGTGCTGTCACAGAAAATCTTTAAATCTATCTATCTATCTATCTATCTGTATCTATTTATCCATCATCTCCTCTATGAGCTCTTCACATTCTACTTATAGTTTCCTTTTCAGCTTAAGGCCTTGTAGTTCATTAAAATGCAAATAAGCTGGGAGGAGTGGTACTGTAAAGCATCATTAGTATTTTATGGCTAAGGCTAGTGAGTCAAAGTCCTCCTTGAAATTAATTTTTCACAAGAAAAAGAAACCATGAGAACTCATGTGAGAGAAGAGTTGAAGCACTGTGCAGGGGCAGAGAGGGGTTCTACATGTGGCATAATAAAAGGGTAATAGATTTAGATAGCCACGAATGATTGTGTGTACATGGGAGGAACTTATAGCTTCCCTGGTCCTCAGTTTTCTCATCTGTAAAATGGCCATCATGATTTTTAGCAACGATATGTACCTTGAAAGGTTATGAGAATAAATAAAACCTAAAATAGTCTCTGGCGTATAGTCTCTCTTCCTGTTTCTCAATTGGCCTAAAAGTAGTCATTTATTCATCTACAAAATAGAATACACATTGTGATTAATTGGACTTCAAGATCTGAGTTAGGAGAGTAGATTTATTAATGTTGATAAAAGGCACCATGCCTCTATACTTTGTAAATTCTGAATTGTCTCCCATTCATATTTACTGATTCCACTCATACCCTCCCTTTATTAAAATTTCTTTTCAGTAATAGAGTAGATGAGACATACAAGAGGGATAAGATGTTCCAGGGTTAATGAAAACTGAACAAAGGATAAGAGCCCAAGTTAATATTCCTTCAACTGAATCACAGGCTTATTATTAACTATTTGTTTATCTATTTAATATTATATGGTTTTATATATTTTTATTTATTATATAATTATTGCTAATTTATTTATTTTGTGAGTGAGAGAGTAAAAACTTAATTTTTTTTTAATTTTTTTATTTTTTTCTTCCGGGTGATTCTTTTTTTTCTTCTTCTTCTTTATTAACGAGTGTGAATCATCCCATATTTAAGTTTGCTTTATGGTTGATTCTGAAATTTGGAGTGTAGTTTTATATTTCTCATGATGTTCCCAATGCTTTTTCTCTTGATTATCAAAGACACATAGAACTTTTTAAAATAATATCTATAACAACATCCATGTTTTTTTATTGAAGTATAATTGGCATACAATATGTATTATTTTCAGATGTACAATATAGTGATTTGACCGACATTTGTATACATTGTGAAATGAGCAGCACAATAAATTGTAGTTACCATCTGTGACCTTACAAAGTTAATATGGTATTATTGACTATATTCTCCATGCCGTATGTTACATCCCATGACTTTATTTTCTAACTGGAAGTTTCTACTCCTTGATCCAAAAAGCAGCATCTCACAGAATCAAACCAAGTAGGTAGATGAGTCCATTAGCCAATAAACACATAACATAAATAAGCGAAAGATGTTTTGTGTGATTTATATAGACATACGTGTGTGTGCCTGTGTGTGTGTGTGTGTGTGTGAGCCAGCTGCCTAGATTTGTTTGGTTTCTCTCAGTTCTTACTGGCTTTTTGTCTATGGACACATTTTGTTTGCTTTCTTCTGGATTCCAGCTTTATGAAAAATGAAGATTCTAAATAGGTGTCTCAAACTCTGTATGTTGAACTCAGTTGTTAAAAAAATATATGTTACACCCATACATCAGAAATCGTACATAATGCAAAAACCATTTTATTTGTCTACTACCTGACCTGTAAAAATGTGAAAATGCCCATCAGAGTGTTAAGAATATGTGACAAGGAAGATAAAAAGATTGAGAATCCTTAATAGTTACATGTGGAAGTGTTTTGGTAACAAATTAGTGCTGATGAATTGGTAACATCTTACAGAGACACACTCTGTTTTAGTTAAAAGGATCTAGCGTATTTCTTGGCCCTAGAAACTTTAATCCTATAGTTAATATTGATAGGAACAATTATCTGAAGTTAAAAAACCAAACAAAACTCTCATTAAGTGCATGTTTTTTTTTTTTTTAAATGTTTATTTATTTTTGAGAGAGACAGAGACAGAATGTGAACGGGTTGGGGCAGAGCGAGAGGGAGGCACAGAATCTGAAGCAGGATCCAGGCTCTGAGCTGTCAGCACAGAGCCTGATGCGGGGCTCGAACTCACGAGTTGTGAGATCATGACCTGAGCCGAAGTCGGACGGTCAACCGACTGAGCCACCCAGACACCCCTAAATGCATGTTTAATTTAGGTAGAAGTTAGTCATTAAGTATGTATTTTTGTTAGTTTCCTAAGAACATAGATTTGTATCATATTTTTTAAAAAATATTAAAGAGGAAATCCATCTGGTTTAAAATTTCCCAGGGATAATATTTAACAATATAATGTTTTAATGAACACAATAAATATGAGAAATACAGTGCATGTAATAAGACGAAGTTTTGCATTTTTATCATTCAAATGAAAGATAAATTTCAGGACATGATGTATGTAAAGTGCATTTAACACTGTATTTGATACATTTGCTGATGTTTGCCTTCCCTATAACCTCTGGCATTTCAGTCCAAGTTAATCATACAATGTCCCAGTGACAGGGCCACAAAATTAAACTTGACTCTATCACCCTTACAAATCCCCCCACCAGAAACAAACTCCCTATCACCTGCCAGTTTATAACCAACCTCTTTCTATCTCTGTCCTGCTGACAGTAAATCCCCTCACTAGCTAATTGAACAGATGCACCCAGTATTTCCAGAAGATCCACAAAGCTGGGCTTTGATGGACAGCAGAAAGTGGAACAATGAAAAAACAAAAGCCTTTAAACTGAGAGCACTGCTTTGTTCTGCTTAAAACTTTAAGGTCACTCCAGCTCGTTCTGACTATGGGGATCTTAATTTTTACTCCACCAATTTACTTGCAGCTGTCATTCTTTCCGATATTAAAAGTTCAGCTCTTGAAGTGTGGGGAATTGGGGGGAGAGGGGCGGGAAATGAGAAGAGCTTGTTATAAACTAAAAACAGCAAAAACAAGTAAAATCTGGCTTGGCTCTCAAGTACAAAAAGTTATTTTCAAAGCCTATAAATTATGACATAGTGATTAACATGTAATTTAAATATATTTAAACAACAATTATATCACATTTCCAGCCCAGCTAATTGGCCTCACAGATGTTCCCTTGTAGCTGCATTGCCCTTCCAGGGGGAAATGAATGAGGTGCTTTTTATCATGGAAAACAGAAAAGAAAAAAAAAAAAAAAAAAGCAAATAAAAAAATGAAAACAGAAAAATAAAAAGCAGCCAGTAACCCTAAAAACAATGAATGCTTAAGGGACTTTGCCTAGCATTTTTTTTCCATTTTAATGCAGAAAACTAGGAAAAGCATGAAGACACTCCTATTACTGTGATGGTATCTGGCAGTGTGTCCAGATATAGATTTGGCAGGTTGCTGACGGAAAGACTTGTCAAAGCAGGGACAGTGCCTGCATTCTAATATGGCATGGCCTCTCTTCAACAGATCTAGTTATTTTTAACACAACATCTTTACAATTGAAGGCAGTCCAGCTCACGTAATGAATATATATAATAAAGTATTTCCTGATGAAGAATGACTTGTAACTTGTTCCTTTGATCATCTATCCCTCAAGTTTTATAAAATGCAAAATGGACAGCAGTCAGTGCTGTTTCCTAAGCTGTGATTCTAGTCAAACACGAACCAGTACAGCAATTGTTGGAAGGTTAGAGGCCAAAGGAACAGCAGTAATTACTAATATTTTGGAATACCTTTCTTCTAATATGTAATCTTAGAATTCAAATAGAGTCACCGCAGTTTCATTTTACTCTTGCCTTTTCTTCTAATAATCTCAGGTAATTTTTGATCATTCAGTGTAAATTGCAAAAGGCCAGTGGTCATGTCTCTCCTGGTGCCTAATGGTATCTCCAGCATATTCGTTAAATGCTTGCTCAATAATCGGGGTTGAATGATAGGACAAGACCAAGGTTGATGATATGATAAAGTTCCACTAGGCAGTTGCCGTATTTTTCCCATACCATCCCTCTGTTTTGCATATCACTGGCAGCAAATTCCTCTCAAATTTTACGAGCAAATGTATTTAGCTTCATTTCTAAAGGATAACAAAATATACCTGTATTTAAGGTGATGTAGAGAACAGGGAAACATTTTTAAATGTGTCTTTGATGAGTAGCTCTGGCATTTTGATTGCTTGACTTTAAAAATCTGATTTAGCATATGTGAATATTTAATTTTTTATATCCTCTTCATTTGCTTAGTAGTGCAGAGCTTTCAAAGTTCACTTATATATACCATTTTACTTTGTATTCACTAAGAGTAAGACAGAGGACAAGGATAAAAATGAGGGTCTGAGATGTTTCTTGACTTATCACATCACTTGTAACTGGGACTGGGGCTAAGATAGCTAACAAATCATAAAACAATGTGTCTACTAGACAATACTACCTCCTATGTATAGCATATTAAATATATCTCTACTTTTCCACATCATGATCTTCAATACGTTTCTAGTTATGTCATTAGAGAAGGAAAGAGGTTAATATTTTCTATGCCATCATGTAGATGACTCAGTTATGGGGAGAGTTGAAATGTAACCTTAATGTAGGAGTTCAGACCTTGTCCCTTGATTAGTCCAGTTAATTATAGGAAATTGTGTTATCCAGTTGTTATTAATTTACATTAAACAGTTAATCTCCATGGAACCACATTCTGCTTAGAATGTTTTTGAACCTCTAAATTGTAAAAACATTGGCCTAGAATAATACTTAGCCAAGTTTCATACATGTATGCAGAAAATGCAAGCTTCATAACATCAGTTGTTTTTACCTGCATTATTTATGATCTCCAGTGTCTAGAAAAGGGCCTGGCTTAGTAGACTAAGGTTCTCAAAAATTGTATTTAATGGATATGTATATTAAGAAACAGTGTTGATATTCACATAACCCACTCTATTTACCCCAAGGAATATTGTCCTTAATATTTTCTCATATTCTTGTATCCACTTTTTTTAACCCATAGGATGGAGTATTAAGTTATAAGAATACAGATGCCCTTATTTTAATGTTTATTTCTTTTTTGAGAGAGAGACAGACAGACAGAGCCTGAACGGGGGAGAAGCAGAGAGAGAGAGGGAGACACAAAATCTGAAGCAAGCTTCAGGTTCTGAGCTGTCAGCACAGAGTCCAATGTGGGGCTCGAACTCATCAACCATGAGATCATAACCTGAACTGAAGTAGGATGCTTAACCAACTGAGCCACCCAGGAGCCCCAGATACCTTTTTTTTTTAAGTGAAGTCTAATTTTAACTGATTCTAAATACATGAAAATAATATATATAAAGCATATTTCCAGGAAAGGGATTAATTTTCCAAGATTTCCTTCCTTTTTTTTTTTTAACTTACAAAAAAAAAAGACTCTTTGAAGAGAAAATAGGTGTACCTTTTTAGTTTTTCAATTAATTTATTTAAATTCAAGTTAGTTAACATACCTTGTAGTATTGGTTTCAGGAGTAGAAGCTAGTGATTCATCACTTTCATATAACACCCAGTGCTCATTCCAACAAGTGCCCTCCTTAATGCCTATCACCCATTTAACCCATCCCCCCACCCACCTCCCCTCTAGCAACCCTCAGTTTGTTCTCTGTATTTAAGAATCTCTTATGGTTTGATAGTATGCACCTTTTTAAAGGAAAGACTAAGAAGTTGACCCTTTGCTGAAATGGTGAAAAACAAATGTAACTTGATAGTAAAAATTATTCAAGGAAAATTGAAATTTGATTTTATCTCCTTCTAGATAAGTTTCTTTTTACAAGGGAAAATCAATGCTGTGGCATGTGGCCATTTCAGTCATATAACATGTAAGGAAGGAAATGGTTCTTTATTTAAAACTATATTTAATTATTTACTGTCTTTATCTTTCTTCTAGGGTTAATCAGAAAAATATTCATGGTCAACTTAGTTTTTAATCCATTTAAAAATTTCACTTTTTCTGTATATTTTTTTCTTTCAGGGATTGAATTAAAATATTTCATATTCTCAAAACACATAAATAAACTCACGTGTAGTCAGGATGCATAAAAATTTTACCATTTAGCAAACTTCACTGTTGTGCATGTTTTCCTCTTTGGTTCATACAACTCATGCGGCTTTTTTTTTTCTTTTCATTCATATTACCTCTTATTATATCCATCATTCCATTTTTCTTTCCTATTAGAGTGAAATTGGACACAGCCCTCCTCCTGCCTACACCCCCATGTCAGGAGTAAGTATTTCACAATCAACCTTCATCTTTTTTGTATTTTTGGTCTTCGCTTATCATGTTTCTTCTCTCTTGTCTCTCCATAATTTCCTCATTTTGCTTTTGCCAACAGTGAGTTCATAATTTGCTGTAGATTATATAGCTGGGCTTTGTGGATATGTTTTATCTCAGGAGATAATCCAAAGTTGAGATATCATGCATCAACAGCAGCTTTTGATTTTTACCTGAGGGATTTACCTGGACTCATAAATTACGCTTCTGGTTGAGAAGGTTACCTTTTATTCTCCCCATGATTACAGGTTGTGTGCGAAAAAGTCAGTCTCCATGAAGATTCTCTAGTTAGGTACTTGGAGACTCAAAGTCAGAATGACCACAGAAGAGAAGGCAATAAGGAAATATCATCATCCAAACGGCATCACTGTGCTTCTGTTCTTAATGGCGACTGTCTACAATCAATAGTGTTTCCATTTGTCACGAAATATGAATTTTATATAAAAAATTGGCAACTGTAGGGAAATAATAGGAGATACTTTTTATTAGGTCATGTGTTAGGTGGTCAGTAAAATTTAAATATTTATTTCCAAATTGTTTCCCCATGGTTTACTTTAAAAACCAAATTGGAATTTTAGGTGTTTGTAACCCAAGCTTGTTAGCCATTCAGGGAAAAAACTCAATTAAGACACTCTGACTTTTATCTAAAAGACAAGATCTCATATCCTTTGGGTTGTTTTTTTTACAACTATTCCTAATACTGACTTCCATCCAAATGTGTCTCTCCTATTGACAGAACCAGTTTGTATACCGAGACGGGGGATTTGCTGCAGAGCAAGGAGTGCCTGTGCCGTACAGAGCCACGACCAGCACAATCCCAGAAGCTCCAGTTGCTCAGGGGGCCACAGCCGAGATTTTTGATGACTCCTGCTGCAACGGCACCCTACGCAAGCCAGTGGCACCCCACGTTCCAGAGGATAGCAGCACCCAGAGGTACAGCGCCGACCCCACGGTGTTTGCCCCAGAACGGAGCCCACGAGGAGAGCTGGATGAAGAAGGTTACATGACCCCTATGCGAGATAAACCTAAACAAGGTACAAACAGAATGTTCAGAAATGATTGCCATTCAAAATTCACTCCCATCCAAATAAGCAAAGTATAGAAGGGAAATTGACAAACCACTGGACTGGGTAACATTTGTGACCCAGAGAAGGCCTAAGGTGCTGCTCTATGTAGTATGCTATCCAAATCCACAGCATTACATCATCTAGAATTGCATTCTGATTTTTTAGAAATCAAAATCTCAGACACCACCTGAATAGAAATCTGCATTTTAACAAGATCCCTATGTGACTTTTTATACATAATCAAGCTTGAGAAGCACTGATCTAAACATATCTTTATTGAAATATTTGAGTGAGGTAACATATCACAAGATTTCACAACCATTACTTTATTGGACTCATATTGGAGATCATAAAGACTGGTATTTTCATGGCACCAATAAAATATTTGGTCAATTCTTTAAAATTTTGTGTCATCAGAATGACTTTGTTTATTATAGAATATTATGATTTCTTGTATGACGTATGACACATTTCAAATGTTAAAGTTCTGACACTGTGTTTACTTGTATGTCTACCATCATGTCTTGAAAATATTCAGTTTGTGGTTCTACAAAGTACAGTGATAACTTTACAGAGCTGGTAGTAGAAATGTTAGACATCCAAATCAAGTGACATTTCACTTTTGAAAAAGCCACTCTCCTTCCATGTTAAACAGCATCACAAAAGGAGAAGATGGATGATTGTTATTTAAAACTGATTACTGTGTCCTAGAGTCTTTGGTGTCAAGTAAACTTTAAGACTCTCTACAAGGGTCCATTATGTTCCTGATTATATGGTTATATTCACTTTTTTAAAATGCAACTAAGGGATCCCTAAGTTCAAACTGTAAATAACCTACTAAAGTTTATCTATCTAGATGTATGTAAGATAGTAGTGACACACACGTAGGTTTCGAGAAGATTTGGCAGATTCCCCTAAAAGTAGAATACTCTCTGGGAAGATCCTCAGCTCAACCATAGAGTTGTTCCTCCAATTATAGCTGCATGGTATGCAAGTTTGCATCAGGACAATACATAAGTAGATTCCATTGGTGAAAAGTAACATGAAGTTTCTAAGAAAACACAAGCCAGTCAATATAGACTCAATGTAGAACCTCCCTAGATTTTGTCTCTGAATACAAGTTTCCATAAAAGATTTTTGTACTCCAGCCTGCTTCTCAGAGACTAAAGAATTTTAGTATAGACACTCCTCCGCTTTCAGGAATCTGGTAGGGAAAATCAAATTCTGCCTCCTGTGTAAGTTTTTACATACATTGTTCTTAAAATGACAGTTGCTTTGAGAACCATTCAAATTCCAACCATTCAAATTCCAACAAGTGAAAAGTTCTCCCTACTTCTTTAGGGACAATAATGAAAACAGTTCAGTAGAATGAGATTGTTCAATAGGAGTTTTAGATCTGAATTCTATCTAGTTCAATACTAGTTGTATCCTTAATACATCGTTTAATCTCAGTTTCCTGTTTATAAAACTGAAAAGCTACAGCTTGTCCTTCCTTGCTCATAGGATTGCTGTGAGGATGATGTTAGTTCCTTTAATTTCTGTATATGATTGGGGGCTAGTCATTACTATCTTTTAACTTGCACAGGATGTTAAATACTTAACCATATCCAGCAGTCCTGTATCCAGGGAAAAATAACCCTGAATTGATGATTTTTTTTTCTCTACTTGTCAAGCTAAGTATGGAGGGTAGAAAATTTGTTTCAGAATGATGGCATCTCAACAATTGTGCTCTTTCCCTGGCCCAACACCAAAATAGGAATAGGTAAAGTGTCATTTCTGTGGATACAGTGAAAAGAGAGGACAAAAAGTGGGTCTACTCTATGTAGATGTGTATACTATATACACAGAGGTGGAATTAAATTTAAAGAGAAAAGTATTGGTTAACAACCGTTAAAAAAATTCTGGGTCTGGGGCGCCTGGGTGGCTCAGTCGGTTAAGTGTCCGACTTCAGCTCAGGTCATGATCTCACGGTCCGTGAGTTCGAGCCCCGCGTCGGGCTCTGTGCTGACCGCTCAGAGCCTGGAGCCTGTTTCAGATTCTGTGTCTCCCTCTCTCTGACCCTCCCCCATTCATGCTCTGTCTCTCTCTGTCTCAAAAATAAATAAACGTTAAAAAAAATTTAAAAAGAAAATTCTAGGTCAATTCCTATTTCATATTGATTTATTAGATGGAATCATACAATATAGCCACTCTGTGACTGGTTTCCACCTACAAAACAGTCATTTCATATGATTCAAACTAATAGTTTGCTATTTTGTGATGATGGTCAGCACTTGGAAGTAAATGTTATAATTATACTTTATTCTTGAGCATATGTATTCTTAAACATATGTAAGGCATGCCAATTTAATGATGTTAGATGTCCATCAGGTATTTTTATCAGTTGAGTCTTTTCCTTAGATGTTTCTTTTCCTATGCATCAGGCTTTCTATGAAACATCTGTAATCAAATCTATTTTACTTATATGAGCATCACAGCAAACCACACAGACTAAAAACTGCTATTCCTTCACTTCATTCATCTTAGCATGGAGTTAAGCTATAGACATTTTGATTTTTCAATATCCTTTTAAAAATTCCAATTTCTTCGCATTTAAAAGCTATTTAACCCTGATAAATTGTCTTGTTTTCCAACAAAAAGAATGCCGACTTTTAGAAAACAGAAGCTTTAAACAAGTGGCCCCATATATAGGAGATAAAAATACAATTAGGAAAAAAAAGGAACAATTTAGGGGACAGGAACTCTGCTTCTGGCCTGCGGTGCCTTATTTAGTCACTAAGAGTTTTGGCCCACTTACTCTTTTTTCATATGACAAAAGTAATCAACCAAGCAATCAACATAGGTAATCAACAAAATAGTTTTCGTGAGAATTCATGAAGACAAATCTGTGGCTTCATTGTTCTGGAACAAGAAGCTAACCATCCTATATAAACATTTTCCAGAAAGTGGATATTAACTGATATTTTTGTATTCCATCAGAATACCTGAACCCTGTGGAAGAAAACCCTTTTGTTTCTCGGAGAAAAAATGGAGACCTTCAAGCTTTGGATAATCCCGAATATCACAATGCTTCCAACGGTCCACCCAAGGCAGAGGATGAGTATGTGAATGAGCCACTGTACCTCAACACCTTTGCCAACGCGTTGGGAAATGCCGGGTACCTGAAGAACAATGTACTGTCTGTGCCAGAAAAGGCCAAGAAAGCATTCGACAACCCTGACTACTGGAATCACAGCCTGCCACCCCGGAGCACCCTTCAGCACCCAGACTACCTGCAGGAGTACAGCACAAAATATTTTTATAAACAAAATGGACGGATCCGGCCTATTGTGGCAGAGAATCCTGAATACCTCTCTGAGTTCTCGCTGAAGCCAGGCACCGTGCTGCCTCCTCCACCCTACAGACACCGAAACACTGTGGTGTAAGCTCAGCGGTGGCTTTAAGATAGAGACAAGCCCGCTCCAATTTCCCTGCCGCCTCTCTTTCTCTTATGGTCTTCCTTCTATTCCCAAGGCCAGTAGTTTTGACACTTCCCAGTGGAAGATATAGAGATGCAATGATAGTCATGTGCTCATCTAACTTGAACATTAGAAGGAAGAACTGGAAGAGAAAGACAGGAGGAACCACACTGTTTCTTCATTTCTCTGCATGGGTTGGTCAGGAGACTGGAACAGCTAGGGAAGGACCAGCAAATATAAGGCAATACTGCCTGCTGTCAAGGTAGTTCTCAACTTTTTCCCTTTTTTGTCTCTTTCTTTTTCTTTCTTTCTTTCTTTCTTTCTTTCTTTCTTTCTTTCTTCTTTCTCTTTCTTTCTTTTTCTTTCTTTCTTTCTTTCTTTCTTTCTTTCTTTCTCTTTCTTTTTTTTAATGCAGATGCTTGAAAGACCCATGCTATCTGTTCCTATCTACAGGAACTGATGTGTACATTTTCAGTATCTTTGGAAATCCTAATAAAGTTTCCATTAGAAAAAAAAGGATAAACTTTTCTATAACATATGATAGTAACTGAGATTGAAAATCTAGTTTCTTTCTCCAATACTTTCTATCCTGACAAGCAAGAATGGCCAACTCAGCTTCCATAATTTTTAGATCTCTCTCAAAGTTATAGCTAGTAATTATGTTTGGAGGGTTTTGTTTTCCTTTTTTCGGTCTGTCCTTTTATATTACTTTTATTCCTATATTTTGACTTTACTTTCTAATTGCAAATATTTTTACATCAATGTTTCTCATGTGTTGCTATAAATTGACAGCATTGTAAAAAAAATATTTTAATATGGTGGAATGGCCATTATTTTAAATATTATAGTCTTTAAAATTAGAAGGGGAGGCCGAGATATTAGTCAAGTGTAACGTAAATCTATTGAATATGTACCCCCCACATCCTCTACATTCGTCAACATTTTCTTCTCCATAAATGACAGTACTCAATAGGCAGTTGGAATATAAAGAGTTAAAGGGAAACTAAGAGACAGTTCTGTGTGGTTCATGAAAACTACTGACACTTTCAGGGGTGGTCCAATGGGGAATCCATTGAACTGGAAGAGACACACTGGATTGGGTATGTCTACTTGACAGAAACTCAGAAATGTAGTTTGCACTTAAGCTATAATTTTATTTGTTCTCTTTCTGAACTCCATTTTGGATTTTGAATGAAGCAATATGGAAGCAACCAGCAAAATAACTAATTTAAGTACATTTTTAAAAGAGCTAAGATAAGGAAAGACTGTGGAAATGCCAAACCAAGCAAATTAGGACTTTGGAACAGTATCAAGAGAATATGGTGAGAGGTCCAGCACATTATCTACAAGTGATATCATATTTGCTACGCAAAGAAAATTATCCAGTTTGTATACTCCACATGAAGGAATGCAAGTAAGGATTGGCTTGATTCCATGGAATTTCTAGTATGAGACTCTATTTATATTAAGTAGAAGGTAACTCTTTGCACATAAATTGGTATAATAAAAAGAAATACACAAACATTTGCAGTTTATAGATAGGTTCTTGGGTCAAAAGTTGTAAATAAAGGTGAAAAATTTCTCATGTAATTATTTTAATATCCAACATACTAATCTTTTGATACTTTGTATAATAACACTCTCTTCTAACACATCATCCTACTTCTAGAACCATCTTTTTATGTATCTTTTTAAAAGAATACCTACTGAGTTAAGATGAGCAATGTGAACAAATAGTAAGAATGAGTCTCCAGGAACAAGAGACCTAATCAGGTCAACAGTTAGGAAAATTGGGTAGTCTCTCTAGGAAAATCTGTGTGGGCAGTCATTCAGATTATTTTTTTTTCCCAACGTTAAAATGTTGGGATCAAATTCAAGTATATTACCAAAAAGAAAGCAACAAGACTAAAAGTCTCCATTGGTAAAAAAGAGTTTAGAGAGAGAAAAAAATGGAAAGAGATTTAGGTTTCTGCCTGTTTTGAAAAAGTAAATCAATCCATCCATTCAACACCCTAATTTTTCAAGTGATATTTATTGAGTCTACTAAAAGCACTGTGTAAATGGGGAACATCAACATAAATGCAATATTATCCCTAACTTAATGATTTTAAGTCTGGATTTATTTGGAATGACATTTGAATTTCCCCATAAGTCCAAGGAATAAGATTTTATGGACTATTTTGTGAGTGGTCATCATAAAATCAGTTTGTTAGAAGATCTCCCATGAATCCATTTGAAACATGAATTAAACAACCTACAAGTTACTGAAGTTGACTAATATGACCGTTTCAGTGTTACCATCCAAACACGTACTGGTCTAGAAGGATATTGCCTCACTGGCTAATTGGCCTATCTGGATTCTCAGTCAACAGCAGGTTTTTGGTCTTTGGCCAAGAACTTTGGAGGTGTTGGGACTGGTTTCTTACTAAGTTATGAGAAATCAGGTAAGCTGTAAGAGTGAAATAGAGCAAGGGAGAGGTTTGTAAGAACCCTTCCAGTGATGTTCAACCATGAACTTTTCAGGGCTGAAGACATGGAATGACTTAGGGGCTAAAGTCCAACATCTTCAAACTTTCCCACTCATTTAGAGGAGTCTCCAGAGGAAGGGGACTTCACATCAGTTCTTATGAAAATTTGGAAATAAGCCTCCCTTTCTAGATAAATCTATAACAACTTACCACTGACAGCACCCTTGTTGGATACTAGAACTTGATTTTTTTTCTTCTGATTTGCTATATTCATGTGATTTTTACTGGGAAATGGAAAACAGAATCACTTATTTTGAGAACGAAAGAAAAAGAAATGTTTTACTGTGAAGGTAATAGAATGTATTCAGTGATGTAGTCTCTATTCTGAGAACACAAAACACTTACACATCAGGTAGTCTACCACTAGTAACTAGAAATAGATTCAAGTATAACCCAAGATGACCCAAAATGCTTCACAAAAACTTTTTTTCTTTTGAATGCTTTCTGTAGTACATCTTTGATTTCAGTTGTTTTAGGATTTCTCTTTTGTTTTATTTTTGTCTCCTAGAAAAACATACTTGAGAGTGAATGAAAGGAAGAAAAAACTAGTTTTATCTGTTCTAAAACAATAACTTATTCAACCCAGTAGAATGAAATTTTAAAATGCCAGTTGAAGCCTGCAGAGGACATCAGGATATCAAATCCCAGAAGCTGATTGTATCAATGCAAATATGCAGAACCAATTAAGAAAATTAGTAGTAAAATTACACAGACTATATTTTTTTAAATCACCAAATTTTGTAGCCTAGCCTATCTTGGGGAATCCTATTTACAGACAAGGAAACACTGTACAACTAAATGGTTGCTTAAAGAACCATTCTTTAATTCTTAAGTGAGAAAAGATGTTCTCTAGACTAGACCCAGAACCACAAAGCGTCCTGCACCATAAAGAGGCGCTTGGATGGCTGAGTAACATTTGGTTTTCCAAATTTTAGTGGCATGGGTTAGGATGAGGATTCTTTCTCAAGTAATATTCTTGAAAGAGCATGAAAACAAAAATACAAGCTGAAATCACATTAACATGTACAAACTAAAAAGAAGAGATTCTTCCTTAGTAGATCGGGAAGAATGACTGAACATTTGTATGTTGAGATGCAGAAAAGAAGAGACAGTGTTCTAAGTGTTACAATGTACGTATCAATACCTTCTAAAAGCAGGATGTGACATGGAGAGCATGCATATTCCCAATGCCAAGGACAAACCAGTAGAAGAACTGTGAGATTCTGCTGCTAGATGAAGTCAGAGGGGCTATCAATGTGCCCCTCACTTTCTGAAGTGTCAAAGTGAAAAGAAAAAAAATAAGATTGTTTAAGCCCGACAGGGAAGGATGTAAATACATGTTTTCTAGAACTATCTAACCTTTATTTCAAAACTTGAATTATTCATCCATCTATAAATGTTGATTATTTAACTAGTATGTAGTTCATAAGGTAATAGAAAAGGTGATCATGAGAGCATGTATATAACTGGGCAAAACCATGATAATGCTGTAAGACGTAGATTTAGTTAGGTTTTCAGAAAATAAATGATTTTAATATTATTAAATAAATCAAACTAGAAAACTAACCACAGAACATTATGTAACAAAATAAAATGCAGGATATGAAAATGTAGGATGGATTTTGCATAGTATAAGATAAGTTTGCCACTTAAAATTGTTATTTGTTAGGTTTAGCTGAAAGTAGGCATATAAAGAGCTGGTTCCACTTGTGAAAACTTGATTTAAAGCATTGCAATTAAATGTTTTTCTCATTCTCTTATTCTTTTACCATTTTTAATTGTATTAAATGTAAGAGAAAAAAAATTAATTTTTTTTTGCAAACACCAACTTGCAGAGTTTAACAGGCAAATATGTTACGTGACTTTAAGTAAGAGGTCTTCAAAATGAAGTAAAGGGAATGTGAATGTTCTATTACCTTATGCAGAGACAAAGATTGAGTGGTGCCATTTAGGAACCAAACAAAATACATTTAATTTGTAAAATGTCCATTTTTCCCACGATACCCTCCCATTTTCAAAAACAAAAAGAAGCAATTAATTGACAAATTTTTGATAACTAATGCTAAACGAAGCATTTCAAACTGCTGTATTTTCATTATTTTGGACTCTAGTTATTAGACCAATGATTTTTAATATTGCAGACAAGAAGTCCAGGTGTATAAAATTCTAGAATTGAGAAATCCAGATAAACTAACTTCTACTGTATATGCTATAGGCAAGAAAATTCTGCTGTTCCTCTAACTGTGTATATGGACTTCGAAGGGCAGCCTTGAGGCCATACAGACACTGAAAGCAGACTCATGTCTCCTGATTGCCATTTGCGTAAGAACGAATGACATTATATAGTTGTAGGTTAGGTGTGATTTTAAAATAACAGTTATTAGTGGGGACCTTGATTTTACTGATATCACAGTGAGGATAGCTTTTGTACATCTGGGTAGAATGAATACAATTTTTCTAATCCCAGAGATGCCTTTGCAAGAGTAGTTCTCTCCATACTTGCCAGCATGAAGCTATTGTGGGCACGATGTTGGGTCAGGAACCCTTGTGTTTGTATGGACAGATGGCTTTTAACACCATGGGCTGCTTCATTCTTTTCATTAAAAGGAAAGTCTCTAGAAAATAGTCAAAATATCAGATACTCTGTTTAAGTCCCGCCTATTTTGTAGAGGTACAAAAATGTAGGATGTGTCACTTTTGCAGACTCCTGCCTCGCCTCTTTCTAGCCAGCTGATATTTTGGGCAGAAGAAAATGCTTTTCTTTCAATTATGAGCTGAAAACACTCTAAGCCCCAACCTCTTGGGGTGTCTCCTGCTTACCTTGGAAAATATTCCTTGACAGCTTTGCAAGTAAGCGATTATCTTGTTAGGAACACAGAAAAAGTAATATCTCTCTAGACCTTAAAGAAAAAGACCACCCTTACTTCTTTCCGCATTGGCACAGCCACCTCTGTTCTCTTCACCTGTCTACAACCTTAATTCAAAGTGGCCCTCTTGATGCTGTACCTCTGTGAAGCCATAGTGGTTCTCTGAGGTCCCACATGTTGCTTTGTGAAATACTGACTTAGCCTCTGCCCTCAAATGCCTGACTTCTGTGTAAAAGATTCTAGCAATGCGGACATTGTTTAAATGTCTTCTCCAATCGATTACTGCACAGAGTATGCTTTATGATATTAAAATTATGTTTTCCCATAAAGACCAATTATCTTACTATATCCTTCTCTGCAGAAACTTGAGTCGAGTCAGCCCAGTGATGAATCTTGAAATTCACATATGTGCACATACCCTTGGTAGGTCTTAGATTTAATCTTTTCATAGAAAACTTACACATGAGAAGTTAGTTTTGCAAGCAATTAACTTATTTACCTTACATATTTATTTTATTCCTGATCGCAAATGTTTTACAGCTGCTGTAACTTTTTTTTTTCACAAACGAAGAGTCTTATTATCAAACAGGTAAAGGTTATTCAGCTTTGAGAACCACCTGCCATTCCTTATTGGATCATTCATCTATCTGACAAATACATAATGAGGGCAGTTTCACTGCAATGAAAATCCATGTAGTCTAATAAGTTGCCACTTTTTCTCTACTTTTAGTCTTTAAGGACATTTTTATTTCAATGCTCTAATGAATTTTCCCATATGATGAGAAGTGGTTATATTTGTACAAATATACAAATATCAGAAAACAAAGTTTCATACCTGTAGGTAATAGTCTAACCTATCCAAACCACTTTGCCTTTACTGCTATTTTTTATCCCTGATGTGATGTTTCCCCCAGGCCTGCAGCTCTCTTGAAAGAAATCATACCTCCTATATATTGACATAAACTGGTTCTTGAGTACCATTTCCAGATTCTTCAGTTAATGGGGGTTGTTCCTTTTCCCTAATGTGAGAGTCGTTTTCCTGTATATTTCTGGATCTCTCAGGGGCTGGGAGGGGGGAGTGAGGGGATGACACCATAGCACTCCAAGAATCCTTTTGGGATTACTCCAGTAATCAAGTATGGAAGTTATTTTCTAAATGTAGATATGTAAGTGGTTCTTTTAAAGTAAGGTACTTTGAAAAATGTAGCATAAATTGGTACTGCTGTTAAATGGGTCGATTATTAAACTGAGCAGCTGTGTGAGGGCAGCTAACTTTGAATGCACACCTCACTGGCTGGTGTGTCTACACTTCCTGTTGTGAGCACCAGGGACTTGCATCGCTGCATGTCGAAACTGCATCTTTACATGGTATATGACTAGTTGTTCATCTCTTTCTTAGGCACCATTATAACAAGATCAAATGGAAGTGAGATCAATTTGCAAGACAAATCATAGCACAAAAAAATAAGTCATGTTAAATCTTCTCTCAAACACTCATTTCATACATGCATCCAAGTAGTTGACTAAGATCAGTTCAGGTGATAAAGGGAGATATTTCACGGAAAAGGCAGAGGCTTAAGGTATTATATACATTCGTATTCATTTCCTTATGTTCTTAACCTGTAAACAGAAAACAAGCCCTCTCTCTTGTGAAGTATCTTCAGAGGATAGGGGTGCAAAAATACCTAGCTGGTAAGCCATTGATGTTTCATTTAAATCCCAGTGTTCAAAGTTAGCTGCCTTTTTGAAATAAACAAACAAAAATTACTACTGTATGTTTGAAAATGTGAATAGTATTTTTATAGCTTGTTAAAGACATGGCTAGTTGCATTTGTAAATAAGGGTCATGTTGCTTTGATTTTTTTTTTTTTTTGTGGACATCCTTATTTGGGACATAATGTCTTTAGGATTGATTTGTATATAAGTAATTGGCTTGTGATTGTTTCCTTTTGGTTGGAAGTTATCATTTTGACATTACTTGTGATTCTGTGTTCAGCGCTATTGTGATGTGTTCAACCTCTGCACTCGCTTACACAATAGGAGATGCCAATTGTGTGTGGTGTAATGTTATTTTGATTTTTTTCTATTTTATCTATGAAGGATTATGCACTTAACACATACTAACTTTTTTAATGTTAGGTATATTTTAGTATAATTTCCCTATTCTTTCTTCTCCACCAAACTTTCACCCCATTCTCCTTTCCTTCCCCCAATTTCTGTTGTTATTTGAGAATGAGGGACAAACAGTATTTTAAATTTCTGTAATTAGGCTTTTCAGTTAGTTCTCAAGGATCCTCTCTTGGCTCTTGGGAAAGGATTGTACCTGTACAAGGCAATTATAGAATGCGACCTGCTTTGCCTCATTCCATACTGATCATCCCAGCTGAACAATTTGAAAACTGTTCTGCCTTTTTGTTACATGAATCTGTCAGAAATATATTTTTAATTTAATATAAATGAAATTCAATAAAATATGAAACAAATGTTCTCTTCTGTGTCGGAAATTTGTTATAAGAAAAACCAGTTGGGAAAGAGGAAGATGTGTTCTAGATTTAATAATTTGAAGATGTGAATATGGCTTTATTTTTGTCCACATTTATGAATGCCAATTATTATTCCTTGAAACTCTTTAGTTCTTTGGACTGAAGCTCTTCAGTTGTTTGGAATGTGATACATTCCATAGGATTTGCTCTAGTGCATATGCCTATTGATGTGTACATACTTACTCCTCTGCACAGACTATGCTTAATTAACTAGTTGGAGTTTTTTTAAGTATATATATATACACACACACACATATATATGGAATATTTGGTAGGTTGTATCCAAATAACAGTAATATTTTTATAATTACTTTATTTCTGCCCCCATTGCAATTTACAAAAATATTTCTGGCAAAGCTTTTGTTAGAAAGAATATCATATGTTAGTACCATGCTTAAAGAGCAGGAGAGGGACTGGGTCTGTAAATAGTCAATGAACTGATGAGTGACTTGAGATAAGCCCATGGAAATGTGTAAGAATAATTTCAGAGACATTAATGAAGTGAACAAGTTCCTCTCTCAGCTTCTTATTCTAAATTTTCTATTTCAAATATTGATTCTTGCTCCTTCCTACCCCCAAAAGTGTAAGAACTTTAAGATTCTAATAGCTTCTTATTCAAGATTCTATTATTCTTTCAAACTACCATGGTTATTTGATGACATATGATCTTAACTGAATCAGTGGACAGAAAATATATCTTTCAACATAATAACTGGAGTAAGTTCTCTTAAATCTGTTCAGATATGGGCCTTTAAAGATCCTGTTGATTGCACCACCTACTATTTGCGTGGACACAAACACATTCTCTTCCTTAGATGTTGAGACCCATTAGTTTGGAATCACTGTCATTTCATACCTTTCAGGGTGAGAATATGTCAAGGCACCATGTATTTTAAGTAACTGATAGGCTGAAGAAGAGGGAGAAACAATTTATGTTTCTAATGCTCTAAAGTACAGTTGACATTTCCCGTGACACCATATTACTTCTGGTCATCTAGATAAGGAAAGTAAGACTAAAATAACAAATTTAGAGTCATGTGACCTTTATTACTAAGTGGTTGTAGCCACCCTCAAAGCTGCATCTTCTGACTTAAATATCTTTCTTCTACTTAGTTAACCACTTTTCTTTCTTCCTCTGCAAATAACCTCATTCTGATCACACCACACTTTATGCTGACACATTGAATCAATTTAAGACCACCAGTCATCTTCATCAGTCCCATGAGAACTGCTCTTCTGATAAAACTGAAAACCTCTCTTTGCCCCCTCAAACTACACAAAAGCAACTCACCCATGATTGAGAATCAGACTCCTTTCATTCAAGAAAGATAAATGCAGCATAATAATAAGAATTATTTTTTTTAATGACCATGTAGAGAGCCTACTGATTGCCTCCCTTTCTCAGGGTCTTATAAATCTGCCTAGTAGGGGCACCTATGTGGCTCATTTGGTTAAACGAATGACTCTTGACTTTGGCTCAGGTCATGATCCCATGGTTTGTGAGCCCCATGTGGGGTTCTGCACTGATAGCACAGAGCCTGCTTGAGATTCTCTCTTCCTCTGCCCCTCCCTCTCTCTCTTTCTCTAAAAATAAATAAATAAACAAGAAATAAATAAATCTGCCTAGTGAAAGCACCACTTGTTCCTTACACATGTCAGAGAAAATGGCATATAACTACACTTATGTCTGGCAATATTATTACATACAAGAATGTTCATCTAGGTGAAATCTCACATGAAAAATTGAATTTATAAATAACTTGACAGATTACAATTTACTACATGCTAACTTTTTATGAAGTATAGCACAGAATCTGATACTGATCCAATGTCAAAACTTCAATTAAAATGATATTGGTAAGAGGAAAAACCTTATGGCAAAGTTGTGATGTATATAAGGGAATAGAAGGTTAGAATCCAAAATGAATGTCACAATTAAGACTTGAATTCGCAATTTAATTTTATAAGTCCTGTGGAAAGGTACACACATTTTTCTACAGATCTTCCTTGACTTATGATGGGGTTAAGTTCTGACAAACCCATTGTAAGTTGAAAATTCTGTAAATAAAAAATGCATTTACTATACCTAACCTACCAGGGGCACATGGGTGGCTGAGTCAGTTGAGTGTCCAACTTTGGCTCAGGTCATAATCTCATGGTTTGTGAATTCAAACCCCACCTCAGTCTGGGGCTCACTGCTGTCAGCACAGAGCCTGCTTCAGATCCTCTGTCGCCTTCTCTCTCTGCCTCACTCCCACTCATTGTCTTTCTCTCTAAAATAAATAAATACATACATATATATATATATATATATATGTGTGTGTGTGTGTGTGTGTGTGTATGTATCTAACCTACCAAACAGCATAGTTTAGCCTAGCCTATCGAAACTTGCACAGAGTACTTATATTCACCTATGGTTAGGCAAAATCATTTAACACAAAGCCTGGTGTTTTATAATAAAGTGTTGAATATATCATGTAACTTATTAAATAATGTACTAAAAGTGAAATCCAGAATTATTTTACGGGTCCAGAATGGTTGTAAGTGTATCAGTTATTAACTCTGGCAATCACATGGCTGAGTGGGAGCCATAGCTCACAGTCTCTGCTGCTCAGCATCATGAGAGAGTATTTATCTCAAATATCACTAGCCCCAGAAAAGATCAAAATTCAAAATCTGAAGTGTGGTTTCTACTGAATGTGTATCAATTTCCCACCATAATCAAGTTGAAAATTCTGAAGTAGAACTATTATAAGCCAGGGACTATTTGTATATACATATACATGTATTTATACATATACGTGTATTTATACACATACATGTATTTATACATATACGTGTATTTATACACATACATGTATTTATACATATACGTGTATTTATACATATACATGTATTTATACATATACGTACACATCAAGAGAGAGAATATAGAGACACAGTATATTTAGATATTTTTATGTATTACAGATTTCATACAGAATCTCTATTTTCAAGTGATTTTACTACAAACCCCAAGATGTATATCATACTACAACTTACACTCATAAAATTGTAAACTGAGCAGGTGCATAGTTTGCTAATTGTATTTCCCTCCACAGTATCATCAAGCTGCATGATAAACCATGGGGAGCAAAGCCACTAGACAACCATCTTAAGATTAGAAACAGAAGACTGTCACCCAGATAGCAATTTTAAAGCTATAAACAGAACAATTCACCACAAGATAGCAATCAGGAGACTGTAAACCAAATGGTACACATGAGACAAGCGAATATTGAAATACCTGCTCTTGCAAGTTACCCACAGATTTTTAAAAGAAATACACTTATCTTGCAAACCTGCTTATACCTCCTTATACTTCCAAGAGAAGTAGCATGATATACAAAATGCTACAATCCAAGTTTTTTGCCTTTTTTAGAAACAAAGAAAAACAAAGGTTCCAAGTTTTAAAGACATATTCTATTAACTGCCCACTGATTCCTGTAAGAGGCACATATGTACCATAAAATATCCTGAAGATAAAATCTTAATATGTCATTCCAATTATTTTAAATATCTTCTTATGTCATCTTCTTCCATGTATTACAGGGATTTATTGATTCATCTTGCCTTTACTCACTGCAAAGCTATTCTATTTATGTGGATTTCTCACCATTACAACAACATTAAAATAATAATAAACATTGATTGAATATTTCTCATATGTCTGGCCCTATATTAAGCACTCTGTATAGATTGTCTCTTTTGTTGTTCGCCACATCACTGTAAGTTGGGTGCTATTATTCCTCTTTTCGTAAGTAAGAAAAGCAAAATCTTAGAATGGTTGAAAAGCTTGTACAAGGCACACAAAAAGTGGCATAGCTGGGCCACCCATCCACTTGACATCAAAATACTTTATCCCTTAAACTGTACTGTATTTATCTTGTAATAGTAACAATTATGGAGCAGGTGTGGTTTCTTCAAACATTTAAACTCAGATGTGCAATAAATGCAATTTTACATTTTCTGTAACAAAACTTAGTGTCTTTTCCAAATCTCAAGTTTATCCAGAAGTAGCAAGCACAAACTGACCAATTAAGGACTTTTCAGAATTAATTCAAAATATGTTCAACCAATTTAAGGTTTTTCCAATTACTTTATCTCAGGGGAGACATCTAAATTCTGGGGCTTATATTAATAAAGAGTTGCATGTTGCAAGATAAATTAACCCTGAAACATCATTGGCTTGTCACTTAAAGGCTTATTTCTGCTATGGGTCTGACAGCTTTCTTCCAAATGATTCTTTAGGAGACTGACCATTCTAGCTTCATCTGTGGCTCATCTATCTCAACATGTTACCTCTATGATTGCTGTAATAGAGAAAAGGATGTTGGGGGTTAGACAAGGGCTTTCATTGTCATAGCCCAGAAGTGGCATAGCACCTCTTTTCATGGACCATTGGTTAAAACTAGTCACCTGGTCCTACTCAAGTTCAAGGTAGTTGTGGGAACACATACATATATAGATACTGAATGAACATAAAGTTTTCTGACACATGGCTAATGTAGCATTATGTCAATGAAGGGAAATATCTAGTCCTTGGCCAATATAGGATAATTGCATCTTTTAGGATATACAGTGTAGTTCATATTATTGATCATGATCCTTCTTCTTACTCTGACTTACACCAAAATGTCTACATTCCTATCTGATATCCAGCTATTTGGTCTAATGCATATTCCACTGTCATACATCCTGAATGTGACCATGGTTCCTGTAGTCTCCTATAGACTCCTGGACCTTTCTAGAGAACACAGTAAAATTTGCTTGCTCAGATTATTTTGAGGCTCTAGAAACTTGGTTCTGCTACCTGAGATTCCCCATGCTAACACATCTACCCTCTTACTCCCAATTCAAGGGCAACTACAATTCTGTGAAGTCACTTTTCAGGATTCCAGAAGAAAGTGAGTTATAATTTTCATTTCCAAATTTGACCTCAGGGAGGGTGCAGAACCAAATCATATTTCTATGAATAGAATCGAATTCTATTCATGGGCACTCACCCAGAACCTGTCATTTTTTCTCTTCATCTTAATTTTTCCTCTCCAGGTCAGAGTTTTATTGATTGGAAAGTGGGATTTGTGGGGAAGGAAGAGTAATGTGAAGTATTGGTTCTATCTAATCAATATTTTTCTAAATAGTGAATTTAAAAGCCAAGCTTTTGTTGTTTTTCTGGTTCTGTTCCTCCATGGAACCATGGAGGTTTCCCATCTTGTGGCCTGGAGAGTTTCTCACTGGGTAAAAAACAAAACACAACAAAAATTGTGTGTGCTGAGGGGAAAATAAGTATGTATTAGGTAGTATGCTAAGCAAACTACATGCATCATGTCACATAATCTTTATAAATTATAAAGTTAGTGCTGTATTTTAATATCTGTTAGGTTCAGATGATGGTGGGACATAACAAATGGTCCCCAGTTAGAGAAAAGGCAGAATTCTTTATTACTTACAGTTTTGTCTGTGAGAATACTGCCATGCAGGGCCACACAGAAGGGTGCACCTAGAGAAAAGAATAATAGCAACCTGGAACTCTAGGGCAAAGTTTATATGTGGCAAGCGAGGTGGAGTTGGAGAAGTTTCACGGACTTTCTGTAGGTCATTTAGAAAAATTCCTCAGGCCTAAGGAAGAGGTATGTTTGTCATCTGGGCCCTCAGTCAGTTGGATGTGTGTGTGTTGTAACCCAGGAGTGCTAGAGTCTGATAAGGAAAGAGATTGGCAAACTTCTCACAGAATATTGAGAGTTTCTAGCGATGATCGCAAAACTGGGTCAGACAGCACTTGTGAAATATTCTACTACAAGCTGTCATGTTTCCTCTTTTCAAAGTAATTGAAATGTAGACATATTCAGTTGCTTAACCAAAAGTTGCACAGGTGGATTTTGGCTATACCGCTAAGTGAAGACGTTCTCTTTTACACCTTCTCTAGGAAGGCCTTATTGGGCTTTCTTTTGACCCTTCAGCTTGGATCTTTCTTCTGTCTTGAACACCATGTCATTTGCATAACTGCTAGAAGATATCATGTGTTAGTTTCTATGCATTTACCTCTCTAGGCTGTCTGCCCAGACTTAAACTTTACCTTGGCACATTTTGCTTTCCAAACTCTCAGTGCGTGGTATCCAGTTGTCCCCCTGGATTTTAACAGGTGGTGAAGAATGTGTCTGGGAGGAAGAAGAGAAACTGCTCTTACATTATTTTTAAAATAAATTCAAAACTTTTTTGAAAAAAATCTTCATATTAATAATAAAAATACTGTGTTTATTGACATAAATCTGGTAAAAGAGCATTTTACTATCCAATGGGTTAGATATAATCTGTTACTTTGCAGGGTAATTTTAAAGCATTTTATCTTTGCCAATAAGAGCATAATTGCTTAACACTATAGAAAATAACTGACTTCATTCTGTTACATGCTATATTCCCCCCCAACACTCAGTGAGTGACAGATCCAGTAGAAATCATCCTCAAGGCATTTAATACTCAAACGGTCAGATGGGTCAACTTTACTATTGTGTGACAAATATACGTTTCTGTTCCAATGTTATTTAATTGTCTGACCTAATTCAAAGATTGTGGAAGTTGAAGAATTATAAGATGAAAAACATTCGTATCTTCCTTTTAGAATAGAAGGGACATTGCGTAAAAGATTTTAATACCGATCTGGATTGAATTGGAAGTCTCACTAAATATAGTAACAGTTCAACCATTGTTGTCAAAGAACAGATAACAAAGTGCTAATCAGATGTTCTGCTGTTTCCCTGCTTACTCAGGAACTCATCTTGAATTTTAAGGTGAAGAGAGAAGAGAAAATACCAGAAAACAGTTCTAGTAATATCAACCAAAGGAATAAGATAGAGACAAATTAACAAAAATAAAATGGCTCTAAATGAACTCATCAGCTTGAAGAAATTTATTCAAGCATGAGTATTTGCTTTTACTTTTTTTTTAATTTTAGTTTTCTGAGAAAGTTTTAAATTTATTTAAGAATAATGACTAAATTCACCATTGTGACAGTAAAACTCATTATTATAATCTGATCCACAGAATTCAAATTACAAATGCCCACAAAGCAAAACTATACTGTCTAGTCACCCACTCTTGATTTTCCTATTTCAGGAGACTCCCAGAAATCTAAATACTTAGGAAAATTCTATTCACCCAGCTATCTGAGACATAGGAAAGATCTGTGTGCAAAGGGGAAACATATAAATGGAAGTTGGTTTTCCAATAGATCTATAGCAATAGCTAAAATAATAGTTATGTTATTAAAGGAACTTTATACTTTAAAAAAATGTTTTAATGTTTATATATATATTGAGCACAAGCAGGAGAGGGGCAGAGAGAGAGGGAGACACAGACTCTGAAGCATGTTCCAGGCTCTGAACTGTCAGCACAGAACCTGATGCAGGGCTTGAACTCATGAACCGCGAGATCATAACCTCAGCTGAAGTCAGATGCTTAACGGACTGAGTCACCTGGGTGCCCCAAAGGAGCATTATACTTGAAGTATAGTATATAAAACTTCAAAACATCTCAGAGACGTTCAACAAATGATTAATGACTTAAAATTGTTTCCTAGGAAGAAAAGCTGAAGGAACAAAATATAGAGAGCAAGGGATAAAACTCGGAGGAAGGAACCAATAATTCTTCAGGGACAAAAGGTATCAGATGAGTGACATAGCATCAGTGACTAGTCTAAATAATTCCCCAAATCAACTGACACCAAAGAACCAAAAGAACCAACCAAAACAGCTGCTGGGGTACTAGATACTTAGCTTATTTCTGTTGGTTTTCTCTACAGCCACCATGGTCAGTCTTCTGCCTGTGCCCCTTTCTGGCATTCTGTCCTTTATTCGGGATGGAGATCTCACTACTGTTTATACTGCTGTCTAGTTCACAATAGCATGTTGCTTCTCAAGTGTCTCAGTGAGGTCTTCATCTGGGGGTGTAGAAGTGCAAATTCCTCACATGACAAAAAGAGAAGGCCACTGAGGTAAGCCTCTTAGATTCTGTTGCTCAGTAAGATTATTAAACGGATGAATTCTAGGCAAATATCAAATGCCATCTTGGTAGGGAACAGAAATGACAACAGACTATATGTCTTGGGAATTGTAGGTGGAATAGAGAGGTTATATTGTGGGGGTCTGACTACCACCTTGAAGCTTTCTGATTCACTAGCAGGACTCACAAACCTTAACAGCAGGCTATATTCACAGCCAGGACCAGGACAAAGGTATTCATTGGAAGGAGTCCAGAGAAGTCAAGCACAAGCTTCTGAGTCCTTCTTCTTTGATCATACAATATGCATTTTCCTCTCTAGCCGGGAACTGTGGAGATGCATGCAAAATGTCTCTGCCCAGGGAAGCCTGCTCAAGTCTTGAGATCCAAGGTTTTCATGGAGAATTGATACACTCTTCTATGCAATCAACCATCGTAACTGAAATTCAGAATCCCAATAGTGAAATGAGGAGCATCCCCAATCTTCATGTTTGCATGAATCCATGCTGACAAGTCCTGACAAGCTGATGCAGTATGCCCCATCCCTCCAGGGATACATAACAACATCATCAATTAGTAACATAAAAGAATTCTGAGGGCCACATTTCCAGAGTTTAGCCAAGGATCAATCATGGTTCCAGGCTCCCCTGGAAACATGCAATGAATGATTAAGCCTGATATTCTAACTCTTCCCCCAGATAGTGTTGACATGTTTGGGAACAGGATGAGAATGTGACCAATGATTACATTCCCTTGCCTGCTCTCTTACCCAACCCACAGCTTGAGGGAGGCATTGTTGAGTGTTATTCTTTGATGTTGTAAAATATGGCAGGTCTGATATCTAGGAAAATTTTCTCCTGCTACTTGGGGATGGTAAACTAGAGGAAGGTGCTATGGAGAGCTGCTTTTTCTTTTTTTCCCCCAATGAACAGATGAACCCAGGATGCCAACTTTGTATTGAAGTTCTTAAGAGAGAGAGCCAGGTTGTTCTTTCCGGGCATGATGGAAATGATCCCAGAAAGTCAGCAGATATAACACAAACTCAATATTTTAGCTATCTTGGGCAAATTGTTTTTTAAGTTACTTTAGTTTTTGCTTTACAAATATTTCATATTTATTGGTTAAAATGAGAAAATACATATGCAGAGAATAAAAATTAAAAGTCATCATATGGCGTATCATATACATAAATTCTTAAATCCAAACAGACTATTTTGCAAATTGGTATTGTTTGCTATATGTGGGGGATAAGTTTAGGAATCCCACAGGCTTACATCAATGGATTAACAAGTCATAAAGAAATACAAAGTCATAAAATGCTCATACCTGAGTTTGGGTAAACCAGATTGTCACTCCAAGAATAGGGGGTGCAAAGGCACCCCAAGAATAGGGAGGCACAAAGGTGCCAGGAACAGGGAGGTGCAATGGCACCTTAAAATAGAGAGGGGGGTGTAGATCCCCAGAATAGAGAGGGAGTGGCAAAGGCCTAAAATAGGAATGAGCATAAAGTTTCCCAATACATAGGTATATTAAATAAACAAGATTAGATATTCAGGGTGGAAGCACCTCCAATTTAGTAGTGTAGCAGAAAAGCTTCTTTCACAAGAGGATAGAGCCAGGTTAGATAAATTGGTGAATTGGATTATGGACTGCTGTGCTGCAGGCAAAGCAACCCAGAGCAGAAATGGTTAACAAAGGAAAAGGTGCCTTGTCAACCCTGAGGTTACCCCACCTGTCTCATCCCTTAGGCTAGTAAAGATAAACAGATGTGCTGCCTCATGTCTGCTGTAAGCAACCTTCCTCCTGACTGCCCAGCCCTTGGATTTTGTTTTATATTGACCCAAACCCCAAACACTGTATATCTCCAAAACCCCCTTTTTCCCTCACATCCCCAAGTTAATGTTCACAGTTTCTTTGTTTCTTTGTACATGCCCATCATTTCTGTAAGCCTTCTTATATGAATAAATACGGGGCAAAGACCCTTATTTGGGGCTCTTGTCTTTTCCTGGACATCCATCTCTTGCTTTAATCCTGCATCCGCTCTTTTGCTGGCCAAAAGAGAACTTTAGACTTAGAGTCTATGACAGCTATATATGTTCCATTAACTTTTTCCTCCTTAACATATCATAATCATTTTCCAGGTCCACAAATACTTTTTTTTAATTTTTTTAATGTTTATTTGTTTTTGACAGAGAGCGAGACAGAGCATGAGCAGGGGAGGGGCAGAGAGAGAGGGATACACAGAATCTGAAACAGGCTCTAGGCTTGGAGCTGCCAGCACAGAGCTCAATGCAGGGCTCGAACTCACAACCGTGAGATCATGACCTGAGCCAAAGTCAGAGACACTCAACTGACTGAGCCACCCAGGTGCCCCTAAATACTTTCTAAAGGTTTGTTTATAACAGGTGCACATTCTTGCATTGTCTGGAAGTACTATATTTTTAACCAAATTATTTATTGATGACATCTACATTGCTCTGGCCTTTCATATACATCATACATTATTTTATTAGGACAAATTATTAGAAGTTGAATTTTGGAGTCAATCAATGTGCACATTTTGTTAAGAGACTGTGAAAGAATATTTTAGTTTGCCATAATTTACACATCTGACTTTGGGAAATCTTTGTGGACACACTCGGAATCATGTAAGAGAAAATAAATACCCACAGAGTGTCAATTTTACCAATTCAGTTCCAGAACTCTATGTGCCAGTGTTGCTAAGGATGCTGACTTTGAGCTTCCTTTTCATAGAGACAACGTTTTATGATGAGACCTTCTCTATTACAGAGCATGTCCCCATCCTCACTAGAAACATTTTACCCTAGTGACCCTGATTTTGACTCCCCCCCCCAGTACTAGAGAAATGAGCAAGTTATGGGTTAATAAAGCAAGAGAAATTTGATCTGAGATCTGAGGCCAAGATGCTTTTCCTCATAAAGTTGTCTTTAACCCAGGAGCCAATTGAACCGGGACACAGATTTTGAAATCATAGAAATGTCTTTTCCTCATTTGATTTACTTCATCACCAACCACAAATAGTAACTCAAGAGTTGCATTAGTTTTGTGTTTGGACCCTGTGGTTCTCCCTTAAGGGATATGAAATATACTCCTTCAGCATTCCCTTGCTATGTCTTTTGGCTTTCATTCTTTTGTTTTCAATTTCCACCTGCAATCACCACCAAAGATACTATTGCTGCTGCAGCAAATCAGAAAAGATAACAGATTACACTTAATGTTCTATTTTTAAAAAATAGACATTTATTAGCTGTACTTTGAAGACCAGGTCCTTACATTTACTTACATAATTTAAAAATGGAACTGTACAGTTTATGCAAATATATTCACTCTCCTTCTGATAGTCTTAATTGCTTAGAGCTCTTTGAGAAGTAACATCACTCATTCCCAACAGAAAATCAAGCCCACACGAACAATTATAATGTATTGGAAATACCAATGAGACCATTCTATCCATTTGAAAGGAGTTGGAATTGAACTTGCCAGCCTTTCATACTACCACCAAGACTGCTTCCATTCCATTATATACCTTTTTCCAATAGTAGACAAAGCTACTATTTTAGATTATATAATTTTTCCACATTGATAAGTATGCAGTAGGAGTGGTATCAGTTGAAGAATTTAAGATGAGAAACATTCAAATTATCTAAATAAATGTCCATTTCCATTATGGTCCATACCAAAAGTGCTCTGAAAAACAAAACAAAACAAAAAAAAAAACAGAGGAAAGCGAAACACTGGAGAAAAGGGGAACTACTCAAACTCTAACAGGGTTCTTTTCTAAGACAGCAAGAACAAAATCTGGATTTTGTAGTAATTTTTTAAATTAATTTATTTTTTTTCTATTTATTGAGTAGGCATCATTGATTTTTAGCATATAAGTGAGAAATAATAATTTTATGACATTGAAGAGAAAATGCTTGAAAAACAGTCCATGACCCAATTAGAGAGGCATTACAGAAGGACCCCTAATTACCTGTTGATCAAATGTGGTGTTAACAAAATCGAAACAATGCAATAGCTCCAATGGCTGATATAAGCCCCTAATTACCTGGCCAAATTAGAGGAAAGGGGAAACTACATCCTTTAACTGCAAAGTTGTTTGCAAGTGAAGATGGAGGTTGCTTTGTGTTTTATATAAGTGCATTAGATCATAGTGAATTTCCATTTGCTTTCTCCTGGGGCATTAGCTCTACAGATAAAAATTTTCCCAGGCAAACTCCTCTTCATTTTTAATGCTATGAGTTTTGGTAAGTCAAATGCCCTAAGTCTAAATGCTTGAACACCTCAAATCAAACTTTCCTAGTAAATGTGTAATCTGGACGCAGGTGAGCATTTTATATTTAGTGAGAAAAAGTAAAGGTCATTTAGCTCTTCAAGGCATATTTTTAAATATTCCAATTTCCCTAGGTGCCAACTATTTGTTTCTTGAACGACCTCAATATTTTACATTCACTAGCCTGGAAAGGTCATTTCCTAGAATGTAATTCTCTTAACTGGAAATGTCCATGTTTCTCATTGTTTGTTCGAAATATAAAATATGTTAACTTGCATGTAACATGCCAGAAATAGATGTGGTGCTAATTTACACAAAGTTCACAGCCCCAAGTTGTGTGTGGGATGAAATTTATGCCTTTTTTTCCATATCTTTACAATACTCTCCTACTGAACACTGGTTTTCCAACTTTGTTCTTTTAGTCATCTAATATCGAAATGTTCAGTTGACACACAAGATAAAGTTCTGTTAATTCCACATCCTTATCATTTTTGGATGCACATGCATCAAGAAAACCCCAGCAGCATAAAATTTGACTTCGTAAAGCAGTTACGCAAAGTCTTTAAGAATATAATTATGAGGGGCGCCTGGGTGGCGCAGTCGGTTAAGCGTCCGACTTCAGCCAGGTCACGATCTCGCGGTCCGTGAGTTCGAGCCCCGCGTCAGGCTCTGGGCTGATGGCTCGGAGCCTGGAGCCTGTTTCCGATTCTGTGTCTCCCTCTCTCTCTGCCCCTCCCCCATTCATGCTGTCTCTCTCTGTCCCAAAAATAAATAAAAAACGTTGAAGAAAAATTAAAAAAAAAAAAAAAGAATATAATTATGAAATGGGATGAGATGACAAAAATGCCTTTCTGTGCCATTAAAACTTGTATTTGCAAAACAGTTGATAAAAATATTGCTTTGGACTGCACAAGAAGTGAGGTAAGGGCAGCATGGATAACACTGAAAAGTCCGATGTGCATCAGATGTGGCTTCTTCCCCTCCTGCTTCTTCAGAGACTGATTTCTTGCAGACCTATCTGCCTCTTTTTGTTTTGCTCCCTTTTTCTCCTTAGTTTGCACATTCTTGTCTGATGATTTATCTTTTTCCACTGCCTTTTTTGGCCCCTCTCCTCTTGGGTTCTCCTTTTACTGCCCCTTAACTGACTTGAAATTCCTTTTGGGCCCATTGGCAAAGGTAATGAAGGTTGGGGTGGGGGGCAGTAGGGCCAGAGCCTTTGAGAATCTGGGCTGCCTAAGGCACTGCCACTGCCCTTGTTTGTTTTAGTAGTATCACTTTCTGCTTCACATGTCAAGATATCAAAATTTCCTTGTAATTAGGCGGCTATTAATATTGAATCTCTTCAGTTTGAGGGAGAAATAGATCCCCTGCAATCCACACTGGGGTCTACAACTTTGGCATATAATTCATCTCAAGATGACTTGAGCTTATTGAATTATTTTTCTCTTTCAAATAATATTATTTGGGTGGGGATATTTTTCTAGGAAAATTCTTAAATATTTTTAAATTCATTTCTGATCTACTTGTCTGCCTGAAGGCTTGTAGAGAATTTATTTTCTAATAAATTCTATCACCTTGCTCCCTTCCATCTCTCCTTTCCATTACTTTTTCTGTTACACTCAGTAACTCTGACCTGAAGAGTTGACCTGTAGCATTAGAGCCTGCAAAGTTGTTTCCCTGACTTTGATGCAAAAATGCAACAAGAAGTCCTGGTTCTAATCCCTGCGTAATCTCTGTGTGATATTTGCAAATCATTTAACCTTGCTGAGCCTCAGTTTCTTCATGAAGGTAGTAAAATATGCCACCCAAAAATATGACTTTTGGGGGCACCTGGGTGGCTCAGTCGGTTAAGTGTCTGACTCTTGATTTCAGCTCAGGCCATATTCTCAGCTCAGGTCATGATCTCAGGGTCACAAGACTGGGTCCTGCATAGGGCTCTGCACTGGGCATGGAGGCAGCTTAAGATTGTCTCTCCCTCCCTCTCACTCTACCTCTCCCCATCCTGCATATACTCTTGCTCTCTCTCTCTCTGTCTCTCTAAATAAATAAATAAATAAAATAAAAAAATAAAAGATATATATGTACTTATATGACTTTGGGGGTATAGGATTTGCCATTCCAAAATACACCATCTTGATATATTGCTTATTTTGAGCTGCAGGCACTTGAAAAATAACTAATGGAGGGAGAAAATTCTCTGAACTCCCCTTATCTGCCTAGAGACAGATTCTCCAAAATCAACCTAAATGTCATAATTCCTCTCCCCTGGAGGTTTATCAACCAATGAAGACTGAATCATAAGATTAGAAGTCCACATCACACCCAGATAAACTGTCACAAACTATCAATCCTCCTATCCATTTTTCTAAGGGCTCATTTCTACGAATCAGTCACTTTCCCCTAAGAAGTCTATCCTTTCCCCATCAAGATGGTATGTGAGCCTGAAATCTAAGCCATATTTGAGAGTTACTCATTTCCCCCTAAGTATCTCCCAGGCATGTACGAGGTACGCATGTTAATAAACTTTTTAGTTTTCTCTTGTTAATATGGCTTTTATTGCGGAGGTATCAGCTAAGAACTTATAAAGGTAGAGGGAAAATAATTTTCCTCCCCTACACTCATTTATAAAACTTTGGAGGCTTTAGATCACTGCTTTTCAACCCATTATCCCTACTAGTCCCAACTGACCTCTCAGTGGACAAGATCAGCTCTTCTGAAGTATTACTGTGCATGGGCATTTCCCAGGGATCTGTTGCAAGGCAAAAGCATCCTGCCATTGTTCTGGTCCACAGAATGCCCTTAGGCTCTACTTGCTACTTGTCTACTTGCTCATTGCCAAACTTGTATGATCAGGGCTGCTCCTTCTTTCTGGAAGGACTTCTCTTACTTTCTGTCAGGATCATCCCTAACCTTCAAGTTCCAGTTCAGTGTCATCTTCTTCAGTAGGTCTTTGCTAATCACTTTCTTGATCATTCAAACACACCGAATTCTCTTATACTGAATTCTTGTGAAGTTGTAGGATTACTTACATGGCAACTTTATGGCCTTCACTTTGATTTTTGTGTGTGTGTGAGCTTCTCTTATACCTCTATTTGATGTTAAATTCCTTAGGGAGTGTTACCCATCCAACTCACTGTTATTCACTCTCCCTCATTATGTTTAGAGCTGCAGTTCTCATACTTCAGGAGCACCAGAATCAACTAGAGGGTAGAATGAAACAGATTGCTGGGACTTATCCCCAAGAGGTTCTGATTCTGTTGGTCAGGTGGGGCCAATAAATTTGTATTTCTACAATCTAACAGTACTTAGTGTGCTGGTGTTTAGGGAATTATAGTTTGCAAAGCCCTGCTGTGCAGTAAAACTCTTGGCTTTAGAGTTAGAAATGTCTGGACTTGTATCTCCATTTTTTTTTAATGTTATATCAGGATATGCCTGGAATACTTCCCCTTTCCATTCTTATTTCTTCAACAGAATAAATATTTTTATTTATTGTAGGAATTGGGAAAGACAAATTAAAATGTACATATAAGTCCTGTTTGTTCTTCATTAATCTCTTTCCTTAATTCATAATCAGATCTTGATGTTATTTCTGCTAGGTTTCTTTCATGCTCATGCTTAGATAAGACCAGGTCTCTTACAATGGGGTCCATGGCTCCCAGGAATTCCCTCATCATAACATTTTTTACCTACTTTATTGTAATCACTTCTTTAATTATCTATCTTCTTTATCTTCTTTGATAAATTGTAAGACCTCTGAGGGCAAGAACCATAAATATGCTAGAACCTGAGAGTATTTGTCTGTAATCTTGATTCCGTACACACTACAAAGACTGAGCATAATAGTTATTGAATAAAAAGAGAAACAGAGATGAAAAAGAAAGAACATTGCATCCAATGAAATGGGAATCACCATAGCTACCAGACAACATTATTTCCAAGAAAAGAGACTCCTGGGTGGCTCAGTCGGTTAAGCATCTGACTTTTGGTTTTGGCTCAAGTCATGATCTCACAGTTCATGGGTTCAAGCCTCGTATCAAGCTCTGTGCTGAGAGCATGGAGCCTGCTTCAGATTCCCTCCCTCCCTCTCTTCTTCCCTCCCCACTTTCTCTCTCTCTCTCCAAAGAATAAATAATTTTTACAGAAAAAATGTAGCATACTTTTAAACATGCTAAATACATCTAACAAATATTAATTATCTTTCCACAGTAAGATACCTCATTAGCATATCATGAGGATCACATAAATGATGCACGTATAGTGTTTCAAATAGTGTCTGCTACATATTATATACTCAGTAAACACTGATCCCCTATAATAATGATCGTAGTTTGTATTAAATATTTGTTGGCTGAATCAAGGAACACAGAATGTTTATTACCTCGATCAGAAACTTAGCCAAATGATCAAGATGAGTACAAAAGTGGAAACCATATTTATTAGGAACTACCATGTGTCAGTTATTATGGCAGATTGTATTTTCTCAAATTAGCCACAACAGTATTTCCTATCATATGTAGTCTTCTGACAATTTGACTTTGGATTCCTTCCATTGAGAGGTGGGTCCTTATATTCATACCCTTGAATCTGGATGAGTTTGTTACTAGAACTGAATAAAGCTATGTGACCTCCTCAGTCAGGTCTTAAATTATGCCACTCTTCCACTTGGTTCTCTTGGGATACTCATCTTTTGATCTCTGAACTATCATATAAGAAGTCTGAGGTCACTATGCTATGAAAAAGCCTAGGCCACATGGAGGGGTTACATGAGTCTTCTGCTTCACAGTACTGGCTGAAGTCCCTGCCAACAGATCTACTGTCAGACATAAGAAACTGACATATGTGACTCACACGAAGATACTTCTTGACAACTCCTGCCTCCAGCAGACAGGTTACTCCACTCCATCTTTGAGTCCTTCCAGCTAAGGCTCCAGACAATGGAACAGATACAAACTATCCTGCTTGAACCCTTCCAAATCCCTAACTCACAGTTGTTTTATGCCAGTAAAATTTGAGATTATTTATTACATAATTATAAATAACCCTAACAGTTGATATAGACTTAATTAGCTTATTAAATGTCCACCACAATATTATGAGGCTGTGTTTACTACACCCAATTTGCTAGTGAAGATACTAAGTGTCAGTAGTAAAAACCCATTTTTACAAAGGCACCAACAAAACAGGGGTAAAGCTGGTATTTTAACCCGATCTTTTTTATTTAAAGGCTTATATAATTTTTAATATTGAGGGGTAGGGGTGGACTTCTTATGTCCTCAAGACATCATTTTAACAAAGAAAAATTTTTATAAAGTCCCACTCATTATGTTAAGCTGTGCTTGATTTCTCTTATGTCCTAAGAAGATGGTAATTTTCACAATCAACCAGAACCATCAATGACAATTGTCTTTCTCAATTCAAGGATTGAATTATCAAGTCTAAAGTGGTCACATGACTTTCTGGGTGTGTCCACCAGTGCCCGACTTAGGGAGGGTAGACCTAAGCATTTATCTGTGGTGAGCTGAAGTGATTGCATTTTAAATCATGTGGATAAAAAACTGCTCAACGGATTCTTAGATCTCACACTAGGAAATATTTGTAGTATGTACAATGAGCATTCATGGTATCTGGTGTGTGTGAAAGAAAAAGAGAGAGAGGAAATGAATGTTCACTTATGATTCAATAATACCTTGCAGCCAGACAAAGGAATCCATGGCACTTTAGGCCTGACAGAGGTTTCAATGAAAGGAGACTGCAAGTTACTCTATTTGTTTAATTTATCTGCTCAGTACTGGCCACTGCCAACAGAATAAAGTCTACATTCTTCCCTATGGGCAAAACCTGCACTAACAGCTCTAGTGCCATGATTCCTTGTCCTCCACATCGTATTCAACACTTGAAACAAGTACCCCTTTCTCTGGAATTACTTATTTACATTTCAATCTCTTTGTACTGTGACCTACTTAAGGCCAAGGACTAACTATTCTCTTCAACTTTAAATTTGCAACATCTCACTCAATGCCTCATAAAGAGGTTACCAAGAAATAATGTTGAATTAACAAGTCAGTAGAGAATAAATGTCATTCATGATAAATAATAAAAATATCAGAAATTTCTCTTCCCTTCTTGTCTTTCCCCCATAACTGAGGAATGCTCCTTTGGAGAGAAGTTATGAAAAAATTATAAATTACTTGAGATGGAGGACAAGGTCATATTTTGAACGGCTGTCTCTACTAGTTGGGAGCTAATTTGAGATTCTTTCTGCAGTGGTCTTCCTCTACTTTGGGAAAAGGGAGTACAGAGCAGGATTGCCTTTTCTAGGGAAGATGGCTGTGCTTTGCCAAGCTAGTAGAGCCAGGGCAGATTTTAGAAAGGAGGAAGCCCTGGCTGCTCAGGACTGCTTTTATTAATATAATGATAATAACAATCTACTGAGCACATAGTATGTATCATACACTGAGATAAGTGGTTTATATGAATTGTCAGAGTTGATGCTCCCAAAAATCCAATAAAATACGTCCCATTGTTATATCTTCCTTACATATGAGATTATACCCACTCTACAGAGGAACTAAACTACAGAAGGATTATCAGCAGTCAAAACTGAATTGGGGCACCTGGGTGGCTCAATTGGGTAAGCATCCAACTTCAGCTGAGGTCATGATCCCAGGGCTGGTGAGTTCAAGCCCCAAATCAGGCTCTGTGCTGACAGCTCAGAGCCTGGGGCCTGCTTTGAATTCTGTCTCTCTCTTTCTCTCTGCCCCTCCCCTACGTGTGTTCTACCTGTCTCTCTCTCAAAAAGAAATAAAACAAAAGAAAATTAAAAAAGACTAAATCAATTAATGCTGAAATACAAGGTAGGCCTTCTGTGGAGAAAGTTGTCTATGAAAGCTTCTAGCTTTAAGACCTACAGATCCAAAAGCTCTTACCCATATTTCCAAAATGCCTCAAATTCCCAAGTCTTCAAAACTTGGAAAATCAGACACATTTTCTGAGTTTATGGAAAATCAATTGGTGAGAAAAATTGGCCTAAACTGATAACAGGCTATTGTTAAAATTGCTTTTTCTCTTATTTGGTGTAAAAAGCCATAAAGTTTGCTACAGACATACTAAGTGTTTGATTGGAGAAGTTTTTGTTTGTTTTTCCTAATCCTGCTACAGTGTGCATAATATACAGTATATTTGCCCAGTATTATCTAGCTAAACTCCAAAAAAGTATGATATCCACAATACATCTGGTTCCAAGGGATGCAGATCAGGAATTATGGATGTTATTCTTTACCTTTTGTTGTTCTTTTTCTTTCTTTTTTCCTTTTTATTTTTATTTTTTTCATTTTTGAGAAAGACAGCATGAGCAGGGCAGGGGCAGAGAGAGGGAAACACAGAAGATCCAAAGCAGGCTCCTCACTGAGAGCAGCAAGCCAGATGCTATGCTATGCTATGTGGCGGGGGGTGTTCAAACTCACGCACCACGGGATCATGACCCGAGCCTAAGTCAGATGCTCAACAAACTGAGCCACCCAGGTGCCCCTGTTGTTCTTTTTCTATAATCAAACCTTGCTTTCTTTATCTTGTAGCCCTCCTTCATTCTTGTTTCTACACACTATTTCCACACAATAATTCCCTCTATATTTATGCAAATATTCCTCCTTTTTCAAGAATCAGGCATTTTAACCAGACACCTTCTACCTATCACTGTAATTTCTGGATCACTTTCTACTGAAGATTCTAGCACTGGAACACAGTTTTCTCTGTTTCTACGTCTGCCCTCATATTAACTCTCAAGTTTATGTTTATGTGGTATTTCTTGTAACATCTCAGCCTTAGTATTTTCATCTCAGCTTCTCATCCTCATTATCACCTTTTTTATAAAATCACATCCTAGGGGCCCCTGGGTGGCTCAGTCGTTTAAGCATCTGACTTCGGCTCAGGTCATGATCTCACGGTCCGTGAGTTCGAGCCCCGCGTCGGGCTCTGTGCTAACAGCTCAGAGCCTGGAGCCCGTTTCAGATTCTGTGTCTCCCTCTCTCTCTGCCCCTCCCCTGCTCATGCTCTGTCTCTCTCTATCTCAAAAATAAATAAAAACATTAAAAAATAAAATAAAATAAAATCACATCCTAAAACTTGGCATCACCTAGAACTGTCTCCACATCTAAAAAATTATGCTTCAAGATTCTTCATCCAGGCCCCAACACTCCAGCTCTCCTTTTCCATTTTGCCCAATACATTTGTTCTCAGATCTCAATACTCTCATTTTCTCCCAGTTGATCAATGTAGTGCCTTCTCCTCATTTCCTTCTTGTCTATTCTAAAGTCTATCATTTTAACCTCTTTCTTGAATGTATTCTCAGCATCCTTGTTCCTATTCACCCTCTTCACCTTTCCAGAACTTTCTGAACGTACTGTGATCTTAGTACCACTATCCACAAACTCTTCATGTTTGCTATGTTGAATTACTTCCTGTTTCCCCACAGTACATTGCTTTTTCTTTTTTGCCTAATAATCTGTGTACTTTGTCTGCTTAGGAAGCTTCTCTCCTCTCCCTTATTTTGTCTGTCAGGGTGTAGTTTAGGTGTTACTGTCTCTGGGAAGCCTCTTCTAATCTCTCCTTGGCTCCCAGCAGTAGCCCCAGGAGATACCACTAACTTTCACTCCCTTAGTATCTAGATTGCAGCTTTACCTTGCATATTCTCCCTGGCTCTCTTGGGCACTTTTGGACTGGGACTATGTCTTTTTTATTTTTGAATCCTCATCTTCTAATACTTAAAAATGCACTGTATATAAATGAAAAGAATGGCTGTCAGGAAAGATTCTGTAAAAGTAATAAACTGCCAATTTGCGTGAAATTTATATTTTATCTGTCAGTAAAATGAATCTGGCCAAGATAAGTGTACTTTGAATGCAAATAATGTAGGTTTTGTGCAATTCCACCTACCTAGGTCTCATCTAATTCTCAGCAAATGTTTAAATTAAAAAAGAAAAAGAAAAGAAAAGAAGGAATGGCTTTCTGTAGCCAAAGTAATCATGAGTAAGTCTTTGTCATATATAGAAGTGGAACGTTGCAATTATGCCGGGCATGGCTTTCGAGCCGTGTCACTCCATAACTCACTTTCTGTTCCATCTGTCATGATCCAGCACCCTTGCCAGAGTTGGCTTGACCAGAGTTGGCATCTGACAAGAATGTGGCCATCCAGGAGCTGGCCACAAGCGGCAATGTGACCTGATACGAAGCTCAGCTTCACAGGCCTGCTCTGTATCATATAGCAACAGGTGATCTAGTCAAATAGTCTCCCGGGAATTTTCAGAACCATCCAGAGGCTAAGTAAATGAGTCAGAGCAGAGAGGTGACTGCACTGAATCCTCAACACCTCAGACCACTAGTTTAGGGAACCCCGCATCAGATTACTAAGCTCCCAAGGGTCCCAGAGCTGCTGCTGTGGCCTGCCCACACAGGAAGGCTGGCTGTGAAGCTGCATGGCTCGGATCCTCCCTGGCATTTTTTGCCTTCTATGTTTCCTCCTATCAACTGAGACAATCACACAAGGCTTTATTCCTTACGCTCTAAAAATATCTAACAGATATTTGAATACAAAATCCATTAAGGTGAGGAACTTCATTCCTCTCATTTACAGTCTAGTTCCAGTGCCTAGATCAGCGTGTAATACCAGGAATCTTGGAACTTAAATATTTGCCAAATGAATAAATAACACGTTAATTTGGTCAGTTTTCTATAATTCAAGAAACTGAGCCCCATTAAGTTGAGCTCTTCACTGACTGCCTGTGTTTAGACAGGAAATCCTCCTCTTCCTAGACATATGACTTGACTCCTTCTCTCTGGGGTTTAGTTGAGCTTAGTTTAACATACAAAATCAGAAAGCTAATGTTACTTATCTCATAGAATTGCTGTTAACATGTGATGAGAAAGTCCAGACAAAGTTGTGCCTGGCATATAGTAAACACTCAGTAAATATTGGTTATTAAGATAATATTATCATTCACTGCTAGTTTTTTCACCAGGTATAATTACCCTGGATAAAATCATCTTTACAGAGATAGGGAATACAACTTCACAACACGAGAGGAAGAATAAAGGCCGAAAGTTAGAAATCCCAGATTCAAATCCTTCTGTAATGAGCTTTGTGACCTGAGATAAATTAGCTAAGTTTTTGGTTCAGTTGTTCATACTCCTGGAGAGGGGAGTCAGAGTTAGACACTCTCAAAGGTCACTTTCAGCAGTAAAATTCCACAATTTTACATGAAAAGTGATGATTCCATTTAGTTATATCATTACTTGTTAACAAGTGTAATTAAAATGTTGTCTGGAGAATGATGATTGATTCAGGCATGGTTTGGATATTTCTTTATTTGGGCACATATTTTCCAGGAAGGGAGGTAGGCCCACAGAGTAACAGCTATTTAAATTATAAGTTAATTCAATTACCATGCAATAATTAAATTATTCTCATGCTCCATGCTATGTTCATGGAGGATGTTCAATACATATTAACTGACTGGTGTGATATCTTAAATACATTTGATTGACCAATTAATAATAATTAAATCTGCTGAAGCCATCAGATTGGGTGTAGCTTAGTTTTGGCAAGTAAGAAGAGGTATATTTGCCAATTCAATTGACTTCCTTTTTATTATTTAATTTAGTTTTTAAGACACATCATAATTCAAGTGGCAAGAATGAACACTTTGTAAAGTGAATCTAATTTTCACAATAAGTGCTGATTATGCTGGTTAAGAAGACAAATGAGGCCAATTGGCGCTGTCCCCTCTTGGAGGAATGGACCTGTCTCTGGCTTAGGCCCTGGGGAAACCCCTTTGGTTGGTATCAACAGCCCACACCTTATTGATAAATCATGTATTGTTCCAGTTCACATGATGTCCTCAGGTCTCTGACTGCAATGTTTGCACATGCTTGAGGAAGAAGGTTTTTTGTACAGTTGGAGAGCCAGGCAGCTATTTTTTCTCTGAGTTCTTGCCACTTTTCAATGTGGTGCCAGAATCAAAGTGTCAGCTTTCCATTTTCCCAACTCCCAGATCTCTGGCCCCTTGCTGGTCTCCAGTAATCCCTTAGAACTAAATGACTCCCTCAGAGGCACTAGCTCTTCAGATAATTCTGAAGATTATTTCACGTAATCCTGTCAGTGACTTAAAGTTCTGAAAAACAAAAACCAGGAAGTAAAATTGAACCCTACATGTTACACTATCACAACCCTCCCAAGAGGCAAGGGAGCACTTAGCATCCTATCTGACTAAATGGGAGTAGGAAAATACTAGAAGCAAACGCAAATAAATATCTTTAAAAATGATTTTACCACAACAGGTACATATCCATTAAGTCACTTCTGCTGAGACCTCTGGTAACATTTGTTCAAGGTTCTCCTTAAAATTGTCTTTTCTGGGGGCGTCTAGGTGGCGCAGTTAGTTAAGCTCCAGGTCTTGGTTTTGGTTCCGGTCAGGATCTCACAGTTCATGAGTTTGAGGCCTATGTCGAGCTCCACGTTGCCAGTGCAGAGCCTGCTTGGGATTTTGCTCTCTCTCTCTCTGCTCCTCTCCAATTCACACTTTCTCTTTTTCTCTCTCAAAATAAATAAACTTTAGAAAAATTGCCTATAATTTAAAAAAATGTCTTTTCTTGCTTTATCTTTTCAGGATCATTTTGGCTAGGAAATTTTAAAATGTCTGGGACTATTAACCAAAATTTATCCAGCCAGATGTATTTTACCTTAAACTACAATTGTTTCTTTTATTCTTTTATTCAACTGTACCAGGCATTTGTATACCATATATTGATTGGTCACTGTGATCATCCTGTACTATATGGAATGCAAGCATTATCAACAGATTACTAATACTATTTGTAGTAAGATAAACATAGAATCAAGAAACGTTAAATGACTGAACAATCTCAAAGTTATTAAGGTACAGAAACAGGAAAGAGGGTTTCAGATTCTGGGTTCAACCCCCGGCACTTCTGTTACTCATCTTGCACAAGGGGCCATTGGCTCACTTGCAGGAGAAATTGAATGAGCTAAGCTGTCAGAACATGAGCAATTAAATTTTGCTTGACTGGATATAAAGAAGAAACGCTATTTCTTAGACACTGAGAGACATAAAGGATACGAGAATGAAACAAGGACGATCAGCTGATAGATTAGGATATGAAGTTCCTCTTCGAAATATCCTTCTTTGTCATCTTCACACTCCCCACAGGAATTAGCTGGGTATAAGCTATTATTTTTAACACCTAGAAGGTTCAACCTGTGAAAGAAAGGCATAAGGAAAGCTTCATAAACAAGTAAGCTGGCCTTTAATTTAAAGCTTAAAGTGTAAGCACCAAAATCTTAAACTCATACTGCTGTATCCCTGGGTTAAAGTATTGTGTACAAATTCACGGATCTTGAGTCATACCTGAAGCCTCCCATAGGAAATATATCATGCTTGTCTTATTTCTGTCAGAAAATTCTTGTTGGCTTCTGAAAGGCACTAAAAGTTTTAAAGATTCTAACTATTAAATGTATTTCCCAACATAAAGTATATCTCCAAACCATTAGAAAATATGCAATTTGTATAATGTTTTCATTCCTTAAAATGAGATATTTAACATTTGATTGATTATATTCTGACAACATGCCAAATATTTGTTTCTTCCTATGGGTAGAGTTTACGCTTTGGCTCCTAACCCCCAGTTTCCATACCTGCTGCCATGTTCTAACCAGCCTACCTTGGAATTACCATTATTTGGAGGTGGCGTATATTATTTTTTCCTAGATTCTGGAAATTACTCTAATCAATTTTAATGTATATATATATGTATATATATACAAAATAAATATTTTAAGTATATATATATATTCAAATATATATATGTGTGTGTGTATATATATATATATATATATAGTGTTTTATGTACAAAACGTTAAGTAAATGGCCCAACTGGGAATCCAATTACATGATTTTTTTTTTTTCCCACCCATCTACCTCCTTCACAGTGGATGAAGGAGGAAAATGATAATTCAGGCAATCTTTCAACTTCTGACTGTCCCAGATGACAGAAAAATGTATTCGGATGCTAATTTATATTTTGTTTTCTCTGTTGTGAAAGAACCAGAGCTATTTGTACTTTGTTCTCTGGATTTTCTCCTCGGCCATTCCAGAAGGTACTGCCTTATTTTTTATTCTCAAGGACTTGTACACATTCACCTTCATAGCATTTATGAAAATCTAAATCAATTGAAGCATTTCTCATAAGACAGAGGAACTCCTCCTTTCGTGGCACACTCAGAGCAAGACAACGGGGAGAATGTTCGAGGCTAGGAAAGGGGCAGTGTTTGGAGACCACAGGTATCCTCATAGGGGCTTGAGACAATGGCACAATTTCTCAGGAGAATGGATACACCAGACACTTAGGAAAGCTGATCTGTGACTCCTGGCCTTGGCAGTGCTCCCTGTTTTCAAATTAGCAGAGAAGTAGAAGAACCAATGGTTATCACAGAACCATGTGGATTTCAGTAATGAGCGCACTGGGTTCATGTGTGTGGACTGAAAGTGGAGTAGTCATTCATGAATGTTTTGCTCTGCATAAACTACATAGGTCAACTGGAATCTTTAGAAAGACTGACCTGAAATTTACCTTCAGGGCATCATAAAGCAGAGATGAAATCAGATTAGTTTTATCTAAAGAAATGAAGTGCCATAAGCTTTCACACATGCCTGTACATGTAGCTGCAAATTCATATGCCCTAAACTATGCTACCACCCCAAAGGCTGAGGGACTCAACTTTCTACTCCCTTCAAAGTGTGTCTGACACTCCCTCATCTAAATGTCTGGTTCATAAAGTTCCTGAAGCTGGCACTGACATATTCTTTTTGCTTCTGGAGGAGAGAAAAATTCATGCTACTTAACATTAATTTTTTTTTTCTCCACACCAAACATTTTCTTTTTTGTCTTCCATCTCTTTATAGGACAGAGAAGAAGGCTGGACAAATGGACAACAAAACAAGCCAGTCTCCCAACTGTGGCTAGCAAATTAAATTACCATTCAGTGACCCTTTGCATTTGGAGTTCTTCAACCCAAGTGCAGCTAACGCTACTACAATTCTAAATTACAACCGTATAGGGTACACTTATTTCCGAATAAATATTGTGGTAAATTTCTTCATAAAACAAATAATTCCTTTAACATGGGGGTAGGGAAGCAAATCACTATTGTTTAACAGTTTTTAAAGAAGGTATGCCATTGTGTAATAACACTTTGGATCATCATACTAGTAAAAAAAACAATATTAATTATGTGTTTATTAGAATGATAAAAATCCAAGGTGAACCTGGGCCCATCAGTTTCTCAATATTACTTCTCATGAAAAGTGGCTGTACCCCAGGAAAGAGCAGCAGGTGTTATGCTAGAATGTTGAAAAAAGTTGGAGAGTACTTGGCAGGCTCTTCTTTGATATTCTTCTCTTTACTCAGACCAAAGCTCACACCAGTAGGGGGTGAAAGGCACTAAAGCAGGGTCCTTTAACAACTGAGGCTTAAGAAGTGATTTCAAGGACAGTGGGGAAGCCAAAACCTGCTTTCATTAATAAACCCCAAGTCTCCTTTGAAAAATCTTCCCATCTCCTGTTTACAGTCCAATGACCCAACATGATCCATATCCAGACTTTTTCCTACACCAATATCTTAGATTCATTTGTTGAACAAATAAATTAGTGAACAAAGGCACACTCAGACAATCTATTATTTTCTTCTTGACAGCTGAGCATGTAAAAGAAGAAAGAGAAAAATAAGAAATTCCTAACATATACAGTCACATTGACTGCTCATGGGGGAACTAACATCTTTGCAGTTATGAACAACGTATCAAATACAAATCTTAGATTAACAAGAGAGCATTTTCATTCTTGCTTAGCTTGAGTGGGCTCAGGCAATGTTGAATTTTACCTGAGCCCTGCATTCTTGGAAAACAGTGACATGCAGGAAATTCTCCATCTTTTCGTTTTTTTGGAAAATGGCTTCCTGCCAAGAACCACCTTTCACATATGACTTAGGTAAGATTCCAAGGTGAGCCCTAGTTACCTAAGACCCTGAAAATTACCATACTTTGTCTCATAAGTGATTAGCTTCATTGTTTGTCCCTACTGTTCAATCTTGACAGAACACCCTCGAATTTAACCACACTTTAATCGAGCTTCTCCTTTTCCAAGACCCCTGAAGTTTGGCCCAGTCTTAAGCATAAGCAACCATTATAGAATAATTAATGAAAATGAGCTGACAAAAAACAAAAACAAAAAATATTCTGCTCAACTATCTGATTGTGCCACCTGATAATCGTACATACCCACCTCTGGTTCTTTCTAGTCTTATTGACTTCCCTTCATAAAGGAAAAACCCTTTCTTGCTGGCTTGCTTGCTTTCCTTCTTTCTTATTTATTTATTTATAAAGAGAGAGAGAGAGATAACAAGTGGGAGAGGGTTAGAGAGAGAGGGAGAGAGAGAAACCCAAGCAGGCTCCACACTGTCAGCACAGAACCCAACGCAAGGTGCAATCTCAGGAAAGGTGAGATCATGACCTGAGCTGAAATCAAGAGTCAGACGCTCAACCCAACTGAGCCCTTTCTACCTGGCCTTTGAGATAATTCTACATCTTATGGTTGGAGTGTTTTTTTCTTTCTTTCTCTCTCCCTCTATTAAAATAGTTCTCCTTCTTAGATTCAGGATCCTCCTTCTCTCCTATCGCCATATTTCCCCTTTGTTGCAATAATTCACCTCCTCTGTTTCAATGATTTTTTGAATCAGCCTCTCCTTACCTAAGTCAAGATTAGCTTTTTATGTGATATCCCTTATGGGTCAGCTAAAGCTCAAGCTTAATCATTTGAATGAAACTCTCAGTGAGGTGAATTTAAACCATGTTTAATAATTCTATGAACTTTAGCAAACATTTAAGAAAATTGAATTTACATTGATTGTTATTTTCCCTCAAGCACCCAAAGGGAAAAAGAAAAACAAAAAATCCGTACCATTTAAGGGTGTCATTAAAATATAATCAAACCATCGCTTCCACCTGGATGTTGAATTATTATAGGAATATAGAATAAGTGATATATTTAAAAACCTAATTTAATTAACATTTCCTCTGCAACCTTATTCTTGGACTCTCACTAATTGGTTTTATCTTTTACCTATGAAATCTCTCCCAAAAAATGCCATGACAGAATCAATCATTCCCAAGAACATGTAAGAGTAGTTATCATTAAAAATATTTGCACACCACAATACAATTATTAACAATTTTTATTTTGATAATGTGAAGTTGGTGACAATGAGAAAGCAGGGAAAATGGTATATTTGAAGAAGCTTTGCTTGATTTTGAAAACCATCATTATTATTTTTATATAATTGATGAAAAGACATTCTTAAGTAAAATGACTCTGGAAGATGACATATCCATAAATTCACTGAAGAAGTGTCCAGTTTTGGCAAGAGCATTTGTTGAAAAGTCCTCCTCATTTATGAGGAAGACAAAGATGAAAGAAAATGATATGAGTATAGGTATAAGACTACGGGGTTAAAAAGGCCTGAAAGTATAAAATGGAGAGAAAGTGTGTGTGTGTGTGTGTGTGTGTGTGTGTGTATGTGTGTGTGTGTGTGTATAATATATATAAAATTAATATATATTAAATATATATAGATTATATACATTTTAAGGTATCTTCCTTTCAGGTTACCTTAAAGGTATAATCTTTCATTATTTCCAGATAATTCTTCTAGTTTACATTTTAAATAAACTAGGTAAAACAACTAAATTTTCTATTGCTTAGTGAAACACATATTATACCAAAATTTAGCAACAGATTTAGATTTTGACTTATTATTGTAAACAAATATATCTGCTTTTTGCAGTAATTACATGTAGAATAAATCTATCAGATTTGATGATAAAGAGCACTTTAAAAAGACTTTAAAAATAACTTCCTTTTAACTTCATTCTCAATGTTTTTTATTTACATTTCAAATATTACAGGAGAGTTAACTGAAGAAACGTAGAACATTTTATCTCTATGGCTTCCAGAAGATTGAGAGGACCATGGTTGAGAGATTGACGAGAGGCGATAATAGAACACCAAGTTGTTCTCCAAAGTCAGTTTCTTTGTTCCTAATGTATTCTGTATGAGTTTCTGATTTCCCTGAGAATTAGGAACAAAAATCTCTATGCCTTCATCCAGAAGCATCACGTAGACACAGACCCCCAAGGAAATGGTAATGTGGAAGACACTACACTCAATCTCAGTAATAAATGCTCTGGGAAAAGAAGGTTGGCCCCAACTAGTCAAACAAAATTTAGGTTAGCAGTGAGATAAGGCAGTTGCACAGGCTCTGAACCACAGGCAAGATAAATGTCTGATCCAATCAGCACCTGCTAGTTCAGGCAACTGCACCCATATAGAAGGTGACTTTCATGGAGGAGCCATTGTGCCTATATAACACCATTCTGGCCCCACAGCATAGCAGTGAGAGAATAAGAGTCTTCACACATGAAATAATAAAAATACAAAATTTACAAAGACTACTATTATCTGATGCTTTCTCTAAACAGCATTAGCACTCCAATCTTATCTGCCAACTCTTCAGACCATGGGAAGGATATCTACTGATTTTAAAGGCTGTCCCTTGTTTGAGTCTTGAAATTTGGATTCTAAAACTGTGAAAGAGTTATAACTAAATTAGTCATCGTATTGGATCACATAGATGAGTTCACAACTTTGATATTTGTTTTTACCATTTCACCTCTCCCTCACTTTGAGATATAATTCACATGGAATAAAATGTACTCATTTAGTGTACATTGTGATAAACATTGATAATTGTATGCAACCTTATAGTCGCCACCAGAAAGAAGATATAGAAAAATCCCCAGCATTCTAAAACTGCTCCTTGTGACTCTTCATTGAGGATCCCCTTCCCCATTTCTGTCATAGGCAACTACTGATCTTCCATCACTATAGTTTTTCTTTTTTTAGAATTTCATATAAATAGAACAATGCAGAATATGACTTTTTTTGTTTTACTTCTCTCACTTAGCATGGTGTTTTTTTTTGAAATTCATCTATATTGTTGCATGTCTCAAGATTTTGCTCCTTTTTACTGTTGAGTGATGCTATGTAATATAGATCACAACCAACATTTACCAGTTGATGGACATTGAGTTGTTTCCAGTTCTCTGCTTTTAGGAAGAATGATATATTGAATATTTGTACACAAGTATTTGCGTTTTCATTTTTTATTGGATAAATACTTAGGAGTAAGAGTACAACCCAATGCTGGGTCGTAGCATTCATGTATGCCTATTTTATAAGAAATTGGCTTCCCATTTTTTAAAGTTGTACCATTTTGCACTGCTACCGGCAACATATGAGGGCTTCTTGACAACTTTTAGTATTGTCAGCCTTTTGAACTTTGGTCATTCTCAGAGAACTAAAGGGTATCTCATTGTGGTTTTAATTTTCATTTCCTGGATATCTAATATTGTGGATTGAATTGTGTCTCTTCAAAGAAATATTGAAATCCTAAGCCCCTTTACCTCATAAATTGACCTTATTTGGAAATAACCTCACTGAAGATCTATTTAGTTAAGATGAGGTCATACTGGAGTAGAGTAGGCATCTAATCCAATATGACTGGTGTTGTTATAAGAAAACAGCCGTGTGAACAGGGAGGTACAGTTCAATAAACAATATCTTCTTAACTGACTGTATGTTGCCTGAAATTGCCCCAATAAGGACTTCATTGAAATTAAATGCTTTTAATTACATTCAACAAATATTCATGGGAAGACTTATGTGGCCAAGTGCTAAAGAGTTTTAGTGCTGCCTGAAGACATGTTCACTGCCCCGAAAGCTTCTAGCAAAATTAAATTTGAGCAGATTACACCCAAATAAGAATAGGAATGAATAGTTGAATGTAAAAAAGAGTAAAATAAACTCTGAGAAAGGAATTTAATGCACATAGATTCTAAGGAGGAGAAGATATAGCTTCTAGTGTTGGAGATAAGAAAGTGTTCATGCAGAAAGTATCTGAGGTAAGTTTTGCAATATAAGCAGAATTTCAGAAGATCTTGCAGCTGAAAATAAGGCATTCCTACTTTACATTTCCATCTGGAGGCACATCTTCATGCCTCTGAAACAGAACATGTACAAATCTGGACACAGGTCCTTCTGCTTATGCTCTGTTCTGTGGTTAATAACATCAGTGTCGGGGCCTGAGGTTACAAATTTGAGATTCGTGTTTAACTACTCCTCTTTTTCAACCTTCTGCATTCAAACTGTTCTTTTGATTTGCCTCACAACCATCTAATTATCATTTTATGCTTAAAAGAGATAAGTACCTTGATGTCTCTCACTCCAGTCTCCCCCTGTGGTGTGGCCAGCCTTCAGGATGGCCCCCAGTAATCCCCATCTCCTCTTATTAAAATTCTTAGGTTGTACCCTCCCACAATGTCACAGATCTGACAAACATCATGATATTTGTATTCCTTCTGAGATTAGATTATAAAAGACAATCCAATGTCTGTCTTTGTTACATTGTTACTCCCTCTTTTTCTCACCCTATTGGGGTAAGCCAATGGTTATGTCATAGAGCAGTTATGGAGAGGCCCATGTGGTAAGTAACTGAGAGCTCTTGTCAACAGTCACATTGGAAGTGAATGTGTTAGATAATAAACTGTGTTAGAATAATAAATATTCTAGAAACTGTGTTAGATAATAAATATCTAACTCAGAAACTGTGTTAGATAATAAATATTTATTGTTTCAAGATGTAAGTTTTGAGATAATTTGTTATGCGGCAGTAGTGTCTAACTAATGCACCCTCTATGTCTCTTAATTTTCCATACTAATACTAGTCCACTTCTTTTTTTTTTTTTTTTAATTTTTTTTTCAACGTTTTTTATTTATTTTTGGGACAGAGAGAGACAGAGCATGAACGGGGGAGGGGCACAGAGAGAGGGAGACACAGAATCGGAAACAGGCTCCAGGCTCCGAGCCATCAGCCCAGAGCCCGACGCGGGGCTCGAACTCACGGACCGCGAGATCGTGACCTGGCTGAAGTCGGACGCTTAACCGACTGCGCCACCCAGGCGCCCCCGTCCACTTCTTATTTAATAAAATAATAATCAACCCATTCCCTAGCACTTTTCATGTTGTGTTGTGATTTCATTAAGGTGTGTCTGTATTTACTGCAGAACTAGATAGATAACTACTCAAAGGGTTGGGAAATGGAGCAAAAGACATGGAGGGCAAGTATGGGCTATATTTGAAAAGTTGTTAGACTGGATTCTAGAAGAGTAATTGAAGATGCCCTGGATAAATTAATTTGCAGATATATTGCAGAGATTATTGGCTCTGAGAAGGAAAGAATTTATAACGAAATTTGGTTAAGGCCTGGACTTTGCATTAACCATGTCACCCAGTAGGGAAGAGAAACCTGAGGAATATGTTAAAGTACTAGCAACTTGAAAGGAAAATGCAAGCAAGGGAAAGAAAGGTTATACACACAGGTCAGGGTCCAAAGGATGCGTGCATATGTATGTGTGTGTATATATGTGTGTGCATAAGTGTGTTCATGTGTGCACGTGTGTGTGTTGTGGGCATGGGATTGGAAAAGAAGTGTAAAGGAAAGGTTTCTTATAGGATGTAGAGAAGAAGTGGAAATTGCAGAAAAATGCTTAAAAAAGTAGAGAAATGTCAGAGATTCATTTGCCTTTCTTTTTCAGTCTGATTAATGGAGCAGCAGCATGATAGAAAAGGCTACAGTATTAGAATCCAATACACCTGTTTGGAATCCCAGTTTGGTGTTTAAGAAATTAATAATATCCATGAATTACAGTTTTGTATTTTAAACTTTAAGAGTAAAGCTTTCTTTCCAGGTTAAATGTATTAAAATTAGCATCTGCGAAGGAACTTGCATGGTGGTGGGCCCATCAGCATTCACAGGAAAGCCCGATGAAAGTCTCCCAGCATTTTCCATACAGGCCTACGTGTGTCTATGGAGTTCTGATTTATATCCTATGGTTACTAAAAAGTACACAGAAATGTTTAAATTAATGCATTCCCTTCTCTGCAGCAACCATTTGCTACAAAAAAGAACTTCCCCAAACGAATATGACAATGCTCATTCTGAAATTTTAGTGCACCCCGTTTTTTATAGCAAGTGGTCATTATTAGTATTTCAATTTCTAGATCATACAGTTGTTCATTCCACTATCCCTTGCATTCAGGGTGCTTCTCAATCTTCTATTTTTTTATTGCTTTCCATTTGACCCATGCTGTTCATGAGATCAGCAATGGCATCTCTGAGAATTTTAATGTACTGATGGAAAGGGGACTAGAAGACCTCCCTTTCCAATCATAAATTAAGTCTTGGGGCAATGGTGTCTGTTCTTAAGACCTTATTACTCTAATGGGACCCACCCAGGATTTTGAATTAAATAGCCGTATTATTTATTTAGTAGAAAAGGTTTTTAGGAGTTAGTATTTCCTAGCATAAAATCTGCCCATTATTTAATGTATGCATATAGAGAATTTGATTTCTCCCTATGTACATACTTTTCAGGACACTATTTGTCAAATTGGAATTTGAAAACGCTAAAGCTATATATTCGGATTGACCTAGATCACCAATGAACCATAATAAAAACAACACATGAGCTGTAATTCTTTGCAAAGGAGCAGCAATTCAACACCTCATATTCCAGCTGCCTGCAATGATATAATAAAACAAATTGTGAAACCTGATGCTTTATTATAGGCTTGGTATATGAAAGCAAAAACCCTAGTCCTTCCTCTTTCAGTGACTAATGACTGAAATTCATCATTGATCAGCAGGTATCCCTTTCAGCAAAGAAAAGGTTAATGCCCTCTCTTGCTTGCCTCTGTCTCCAGGTGAAATGGAGTCTCTGTCTTTTACTTTATCATACAGAGTCCTTATATCTTGGAATTTCTTCATACCTTTCTGTGACACAAATTGGATTTTTATATACTATTTTTTTTAATTCTGTTTATAGATTTATATTAAAAAAATGAAACTAATGGGAGTGGTGTGGGATGGGGGCTTAGATTTTTCCCCTGGCTTTCTCTTTTATTAGCCATCATAAAAGTTTTTTTTTTTTTAATCCACAATTCATAACCAGGAGCAATAACATAAAAATCAATAAGCAAGAAGTTAGGGTCTCACCAGCCATCCCAAAGAATTTAAACCCTTTTTTCACATCTAGTTTAGAAGATGCCAGTTGAAAGCTAAATCAATGCCTAGATGTGTGACTTTCTTGAACTCTATGCTGAGGTAAAAGAATTGTGCTTCATTTTGTGGGTACCTTCTGTCAGGACAAGGATGGAAAATCCAAAATCAGGCAAATGTCTCTTTACTTCTTTAAAGGACTGACATAGTTCTTCCTCTGTCAATTGTTAATATTATCTGGATAAAATGCTAGCTGATAACAAATTTAGGAAAAAGATCCCTTCCAGGAATGTTTGTAAAGTCTTTCAGATCCCAAGGATTGAGGATGGTGTGGGGCTGGAGCTGTGGGAGATGGACCAGTGAGTGGTTAAGGAAACAGGCTCTGCTGTCGAAAGGCTCCCCACCCCAGCACTAACCAGAGGAGTATACCCTGGTTGTCTAATGTATAAATATTATTTTTATTTCTGCCTTACAGACTAGTTGTGAAAATTAAGAAATATTATTCATTAAAAATACCCAAATTCAGGTGTTTGGGTGGCCCAGTCAGTTAAGGGTCCAACTTCAGCTCAGGTCATGATTTCATGGTCCTTGAGTTCAAGCCCCACATTAGGCTCCGCACTGACAATGGGGAGCCTGCTTGGGATTCTCTCTCTCTCCCTCTCTCTAGCCTTCCCCCACTTACTTTCTCAATCTCTTTCTCTCTCTCTCTTAAAATAAGTAAATAAACTAAAAAATAAAAGTACCCCAGGCACCTGGGAGGCTCAGTTGGTTTAGCGTATGACTTCGGCTCAGGTCACTATCTTGTGGTTTGAGAGTTCGAGCCCTACGTGGGGCTTTGTGCTGACAGTTCAGATCCTGGAGCCTGCGTCGGATTCTGTGTCTCCCTCTCTCTGTGCCCCTCCCCCACTTGCACTGTGTCTCTCTCTCTCAAAAATAAAGATTTAAAAAAAATTAAAAAATACCTAAGCTCAGGGGTGGCTGCGTGGCTTAGTAGGTTGGGGGGGTGACTCTTGATTCCAGCTTAAGTCATAATCTCATGGTACGTGAGATCAAGCCCCAGGTCGGGCTCCATGCTGAGTATGGAGTGTGCTTGGGATTCTCTCTCTCCTGCTCTCTCTGCCCTTCTCCCACTTGTGTTCTCTATCTTTCAAAAACAAGCAAACAAACAAACATTTAAAAAATTACCCAAAATCATATCAGCAGGGGCACTACTTTTCCCTCCCAGTAGCCACCCTTGCTAGGGGTTTCCTTCTTCCTTGCCTCTCATGCCTCTCAAGCCACCCAAGTTGTGCTTCCGTGACTTGGAACCAAACATAACCTCACTAATACACATTTTGCAAGGAAAACACACACACACACACACACACACACTCTCTCTCTCTCTAAGGGAATACCTAAAGTGTGTGAAGATTCTAATAGTGGCACACAAAGCATTTTAAGTACAAAATTGACATATATTGTCAGGAAAACAGAGGTTTGATTAAGTTTAAACAGAATCATATCAATCATTTATTGAATTGCTTCAACTGCTGTGTATGTCTATCGTGCTATTATATTGTTATGCTGGCTCTTTTTTTTTCCCTAAATAATAAGTACTTTTTATCATCAATAAAATAACTGCAATTTTTATATATACACAGAGTCATTTTGAATATGAACAAAAGTGCATCTTTTATAAATCAGACCTTATTAGACAAAGAGCTGGTAATGGGGAAAATCAAAATAGTTTGCCTTCATTCCTTCACACTTTTCTTTTCTCTATTTTTCTCTGACCTTCTAATTCCTCTTTATAACCTTCTGGAAAGCAAATGTTTCAGTTGTGATATTCTATTTAAATCTGCCCCAGGCTCATAAAGCTTCATACATTTTCCTTTTCACTATCCCTCCCTTATTATAAATACTATTATTTTATTTATAAGATTATAGCAAGCTTCTAGGGGAAAAGACTGTCCCCAAAGTAAGTCATTTTAAGGTGTTAATGACAGTGCGCACATTCCCAGGTCGCTGTTATTAAAAAGATAATATTTTAGGAGAATTGCTTTATTAAAATACGTGAAATGGGAAGCTACCTTTTTTTCTGGGGTCTTTTAGAAATTCAGCGCTAATTAAGTTGATTGGACTGAAGGATATTTAACGATTTTTGCCATTCTCATATCTTATGATTTTTCTTACTCCTAGTTCTTGAATTCTTACAAACCAGTTACTACATCACTGAAAAAGTCCTGGCCAGTGTAAAGGTTAGTGGGAAAAATTAATCATCAGTGTAAAGTACTGCAAAATGTTAAACAGTTTTATTTGCATTAGATTATTTCCCACTTATTTTAGACGAAGACTGTGAAAGCCTGTACATCTGTTGTATGGCATCTTGGAGAATATGTTGGCAGTTCTCAAACTTTACTATGCATAAGAATCACCTCGATAGATCAATAAAAATTTTACCTTCCCCTCCATCTTCTCCAATATATACTTTCTTTCATCCTTTTTTTTAATGGTTTTTCCTCCACTTCCCTATGGTCCCCTGTTTGTCCTGCTTCTCTCCCCACTCCCCATCTGATTCAGTAGTCTCTGTGGGACGAGGAAACTGCATTTTAACCACTATCTCAGTTGATACAGAAGTCGAAGATCCCCAAATCATTCTTTGAGAAGACTAGAGAGTCCAATCCCTTGTTTCACTACTATGGAAAAAGCCCAGAGAAGTTGCTACGTATTGGAGTGATAGCTAATTTTAAAATTGGAAATATAAAGACATGTATAAATATAGGTAGAGATCTACAGATCTTAGAAAACCATAAAAGGCTTGCTATTGGCCATTTTTCTCTCATACTTATTTGCTCTTGTTTAGATTTCCACCCTTTGACTCTGGTTCAGTTTAACCTTTAACATAATTAACACCAGCCGAAGCTCAGGGAACTTCTCCATACCTCAGAGTAATTGCCTGAAAATGAACCTCATCTTCCAGGTGCTGGCTGCACTGTCCATGGAGACCTCACCCAGCCCATCCTTGCTTTTAAGGCTTCACCTAACACTGACCATTTCCAGCCCAAGTTCATACCAACCCTCACTGTTCTTTACACTGGCCCCTCCCTTGACCCAAAGCCTTTCTTTCCCCTTAGAAAACATAAGTTTAGTTATGAAATTCTAGACAATGCAACAAAAAACAGAGAGGCTAAACATCTTTTTTCCAGATGCTTCATATTCTCTTTGCAATAAAATTTCTGAGGAAATGTGAATGTAAGGTTAGTTATCATTTCATTTTCGTTTTTTTGAAGGTGAGATGTGCCCAATATGTCCTGAATATTTCCCTCAGCTTGACCAAGTTTCTTTCTGCCTCTAGACCCCTGACCTCCCTTTCCTTAGAGCATTTCCTTTGGAAAACTTATAATTGCAAATTCTTTTTCTGCCCCTTTGCGATGTGAATCTTTTAAAAAGCTTCTTGCCCATTTCACAACTCTGGACAGTCTTTTTCAAGGATCTAGGAACCAACTTTTTGAAATGTAATCAGTAGGGTAACGGTCCTGCCGTCTCCCAGCCTCTATTCCCTGGTCTCTGCATGAGGGTGGGAGCCTGATTTCAGTGGACACCTGGCTCCAAATTATAAAATTACCCCTTCTCATGAAGATAAGGGAAAACTTATAATCCTTTAGATACGGCCAATTAATGATCACAGATGGCCTCCTCTTTCTACCCTACCTCTATCCCTGTCTCTGCAGGGGTAGATATCCCAAGAGTCCCAGACGTAGCTGCACAAAACACAAAAAACAAACAATAGCTACCCCAGCTCCTAAAACCTCTTGAGCACTTTGTTTTCATGGAGTTGAGCTCAAACTGAGTTCTGGCTTCTGTTCCCTTTTGCAACAGCCTTGATTAAAGTTTTCCTTGCCTGTTTAAACTTGTTGCAACTTTTCTTGTGGTAGGTGCTAAATAAACATTTTGAAAAATCTTCCCACTCCATATTGGGATGGTACATGAAACAGGTATGTGCCTGCCAAATAAATATTTTAAGGTGGGAATATTTCTTTATTTGAGAAGACATATTTTTATTCACACTGAAGAAAAATACTGGCATACTTGCATCAATTATTATCATCCACAATAGCATACTTTTAGAAGAGGAAAAATGATCATTTTAATTTTAATTTCTATTTTACATCTCTGAAAGAAAAGGATCTAGCTTTTTAAACCTTAAACTCAGATCCTTTAATTCCTTCTGGAGATGTTCCTAATAGGTAAAAAATTAAAAAAAAATAAAAACCTTTATAATTTGTTGCCTAAGAGGCAGCAGTTCATTTTAATGGCTAATTTCAAGGGATTATCATGATTAGCCTTTGATTCTAACGTCCAAAATTGGTGAATTCCATTAACTTTTAATGGTATTTTTTTTCATCATCCAAAATGGACAGACTGTAGTTTTGTCTTTTTTTTAGCTCTGTTGGGACAATAATTGTGTTTATATTTTATAGGACTGAAAGTTCAGAAGTTTGACATTTTGCTGTTGTTTTTAACTCTTGTCACTGACTCATGGTTGGATTTTGAACAAATCAGTTGATGACTTTATTGTTACTGATTTGCCTCCCAAGATACTCTGAGAAATCAGAAACTACCTGAAAACTGCTCTCTATTAGTAATAAGAGTGAAACTCCTACTATGTTAAATAAAGAAAGAGAAATGTGTAAATAAGGTTAGGTTTTAGTGTACGAGCCAAAGAATACTGCTTGGTTAATGCTCAGCACACATTCACATCAGATCTCTGGAAGCTACTAGTTGATATTCTAGGTGAACACTGATGTTTACAATTTTATTCAACGAGGTTAAATACAAATAAATAAACTAGCAAATATTTCTGTGTCTCTGTGTGTGTGTACAAACACACACACACACACACACACACACACACACAGGGATTGTTGGTGGATTATGTTTCTTTTGAGTGATTAAAAAAAAGTAGAATGCATAACAACAATCCCATGTACCAGATATATGACTGAAAAATTTTGGCATCATCTTTACTCCATTGCTTAAATGTAAGGTAACCAACAATGCCAGATTTGAATTATATCAGCACTGTCTTTGCAGGGGTAGATATCCCAAGAGTCCCAGATGTAGCTGTATAAAACACAAAAAAACAAACAAGAAATCATCAAAAAAATAACATAAACAATGATAGGTTTGCATTACCTTGAAAAATATCATGTCAAGATTTAACTAATGAAAATACTTTATGACTAATTAATATTCAGCCACATGTTACACTTGACTGTTCAAAAAAAAATAATCCTAAATTTTAGCAGATTGTAATAACTTGGGTTGGTGCATTTCTTCCCTAGGAAAAGAGTAACCTCTGACCTATGTCTGTTATATGCAATCATAAACTGCTAACAAAGAAAATCAACAAACAAAAATGTATTCTGCTAGCACTATGTAACATGTTTTTCTCTTCTTGGGAAGTTGAACACCCGAGCTATTACATACCTTTAGTAGAAGCCAATATGTGGTATATTTTGTAACAACGATCTTCAACAGTCTATAGTGCATGGATTGACATTCTTAAAAGTGTGTATCTTTGTGAAAACTAATTTTGCAGTGTACCTTCTGCTGAACGTAACTCCAAATTGGTCATGGCTGATTTGTGCCATAGTCTATGCTATCCCAAGTGATGGGGGTAAAGGGATGGTCATTAACACTTAGAGCTTTTTATTTTGTTGCTCTGATGTTTAAAAATATTTTCATATATGAATATGTAAATGATGAAATATTTTTTCTTGTCCTTAGAAGAGTTTCGAGTAATGTTTTATTAATAGGATTCCCTGAAAAAAATTACACTTCCTAAAGACCAGCGTATTTTAAGTGGGAGTTCACACTTCAGTTAAATGCAATGATTTCCTAACATGCATTTATAATCCTAGAATTTTGCATAAATAAAATAGGTATTAAATATTCTGATCAGGAAAGGAAAAGCTGTATTGGTTCTTTGAAAATACAATAATATTTTAAAAGACAAAGAAAATCAATGGTTTGAAAGAGAAGCAGTTTGGAACAGATCAGCAAACATGAGTGCTATAATCACAACCACTTTTGATGTTTTTTTTTTCAGTGAAGTTTGCAATAAAAATTATCATACAGAAACAATGATACAAATAAAATTTATTATAGGGTTCTTTTTCCTTGTACCCATGAATCTCCAAATAAATGTATTTTTTTAACCACAGGAGATTCCAAATGCAGAATAAGCTACATATTTTTGTGATATCCAATAAAAGATTTCTACAGTAACCAGTTTGTTGAAAGATGGGGTTTAGTTTACATTTTCAGTCATTGTAGGACTGAAAGTTAGGTATCAGTTAACATTAATGCTGGGCCAAAATTAATAATGATAAGGTGGTGGGGTTGTGTGAGGAGGGAGGGGCAGGGAGAAGGTGGGTGCTCTGATGAAGGCACAGAGGAAAATTTACTGGTTTAAAATGTGGTTACTCTCTGTTATCAATTTAATAAGCATACACTTCCAGCAAGGAACATTATAGAAATGTTAACTCTTACAGAAAAACGGATCTTTACGTGTTCACCAGAAAACAGGCTATGGGTTTAGAACTTGTCAGAATGATGGATACTCTACTTTTCAGAGGCTCTTCTGTAAATTTCCACAACATGCTTTGGTTGGGGAAAAAGAAAAACTCTGCCTCTTATAATAACATGGATAGGTAATGAAGTCAATAAACAGTTTCTTATTTTAGTTAAAGCAAGTCAACTTCAGTGGGCATTGTTGCATGTTGTTGAGTCCGAATTTCAGGACATTCATTGGCTTATTTAAAAACTTATGTCCCTAAAATTTATATAAAGATTAGAGGATAACTCTTCCTTATGCTTTCTCAAAATATTATTTTCTTCTTAAAAAATTAGGAAAAGAAAATTGAAGTTAAAGGGGAGAAAAAGAGAATGTTTACAAAAATTGTGAGCCTGGTGACATACAGCCCTTTCATGTACACCCTCATTGTCTAATTCTTAAATTAACAGGATTTTTAGGGGGTAGAAAAATATATAAAATCTCATGACATTTAAATATTAAAAACAAACAAATAAACAGAAAAAATACTGAGTCAAGTATAAAATTCAGGTCACAGTCTATTGACGATGCAAAATAAAGAAGTTTTTCTCAGTGACTGTTGATTTCTTTTGAATGATCTTTAGTTACCTGACAAATTGGGAGATATGTTACTCTTCCTCACACCTATTCTTAAACTGCTTTAGATAATAAAAAACAAATGTTTATAAAATGTAATTTTCTTAATGTTATGAAATTACAATGTACATATACAGAGTTAGGACCCCCTGCTTCTGTGGGAAGAAATACATTGCACTGAGAGAAGCTCTCATGAGGCTTCTTAAGTCTCAACTGCACTTTTTGAGAATTTTTTTCCTAATTTAATTTAAACTTTAGTTAGATAATATATAACGTAATACTGGTTTCAGGAGTAGAATTCGGTGATTCATCACTTACATTTGACACCCAGTGCTCAACACAACAGTGCCTTCCTTGAGGCCCATCACTCATTCTTCCCATCTCCACCCACCTCTCTCCCAGCAGCCCTCAGTTTGTTCTCTATTGTCAAGAGTCTCTTATGGTTTTCTTCTCTCTCTTTTATTTTTCCCTTTGCATATATTCATCTATTTTGCTTCATAAATCCCACATATGAGTGAAATCATATGGTCTTTGTCTTTCTCTGACTGACTTATTTCATCTAGCTCCATCCACGTTGCTGCAAATGGCAAGATTTCAATTCTTTTTGATGAATGAGTAATATATATATATATATATATATATATATATTCTTTATCCATTCATCGGTCGATGGAAACTTGGGCTCTTTCCATAGTTAGGTTATTGTTGATAATGCTGCTATAAACATCAGAGTGCATGTTCCCCTTTGAATGTGTTTTTTTTGTATCCTTTGGGTAAATACCTAGTAGTAAAATTGCTGGATTTTAGGGTAGTTCTATTTTTTACTTTTTCAGGAACCTCCATACTATTTTCCAGAGTGACTGCACCAGTTTGCATTCCCATCAACAGTGCAAAAGGGTTCCCCTTTCTCCATATCCTTGCCAACATCTGTTGCTTCCTCGGTTAATTTTAGCCATTCTGATATGTATGAGGTGGTTTTGATCTGTTATTTCCCTGATGATGAGTGATGTTGAGCATCTTTTCATATGCCTGCTAGCCATCTGGATGTTTTCTTTGGAAAAGTGTCTATTCCTAGGGTCTTCTGCCCATTTCTTAATTGGATTATTTGTTTATTTATTTGTTCTTTGTGGGAAAGGGTGTTGAGTTTGATAAGTTCTTTATAGATTTTGGATAATAACCCTTTATAAGATATGGCATTTGCAAATATTTTCTCCCATTCCATAGACTTCCTTTTGGTTTTGTTGATGGTTTCTTTCACTGTGCAGAAGCGTTTTATATTGATGAGGTCCCAATAGTTCATTTTTGCTTTTCCTTCCCTTGCCTCCAGAGACATGTCTAGTAAGAAGTTGTTTTGGCCTAGGTCAGAGAGGTTGCTGCCTATTTTCTTCTCTAGAATTTTGATAGTTTCCTGCCTCACATTTAGGTCTTTCATCTATTTTGAGTTTATTTTTGAGTATGGTGTAAGAAAGTGGTCCAGTTTCATTCTTCTGCATATTGCTGTCTAGTTTTCCTAGTGCCATTGGCTGAATAATCTTTTTTCCATTGGATATTCTTTTCTGCTTTGTCAAATATGAGTTGATCATATAGTTGTGGGCCCATTTCTGGGTTCTCTATTCTGTTCCATTGATTTATGTGTCTGTTTTTTGTGCCAGTACCATACTGTCTTGGTGACTACAGCTTTGTAATATAACTTGAAGTATGGAATCGTGATGCCTCCAGCTTTTCTTTTCTTTTTCAGATTGCTTTGGCTATTTGGGGTATTTGGTGGTTCCCATGAAAATTTTATGATTTTTTGTTCTAGCTCTGTGAAAAATGTGGGGGGTATATTGATAGGGATTGCATTAAATGTGTAGATTACTTTGGGTAGTATGGACATTTAAACAATGTTTGTTCTTCCCATCGATGAGCATGGATTTTTTTTCCCATTTTTTTTTTTTTTTGTCCTCTTCAATGTCTTTCATAGATCTTCTATAGTTTTCAGAGTACAGATATTTTACCTCATTGGTTAGGTTGATTCCTAGGTATCTTATTGTTTTTGGTGCAATTATAAATAGGATAGATTCTTTGATTTCTTTTTCTGCTGCTTCATTATTGGTATATAGAAATGCAACAGATTTCCATACATTGATTTTATATCCTGTGACTTTGCTGAATTCATGTATTAGTCTTAGTAATTTTTAGGTGTAGTCTTTTGGGTTTTCTATAGAGTATCATATCATCTGCAAATAGTGAAAGTTCGATTTCTTCCTGGCCATTTTGGATGCCTTTTACTTCTTTTTGCTGTCTAATTGCTGAGGCTTAGATTTCCAGTATTATTTTAAATAGTAATGGTGAGAGTGGAAATACTGTCTTTTTCCTGACTGTAAAGGAAAAGCTCTCAGTTTTTCCCTTTGAGGATAATTAGTTGTGGGTCTTAGTATACAGCTTTTATGAAGTTGAGGTATGTTCCATCTATACATACTTTATTGAGGGTTATTATCAAGAAAGGATGCTGCATTTTGACAAATGCATATTCTGCCTCTATTGAGAGGATCATATGGTTCTTATCCTTTCTTTTATTAATGTGGTATATCACAATGATTGATTTATGAATATCGAACCACCCTTGCATCCCAGGAATAAATTCCACTTGATTGTGGTGAATAATTCTTGCATTTTGATTGAGACTTTTCTAGACCCTCAATGCCCATTGTGATTTATTAGTTCAAGTCGATTTGGGCAACTTGTAAACTCTGTGTATATATTTGTGTGTGTATGCATGTGTGCATGTGTATTTATGTATGTATCTATCTAATACTCTGCTCTCAATTCTAATGTATGGGAGGGGTTGGGGTGGGATTTCTACACCATCAACCACTTACTTCTTGGACATCAGCTGGATGTCCTACTATTCAGCTCAATTCTGACACTATCTACCTGGACATAGCATCTAATACCACAAGTTGAAGATTCATTTCTACAAGATTGCCCACCCCAACCAATGTCCTTTCAGACTGGACCAGTTGCAAGTACAGTGCCTCTGCGCTTCTGACTGGCATGCTATTATAGATCAGAAATTCCAATGATGCCCTCCTTGGGTTACATTAATTTCCTAGAAAGGCTTACAGAACTCAGAGAAACATGTTACTTACTAGAATACTGGTTTGTTATAAAAGGATAGAACTCAGGAATGGTCAGATGAAAGAGATGCATAGGAAAAAGTATGTGGGAAAGGGGTTCAGCTTCCGTGCTCTTGGAAAACAACATTGTCTCCCAATCTCTACATGTTCACCAACTCTGAAGCAGTCCAATCCCCAACCTTTGGGTTTTATAGGAGGTTTTATTACCTAGGCATGATTGATTAAATCTTTGGCCATTGGAATTGATTCAACCTCCAGCCCCTCTGCACTCCTCTTAGGTTAGAGAGATGGGACCGAAAGTTGCAACCCTCCAATCACATGGTTGATTCTCCTGGCAACCAGCCCCCATCTTTAGGTACTTTACAAAAGTCATCTGATTAACATAAACCCAGGTGTGGTTGAAAGGGATCTTTTGTGAATATCAAGACACTTTTATACCTCTTACCAGTTAGGAAATTTCAAGGTAGTTAGGAGCTCTGTGCCAGAAACAGGGATAAAGACCAAACATATATATTTTTATTGTACATCAAAATATCATCATTTACATCCATCTATCTATCTATTATCTATGCATTTATCTCATGTATCTATGCATTTTTTAAAAGATTATTAACCGCAATAAATTGAAAACTAGATTTTCTTGTGTTTGATTTGAAGTTTGAGGCATTAGGGATGCAGTTTGAGATAGGGAAAAAATGCCCATGTCCTAACCCTCAAAATATGTGAATATTTTACTTGACAAGGCAAAGAAGACTTTGAAGATGTGATTAAGGATTTTTGAGATGAGGAAATTATTCTGGATTATCTAGATGGACCCACTGAAATCACAATGGTCCCTATAAATTAGAGGCAGGAGAATATAGTGTCAGAGAAGGAGATGTGGTGATAGAAGCAAAGTCACAGTGATGCCATTGCTGGAAGGGGGCCATGAGCCTTTGGAAGATAGAAGATAGAAAAATTAAGGAACAAATTATTCCTTGGAGCCTCCAGAAGGTTGACACCATGATTTTAACTCCATAAGACTTCTTTTAGGATTTCTCATCTCCATAACTGTAAGAAAATAAATATGTGCTCCTGTAAGCCACTGAGGTTGTGGTCTTTTTTTTTTTCTTAATATTTATTTATTTTTGAGAGACAGAGAGAGACAGAGCATGGGACAGAGAGGGGCAGAGAGAGAGGGAAACACAGAATCTGAAGCAGGCTCCAGGCTTTGAGCTGTCAGCACAGAGCCCGACATGGGGCTCGAACTCCCTACCCGTGAAATCATCACCTAAGCTGAAGTCAGACGCTTAACCAACTGACCCACCCATGCACCCTGGTCATCGTTGTCGTCTTCTTCTTCTTCTTTTTTAAGCAGCAGTTACAAAATCAGCAATTGGAAAGCTAATACACTATCCATGAAGTATCACTTCCAAGAACTTCAAGAGAATGAAATTTTGTATTTTCATGTTATATTGGAAAACAATCCTATATTATATCAGAACATAAAGCCTGATGAAGGGCTCAAACCCACAAACTGTGAGATCATGACCTGAGCCAAAGTTGGATGCTCAATTGACTGAGCTACCCAGGAGCCCCTGGATTTCTTTAATAATTGTAATTTTGCACACCCAACCTCAGTTTCACAAGCATGGTTATATAATTCTGTAATATGTTTTTAAATTTTTTTAAAATTTTTCTTTATTTTTGAGAGGCAGAGAGAGACAGAGTGCAAGTGGGGGAGGGGCAGAGTGAGAGGGAGACACAGAATCCGAAGCAGGCTCCAGGCTCTGAGCTGTGAGTGCAGAGCCTGACGCAGGGCTTGAACCCACGAACTGCAAAATCATGACCTGAACCTAAGTCAGATGCTTAACCAACTGAGCTACCCAGGCACCCCTAATTCTTTAATATTTTTGCCCATCTGTTATGTTTAAGTCATTATTCTAGGCACTATGTGGTGATACAGAGAAGAACAAGACTTGGTAACTGCTTTAAAGATAAGGTTTAAGTAACAATCGTTAACCACAATAAAAGTGAGAAATAAGTGCTAAAGTACTAGCTTGTGATATCAGTGGTGATTAAACATGCACTGATATTCATGGGCAAAGCTAGAGACAGCTCCCTAGAGAAGGTGAGCTACACTGGTCCCTGGGATTGGGAGAAAATGTGGCCTAAGGCTCAGAAATCAAACTTTGGATTTGAATTTACAACCCCACCTTGATGTCTTCCCTTTAATGAGATTCCATTTCTCAAAAAAAAAAAAAAAAAAAAAAAAAAAAAAAAGGACAAATGAGATACTGCATTGATTAATGCATGTAAAATCCTTGGGATAATTCCTGGCACATAGCAAACATTTAGTGGGTGATGATGATAACAGTGATAAGGAAAAGAGAAAATAATTTATTAAGGTTTCACATCATAAATATGAATTCTCATTCCATCTTTGTCTTTAGCTTCAACAATTTCTTCTCCATCTATACACACACACACACACACACACACCTTGCAGATGTGTTAACTAAACACTGTGTTAGAGACCAAGGATAAAAATCAATGCTGTATGAAACATACATATCTCCTGCTGCGGTGGAGCTCATAGTCTAGCGGCGAAACACACAAAAGTCAATTTGCAAGAGTATTAAGTGTGATAAAGAAGAGTTATCTGGTGCTATGAAAGCTTGTAATGGAGAATTAGAGCCCGTCAGGGTGGTCAGGGAAGGATCTCAAGGAACTGATGGTTGAGTTAAAATATGGAAGGGTAAGTTGTAATTATTTGACTAAATAAAGGAAGAAAGGGCACACGAGTGAGAGAAAGCAGAAGATATAAAGGGTCAAGCCCAGGAGATTTTTGGTCAATAAGAAGAAAGCAGAGAGAAGTTTGAGACGATGCTGGAAAATAAATAAAGCCCAGACCACATAGCCCATTAGAAATCAGGTTAGGGATTCTGATCTTTCTTCTAAGAACAATGGGAAGTTATTGAAGTGTTTAAGCAGATGACTTAAATGATCAGATTTCCATTTGGGTAATCTCTACACCCAGTATGGGCCTCCAACTCACAAACTAGAGATCAAAAGTTGTGTGCTCTACCAGTAGAGCCAGCCTGGTGCCCCACAGTTGAATTTGAAATCTACAACTCTATCTCTATGCAGAGGAGAGTTTAAAGGGTGCCAAGGTAGAGGCTGGACCAGTTAAGAGACTATTTGCAGTGGTCCATCTGAGAGATGGTGGGAGCTTAAACTAGGATGGGAATGGTGATATAAGGGAGTAAAGATGATAGATACAGAGGCAAATATAGATACAGATACACATATACATACAGATATAGATATAGATATAGATATATCCTCATAACTGGATTTGTTAATGAAAAAAAGGTGTTAAGGATGATTCCCGAATTTATGGTTATTGTAACTGGATAGATGGTCCTGCCTTTGTCTGAAATAGGAAAAAAAACGAAGTACTTTATTGCTTGACAGAGATAACCATAGGTTCAGTTTAGTAGACGATGCCTTGAGATACTTTCTTAGGCAGTTCAATATGCTAGTTCAGTGCTGGGAGGAAAGTCTGGGCAGGAGATACAAATTTAAGGACAATCTATTTTATAGGTGGCAGTTGAAGTGATAGTCAGGAATGGGATCCCTGATGAGAAATTAAAAATGAAAGAGGTGGGAGACCCAGGAATGAGCCCCCTGGAAGTCCCAGCACAGGTAGGGGATAATGAATTATTAGTGGAATCACTCTGACCTGGTTTTAGTAATGATGGCTATTTAAGTCTAAGTCTGGAGAAAAAGGATCACTGGATCCACTGAAACATGTACTTTCAACAAGCCGGAAAAAAAAATCATAAAATAACGAGAGTTAACAATAATGATAAAAAGTGTAATTAAAATAATAACCATGAAATATAATAGAGATAAGAAGATTGTGAGGATGGATTGCACTTTCGAGAGGAAAAGTTGATGTGCCAGTGAAGACCTGACTCTCTAGTCCATACTTAGGGCCTTGAATATCTTACACATATTCCAAAGTACATCACTTGACTGGGTAGTGGCTCTGCCTATGATCAGAGAATAACTCAGCAAAGGAAAGAATTTTAAAGGTCAATTTGGCCAGAATCTAGGAGAACTCCAGGGTAACTCTTGTAAATGGTTTTGACATCTTAACACTGAGGCATGAAAACAGTGACTAGTTAGCACATAAAACCCATTCTGTATCTTCAATGCTATTCCTAAAGAAAAATTCTATATCTTTACTTTCTCAGCTTTTCAGAAAAGTTTGGATAACATGAAGGCTAGACATTCATGACTAGAGCAACTTTTATATATGTATGTGTATGTATATATATTTATATACATAAATATATATAATATATACAAAAATTATATACACACATACAAACACAATCACTTCAATTTACTGAAGTAAGCTGTCTGGAAGTAATAAATGGATGTAGAAAAAGTGAACAGCTTATGGCAGCAAATGAAAAATTCAGAAATAATGTAATGAAGACAGCCTCTGTGAACATTGCAAAGATGGTTTTAAAATGCGGTCATGAATTTATTTTTGAGATTTATGAAACATTAGTCAGAAACACTGACTAATGTCAGATCTGGGTTTAAAGAAATCTAACTCATCTGGTGGACACACACACACACACACATATATATATATATATACACACACACATATATTAGATCAAGATTTTTTGCTTCTTTTCCTTTAACTTAAGCTATACAATTTTTATTATAAATTGGGCCTATTTCAATAATATTCACTAAAGGGTTGATGAACTATATATCTCAGGGGAGGTTAGCATAATACAACCAAGAGTACAAAAAGAATCAAAAGCTTTGATACAGTATTAAATAGATCAGTCAGTCTTGCCATATGAGTTCAGACTCTCAAAGTCATGTCAATGCACCCTACTGGGAAATTTTACCCAGTCTTTGGAAATTCCATTCTATGTACTAATGAGCTATTAGGATATATTCAGTACTAGATAACACTTTACATTACTTTGGGTCTACTTGACCAATGGACAATACTTTCCTTCTGAAATTGTTTAAAGTTTTTCTTGTTTGTTGTTTATTTTAGATATGGAATCTTATTTTCCTCTGCTCTTGTTTCTGTTTATTTAAAGTAACATTAGCTCTAAATTACATAAAACCCATAATTATTCCCTCTGGTTTATTTATTTTAAAACATACCTTACTGTTCAAATAGTAGGTCAAAAACCTACTTCTTTGTACTAGGATATGCCATCTACAACAATTATCCAAAGGTAACCAACCTTATAAGACTAAAATAAATAAGTTATTTGCAAATAGTTGTATCATACAGACAAGGACACTGTTGGAAATCGTTACACAGTTATCCTAGATATCCTCTGAGTAACAGAAAGTCACTACTTAACAGTTCATTATTAAAAACTTTTATTTTAGTTCATTGTTGCCAAAAGGAATTACCATAAAATAAAAGAGCATTAATGGACAATTAAATAAAGAGGTATAAAATATATAATACAATAAAAGCAATCCACTACAGCAAGGACATTTAAACTACTTTCAATACACTCTAAAGGATTGCTCATCCTCTATTTCCCACACATATTTCATCTACCTGTAAACTATAATTTTTTGAGTTTCTCACTGATTGGTGGTTTAATAGCATGTGCGTTTCTAAGGGTATGGTGGGTGTAAGTGATGCAATAAGAGGCCAGGAAGGGAAGCACCTTTAAATACTTCTACCTTCACTGCCTTAGATTGGAATGGGTTAGGTATTCTCCGCTGCGTGTGCCCAGGGATGCTTAGGAGTGGGCATCTTGCACACTGTCTTTGAAGAAAGGTGTTATGTTTCATCTGGAACATGGTGGGCAAAGAGAGATGGCCTATTGCTGGTTACCTTTCACGTTTAATCAAGTGCTAAAGAGCAAACCCTGTTAATTAAGAATTAATAGCATACACCATTAATGAGACTTTTGTGTTAATGTTCACAGCATTATGTTATTTTTACATTTTTTAGAAAGAATTTACAAGTCTACAAATAAACTAAGGTCAACTTGCTCTTTAATATATAGTTTAACTATATGTTTAAAAATATTTTCATGACCCCATTTTACTGTCTAAGGAGTCCAATTTTGGATAATAAAATATATAGTTGTCTTTGCTTTCTCAGCTACATTGCTGTAGAATTTTCCGATGCTGTGGACTCCATGTATGCTGCTCCCTCCATCTGAAAAACCGTCCCTCCAAAATCCATTGCTTCAAAACGTATTGTTCTTTTAGGGAAACTTCTCTGAATTTCTAAAGCATGTCGGGTCCTAAAGGAGAGAGATTCTTTTTATAACACTGTTTTGTTTTTCTTTCAAACACTTATCACAGTTTAAATTGGATATCTATTAGTGTTATTATTTTCTTAGTGTATATCATGTCCTTATTTTATTTGATATTTTACTCATCAGTCTATCTCCAGAGCCTAGCACAATGCCATCACATGTTAAATACATTAAATTACTTAACAGAATTAAATGCAAGGAATGATGAATACATGCCTAGATGGAAGATACAAATGGGGGCTAAGGAAGTGTTTGATTTAAAATTCAAAAATTCAAGTGTGCATGTGTTTATAGAAAAAAGCCAGCAGAGAGGAAAAGCTTAAAGATACAAGGAAGAGCAAAGCTCCCAATAAAAGCATAAATTTGAGATTGGGCTGACACTGGAGACATAACACATTTTCCATTAGAAATAGAGAAGAAAGAAAGATTGCAGATGTAAGAATTTTGCTAGGTTATTACAAGAATTTGCAATAATACATAATAATAAATCCTATATTTTTTTTTCTGAAAAAAATAGAAAAGGGAGGAAAGAGAGGAGGAGATGGGGGCACAGAGTTTAGAAGAACTCTGTAGAACTTAAAACGAGGGATAGGGAGTGTCCAGGGTCAACTGAATAAAAGACTGGATTGATAATGGAAGACCTAGCTCCTTGGTCATTTAATATTCTCCGGTAGCTCTCAGTAGCTCAGTGTAGGAATGGAGACAAACTATTGACGACATTGACAGGGAATTGCAGATGTTGGCAAAGATGAAAGACTTGTCATGTGCTACGGTATCTTTCCAAAACCATTGCATTTGCTTTCTCTCTTACTTTATGGGAATCTCTTCTCAAATGTCATTTTATCAGAGTACTTTCCTGATGATTCCATTCGAATATTATTTCTTTTTTTGGTTTTTTTATACTTAATATAATTTATTTTCCTTTTAGTTCTTGCCTAAGGGTGATTTGGTAATTATGATTCCTCTCCCCTTCCTTCCTTCTTTCCTCTCTCCCTCCCTACCTCCCTCTCTTCCTTCCTTCTTTCCTTCCTTCCTTCCTTTTTCATATTTATCTCTTCTCTTTAAAATTATGTTATATGATAGTAGAAACAATTTACAAATTGCTAAACCCCAGCCCTAACTATACCCAAAACATAACAGGAGGAGCTCAGACAATATTCAAATCCATTCGTTATTTAAATAGTTATGGCAAAGACCCTGAGCACAAAGAACTTTATAGAAAGAAATTTGGGGGGAAGTGGGGTAGGGATCAGAGGCTGATCAGAGTTCATTTCACATGCAATTGTTTTTAATTTATGTTAATCTCTGTTTAAAGTTTTTAAAATTTAAAGTAGTGACATATTTGTTGGCTCATTTAACTGTCACAATAACTCTTTGAAGTCTCTCCTTTCTTTGTAAATTAATAACGTGCATTTAAAACTATAGGGTGCCTGGTGGCTCAGTTGGTTAAGCCTCTGACTTCCGCTCAGGTCACGATCTCATGGTTCATGAGTTCGAGCCCTGTGTCAGGGGCTAGAGCCTGGAACCTGCTTCAGATTCTATGTTCCTCTCTCTCTGCCCCTCCCCAGCTCACACTCTGTCTGTCTGTCTCTCTCTCTCTCTCTCTCTTAAAAATGAACATTAAAAAAAAAGACTAAACTCTTCTATGAATTTGTCCTATCTCACTCCCTTTCATAATTTCATATTTCCAAAGCACTTTTTCATATATTGATTGCTGTCATCATATTGTATTGAATTATTTATTTATAGAACTTATCTCTTACTATATAATGAATTCTTAAGCTAGTCATCATGTACATACGGTTATATTTGTCAACTCAACAGAGTCTGGCCCTATTAAACATGAATAAATATGTGTCAAATGAATGAATGAATGAATGAATGAATATCTATTTGACAAATAAGGAAATGAAGCTCCTGGAGTGGTTAAATGGTTTACTCAAAGCCACAAAAATGACATGCCTTTTGATAGCTAAATAAAGCTCATTGTCAACTATGTTATACTTTAGCCATGGGTTTACATTCTTAGAACTGCCATGTGAATTTAATATTTTCAAAGAATCTAAGTATGAGCCATTAAAATTTCCAGCTTAAATAAAGAGCCCACTAAGACCTGTATTTTGTTTTGCATGTTTCATATCCTTCTGTGCAAATGTTTTTCACATTAGTTGATCTAAAGCAAAGCAGCATGATTATACAAAGCAGTACAGAGCTGGTGTCATGCAGCCAAATGGGAGGCCCCTTGTGCCACAAAAATCCCTGAAGTCTGAAGAATTCAAAATAAAATAAGAAATCTCGAATAATTTAAATCTTTCTCACAAGAAAATTTTCTTCCATAAATATTGATATGAAAGGATTTGTATAGTAATAGAGACACGTGGAAGTTGTTTTGGGTTATTGGTTCATTACTTTAATGATTTTGTAAGCCAGGTAATCATAACTCTATATAGAATGCTATTCCTTTTGGGGGTATTGGATCAAGAGAGGTTTGGCAAATGTTGGGGATAGGTAAAAGCCACAGGTCTTATAATCAAAAAATGGAAGCATAGTTCAGAAATGTACATATTTATTCTCCATAAAAGTAAGTCAAGTAAAATCTAAGGATTCCATGAGGTGGAGAATAATAAACACACAGATCAAATGGACAAAGCCAGGAGTCCAGAGATATAAAAAAAATATCGAATAAAGATAATCTCCATATGCCTATTTCTAGGGTGGTGACTTTTGCCCTCTGAATTCTTTTTATAATCCCTTCTTAAGTAAAAGTTAGTCTGTAGGGTTTGGTTATCTGGACCTACTCTTCTTGAGGTTCCTCCCTATTTCTAATTAGGGAGTACATGAAGGAAACAGTAGGTATAGGTGTGATACAATTTGTTTGGGGCCTAGGGCAAGAGACCTGACTTCTCTACTCCTCAACTTTCCATCTAATAAGCTTGTGGTGAAAAAAATGATATGAAGTAGTCAATACCTCCAACCTCATAGAGCATGGCAGGTAGTTAACCTGGGATAATTTGCCACAAGCACTGAATGTAGACAAGAGACATAAGGATTTGGAGGAAAATTACTGCAACAATGCAATAGCATTCGCATGATCCCTCCAGTTGCCTTACCCGCAAGTTGACAGGACAGCACAATGGACCTCGATGGAAGCCACATGTGGTGGATTAATTTTGCTGCTGAGAAATCTGGGTCTCAAGGAATCCCCTGCTTTTATAGAAAGCATAAGCAAGCCAGTTACATAAACAATCCTGGAAAATGGCTGAACTGAAAGAGAAGTCGGGGTCTTTTAATTTTGATGCAATCAGTATAAATTTTTGGAGCACAAAAGGCCCATGGAGGAATCCCTCACAACAGAAATTACTTAGAAAATATAATGCATCATTAGCAAAGAGAAATAAAAGTGTATGACCATGCAAAAATGTGTACGTTTTGCATGTTCATAACAGAATTGTTCATAATAAACAAAAAATGAGAACAACTGAAATGTCTATCAGCTGAAGGATGGATAAACAAAATGTGGTACAGTAAAACCTTGGATTGTGAATAACTTGTTCTGTGAGTGTTCTGCAAGATGAGCCAACATTTCCAAAAAATTTTAACATTATAAACGAGCGACGTCTTGCAATATGACTAGTATGTGATGCCGAATGCCACATGATTACAACTAAGCCGATGGTTCCGATCTCTCTCTCTCTCTCTCTCTCTCTCACTGTGGAATTGTGGGTGATAGTCTCCCATGCTCCGATGCTTGGCCTCAGGCCTTGGTGTTTGGCAGAAATCAGTGATTTTTCAGAACGTTGGAAGGTGCCCACAAATGGCACCAGTGTATTTTTTGTCACATCAAAGCACCTCTGGACAGTCCTTTGCTTTTCCATACAAGAGTTTACATTAGTTTACTTAGGAATGTTTTGCTTCATTCTAGGTCAGGCTGCCTGCAGATATAGACTCTCCTCTGCTCCTTATTGCCAGTTATATTAATACAGTATATGACAAGAGTTTATTAATACTGCACTGTAGTCAACATCCATGTGAGTGCATACAATGGCCCCCATGCAGAAAGATTCCACTGAGCCAACAGATAGCAGTGATTCCGTTAGTGATAATGAAAGTCCTTCCTCTCTCCTGTCTCCCTCACAACAGTCACAAAGGTTTTCAAAGGCAAGTGCCGGTTAATTTGTTTATTTTTCTTTATATTTTGTATTTTCTTTATTGTTTTGTATTATATTATAGTCCTATAATCATTTTTATATGAATATTTTGGGGTTCTGGAAAGAATCATCTGAATTTCCATTATTCTTTTGGGGAAATTTGCTCTGATATACAAGTGCTTGGGATTACAAGCATGTTTCTGGAACAAATTATGCTCACAAACCAAGGTTTGACAGTGTATCTGTGAAATGGAGTATGATTCAGCCATAAAAAGCAGTACTGGTACATGCTGCACATGAATAAAACTTGAGAACATTATACTAAGTAAAAGAAACCAGTCACGAAAGATCAGATACTGTAATAATTCTATTTATATGAAATGTACAGAATAAGCAAACATATAGAGACAGAAAAATTGTGGGTTGCCTATTTCTGGGATGTGGGAGATAGTGGAAATTGGAGAATGACTACTAATAGAAATAGGATTTACTTTTTAAGGTGATGAAAGTGTTTAAAAATTAGATTTGGGTGCTGATTGGATATGTATATATACACATACTGAATTGTAGTCCTTAAGTGGGTGACTTTTGTGCTATATAAATTTCATCCCAATAAAGTTTTGTTTTTTTTAAGACTCATTAAAGATGTCAAGTGTGTTGGATTGTCTGTGTCAATTCAATTCAATGTTGCCACCACTCCATTACAAGGTATTGCGCAACAGAAGCAATCTCCCGCCTTTCAGTTCCTGGGTAGACTATGCCAAGGAGAGACTCCTCAGTGATATTCGGAAGGTGAAAGAGAAGGAAAGGTCATTACTTTATAGAGGCAGTTGCAGCCAGAGGCCTGAAAAAAAATTTTTTTTTGAGTAAAAAAAGTTAAAGATTTTCTTGAGTCAGCTAGGTCTTGACTGCCTTCAGCTCAAAATAATCTATGCCAAAGTGGCATATCTTGGGGTCACAAATTCTGCTCCCCCTCAAAGCAATCCTATACCATAGGGGCCGAGAAGAGGTTCAGGAAAGCAAAAAACCATATAGTGAAGAAGCTATGACTGTGTTTCCATTTTTAATTATATCATAAAGCTTTGAGGAGAAGAAAAAGGGATAAAAAGTAATGGAGATTAAATCCAAATTCACATTCAGAATCACTCCAGCTGAGTAATGAGTGATAATCAATAATCAAGTTCTTCCACTGTGTTTATCCAATTCACTGCAACTTGCTAATTGAGAGGGATTGCTCCCTGTTAAGAATGTTTGGGTCTTGATATTCAGTCAGACATAAGAATCTTCTCACTACAGGAAAAAAAAAAAAATAGGTAATGGAGACTCTGGGGCATATTGGGAAATAAAAGGAAGCTATTAAGTTGGTAATTTTATGCAGAAAGAAATCAAAGCACCAGAAGAGAAAGAATAAGAAAAGGGTAAGACTTTCAAGAAGTGCCAAGCTGTCTCCTGTGATTCTTTCACATAACAAATACAACTTTTTTACTTAATCAACAATGTAGAGAGTAAGTGTTAGGATGACTATACATGAGCAGAACATAGTAGAAAATACTGTTGGGGCGAAAAAGAGAGAACTTGCTGATAATACAGTACTTGCAAAACAAGCCTTTGCTATTTCCCTCTTGACAACATGTCTGTTGTCTACCAGGGCAATCATATCCAACAGTAATTGTCTAACAATTGTTCCGTACTGAGAAAATACTTCTGATTACAGACATTAACACGTTTAGGCATTAAACCTCCTCACTGTAATTACCCTTGAGCTTATTCTCACAAATGAATTAATATGCTGATCACTTGGACTAATACAACCAGCAAAAGGGTGATGAATTGCTTCCAAATCAGATAAAATGAAGCATGACATCATTTAATTAATTTCATGGAAGTGGGGGGTTGAGGCAGAAAGAAAACATTTCCATTGGGGCTATCTTGCCAGAATGGGGTTTGAAGTAGGGGCAGGAGGTAGGGAAAAAGGAAGATGAGTGTTTCAGTGTTACTGAAAGCTTCTTTGTTTTTGAGCAAGTGGGTTTGCATGCTCCAAGGCACCTTGTGACAGTGATACTTTTGTAGCCAATTGCCCAGAGCACAGCAATTGAGTGTGTGTTGGGGGTGGGGGTTGAGAATGCAAAATGTGCTCTCCATTCCAATGCAGAGAATAACTTGCCTTGTTAAATGACTCCCTTGAACTAAAAGGATACAAGTATCAAAAACTTGGTTCTGAAATAAAAAAATCAAACAGGCAAGAAAAAAGCAAAGACAGGTGGAATAAAAGATGTGCTAACAGGATGTGATTAGTACACAAAATGAATTCTCTTTCCTCACTCATACCCAACAAGTAAGGAATAATGGTAAGGAACAATGTGACTGGGTAATCAAGTAGTGAATGTTCCCGATGTGGGTCCAAATGTGACTTGCTTGTGTAACTGTGAGGATAGTAATCCATCTTCCTGACTAGTGCTCATGTTATTTAGTTACAAAAAAAAAAAAAAAAAAAAAAAAAAGGAGCTGTAGCAAAGCTACTGACCAATCAATAGTACTTTATTTAGATCATGGCTTGATATCTTCCACTATCTCCTACCCATTTCTATCTTTGATGAAGCTGAATTACCTAGGTAGGGATTTAAAACAAACAAACATGCTTGATTTAATGTGGTTTCCTTCAAAATTCACGTAAAGCTATCGTTAAGATATAGAACTGAACTATATCTATCTATCTATGTATCTATCAATAAGTCTTATTGATAATAAGAGAAATTAAAAACTTGGGATATTTGAGTTATCACTTTACCTTCTGTATTTTTACACAAAAAAAATTGTATTCCTATTCTATTACATACTAAATGAAGACTTAAGATTTTGTTCAGTCATTTCTTTTCTCTTTTTGAGTAATAGTGCATAACCTTGCCAACAACAGGCTCTCAGCAACGCTTGTTAATTAATTAAATTTATATATGTGAGAGTACAAACTCAGTAATCCTACTATCTGGTTTGGCTCTCAGCTACTTGCTGTGTGACTTTCGGCAAACTGGAGTCTGCATTTTTTTTTTTTAAACTGTAAAATGAGCTCAATCTCACATACTCATAGGCTTGGGTAAAGATCTGATGTAGGAAACAATATAAAGTAGCTTGCATTCAATAAATATTGGCTTTGGGGGCTCTTGGGTGGCTCAGTCTGTTAAGCTTCAACTTAGGCTCCAGTCATTGAAAGGGAGGGCCTACTCCAGCCGACTCCATCTTGTTCTGTGTCCTTCACCTAGACCACACCTCCTCCCCTTGAGTAACCTCCCCCTCAACTTCCTCCTCAAAACACACCCAGCGACCTGCGTAACAGGACTCCGACCCTTCCCCAGCCAATCAGCTGAGGCCATAGCCATTACCTCACCAACTGCCCCTAGGCCCCAATAAAACCTTTGTCCTTTTGAAACTCGCTCTCTCCATTGTGTATATAAACCACAATTTCTTTATCCATTCATCAGTTGATGGGGGGTGGGAGGGAGGGTAGGGTGGGTGATGGGTATTGAGGAGGGCACCTTTTGGGATGAGCACTGGGTGTTGTATGGAAACCAATTTGACAGTAAATTTCATATATTAAAAAAATAAATTAATTAAAAAAAAAAAAAAAGAAACTCACTCTCTCTCCCTGGTATCTCACCGCTGCGTTGGTGCAGGTAGGGGATTGAGCTCGAGCTAGCTCGAATAAAGGCTCTTTTGCTTTTGCATCAGACTCGGCTCCCTAGTGGTCTTTGGGGATCACGAATTCTGGGCATAACAGTCATGATCTCATGGTTTGTGAGTTTGAGCCCCATGTTGGGCTCTGTGGTGACAGTTCAGAGCCTGGAGCCTGCTTGGGATTCTGTCTCCCTCTCCCTCTGTGCCCCTCCCCTGCACATGCTCTTTGTCTCTCTCTCTCTCTCTCTCTCTCTCTCTAAAATGAATAAACATTGAAAAAAATTTTAATAAATACTGATTTTTTTTCTTCTTATCATGGTTGAAATTGCCAGCATTTATTGTTAGCATGATTCTATCAATTCAACATGTTGATCTCACATCCATTCGAAGCACACCCACTCCTACACCCATACCCACCTCTCTTCCTAACGTCCCTGTGCTCCCACTCTTACCCACCCTCAAACACTTTTTGTAACAGTGAAAATAATCATCTCAAAGTATAAATAGTATTTGTCACATTCTCTAATGCCCTTCAGTAATCTGAATTTATACTTAAAATGAAACCCAAACTTTTTTCCATTCCTATGTTCTATAGTTCCCACCTTCCCAATTCATCTCTACTGCTTTCTACCTAAATCATTCTATTTAAATATTAAAGAAAAACTAAAGGCTGAGAGTCTACAGAATGACTCTTAGAGTGGAAAATTTCAGTGCCCAATAAGAAGCCCAGTTTAGCCGAGTCTAAGCTCTGGATGAGGGGGTTGGACAAGGGGAGAAAAGGTAGATCTTATAAAGCCAAAAAGAAGAGAAGGAGCATGTCAGGGCCAAGTGAGCAAAGTCTCTGGTACTGCAGGCTGGATGGCTGGTATAGTCCTGCTGGTTTAGGCGACTGCTGTGGGCTATGTGGTTTATGCTCAGCATGTGGAGAGTGTTCCTGGGTTGCCGGGGTCTAGCTGCTTCTGCTACGATGCTACCATGCCAGAGTCGAGATGGTGTCCAGGGACTTGATGGCCCCCAGGCTGGGCGGCCAGGTCGCCTTTATCACAGCCCTACTGTCCTTCTTTCAGCTCTGGAATACACATGCCCGCCTTGAGGCTTTTGCAGACTCTCTTCTTCATCTCTCTACTTCTTCTTCAGCTCTCACCGAAAACTTTACCTCTTCAAAGAGGTCTTTCCTGACCACTTCTTTATCTTCTAGTATCATTCTTTACTTCAGCTCATGTTTCTTCATTGCACAATAACTTGCAACCACTCTACTCATTTACTTACGTATATATGTGCTATACACACATACAGGCATATATGTGTCTCCATTTGTCTATTTATTTGTTGGTCTCTGTATCCTATTAGACCATAAACTGCATATGGAGAGTGAGCTACAGAAGGGAAATAGGCTCATTCCCCACCCCACCCCCCATTTTCTTTAATTCAATGTGCAAAAAGAAAGCTATGATGACCCAATGAGTGTCAAAAAAATCTAGTTACATTTAATTCATAGGTATTACATAAAGATGCCACTCACATTCTTCAGGCGTATTAACAGTGGATCAAAATGAATATTCCTTTAGTAAAAAGCCTCAAACTTCATTTTTTGTATGCACAGTGTTAATATTCATATATTTGTATGCAGTCAGCCTTTGGAGCAAGCAAATGTCCTTTAACTGCAATTTCAGACTGGTCAAGGTAACAGACCTTTTTCATTAAGTACTTCCAAATTTCTAATCTATCCATGAACGTGAAAAATCTGTGCTAATTAAAGCCTGTCATATAGGCCAATAGTGCAGAGAGGACCTGGGAGGTTCCTAAAATTTAAAGGGGCAGACTCTGCATTAAACATAACTAGGATTTTCTATACCACAATGCAAGATGCTGCTTCTTTCTGGTTGTGTTACCCGATTTATGAGCCACTGTTAAAATGTTCAATAGGATTTTCACCTTGTAGAATGTTGATCACTTTTTGTAACTAGAAAAAAGGAAACTACTCAATGTAGACAACATTTGCTGGAACAAATTTAGTGGGTAAAATCCCCACTTCTTTTACATCATCCTATCATGCGCCCCAAGGATTTCAAACTCAAATGTCTTCAGAGGTCTGGCAGAGTGATTTTACTTTTTATCGGCAGCTGAGCTGTGCAAAATGAAGAGCTCTGAGCTAGCTAAGGGTAGCCACTGTCAGTTCCAGCGAATTCTTGCTATTCAAAAATAAATCCATGAATGCAGTTTTGTCAAATTTTCTAATTTGTCAAGAGAAGCCAGATGTGACAATATTTCAAAAATTCTGTATAATATAAAACATAAAAATTACATATATACATCTATATGTGTATATAGATGAATATATTTTATATATACACATATGTATACATACATATATGTATGAATATATATATATGTATATATATATATATATATATATATATACATATATATATCTGGCAATTATGTGAGAAAAATTTAAAACACTGCATGGACCAACAATAGAACTCTGTGGGTTAAGCATTCTCAACCAGTTTATGGCTTCTGCATTAAGTCACCCCTTTATTCTCTAGGGCAGCACTTTTTATTAGAAGTATAACGTAAGCTACATATGTAATTTTAACTTTTTTGGTAGCCACATTAGAGGAAGTAAAAAGAAACAGGTATATTTAATATAAATAATGAGTTTGGGGTGCCTGGGTGGCTCAGTTGGTTGAGCCTCTGACTGTTGGTTTCAGCTGGGGTCAAGACCTCAGGGTTTGTGGGTCCCAGCCCCTCTGTAAGCACAGAGCCTGCTTGGGATTCTCTCTCTCTCTCTCTCTCTCTCTGCCTCTCCCCCTCTCACTCTCTCTCTCTCAAAATAAATAAACTTAAAAAAATAACATACTTTATTTAATATATATCTGAAGTATTATGCTTTCACCAATCAATATAAGAATTATTGATAGCATATTTTACATTCATTTTGTTATACTACATCCTTGAAATTCGGAGTGCATTTTACACTAACAATATATCTCAATGTACAACAATCAACAAAGTGATACAACAAGTTATCTCCTGCTCCATATATCATGCTGTGCTCACCAGAATTGTAGCTACCATCTCTGTTGTATTTTTAGTGGCCATGTAACATTCATTGCATCAATAAAGCATTATTTATTTAGCCAGTTCTTGATTGTTAGACCCTTAGGGTATTCTTCACTAAAATGGACTAGATTGTGATTAATATTCTTGTACACAGAGTTTCTGAGGATAAATCTCCAGAAATTTAATTTCTGAGTTAAAGTGGCCAAAAAAATTAATTTAAAAAAAATGTCAGAGGTTATGCCTATGACAATTTACATTCTGAATTATACCTTATGCGGAAACCCCTTTCCTTAATCTGACCATAATTTCTTTGTTTAGCATTACTAATCTCATAGGAAAAAACTGTTGCCTCATCATTTTAATTCTTATTTACTTCATTAGAATGAGTTGGAATATTTTCATGTTTATTAGTCAAATGAAAATTTTCTTGTCAAGATGGCATCATTATTCTCATTTGATGTATTTACTCTAAAAACAGCAATATTAAAAAAAATACAGGTGGAAACACAAATAATTGTTGGATTAAATGCAAATTTATGAAGGTAAGTAAAATCCGTATTTCTTTTGCTTTCCTTAGAAACTACCCACATGGCAAGGGTAATGAAAAAATGGAAACACAAATTCCATCTTTGTTGAAGTTAGGGGAAAAAATAGGTGGAAATTCTATTATAAGAATTGAAGATAAAACAGTGGGCAAAACAGAGAGAAGATAGGCATGAATGCATATCTCAGGAAGAACAAACATTTTTGCAATTCTTCAAAAGTGAAGCTCATATACCAAGTGAAAAGTAGTTTTATTTGCAGAAGCCGGTACTAGATGTATGGGGCTGAATTATGAATCTTCTTTACCAGTTTGCTTCCAAAAAGCAGAAAAAAATGAGTTGAACAAAGAATTTTTTTGTTTAAAAAAGGCCAAAGTTTCAGGAATAACTGAGCTTATGTTGAAGGTTCGGGAAATAGAGAAAGTACTGAAGTTTTGAAGTTTTGTCAGTAGTTTCAGTACTTTTGAAAGTCAGTACTTTTGAAAGTACTGAAAGTATTGAAGTTTCAAAGTTGTCTGCCTTTCACTATTGTTAATGTGAAGAAAAGATGAAACTAACTCATACAAATTTCTTGTTAGCCAAAACCACAGTTCCAGGCTGTTCAGTACAACAGCCTTCTGCTAATAGCTGGTCCAGGAAAATTCACCTTATTGAAAGATGCGTTGGAGGATGTGTTCAATGCAGGATCGATACAAACATACTGTCAAAACACTTATAAAAACAAGCGGAAAACAAATGACATCGGAAAATTACTCAGAAGAAAAATTTGCCATAAGTCAGATGAAAAGCATTATATTTTCTCATGAATTAAAAACGTAAGTACCTGTGTAAAACAAGAGTATAAAGTATATATACAAGGTTTCAAGTAGTAAATGGTGAGAAAACAGAAGGAATAAAATATATGCTGGCAAAACTCAGACATGAAGTGAAAACAAAAATGAAAACTTCAAAAAAATCACAGCAAATTGGATAAATTATAATTAATGCAGAAAACACAGTAAGGGACATAGAGTAAAAAAAGAGTGGTATAGAAAGAAAAGTGAACAGAAATAGTTTGAAATGACTAGAAAGAAAAATATAGATATGGGGGGGAGGGATGAGATCTAATACATGTATAGAATTCCCAATGTAGGAAACAGACTTCATGGAGTAGGGAGTATAATCAAATTAAAAAAAAAAAAAAGAAGAAGAAGAAAACTAGAAATGTTTGCAGAAATAGAAATAAAACATTTTAAATGTACACACTGAAATGGTATACTATGTTCCAGGAAATACTAAAAGTAATTTTCAACTTTTAAGATAAACAAGGAATGGTTTCGATAATCAGGGTGAAAGATCAATTCATTTATTTATGAAGAAAAAAAATCAAGCTGACCTCAGACTTTTCCATAACACCATTCGATGTTGAAAAGCATGGAATAAAACTTTGGATATCAGCAAGAAAAAAACCTATGACTAGACTCGTATGTGAAGCCAAATATCATTCAAACATGAGAGGGGCAATCAAACAATTTTAACACTGTAAGAGTTCAGGGATATTTTGTCTCTGAGGCTTTTGGCAAAACAACTGAAGGATCACTTAAAATCACGTGTAATAAGTCTTTCAGTGAATGTTGAATCTCTGTAACAATACAGCAAATACAAAAATAAATAAGGTACAAAGGAAAGGTAAACATGTAGATAACTATAAGTGAATATGGAGTATACAAAGCTATAATGATGAGACCGGCATGTGTAAAGTACACGTGTAGGTACAATTAAAATACATGACAAAAGAAATCGAAAGTCAGGGGTAGAGTTTGTGGAGATGAATGTGTTAAGGTTCTAGCATTGTCGCAGAAGTGGCAAATGTTGTTTTTATTACATTATCAATAGCCAAGGATAAATCCTGTAATCTCTTGAGTATCAACTAAGGAAACATTTTAAAATCTGTAAGTTCAGGTTAATTAAAAGAAAACCAAGAAAGGAAAACAGGATCAAATAGAAAATAGTAATATGGTAGATGCACACACAGGTCTATGACTAAGTATGTTAAATGTAAATGGACTTCACAATGCAGTTAAACATCTTATACATCAGCTTAAAGGAAACAAACTGCAAATACGTATTGCACTCTGCGTTTTGAATTTTACTTTTGAAGTAGCATAGCTATAAGAATTTTGAAACTAATTGGATGTATTATGGGATTTAGCGAATGAGGAAATCTGGTTGGGAACCTGGTTCTCAGAGTGGAAGAAGGATGACACAGACACTGGAGGAATTTTACAGGATTAAATTGAAAGTATCAATATTTTAATGAATTTCTATTAACAAATGAGAATAATTTTTTTAACGTTTATTTATTTTTTGAGGGACAGAGAGAGACAGAGCAAGAGCTGGGGAGGGGCAGAATCAGAGGGAGTTCTAGTGCCTGAACATAAGATATAATAAACCAATATATAGAACTAAATAAATGTTACATCTGTCTGTGCAATGGAATACTACACAACCAGTTAAACGCACAAAAAAATCCACTCTTTTTGTAGTGATATGGAACAATATTCACTTTATGTATCACTCACTATAAAAAGCAATATGCAGAATAAATGTAAACAAAATCTACCTTTGCTTAAAAAGTTTTAAAAAAAGTATATGTTTTTTGTTTTAAAGGCACAAAATATTTCTGAAATTTTTTTTTTTGAAATATTTTTTTAAGAAACTGTTAACAATACTTGTCTCCATGGAGAGGATTTCCATAAGTATACTGTGTGTACGCTCTCATACTCATTTAATTTGTACTGAATAAAATAAATAAGATTATGGTTATATTTTAAAAGAATGGAAAACAACAAAAAATGATTAAGAAAATGTATTGGTTTATCATATCTTATGTTCCCAGGCACTAAAATGTTTTTTCTAGCACCTGGGAAATGCACTAAAAGCAATGGAGTTAATTAAAATGCCCTCTATATGTTAAAAAGTGGGTAAACAAGCCCAGTGGGCCCATTTTACTTTAAAACTCCATTATTATGTGCTTGAATAAATGCTAATTAATCCCTTAGAATAGGGTTTATCCCTGAATGTCACCACCTATATGTTACCACTACTAGTTTATACAGTATTTTAGTGTGTTAATTAAAAGAATGTCATATGATGCACTCATTTAGCCAATGGCTTGTTTCTAGGTGAAAAACACTTTCATCATTGCCCTTCATTTCTGGTAGGCTTTTAATATTTAACAAAAGAACTCTCTACAACTAGTATTTTTTATAAGAAACTGAAATTTATTTCTATATAATTTCTAAATAGCCATGATTTCTTGATATAAACAGTTTTTAAAAAAAATTATCTCTTCTTAAAAGCCGTGTGAATTAGCAATAGCACTAGAAATTCACGGATTCTAGAATGGCTGCAAATGAGAATCAAGAATGAAAATGCCCTTCTTAATTCGTAGATGCATGTATATATAGACATTAATTTTAATTAAAGAAATAATATGAAATTTATTGTTCAATTGGTTTCCATACAACACCGAGTGCTCCTCCCAACAGGTGCCCTCCTCAATGCCCATCACCCACCCTCCCTTCCCTCCCACTTCCCATCAACCCTCAGTTTATTCTGTTTTTAAGAGTCTCTTACGGTTTGGTTCTCTCCCTCTCTTTTTTTTTTTTTTCTTTTATTATGAAATTTATTGTCAAGTTGGTTTCCATACAACACCCAGTGCTCATCCCAACAGGTGCCCTCCTCAATACCCATCACCCACGCTCCCCTGCCTCCCACCCCCCATCAACCCTCAGTTTATTCTGTTTTTAAGAGTCTCTTATGGTTTGGCTCTCTCCCTCTCTTTTTTTTTAATTATGAAATTTATTGTCAAATTGGTTTCCCTACAACACCCAGTGCTCATCCCAACAGGTGCCCTCAATACCCATCACCCACCCACCCCTCCCTCTCACCCCCCATAAACCCTCAGTTTGTTCTCAGTTTTTAGAAGTCTCATGTTTTGGCTCCCTCCCTCTCTAACCAATTTTTTCTTCCCCTCCCCCATGGTCTTCTGTTAAGTTTCTCAGGATCTACATAGGAGTGAAAACATATGGAATCTGTCCTTCTCTGTATGACTTATTTCACTTAGCATAACACTCTCCAGTTCCATCCATGTTGCTACAAAAGGATCCACATAAGAGTGAAAACATATGGTATCTGTCTTTCTCTGTATGACTTATTTCACTTAGCATAACACTCTCCAGTTCCAACCCCGTTGCTACAAAAGGCCATATTTCAACATGTATGTGCACACTATGTGAATATATTACTTTCTATGACAGGTAAGGCTGGACTCCATGTAAGCTCCCCATTTTCTAGAAACTTTAGAGTTTGGTAGTAATTTCAATATGAGCCAGAACAGAATCTGAAAGAAGGTATTGGAAATATGAGTATCGGAAGTGAGAAGCCTAGGAAAGGGAATTTTCACTTATACTTATGGCTGAAAAATCTCTGTGACCACAACACAGAAGGTTCTTTAAAAAAGTAGGATTTGAGTTTCATGGAGATGGGAGAGTACAGATTTCAAAACAAGAGCAGTTCCATTGTAACTAATTTAAGGCTGTTTCATTTCTTAATATACCTTTGATTAAAATTTTTGTTGGGGTGCATGGGTGGCTCAGTTGGTTGAGCATCCCACCTTGGCTCAGGTCATGATCTCGAGGTCTGTGAGTTTGAGCCCCCTGTTGGGCTCATGCTGACAGCTCAAAGCCTGGAGGCTGCTTCAGATTCTGTGTCTCCCTCTCTCTGCCACTTCCCTGCTCATGCTCTCTCTCTCTGTCTCTCAAAAATGAATAAATGTTAAAAAAAATACTTTTGCAATTCACAGGAATCCAGCATTATTACACAATGGTTAATAGCACAGGCTCCAAGATATAAGTAGCCTAGATTTCCAATTCCAGATCACCCACTTATTATCTGTGTACTTTTTGGACAAATTACTTGAGTTATTGGAAACTCAGTTTCCTAATCTGTCATTGTTTATAATACCACCTACTTCTTGAGGTTGTAAAGTTAAGTGATAAAAATTACATTAATGATCAAAGTATTACTCAAAAACTATAGCTATTAGTAAAATAAATTAGTTACCCAACTTTGATTAATTAATTCTATTTTATATTAATATTTAGATTTGCTCAAGTATGTCCAGGTACTCATTAAGTGTGTAGTCATTTAATTAGATTATTGATGGAACATCAATTAATGAAAACAACTTTCTTCTCTTTTCTTTCTTTTTTTCTTTTTCTCTTTTTATTGGTTTTGTTTAAGTGATGATGAATCTTATTCCATGTCTTTAGGGAAAATGTTTTTTTTCTATGTATGCCAAAGATAATAAACCACTATTGATTCTCCACCTTGATCTTTAATATTTAGACATAACAGCTTTCAAATATTCCTCAGAAATGATATTGGTAGAGGAGGAATAGAATGTCAGAATGCTTTAGATGGGCCATAGGACTACTATTTTAATTACTTAGCATCTTAAGTTCTGGTAAATAGCTGTCTTGACTGACTCATTTTTTTTATAAGCATTTTGATCTAATTTCCCTAAGGTGATATTCCAAAGGAGAGAAAAAAAAACCCCTCCAAATATTAATATAAACATGTTTAATTACTGTTTGACAGTTACCTTGTAGCACTTTGCAAGGAAAGGTGCACTGGGGAAAATAATAAATCCAGGAGTGAGTTGGATTAAAAGTATAAAAACTCGATAAATCAGTGATGGTACAGATTTTTTCCATCTATTCTCCTAAAAAGTAAGAGAAACAAGTCCAAATATAGTATCCAAAATAGTGCTGTTAAATTAGGTGGAATGACAGCACCACTAATATCTAAAGCAGTCCATGATGAGTGGGAATCCAGTAATGTTCCTGAATAACAATAGTGTACTAATTATGAAAATTTTCCAAGATTTTCAACCCTCCTAGTAGGCACATAATTTTCAGTGAAGGTTGTAATTCCTCCAGTGAAAAGGTAGCATCTATTTTCCTACTCCTTGATGTCGGCTAACTTATTTAGCTGAAAAGAATGTGGCACGCTAAAATGAATGGTTTGTGCTAAAAAGAACTGATGGTGTATCGGTACTGAGTCTATCCCTCAAAAGGCCTTGAACTTCCCTTATTTCTCTGGAATGTTTGCCTTTTCTGTTAAGAACAAGTCCTGAGCAACCTTCTGGAGGAGAATTTAGGTACACCCACTCTAGAACCTGATTTGCAGCTGATTGTAGATGAGTGACCAGCTGAGAACGAGCTAAGCCTAGCCTAAATTTCTTAACCCCGGAATTGTGAGCTAAGTAAATGTGTCGTTAAGCCACTATGTTTTGGAGTTCCTAACAGAGCTGATAAAATTGTAATAGCTATGGTTAAGAAAGGGGTTTCTTAACAACCCAGATAGTACATCTGAATTAGAGCTACATCTTAGCTAATGTTTAGGGAGTGGGATCTTGTTGCAATAAGAGAGAAGAAATTGGCAAGAGCTAGAAAATTTTTTGTAGCTCAAACCAGCAGACTAAGGGTAAGGGCCAGGACGAGGTTTCAAGCTCAGCAAGGAACTGGAGTAAAGTCAGTAACCTACAGTTTAGACCTCCTTACCCAGTTAGAAAAAAAAAAAAAACGATTCCTATTGAAGCTCAGTGGGAAATAGGGTTTCTAGAGTTTCAAACGATTGTCAGCTTGACCAAATCCAGACATTCAGAGGCTGACACCAGCCTCACTAAGAACTGGGCAGACCTGAGCTTGCAGGTGGCAGACTTTCAGTCATTAAAACCGAGAAGGGCGCCTGGGTGGCTCAGGGGGTTAAGCGGTCAACTCTTAATTTCAGCTCAAGTCTTGATCTCAGGGTTCATGAGTTCGAGCCCTATGTCAGACTCTGTGCTCACAGCACAGAGCCTGCTTAGGATTCTCTCTGTGTTTAGGATTCTCTTTCTGCCTCTCCCCTGCTCTCTCTGTCTCTCTCTCTCTAAATAAATAAACAAACAAACAAAAACAAACAAAAACCTGATACATCTGTCCAAGGCAGAAATGAGGGAAATAATGAGACAGGAGAACCAGAAAGTAGGAGTACAGTGCTGTTCAGAGGTGATAGGAAGAAACTTCATGAACATGTATCTTCCATCTGCCCCCAAGGGTTCACATCACCACTTTCCTCCTTAATCCTCCCCACATGGAGTAAATTTTATCTTACTATGTTATTAAAATGTATAGATAATTTAAAAGGCAGGATATGATCATCATGTAAGTCAGTGTATGGCTATTGTGTTATTTATAAAACAGATGGAAAAGGAGAAATGAATAATGTACAACAACACAGACTTATAGAAACATATGACAATTTTGCCTCAAAGACTAAAAGCAGAACTCTTTAATGTTTGGAAGAATCAATGAGGAGCCCAAGGATTTGAATAGATAGCATCAAGTTAATGGATATTGGACAGAATGTTTAACTTCTGCTCTGGATACATCCTCATCTGGAGTAATTATGTTGAGTTCTGGACAGTAGGTTTTTAAAGTTTTATTTATTTTATTTTATTTTATTTTATTTTATTTTATTTTATTTTATTTTAGAGAGCCCACACAAGCAAGCGCGAGGGACAGAGGCAGAGAGAGAGAATCCTAAGCAGGCTCCATGCTCAGCCTGATGCGGCACTCAATCCCATGGTCCTGGAATCATAATCTGAGCCAAAATCAAGAGTTGGCTGTTCAGTCAACTGAGCCAACCAGGTGCCGCCGCACAGTAGATTTTAAAATATCAACCACACTTAGAACAAATGAAGAAAAGGGAACTCGGTATTCAAAAGGTCTTGCACCCTATTTGAAGGGCTTAGAACTTTTAATATGAAAAATAGAAGACCAAAAACCTGGCCATTGTCTTCGATTATGTGAAGATCAGTAGTGTGACTACAGATTTATTCTGAGTTTCTCTGTGGCAAATAAAGTGGACATGAAAGAATTCAGACTGCAAAGGACACAGGCTGTAGAAGGGATAGAAACCAAACTTTACAACAAAATTGAATTTCGATTGGATTATATTTTGAGATTGGAAACTTATTCACTGACTGAGACTGTTTTGTATGACTTAAAGTTTAGCTACCTAGATAAAACCAGGAAGCATCAACCTACACAACATATTTAAAGAGACAATGAGAGGGAAAAAAATAATGCTTCCTGACTATTTTAAGAAATACTTGTTCCACGTAATAATTACACACATTTGTATGTTTTCTAAAATAATGCTTTGTTCTCCTATGCTTATTACTATTTTTTTAAATGTTTATTTATTTTTGAGAGAGAGAGAAAGAGAGCATGAGCGGGGGGAGGGGGTGGAGCAGAGAGAGGCGGAGACACAGAATCTGAAGCAGGTTTCAGGCTCCGAGCTGTCAGCACAAACCCTGACACAGGGCCCGAACTCAAACTCACAGACTGCAAGATCTTGACCTGCACCAAAGTCTGTCACTTAACTGACTGGGCCACCGAGTCAGCTTATTATTTTTAATTCAGTTGGTCAAAGTAAATGGCAAAGCAAGAGATGGCATCTTTCATATACTGGATTCTAAACACTCCCCAGTTCTGATCTGTCAGCAGATGTTGACAGCATAAAATTCTACCCTAGTAAAATATTCATTCAACTCATACACGTTAAAATCAATTGTCTTACCAAGGCACCATAATCACCTGGGAAAAGTCACTAAACCTTATTTTTATATCATTTTGATTACACTGTACACTATGATTTTCTGGGATTTTTCTTTAAATTCGTTGGGCATTACTTAGAATACATTGAAATATAGTAGTTTATTATCAAGGCAAGAGCCCCATTTGCAGAAAAAAAACATAAATTCAAATGAGGTATTAAGGTCATTTGGCTACATTCTAGAAAATAATTCAAGCATATATATACCACCACCATGGGTTGATCCCCATTGAAAGAGGCTAGAGAGTGCGAGTTTGAATTTTGACCGTGAAGAAATAGAATCTGTATAGTAGGGAATCATATCCAGCTGTACTGCTGGCCCAAACAAAGAAAGCAGTCTATTATCTAGGTTTTGCAATAATAAAAGACATTTCAAAGGAGTTTTCTTTTGCAGTTACTTCTCAAGCATACTTGAGGCCACTTCTCTGGGCAGGAGAGTGACTGGTAGTATTTGAAATATATCTCTCTCTTTGTCAGAATGTTTTTGTAAGTATTTTTTATACTTGAGCAATTTGATTCATTTTATTTGAGGAGAATCTTCTTCACCAGAGGAAAAAAAACAAAACAAAACAGCTTACATTGGGAAATTAATTTACCTTTCTAAAAAGCAATCACATTCTGGAAAAAGTTGTAAGAAATTATTGTGACTCCACTGAGGAATAAAGAGCCCTCAATGTTGAGCATAATATACCCATTGCTCTCCTAGGATTTACCTATTTTCAATGCTAATCAAGGTTATAAAACTTTATGTTTTAGTTGCTTAGGAAATTGATGGAAGGAAAACAAGTTATATGTCTTTTCATTTTCTACTTGGAGGTGTGTGTTTGTGCAGCTTCAGGAATCACTGTCTAGCACAGAAGGAAACTTCTCTATACTTTCAGTCTTAGGTAGAATGTGTCAGGTTTTGAGAGGGCGTGGAAGGGCAACATTTTAGCTATAAAAGATGAAAGAAAAATGACACAATACTTGCCATATCACACTATCATGCCTTGGAAAAGCTGACTCATCACCCTGATCCATTTTGTATTTAAAGTTTCCAAATCACTGCTAAGGGATTTGCAAGTTACAGGTATTTTTCAGGGAAATCATCTACACTATTTTCTCTTAAAATTAGGAAAAATTATTTCCAAAATGTTATCGATACCATCCATAATCCTCGGGCAATATTTGGGGAAAAAAACTGACTTTTCTTTGGGAAATCTGACGCTCTTTCCTTTAGAGACCCTTTTGTAGTCAACCTTAAAATCAACATTAAGAGAATAGAGCAAACATGTACACACAAACGTGAAGATTGCTTTCAGCTGAATTACACAGGATAAACAGAAAATGAATTGGTCTTAAAATCAGATGTCCAGAGTCTCACCTGGCTTTTGTCTCCCTGCAAAATATAATTATTATCTTAAAAAAAGATTTTTAAACCTAGATTCTTTTTTTTTTCCTCAGTAGGGCAAGGTTTCTTTTAGTTTTATATTTAACAGTTACAACTCAGATATTATCTGTAGGATATTTTCTTTCTCTGATTATTATTGTGCTTTTTAAAATACACTTTTGAGGTGCCTGGGTGGCTCAGTCAGTTAAGCGTCCGACTTCGGCTCAGATCACGATCTCACTGTCCGTGGGTTCGAGCCCCACATCAGGCTCTGTGCTGACTGCTCAGAGCCTGGAGCCTGTTTCAGATTCTGTGTCTCCCTCTCTCTCTGACCCTCCCCTGTTCACACTCTGTCTCTCTCTGTCTCAAAAATAAATAAACGTTAAAAAAAAAATTAAAAAAAAAAAGAATACCTATTTCAAAAGATGCTAGTATTAGTTTCTACTGTTGCTGTAATGAATAGGCACAAACTTAGTGGCTTAAAACAGCACAATTATATTATCTTATAGTTCTAGAGTTCAGAAGTCCAAAATGAGTTGGCATGGCTGTATTCCTTCCAGAGTTTCTGTTTCTCTCTGCCTTTTCTAGCTTTAAGATAGCATTCCTTGGTTTGTGCTCCCTTCTTCTTTCTTCAAATCCAGCAGCATAGCATTTTCAAATCCCTCTCTCCCTCTCTGACCTCTGTTTCTATCATCATATCACCTTTTTAAACTCTGACACTCCTTCTCCCACTTTTAACAACCTTTGCGATTATGTTGGGCCTACCTAGATAATCCAGGATAATCTCCCCCCCTCAAGAACTTCAATTTAATCGCATCTGCAAAGTCATTTTTGCCACATAAGGTGACATATTTACAGAATCTGGAATTAAGAATGTGGGCATCTTTGTAGGGTTAATACTTTGCCTGCCACAATGCCAGAAAAAAAGGACATTGGCCTAGTTTGGGTCCTTGATGATCTCTGTCTTTACTGTTGTTCCTTAGGGCAGGCTATGGTACTCCAAGTGGTACAGATTCCCCACAGGGTTGTCTTCCCCACCAACTGCAAACCTAGCCATAAACCACTTGGAAGCATTGTGAACACCTCGACATGTGCTTAGCAAGCATCCTTCCTGTTATCATTTCCCTACCAATGATGTTGCATGCAAGTAGATCACAGGTTCCTGACACATAAACTCCCCAAACTTCATCATCTTCCCATTTCACAAAGTAATCAACTTCGTCTGGTTAGCAGCCACTCCTGGCTTTTCCCTGCCTTCTTTTCCCTCCTGATTATAGGTTACCCAGCTCCATTGCTGAAATGAGTCAGATTTTTTTTTTTTTTTTTAACATAAAGACTCGTATTGCATTGGAAAATTCTACTTCGGGCACTATTTAAAAAAATAATAAAAAACCACAAATAAAACTCTATTTAGGGACCCAAGGATTGAGTTGCCTTCTTAAGATGGGCAAGCATAATTTTACACCAATCCAGGGGAAAAAATCATGCCGGTTACTCAATTTGCCAACCAAAGTCACTAATATACGTATTATTTAAGAGTTTCATTCATTGTCTCAGATGTACTAGCTTTGTGAGATCATGAATAGTAACAAAGATGTTAAAATCATGGCTGGACACAGGAAAACCTACCAATTCAGATTGCATGTGTAGTCTTAATTATTAGTAAGCTTGGATGTACGGATTGATTATCAGCTTTTTCTGCACCTTGTACCAGTTGGCAAGCTTTTTCTTCTTTTTCTTACTCTGGTGGAATGCAACTGATTCTAATGCATTTTCTTTCAAACAATTTTTTAGTTCACCTCTGATTGGCTTGTGGCTCCTGCTGATTGACAGGCAAGTCCACAGCTGTGGGTTCTCTTTTGAAGCTATTTTATCTTTTCTCTTTGACTTTCCTTTAATTTGATTGGATTCACTCTTGGAGCACCCTGTGGAAAGAACCCTGATTACTCTCTTTTCTGCTGTGAGTTGGTAGATGGCAAAGCACATTCAGAGGTCTTATCCCTTCTTTGTTAGGACCGGCTGCCTGTGGAAGCCCCAGGAGTGCTTATCTTGGCTGGCAGATAACTGCTCCCAGGTTTAAACTTCAAAGGCAAAACCCAGGCAGCCCCAAAGAAAAAAACTTCAGTCAGCTTCAAGGGGTGAGTGAGCTGGTCCTGTGGCTACTTTTGGAAATGGGAAAGGCACACTGAAAAATCAGGCTAGCCTCAAGATCTCGATGTCACTTTTTCACATTTGGATAGTAATTGCAGGGTCCTGGGAGAGCGTCAACTCCATACTTCTGTGGGCAAGGACAGTGAGGCTCAGTGGGTGAGCTGTCATTGAGAAAATGTTCTGACCTCATAGCCAGACTCCTCAGAGAGTAGTAAGATGCAGCGAGAAGGCGGTTCCCCAAAGAAATGCTCATTAGCTGAAGCCCGAGCAAGAATTTTGTGCTACAATGGAATGATTCATATCTGAAACTGACAAATCACATGCACTGAACAACTATGACTCAAGATTCCATGGGAAAAACCCATAAATGTGTTTTCCTTCCCTCAAATAGATATCTGTTAATGTCTACAAACTATTTTTCTACTCCTGAAGTTAGAATGGCTAGAATGTCAAAGAAAAAAAATATTATTTTCTCCAATGATAATAAAATAATGACAATCCATTTTTCATTCTCTCTTCCTTTCCTTTTTTCACACTTGTGTATACACACATGCACATACTTTTAAACTGGATTCACTCATGGAGTACATAGTGGAAAGAACCCCAATTATTTTCATCTTCATTGCTACTCTCTATATATGAAAGGAAGAGAGAAAGTAATATTTAGAGAAAACCTTTGCTTCTTAATGCTCTGAGTCTCTGCTTACTTGGTAGTAGGGTTTATCTTTGGTCAGCTTTGTGACCTCTTTAAGCATTATTTGTTCCAAGTCCTCCCTCCCCCCCAACATTGAGCTTCATAGTGGTGTCAACCTTGTATGGTTACTGAGAGTAGTTAATGAAATAATATTAAGTACTCAATAGATATAAATTATTATTAGTAGTAGTATTATACCCTTCCTGATTATCCCTTTTAAGTCTCTCACACAGTGTGTGTTTGTGTGTATGGGAGTTGAGACTGGAAAAGGAGAAAGAGATTAATCTGGTTCCCACACCACAGTAAATGCCCATGCCCATGATCACCGTGCCCTGTTGTCCTTTTTGGTCACTTTCCTTTTGTTTCTTTGAGATTTGGTCTCCTAGTTGGTTGCTTTTTCTTCATTGTCAACCTCCAAACCACAGATCTCCATGAAGCTCTGGGTGACTGTCAGCGCTGGTGCTGATTCTGCCAAACTTGTATGCAAGGCTTCTCTTGCTTAGCTAGCAGAGAAATGCCTTTTGTGAATGGCTCTTTCATAGGGGAATCTACTACCAGAAGCTTGAGGCTTCAAATGACAGCTCTCTTCTTTCTGAGAAGCATTATAGGTAAGGAGAGAGTAGAACAGAAGACCAGGTTGTTGGATTATCAGGCAGAAACAGCCTCACATGAAACCTAAAATCATTGCTTTCTTTGCTATATGGGATACTCTTGCCCAGTTGGCCCATTCTACTAGACTCCTACATGAATAATAAATTTCTCAAAGGGCCTATTTTATATCCTACTAGTCATTCTATCCATGGAAAAGGTAATTATACATCTGAATCCCAACTTTGGCAAAAGTTCAGAATTTCTCACAGGGCTCCTGACACTAACATTTGTATTATTATAAAAACATCCTCAGGGATGATGCCAAACCACACTGAACAATCCAACTATTTCTGATGGTTTGCCAAAAGAGATGCCAATACTTGTATAAGTGCATTGCAGTCCTAACTCAGGGCTTAGGGTGTAAGAGGCACTCAGTAGATGTTGACACTCCCTTTGTGAACAGAATACTTTACAATATGGTTTTTAATTTCTATTTTATAAATGGTGGTAGCTATTTGGAAATAATATGTGATGAGCTGAGACTTGATGTGAATTTAATTCTGTGTATCTGGGGTCCAATAAAATAATAATTAAATAAAACATTAGAAAAGAGAAATCTATAATTCCTTTCATGACATGGCCACTGCTGAGACACTGAAGCCTATCCAAAGACTTTATTTATATGTGAGTGAGTTCAGTTTTCCCCTAGAATTGCCTCTTCTTTTTTCTTTACCTCATATTTCATTATCCACACACATCACATTTCCTTGGAGCTCAGCTTTGCTCTGAGTTACTTTCAGGACCACCATATTTGCAGATAAGTGGATTGAAACTGTAACTCAAACATAATGTCTTTATTAACCCTCAGCAGTGAACTCACCTTTTTGATCAGGGGCTACTGAAGCACATCAGTTGTCTTCAGACTATCTTTATTTTTACTACTTTCATTATAGAATAATCATTGTAGATCTCAAGGATGAGTGCTGGACACCACTCAACAATCAACGTAGAGTGTTAACATTCACAACCAGTTAAAATTAATTTTCCTGGGTTTGAAGAGATGTAGAGGGATGTAGTTTGAGAGGTTTTTAGCCATGCTGGTGGTGAAAGGGACAGGGCTGATTCTATTTCTCCTAGCTTATCATTCAATCAAGAAACAGTTAGTACTATTGCATGCCAGGAAGTAGTCAGGGAGTAGACATGTCACCAACCTTGAGTAAGAGAGACAAGATCCCTGCCCTGGTTGAGTTGATCATAAAGTGGTGGAAATGCATGAAATTAAAGTTGTTACTTCTACAATATCCTAGAACACGTTAAGTCTTTTCATGTAAAAGTCCAGGGTTCTAAAGGATCACGAATGAGGAATGCCCAAACTTCTTTAAGTTTTTGTGTATTGGGAAAGTGTTTGGAAGAAATGCCATTTAATCTGAGATCTAAAAGATGAGGAGGAATTAGTCAATACAAGAGGGAAGCATGTTCTAAGCAAAAGAAATAATATGTGAAGGTGAGAGTGTGTGGCTCATTCAGGGAGTTGAAAGTCATTCCATAGTGTAGAGTGGAGTGATCAGAGAGAAAATTGGGACCTTGAATAAGGCCAGATACATATAGTCTTGGAATTCAGGTTAAAGAATTTCGATATCATTCTAAATTATAATTAAGGAGAGTAGGAGGATAATGTGTCAGATCATTCTGGTTACAGTGTACCAAATGGATGGGAACAGGAATAGAAAGGAAGCATGGAGACCGTTCAAACTAGGGCTGAAAGAGGCCAGAACCATAATTGTAGGTAGTATGGTAGAATAATGGCTTTCCAATGATGTTCACATTCTAATCCCTGGAACCTGAGTCTATGTTAGGTTTCATGGCAAAGGAAATTATAGTCACAGATGGAATTAAAGATACTATCAGCTGACTTTAAAATGAGATTATCTTGGATTATCTGAGTGATTATCTGAGTGACCCCAATAAAATCACAGAGATCTTTTAGAGTGGAAGGGAGACAGAAGAGGAGGTTGGAGTCAGAGATTTGAAAAATGCTATACTTCTGGCTTTGAAGATGGAAGAAAGGGGCCACACACTGAGGGATATAAGAAGCCTTAAGAAGCTACAAAATGCAAGGGAATGAATTCTACCCAGAGAAATGCAGCCATATTGACACTTTTTTTTAAATGTTTATTTTATTTTTGAGAGAGAGAGAGAGAGAGCATGACCAGGGAGGGGCAGATAGAGAGGGAGACACAGAATCCACAGCAGAGCTGTCTCTGAGCTATCCACGCTCTGAGCCTAATGTGGGGCTTGAACTCACGAACTGTGAGATCATGACCTGAGCTGAAGTCAGATGCTCAACAGACTTAGCCACCCAGCTGCCCCCAGCTACATTGACACCTTGGTATTGGCTCAGTGAGACCTATCTTGGACTTCTGATCTCCAGAACTGTAAAATACTAATTACATGTTGTTCTAAGGCACTAATTTTGTGGTAATTTGTTATAGCAACAATAAGAAACTCATTTGGTAGAGATGGAAAAAAGTAGGGAAGGTTGGGAAATGTTTAAGTGGTAGGAATGAGAAGATGTAGCATTCAGTTTAATATGCAAGAAGAAAGTGAGGTAGCATGAGTTATTTTTGGAAAAAAAAAAAGAATTCCAGTGTTTTATTAAAACTGGAAAAGTCTTCTTACTAATATGACCTATAACTATAAATTCAACTAGCATATTTGACTCAATATAACAGTGAATAGTATTAAAGACAAAGATGGATAAATTTCATACAAAAGACTAACAACTTATTTCTCTGGGTATTTTAACATCAATACCTCTGTATTAGATTGATGCTGGATTCACATGGTTCAGATGTTGATATTCAGCCAAATGCCATATATAAGTAAATAAAATTAAATGTTGAATTTCAGGGAATATTGTGTAAATAATAACTGCCACAAAGTTGCAAAATTTTACATGTTCTAAATGGTCCTGTGACTCTAAACTGGGATGAACATTATTTAGACACAAAAAGAAAATAAAACTATTTGGGGAACTTAGTGAGACTTAAATTTTTAGTTGAAAAATATAAATGCAAAACATATGATTCAGGAAACAATGATTGCTATGACTTTAGGATTTAATAAGCATGTATAGGAGCTATTCAACACCAATGTATTTGCTAGGTCAAAGGTCACCTCTATCTTAAATCTTTCACGCTCATCCTTTCCCTCTTCTCCCAGAATTATTCTTTTCCTTCTCTGTGGTTCAAAAACATGTCAACTGTACTTTTTCATGCTTTATACTCTTCACTATATTTCAGCTATTTCTACATTTGTCTTTCCATAGTATTTTCAACTATTTGAAGACAGGGAATGTGTCCATTTTATCTTTGTATTCATCACAGTATCTATCACAACGTCTCATATAAAGAACCTAGTGAATGATGGAAAAGGTAGATTCAATAACAGAAGACCTGGGTCAATGGTTCAATTTCAGTTTCACTAATTACTTGACGTAAACCTGGAGAAAATAATTTCATATCTTGGTGCTTAATTTTCTATTTGAAAATATCATGATTCAGAACAAGGTATTAAGATTAAAACAAGCAAATGTGCTTGGATAAACTGAGACCTGTTATGTGTACTTAAAGTTTCAGCACATAGTCACTAATCAGCAAGTTAAAGATGCTGATGTGCTATTTGGCCACACAACTGGATTGCTCAAGGGATTTTTATAGCTGGTGGTGAGATTGAACCCCATGTTGGACTCTGCTCTGACGGTGCAGAGCCTGCTTGGGATTCTCTCTCTTCCCTTCCCCAGCTCATGCACATGCTCTCTCTCTCTCTCTCTCAAAAATAAAGTAAATAAACATTTAAACAATTTAAAAAAGAAGATTAAATGAATTAGTCATATTTTTTGATATTCTATATGCTTACTGATTTCTGTATAATCATGTTTTCATATGTTACTGAGACATATTTAAAATATATTCTAATGGTAGATATTACCTCTTTTATTGTTTATTTTTGCTTTCTATATTTTAAATCTATGTTGTTAGCTGTATATATATGTAGAATTGTTACATGTTTCTACTAAATTATCTTTTCTGATTTTGAAAATCTTTCCTCTAATTTTAATATGATTCTCACCTTCAATGATATTTATCTGTAAGTAGAATAGTTTTTTTTTTCTGGTATATCTTTTTTACTCTTTTATTTTCAGCTTTTATGTTTACTTGTTACAGATTCTGTCTTATAAAAATGTATAGTTAGGTAGTGTTTTATTATCAGTTTTTAAATTGGAGTCCTTAGTCCATGTGATGTAGTACTGACTTAAGTCTAACTATAAAACCTTGTCTTCTATGTGTCCCATAATTGTTTTCTTCTTTTTTGCATTTTGTGAATTGATCAAGTGTTATTGTTATCATCATTATTATTATTCTCCTCTTACTAGCTTTTTAGTTAAAATTATGGTATTTTCTTATTAATAATTTCCTTAGAAATTATAGTATGTGTTCTTAGTTTATAATCTCTCTGAAATTAGTACTTTTATCACTTATCTAATTATGTAGAAATTTATAACAGGTCAATCATCCTGACCTTTGTGCTGTTGTCATATTTTTATTATTACACATATCACAAATCCCATAAGATATTTTTTATTACTGTTGTTTTAAGCAGTCATTAATTGTTTATATTCAAGAACCATATCCTTTTTGTATCTCTGTGCTTCCATCTAGGATCATTTTCCTATGACTTTTACTGTTTATGGAAAGCAGATCTTTCGATGATAAATTCTCTCTGTTTCATTCTCTGAAAACGTCTTTACTTCCTCTTCATTTTTGAAGGACATATCGCTGGATATAGTATTATTCCTCTTCCTTTCCTAAGAAATGCTCTCAGTCCCATTGTGGCTTTCAATGTCATTTATCTCAATCTCTTCATTCACTCAACTTTAAAATCAAACAAACAAAAATAAAGGCAACTTCTCCTTTTAGCCCCCTAACTGAAATTACTCATGAAACAGGAGACTATAAAAGACTTGGTTATCATTGATGGAGGAGGATCAGGAAATAAATGGGAAAAGAAAAAAAATATTATTTCAAAAACATGACAATGTAACATGCTTGTGAGCAGGATATGTAAAGTTAGGAAATATCATACACAATGGCCTGAAATTTTCCCTTTGAACTAAGAGGCAAGTTATCTGCTTGAAAATGAGGAAAATAGCTGTGAAATAAGAAGTATAAAGTTATTGGTTTTGTTTAAAAATGGCATATATGAGAAATTGGAGAGAAAACAGAACCAAGGACTCGAAAAAAGAATTGCTGAGCTCTGCTAAAAACCCATCTGGAGAGCAAATAGTTGGCACTAGTTCACACAATGGTTTATTTTCTCTAACAGTATTCACGAGTCTGGGAACAGCAAATAACAAGATGGATGGTTGCATAGATGCGAGATAGATGATCTGAAAATTATCATGATTGTGAAGTGAAGGAATGGGAGTCTTAGAACACCAGTATACAACTTGTTGAAACAAACTACCAAGGTATCAAGTAGAAAGAGACTGTGAAGGAGTGACAGACTGTGAGTTAGCAGAGGGAAAGAGAATCCATAGTTCTTCATGAAAAAGAACAGGAGGGAGAAACTGAAAAGGGTAGGACAATTGGTAGGATGATGACGTTTTGTATTTTAAGATCTCATGCAAGAGTTTGAGTGATGACATCCACAGTACTGTCGTGGTGGTGGAATTGGGAGTGGAATTGGGATAGAGATACTGATATTGAAGTCTAGATACTTGAGGTTATTTGTCGGAAAGATTACATACATGTAGAAAGTGAACAATTGATGATGATTGATTTTATTGTGGAAGTAAAGAAGTCTGTGAGCTAGGTTTCAAAGCCCAGGTGAATGAATAAGAGTAGTCAAGATGACAGAGGATGACGTCAATAATGAGAAATAAATGATGGCATATATAGTTATCATGATCCTTAAAGAAAGAGTGGTTTTTGCTTTATGATAAAAAAAAAATTCAGGAGTTAGGATATTATCAGTACTAACTCTAGGCCATCATGTTTCTTGGGCTTGAAAGTGTAAAAAGTTTTCACTCAATTTGGAACAAGGGAAGAGGTATTTTCAGGGAAGATCCAGGTTCCAAATAAATAACTAGGCAGCAAGATTTTTTTTTGAAGAGATTAAGGCTACAGAGCAGTGTGGTGAGAGCATGTGGGTTCCAGCAGCCACCGTTAAAAGGGGGAATTGAACTGTGCTTGAATTTGGGTTGGTGGAAAACCATAAGAGGGAAGAGAGGCATAACTGAAACAATTATCTTCAAAGTCACTGCTCTGATAAGAATAGTAGGCAGCAGTCTTTTGTTGAATATTCTAAAGGATTGACACTGGATTTATGTTTCAAGAAAATTCTTGAAGTAAGGAATTAACTGTAGCAACAATGTAACCCAGAAGTATTCCCAAAGAGATATTGTCAGGTTTATGAAATGAGCCTTCCACAGAACTATCTCCAATATCTTTAGGAAGAATATATTTTTAGATCCCCTAAGAAGCTCATACTGTAATTTAGTTTGGAACTCATTATTTCTAATTAGTCAGCTTTTCTGGATTTACTTGGAGCATGCTGGTGGCAGACACCCTTTGGGTCTAGTATTTTGCTAGCAACGTGGAGGAGTGAATGTAATGTGATCTCCACATTAATATACACTGCTTAAGGAAATCATAATGATTTAAGGTGACTGGAAGTCTTTTGGGGTCATTGCAATGGGTTGAGGAGCTTGTAAATGTTCACTCAATCCCTACTGGGAGAACAGAAGCCTAGGGAATTATGTTTACCCTGCAGAAAGGGTCTAACACCCTGCACAAGTCATGTCTAATATGTAATATCCTTGGGGGAAAAAAAGAATAATATATGTTAGTTACATCATTTTACTAGTGTTTTATAATGCGACCTGATATCATGTTAAAAATTAGAGGCAAGGACAAAATTCTAACCCTTCTCACCCCTTGTATTGGCATGCCTGGCCAATAAAACTTACCCAAAACAAAAAACAACACAGTATACATAGTAATTTTTTCCCATTATGACTTCATCATCAAACCTAGAATCAAGTTAAATCAATGAAGAGCACCATATCTTCAAACAAGTATGGATCTTTCTTAATTTTTGAATTATCAGATAATTCCCCCAAAATTCAGTCAGGCAATATGGTATAAAGGCATTTTATTAGAATGTGTGAATAAAAATAAAAGTAGATTTCAGATATACATTATACTGACAAATATAAATCCCATGTCTGATACATTAAAAACCAAGAAAGAAAACAATTCTTGAAGATTACTTTTTTGGTTATTATTGAAGGCCTGGCAGATCAAGAATCATTATCTTTTCCTTATACATTGCTTACACCTTGTCATCAATCTACGTCTTTAGTCATTTGCCCTATTTTTTAGAACAATGAAATTATATTTATCATTTTAGACTGGAAAGATATTTTTTAAATAATATGAGGAAAAATGAAACTACAATCAGATTAGCAATGACAGTTGAGCAAGGGGCAATGATTAAATATACTGTGGGTTGTTTAAATCATGTCTTGTGTGAAAGATGCATAACCGATTTTTACATCATTTAAAAGGGAGAAAAAATATAAATTGTATTTATTATGTTAACAAAATCAAATTACCTTCCTTTTTCTCTTCTGTTGACAAATCAAAGAGGTGTATATATCTCAGAGTCTTTCTTAGAACTGAAAGTAAAGGACAAAAGAGGAGTCACATGTTTTATGCCCAAGAAATAATCTAATTGCTAAGCAAGAAATAAAACAGGTTGGGAAGAAAAAGAGACCAAAAAAAAAAAAAGTAGAACATCAGAAAGAGATCATGAGTTATGACTAATTTATAGGTAAGTGAAATCTTATGGCATTGAAAAGAATTTCCAACAATTATTAGGAAATAATACTGGCATATGGAAATTACTATGTAAGTATTATAACTAGACCTCTGAAGATACATTATAAAGAATAAAAAACATAATTTCTTATTTATAGCCTTTTTCAGTATATATTTAGATAATATTGGGAACAACAATCTTTAAACATGATACGTACGAATTGAAGCCTAACATCGCAGTGGCTTTAAGAAATCATTTGCTTTCTATTTAATTGAGTTTCTAGATTATTAACTATTTCTCTATTATACATAGTTTTCTCACCTTAAAAAAAATAACTCACAACACAGACCAGTGGAAAAGGAAGAATGCCTCATGCTACCTATTAATTGAGAAATAAAAAATAAGTCATGATATTGAGGATGTGAACAGGAAAGTGACTACACAGATACTTCATTTCTAGCAATTCCTTTTATCTTTCTAAATCACATTTGCTTATAAAATAGGGAGAATAATGCTGACCTTACAGGGTGAAATGAGATAACATAGGCAAATCACCTTACTCAATACCTGTTTGGCACAGAGCTAACTCTTAACACTAAGTCTTACCTTTCTATGTCCCAATCCCTAACTTCCCTTAGGAAAATCAGGTAAAAGAGAGAGGTCTCTTTTCCAAACACCTGGAGAGCATCACTGGAAGACCATCCAAAGATTCACTGAAGTGAGAAAGAAACAGAAGACAGCATTGGCCAGGAAGAAACTCAGGGGATAGTACAAATCAGTTTGTGAGTCACCATAAAGTGTCCAACCAAGGACAAAAGGAGAACTTGCTGAAAGATCAGCATAAATAGGCAGGGATATAGGAATGCCATGTGAGAAAGATAGGGATCAGACTGTAGAGAATCCCAAGCCCAAATTGATGTTCTTTTGTTGCAACAAGAGTGGGTCTTGCCAGGCTTGAGCATACCCTTAAAGAAGATACACTGTGTTAAACATAATATGGATCTTCCTCCATGTATGATGGGTTAAGTCCCAATAAACTTGATGTTAAGTGGAAAATATCATGAAGTGAAAATGCGTTTAATATACCTAACCTACGGAACATCATAGCTTAGTCTAGACTACTTTAAATATGCTTAGAACACTTACATTTTTTCTATAGTCTGGAAAAGTCATCTAACACAAGCACATTTTGTAATAAAGGGTTGAATATCTCATGCAATTTGTTGAATAGTGTACTGAAAGTGGAAACCAGAATGGTTGTATGGGTACAGAATGGTTATAAGTGTATCAGTTGTTTACCCTCGTGATTGCATGGCTGACTAGGAGGTGTGGTTCACTGCCACTGCTCAGCATTGCAAGAGCGTATCATGGGGCATATCACTAGTCTGAGAAAAGATCTAAATTCAAAATTCCAAGTACACTTTCTACTGAATGCATATTGCTTTTGTACCATCTTACAGGTGAAAAATCATCAGTCAAACCATCAGAAATCACCTGTGTCAAGGACTCTTGAGTTCAAGATGAGATGGAGACTTGTAGGACTCTGCATGGGGTAGAGGGTCACTCTGCTGTCACCAGTGGACAGAGGTATGACTTCCTCCTATCACATATCATGGGAGATCACAATGATTCTAGATTCCAGCTTTGGCCATTTCAAGCAGCTCACTTTCAACAACGTTCAAATACCATTAAAAATCTTTTTTTTTTTATTTTTTTTAAGACTGTGGAAATTTTCAGTAAAATGGAAACAAATTGCTATAAGTAAACCATTTGTCACAGTCTGATTACTTTGCAGCCACTCTGGGAACACCCATTTGTCATGCTAGATCAAGATAACCACAGCCTGACTAGAGGAAATGGCTTTTTGCTTACTAGTTGTGGGTTTTTGTTTTTTTTAAACATTCACCCAGAGAGACCTGCTCCATAGAATCTTCAGGTTCCACTCCAGCTATGTGACCAAAGAGAAAAGCTAAGGCATTAGGAACAAATTGCACCATCTACAAGGCATTAAAAGGCAAAATAATTAACTATTGTTAAATGTAAAACTCATGATTCGAAGTAAATATACATTTAGAGTATAATGCTTCATTGTATATGTTTAAGTTTTTTAAAAGAAAAAAAGTTAAAAAATGATTACTCATTTGGAAAAAGAAGGGTGGAGAATAATCAAATAAATGCTTTCAGCTACATTAATTTCTCAGCATGAAGTAGGCACTTCAGAGATGCTTGGTGATTTATTAGTTGCTTGATATGAAAGAGACCACCAATTTGTCCTCTTATTTTCACTCCATTTTCAAGTTGAGTTGAGAAGGTTTTAAAAATTAGATTGCTTAATTGCCTGCTCTGAGACAGTTTAAGTGTAATTTGGGCTCAAAGAGAAGACAATTATTCAATATTTCTTCCATTATTTTCTTATATAAATACTCAGAATATAATAAAAATGATGTTAGGTGAGTGAGACCTACAGCTTGCTAAAATACCACAGGTCAAAAGCCCTTATAAATCAGGTCCCTAGAGCGACTTTTGTAAACTAAGAGTGCTTTTAGATTCCTTTTTGCATCTCTGCTAATTCTTACCAGGACAATGGTCACTTTTTCCCAAGAATAATGCTAGTTCACCAATCATGTTATTGATCGGAGTTAAGTTTAGAATAGTAAATGCACTCATTGCTTTATTAAACTCATAAAAGATGAGACTGTCTGCAAAGATAGTCAAGTCTTTTTGCAAAAACCTGTTTGTTAAGTGATCCTTCAACATGGATATCCAGTATAATATCACTATTGCATTTTGCCTGCAAGTGTACCTTTCAACATATATTTTGAAAGCAATTTTTTATAGTCACAAACTGAATGGGTGGCCTTTAAAGTAAATATTAATATTTTTAATTCACTTATTCTCATTTCAAATTTTCTTCATAAGGCTTTCCTTACATTTTCATGGAGGCACGGGCCGGTTTGACATAGGGTACTGTTTTCAGATTGTTTGATCTTGTACTAATAAACAAACTCAGATATTATTGTATTCTAAGCAAAGATATATCTTATTCCATCAACTCTTAGAGATAAATTTTTCCAAGAATCATTGCAGAAGTTAAATTTGAAACCCAAATATCTTCAGAACCTTACCAGATTATTCACCTCTTCATCTTGGGTTTGGGACTTCATAGGACTCTAGTGAATGAAAGTTGGTAATGGAAGGAGAGGAAGAAATTGTTTCACCTAAAAGTCATCACTATTAGCTTTGCAAACTCTCATCTACATTGTCTACTGCATCATTCTATATATCATGGAAATATTGTCCTTTGCATAAACATCATTTATAGCTAGAGGCTCTTTGTTATCATAACTATCACCCTAAAATATTCTATCATTTGATATAATTTACGTAACTTCAATAACTGTAATATCAAGCTATGTAATATCTATCTGTATATCTACCAATTTATCACTCTATCATCTATAAGTTTTCAATTCAAATATTTTTGAGAATATCATCTGCAAGGAACACCTGGGTGTCTCAGTCAGTTAAGCCTCCAAGTCTTGTTTTGGCTCAGGTCATGATCTCAAGGTCCATGGGATTGATCCCTGCCTCGGGCTCTATGCTGACAGTGTGGAGCCTACTTGGAATTCTCTCTCCCTCTCTCTCTGCCCCTCCCCATTCTCAAAATAAATAAGTAACTTAAAAAAAAAAGAAAATCATCTGCAAAATGGGGATATAAGATAACTTAACTCGCATGGTTTTTACTGAGTTTATTTAAAAAACAATTAGGGCAGTTTTAGGTTCACAACAAAATTGAGAAGTTATATAGAGATCTCTCACATCCCTTCTGCCACCATGCATACATAGCTTTATTTGTTACCAAAGACAAATCTATCTTGACACATAACAACCACCCAAAATCCATAGTTTATATTACTGTTCACTCTTGGTTTGGTATGTTCTATGCATTTGGAAAAGTGTGTGATGACATATATCCATCATTATAATATGATTCAGGGTATTTTCACTGCTCTAAAAATCCCCTGTGCTCTGCCTATTCATTTTCCCACCCAAACTTTTATTTTTCACCATGTCCATAGTTTTGTCTTCTTAAGAATGTCATATAATTAGGATATACACAGCATGTAGCCTTTTCAGATTGGCTTCTTTTACTTAATAATATGCATTTGAGTTTCCCCCATGTCTTTTCATGGCTTGATAGCTCATTTCTTTTTAGTGCTGAATAACATTCCATCTTCTGGATATACCGCAGTTTATTTACCCATTCACCTACTGAAAGATGTCTTGGTTGTTTCCAAATTTTGAAACTTATGAGTAAAACTGATGTAAACATCCATGTGCAGATTTTTGTGTGTCTCAATTCCTCTGGATTAATACTAAGGAGAGTACGGGACAGTATGATAAAATTACATTTTAGTTTTGTAAGAAACTAAACTGTCTTACTAACTAAACTGTCTAAATAAACTGTCAAGCTGTTTTCCAAAGTAGCAAGACCCCATTCTAATAGGTATAAATTGTTTTAATTTGTGTTTCCCTTATAATATATGATGAGGAGCATATTTTTATATGCTTGTTTCCTTCTATTAAGATTTTTGACTAATTTAAAAAAAATATTGAGTTGTCTATTTACTTACTGTTAAGTTTTAAGAGTTATGTACACGTTTAGATAATAGTCCTTTATCCAATGTATCTTTTGTAAATATTTGCTCCCAGTCTGGGGCTGGTCTGCTAATTCTCTTGATACTGTCTTTCCCAGAGCAGAAGTTTTACTTTTAATAAAGACTAGCTTATCAACTATTTCTTTTTTGAACTGTATCTTTGGTGTATCTATAAACCATCACCATACCCAAGGTCATCTAGGTTATCTCCTTTGTTATCATTGAAGTGTTTTAAAGTTTGCATTTTACATTTATATCAATAATCTATTTTGAGTTAATTTTTTTTGAAGAGGGTAATTTCTGTGTCTAATTTTATTTTTTATTTTTATTTTTTGCACGTGAATGTCTATATGTTCCAGAATTGTTTGTTAGAAAGACTATTTTGATTTCATTAAGAAGGAGCCTTTGCTCCTTTGTCAAAGATCTGTTGACTCTGTTCATGAGTTTCTATTTCTGGCCTATTTTGTTCCACTGATCTTTTTGTGTATTCTTTCACCAATGCTACACTATCTTAATTATTGAAGCTTTATATAGTAAGTCTTGAAATAGAGAAGTTTCAATAGTTCAACTTAAATATTGTTTTAGCTATTCTATATCTTTTGCTTTTCCACATATAATTTAGGTATGTTTTTAAAGATTTATTTTTCAGTTATCTCTACACCCAATGAGGGGCTCAAACTCACAATCCAACGTCAATAGTCACATGCTATATTGACTGAACCAGCCAAGAGCCCCTGCATATATAATTTAAAATCAGTTTGTCACTACCCATAAAATAACTTGCTGGGATTTAATTTGTACAGCATTGAACTTATAGATCAAATTAGGAAGAACGGACATTTTGACAATTACTGAGCGTTTCTATCCATGAACATAGAGCATCTCGCCATTTAATTAATTATTTGATTGCATTCATTGGAATTTTGCAATTTTCTTTATATCTTATACATATTTTGTTAGATTTATAGCTAAAATTTCATTTTTGAGAGTGCTAATTGTACTGTGTTTTTAAGTTCTAATTTCACTTGTTCATTGTTTGTGTATCAGAAAGTAATTGACATTTATTTAATCACTTTTTATCCTTGTAACCTACAACCTTGCTAAATTGCTTATTAGTTCCTGGAGATTTTTGGTTGACTCTTTTGAATTTTCCACATAAACAATCATGTCGTTGGCCAACAAAGACAGTTTTATATCTTTCTTCCCAATCTGCATACTGTTTATTTCCTTTTCTTGCCTTATTGCATTAAGAAAGACTTTCTGTAAGATGTTGAAAAGAATAATGAGAGGGGCGATCCTTGCCTTGAACCTGATTTAGTAGAAAGCTTATAGTTTCCCCCATTGAGTATGATGTTAACTCTAGGTTTCTTTAAAGATCATATTTATGAAGTTAAAAACTTCATAAGGTATGAGAAAAGGTAATGAATATAGAATGCATAGTATTCTGTACTTAGCATATAATAAATGCTCAATACATGTTAGATATGGTGATGACAATGATGACATAGTAACCAACACTGTAATAGACACTTTAGATATGAATTCATACAATTTACTAAACCTTCAATAAAGAACTTTACTCTATCAGCTGAAATAAATTTTAGATGTATTCTTCACTTTCTAGTGATCATTTCCAGTGATCAGTAGATTTTCATAGATTTTTGCAAATTCTCTACTCTTGGACATATTCTCTCTGCATACAGGACATCTTTCCAGCAAACGTGCTTAACTGCTTGCTCTAAATTCTTTTTACCTTAACAGGGAGTTGACAAAAAAGGCTAAATGTATCTTTCTTCCCGTAACTTCTCCACCATACTTAGACTTGCTAATACTCATTGATCTGTGGAGCTGTATAAATCTAGAGCACAGGTTTGGGAGATTAGCAAAATTCTAGATATAAATTTTAGGGGCAGCCCTTCCAGATCATCTGATTGGTGTGCAGGGGGATCTTAGGTAAACTCTTTAAGTATGATCTTTTCTTGCTATCCCAACCTCAATAAACAAAAGCAAAACCCAGAAATGTGTCTTCTAAGCACAAACCACAGAAGGAAACCAAGGTCAACTCTTCACTGTTTTAGGCACTGGGAGATGTACCAGAGGCCTTGTTAATGAAGAGACTTGATTTTTAGCAGTGAAAGAAGAAAACATGGAAATTGCTGTCAGCAAAAATATGTGGAATAATAATAATAATATAATAAAAATAATAATAACTAGGATGTATATGAATTTAGAAAATATTTTTAGAAGTAATGATTCACTTAGAATGCTCTGGGCATTTTAAAGTACAGCTGTGGGGATGCCTGGTGGCTCAGATGCTTAAGCGTCCTACTCTTGATTTCAGCTTGGGTCAGAGTCTTACGGTTCATGGGTTCAAGCCCAGCATCAGCCTATGTGCAGGCTGTCAACGGAACCTGCTAGGGATTCTCTCTCTCTCCCTGTCTCTGCCCCTCCACTGCTTGTGCTCTCTTTCTCCCTCTCTCTCTCAAACTAAGTAAATAAGCCTAAAAAAATAAAGTACACCTGTGAATTTTTATTTTAACACTAGGGAAAAACAAACTCCAAATTCTTTGATGTCTTCCACAGTTTGAATGTTAAACTGGAAAGACAATGACACTTATTCAGAATGGCATTTTTTTCTATTTGTATGTTATCTAAAATATTTTAATTTTTCTTTAATATCCTATCATAACATTCTTGACTTTTTAGTAATCTAGAAAACTGGCTTTTCCAATTAGAATAGTAAATTACAGGTGATGTTATTTGGATAAAACACCTAAATAAAACAAAGCAAAAAATATGTATATTTATAAAATAATATTACTTCAACTCTTTGAAAATTAAATCACACCTTACTTTCCTTGAGGGAGAAAACATATTGAATCCTGCAAATTAATGAAGCTGATAAATAGGTAGGAACATACAAGAAGAAAAAGATGTATATCAAACAAATTTAAGAAATTTCTCAGAGTTTATATTTCTACCAGACATTACCCATTCCCCTGAAAAATATCTCTGTGATAGATTTTCAGTCTCTCAAAATCACTGACATTTATTCAATGTTTTGAAAGTCTTTTCATTTTAAACTAAATGTCAACTTCAAGACAAGCTTTCTGTTAAAAAGAAAGACAGAAAGTTACAGTGGAGAAAAAAGAAGTTAATGATGAGACATGTATAATTGAAACTATATTATAATGTAAAAAAGATAAAATGTATCCCATACAATATATCCCGGCTTTTATTGTGATAAAATACAGCAGGTAAAAATATCTGTGCTTCTCATTTTAAGAACAGATCTATTTGGATATAGGCATGATACATTTTGACTATCAATGGCTTACCAAATGTTCAAGTACGACAATTAAAATGCCAATGATTAATCTACAAAGCTTACTATAGCAAGATTTTAAACTGGAGCTGTTTTAACACATCACTGTGTGGTCATTGTTTTAAAACCAACTGAAGCATAATCATCGAAGCCCTGGTTTAACTTCTACTTTACTGAGAATAATAGTTATATATGAATAGTTATATATGAGAAAGTAGATAACTACTTTTGTCTTTTATGATGCCAAATTTGGGATGAATTTCCCAGACTTTTAACCTTTTCTGGAATTCTCAGTTATCCTCAAAGCCCACGAGGGGCTACATCTTTGAGCTACTATTTTGCTACATTTAAGAGCATATGAAACACCTCCCATTTTGAGCACTGCACAGGCTGGCAAAAATGATGAACTATTCTGAAATAGCATTTGACTGAGACTCTACCACATTTGGTTCTGCACAATATTGATCAGTGTCTCGCTGGGTTAGCAACAAAACCTAGCATCATTATTCAGCACTATTTAAATGTAACCAGAGGAGCTCATTTTGTTTCTTTTCTTGTTTTTCTTTTCTCTCCTGATAAATTGCACCAGGCTACTTTTAAATTCGGCAGGACAGCAGGTGGGGCATTAGTGAACATCCGTCTGCATTTTTGAACTACATCTCTTGGCTCGCAGGTGACTTATGGAAGGAAAATGAACAGTGAATGTGATTCTTTCACTTTACCTGTTGAAAGTTGCATCTGCAGAATATAACTGTGAGATTTTTCTCTTCCTAGTTACTGGCTTCTATCTCACTCCAAGCACTCCTGATGCTAATATGATAGACTCAGCCTCTGAATGTTCTTGGTTTAAGATAAGATCTACTCTGTTCACCTGGAGTCTGATTGCCAACCATGCAAAAATAATTACTGTTAAGCTTATTCAAATCTTTCCTGTAAAACACTATCTTCTCTAATATTTACCTTAATTAACTTAATACTACCACTACTCGCTGCTCCCTCCAAAACCAAAAATAACTGCAATTTAATAATATGTCTCCAATCAAATGTAATCTTCTGCCAATCCTTTTGCAAAGACTATTTCAGACTGAATGAGATAAAAATGTTCTATCTCAAGGTAAAGGTTTTTTTTTAACTTAAAATTTGAAGATACCGATTGTTATTTGGCTTTTGACCAAAATCAATAATCATCCTTTTATAACTTGCAATTGGTCTGTAAATTCAATTTTTAAAATACTGTATTTCTATTGGAATGCACCTTATACACTGCCTCACATCCCGTTGGTTCACCTTTTACTCCTGCCACTGCTGTGATGTAGGTGTAAGTAGAAGGTTCCTCTTTTCAATTGTACAAAGACCCTCAAGCCTCCCGCCTAGATCTTCTCCTGTGCATGGGACTCTTACAGGAACTTGCTCAGAGCTTACAAATGTACCACGTGGGAGAGGGATGGAATTTAACTATCCTTCACTCATGAGGAGAAGCCTAAAGTTTGATCCCTTCTGTGGACAGTGCTATAATGCACCTGGGATGGTCTTGGAAAGATTGAGCTGGTGACCAACTTGATAATGTGCATCTGTTTAGACTTTTCCCCTTTCTCTTTACCACTCTGTCTACTCCATCTTTCTTATTCCTTGAAACGACTTCTCAAATAAATCACCAGCATGGAAGCGATTGCCTTAGATTTTACTTTCATGGAAACCCAAACTAACGGAGTATCCTAATTTCATTTTAGAAATTGCAAGCTTTAAATTGGGAATTATGAGATTGTATTCCTTGATGCCACTAACTATTAACAAAGGGTTATCTGATCAGCATAAGGGAAATGGCTAAGGGAATCTTCCTGAACCTATCATTTATGCTTAGCTTCAAAATAAGGTTAATTATCCAAAGAACTTTAATACCAGACAAGTTGCCAGGTAAAAAGAAATACCCATCAAAATTTAGAATTTTGCTTGAGAGTTTTCTCTGGTCCCATCAGCCTGAGGGATTTAAATAAAGGAGCATAGACCAAGGTAGCAACAATAAAACAACAAACACTCAAGCATATGTCAGTGGATGTGCTGGACCCTCAGCCTCCTTTAGGTATCATCCACTATGGTCAGGTCCTGAAGTGGCCCAAGAAGCTCTGTAGCAGTTTCCTGTCTGTTAACCTGGATCTCTGCCCTAAACTGGTAGGGCCTCCACTCTTGACTACAACCTTCTCAGTAGTGGCCAGTGTCACTGGAGCTATGGCTACTATACTAAGTCTCTCTAAGGCCAAGGCTAAACTCTGGACATTGCCTCTTCCACCCATGATGGTCTCTAGCTACTTAGACACCCTGTATACCTACTCTACTGTCCTAGGCTTCATAGTGAACAAAGACAGACAAGCTCGGGGCTAAGGTACTGCTCAGAGTCCACAAAGGCTCCTTCCCAGTGGCATTTCCATGTATTTCTTTTTTAAAGGTAGCTGAACCACTGAAAAGGTTTATCAGGCCTCTTCCCAAGAAAAGAGTCTGGCTTTTTGACCCCCCTAGGTACTATGGGCCTTCTGACTGCTGTTTCTCTTTCAGATTCTAGGAAGCTAATGTTTTTTCCCTTAGAAAACAAAAAGAGGCTAAATTTAATTTCCTAGCTATGCTTTAGTCCTTCTTCCTGTACATATCAGGGTCATGGGCAGATCAAGTGTTTTTAACTTTAGACTGCTCATGCCTTGGCTAGCTGCAAAGCTTAGCATATAAGTGAAGTAAACAGGCCTGTATGTCTTCCATTATTTTGTCTGTAGCTGTGATGTTTATAAGTGATTAAAGTAGCACATTCACTTTAATTGCTTCACAGTATTTCATTGTATCTACATGTGCAAATATCTATATATGCCAACATGAATAAATCTTGCAAGTATAAAATTGAATAAGACATAAAATGTAAAGAGATACACAAAGAGATGTTATTTATGTAAAAACACAAAATGCTAAGAGACTGATACCACATGCTGTCATGGGTACAAATGTATCTAGTCAAAAGTGTACAGACATACCCAGAAAGAATAACTTCCATCCTTAGGATGTTGGTTACTTACTCCTGTGCTTGAAAGAACCGTATGAGAATGGGACAAGAGGATGCTGTAGGTGTAACTACAACCTCATAAAGTAAATAAAACCAAAAACGCCCAGAAGGAAATATATCTGAAACAAACATGACTAAATATTGTTAATCTGAGTAGGTGGCTCATGTATATTATATATTTCTTATTAAATTTAGCGTATGTTTAAGGAACTTAATATTTAATTATTCATTATTTAGTTTGAAAATATTAAACTAAATTAAATAGTTAATAAAATATTATAAGCGTAATGCTACAATTTTTTAAAACTTCACATTCGCTATTGGACCTCACCATTATTCTTACCACAGATACCATTAGAAAACTGTCACTGAGGGACATCGTACATCCTCAAAAAATATACTTCTCCAATTTTGTTCTTTATCCCATTTACTTCTCATTTGTACTTTGGTGGAGTGCAAATGAGTTAACTGTAGCTTCTGTATAAGAACCATTATCATCCACAGTTTCTCCTCTTATTTTCCAAATATTTAATTGTGTTCAAGCTCTCTAGATCTGAAAAATTGATAATGGTATTCTAACAAGGATCCGGCCTGCCCCTTTGGAGGAAAATTCCTTTTATTTCATCTCCTCCTTTCTTATTTATCTTTCAATGCTGGCTGCTTTTTCTTTATTTTATTTTATTTTTTAAAAAATTTCTAGATATAATTTATTGTCGAATTGGCTAATATACAGTGTGTAAAGTGTGCTTTGGTTCTTGGGGTAGATTCCCGTGGTTCAACTGGCTGCATTTTCAAAGTTGCCTTGTTAGGTTCTTTACTTGTGTTCATCTGGACCTGAGTATGGCCTTGGACTTAAGGCTATTTATCTTATCTGTGTTATTATTTATTTGTCACCTTTCACTATCCTATCAAATAATAGATTAGATTCCCTCATTAACCTTTTCCTTTTAGAATTTTTTTTTTATCTAAGTCATATTATTGTGTCTATTTTTTCAACATCACCAACCTGTTGAGAAGGCATCTAAATTCTATATTGTAATTGCAAAATTTGTTATTTGTATTTAGTCTTTTTTTTTAACATATTAGTCATTTGCACCAAGAAACAACTATCATGTTATATTGTAATAAGGAAGAAAGAAAGATTTAAATGTTTGTTCCCACAGAAGTGTTTGCTAGTTTCTTTGACTACTTTCATTGAGACGGAGGGCAGGTGCTGAGTTTCTGAAGTAAAGCATCTGATTCAGCAAAAAGGTTTATTCAGAGGAGGTTTACTTTCCACAGCATCTTAGGAAAAAGTTGGGGGATACACAAAATATCCTCACTGAGGAAAATATCACAGAACCATCCTTGTAAAAAAAATAATTTGCGTGTGTGTGCTCGTATTTGTAGTGTGATCACGTGTGCATGTGTGTGCATAATACGGGCCACTCCATTTTCTATGGTATGAAAGATGAAGTAGAATCATTTTTTAAAAACATTTTTAAACAGGGGCGCCTGGGTGGCTCAGTCGGTTGAGCGCCGACTTCGGCTCAGGTCACGATCTCGCGGTCCGTGAGTTCGAGCCCCGCATGGGGCCCCTGTGCTGACAGCTCAGAGCCCGGAGCCTGTTTCGGATTCTGTGTCTCCCTCTCTCTGACCCTCCCCCATTCATGCTCTGTCTCTCTCTGTCTCAAAAATAAATAAACGTTAAAAAAAAAAATTAAAAAAAAAAAAAAAAACATTTTTAAACAAATTATTCCTGTGCATTCAGAGAGGTGTCACCAAATTTTCTATGCAACCCTTGATGCTAAAAAGTATTTAATGACATAATATGCATCGGATTTGAACAAAGGTTGCTCACAGAGCCAAGGTTGAAGGAAGTCCATCCCTATGTGAAAGAAACAACAGGTTTTGGTCTGATCCATTTGGAGAATAGGGAATTCAACCTGATGTTAAATAATAAAAAAAATCGAGAAGCCCCCTTCAGCCTTGGCATAAGGCAGTACTTGAAGCAACCGTACCCAAAGTGATATCATCTAAACTTTTATGTACTCGGCCATGTATGCGTGATATGCAGTTACTTCACGATGACATCTACTCTACTAAAGTGGCACTTAATTTTTTTTTTTTTAATTTTAACAATACCATTAAACTTAGAAGCATACAATTTGTACCGAAAACCCTCAGATTTAGTCTGTGTGTGTGTGTGTGTGTGTGTGTGTGTGTGTGTGTGTGTGTTAGTGTAAGGGAAGAAATGGGAGTGGCAGACAGGGAAAGGGAATAGTTTGAAAAGCATTGCTAGTATTTTAAAACAATCTTTAGGGGCGCCTGGGTGGCTCAGTCAGTTAAGCGTCCGACTTCGGCTCAGGTCACGATCTCGCAGTCCATGAGTTCGAGCCCCACGTCGGGCTCTGTGCTGACAGCTCAGAGCCTGGAGCCTGTTTCAGATTCTGTGTCTCCCTCTCTCTCTGACCCTCCCCCGTTCATGCTCTGTCTCTCTCTGTCTCAAAAATAAATAAACATTAAAAAAATTAAAAAAAAAAACCAATCTTTAAATTAAAACACACACACACAAACTAGTCAGTGGTGTGACCTTTGGTAAATTACTTCAGCTCTCTGCACTTCAATTTTCTCCTCTATAAAATAAAAATAAGAGGGGCGCCTGGGTGGCGCAGTCGGTTAAGCGTCCGACTTCAGCCAGGTCACGATCTCGCGGTCCGTGAGTTCGAGCCCCGCGTCAGGCTCCGGGCTGATGGCTCGGAGCCTGGAGCCTGTTTCCGATTCTGTGTCTCCCTCTCTCTCTGCCTCTCCCCCGTTCATGCTCTGTCTCTCTCTGTCCCAAAAATAAATAAAAAATGTTGAAAAAAAAAATTAAAAAAAAAAAAAATAAATAAAATAAAATAAAAATAAGAATGGCATTTACTTCACAAGGTGGTGAAGGTGGCGTCAGCTACTGTTAGCAAGACAGACATGGTTGTTGCCAAAACCCACCTGCCCAGTGGGGGCCTTGAGAAGATGAATTCGTTATAGCACTGGGGTGGGGGTGCTTTCATAGATGACTGAGGTGTGGTTTTCCTGGCTTCACCACTTACTAACTAAACAATTTATACACATCAAACCTTCTGTGCCACTGTTTCCTTTTCTCAAGGATAACGGTAATAATTAAAACCTATTGCAGGGGTGCCTGGGTGGCTCAGTCGGTTAGGCGGCCGACTTCGGCTCAGGTCATGATCTCACGGTCCGTGAGTTCGAGCCCCGCGTCGGGCTCTGTGCTGACCGCTCAGAGCCTGGAGCCTGTTTCAGATTCTGTGTCTCCCTCTCTCTGACCCTCCCCCGTTCATGCTCTGTCTCTCTCTGTCTCAAAAATAAATAAACGTTAAAAAAAAAAAAATTAAAACCTATTGCATAGGATTAAATGACATAGTTAATGTACAATTATTTGCATGGTCCCTGACACTTAGGAAGTGCTCGGCAAATTTTAGCTGTAATGATAACCTTTCAATCTTGTCAATACCAAGACAGATTTCAAGCCCTGAAAGCTTTCCAATTGCATTGTCCTGAGATCCCCTCTCATAGTTCTTAGCTAGGAAACAGGCATTTTCCAAATTGACATGGAATTAACTCTAGACCCAACAAGCGGCAGGAAAATCTTATTTGTTTCACTGAAAGTAATGAATGGTGAGATTTTAAATTGTTAAGTGGATAATTAGAAATGTTAATTGGCCATAAATACCACTTGAAGCTCTCTTATAACAGCCCTACCAATTGCACCATAATAGGAAACTCTGACTTTACTAAAAATTACCACCTTACCTGCCACACCTCATTTGCACAGATAGCTCTCTCATAGAAATATTTTACTCTATGATCACCATTCTTAGCTACCAGTGATTGGATAGAGGCCACCTACTCCATTCTGGGCCTATGAAGTATTCCCTCCCAGAAATTTGGAATTAAATCTATAAGTTCTGTTTTGTTTTGTTTTGTTTTTTTCTTTTCGGTGTCACGAATCACTCACACTCTTATAATAAATTTCTTGTTTCTGCTTAAGTTGGTCTGTATTATTTTCTGTAACTTCCATTTAAAATATTCTAAAGGGGGCGCCTGGGTGGCGCAGTCGGTTAAGCGTCCGACTTCAGCCAGGTCACGATCTCGTGGTCCGTGAGTTCGAGCCCCGCGTCAGGCTCTGGGCTGATGGCTCGGAGCCTGGAGCCTGTTTCCGATTCTGTGTCTCCCTCTCTCTCTGCCCCTCCCCCGTTCATGCTCTGTCTCTCTCTGTCCCAAAAATAAATAAAAAACGTTGAAAAAAAATTAAAAAAAAAAAAAATAAATAAAATAAATAAATAAAATATTCTAAGGAACATCCATACATATTGTACATTTTATTTCAAATTCCATCCAACCCTAAGACTATGTCAGCAAATAGATGGATTATTAAGGTTCTATTAATATTATCTTAAAAATATCAACATTCACACTATAATATGATTATGTAAACACAAAGCAGTGAATGATTAACAATAATTATCTTCATCTTTAAGACAGGAAAATAAAGACATCAAATTTCCTTGAAACAAGGTATATGATTTTCCCACTAGACTTTGTCAGTTACTTAAAATGTCTGGCAGTTACAGGCATCATTGCCAATTCACATCCTTGGAGATCATAAGGCATTCATTTTTATTGGTGATCACACATATATAGTCCACATATATATTATAGGACAAAGCTCATGAAAATAGGAGACAACAAAGGAATCTGATAGATATGCCTAGCAAAATGAGCATGACATTTAGAAAAAACCTAAGTTTAAAGTCTTGGGCAAAATAAATACATAATTCCAGGGTATCTAACACTTTTTTAAGGCCTGACCTTTCGTTAAGATAGAGAAGTACTATTATGATTGCTTAAAGGGCTTACATTTAACCGAGGAGTGTTGCTAAAATATTAAATCTTACAACTGACATGCAAAGAAAGAGAAGGAAATGACCTATGGCAGGTGCTTCGCTAGCTATAGTAGTTTTGATATTAATCTGATGGGGAAAAAAACAAAACAAATGAACAAAAAACCCACAAAACATGGGAAATGAAATCAACCATATAACATACACAAAATGGAAATTTAGAAATAACAAAGTTAGTAGAAGTAACTCAACTTACTTGATCTTACAAATTTGGTTTTCTTACAATGAGATGACTTTGTATTTGTAAATTAATATAACAACTTTCATTGTAGATCATTATCAGCTAAGTACATTTAGAACTTACACCCAAATCTTGTCCATTATTTGAACATCTTTTTTCTTCCACTGTTGGTTGAAGTTATTGAAATTCACTTTTACTAACCCACAGGAGAACTACATTAGCACTAATTTTCATTCTGAATACCATTTAAAAGGGGCTTTTTCCTATTATTAAAAAAGAGAAAAACTGCTTAACATATCTAAATGAAGAATATACAGTTTATAACAGAGTACAATAGCAATCATAGAAGGGTACAAAATGGTATTATTCTCTTAAGACTTCCATCAAATCAGCCATAGAAAGTGAAATATGATATCTAAGCAAAAGTGTTCAGACAGCCATGCATAGATGCATATTGTAAATACTTCTATTCAGCTTATTAGACGTTTCCTTGTTGTCTCTCTATAATTTGTGGTTGTTTCATCAGCAGAGGCCATTGTCTTTAAGCTATAGTGTGCATCGCTTTTAAGAGTTAAAGGGAATGGAGAGCATGAAAAAGCTTTGAAAGCAAGCTGACTAATTTGTGATAATATCGAATTGAATAAAGGGCTGATTTTGTCAAAAGCAGATGGAAAGATATTTCTGGTTTTTCAAATGTTAATGAATAAATAACATTTAATTTCATAAATTTTCAAAGTACTCTGAAGATAATTATTTCATAAAAATTTCTCATTTCCACTACATGCGCACAGCTGCACCGAAGACCGTGGGAGACGTATGCATGCGATTCTAGGCAGGCGGTAATAAGTCATTACCATAATTCAGAGGTGATTTCTGTATGCTATGAAAGTTATCACAGAAGAAGGCTTCCTGATGAGAACATTTCTCTGAAATCCATGTCCATGGATACTGAACAAGATAAGAATGTATACCAGCGAAACTTGGCCAGTTTTGCCGAAGGAATCTGTTCCCCTGAAGCAACACCCCTAACTTTCCCTGTCCTAGAATTAACCAATTCATGTTATCTAATTTTGGATTATGTATCCTGAGTCAGGACATCCTTCCCCACGTGACATGCTGGCTCCTACATACAGCAACAACTTGCGAAAAGAGTGTCAGAGTGTCAATAACATGCGGTAGCTCATAAGAAGATGCAAAATGCAGTTACTTAATTGTTCAGATGCTGCATTTAACCTCAGCTGATGAATAAGAAAGAGTCCCTCCTTTTTTGTCTCTTACTCATTTAGTTCCCAATCTCTTCTTGGCCCTGCATTATTTTTATTCTATATGTTTATAGGAAACTTTTTTTCCTATATTGACTGTCCTTTTGTCCTTTTCCTATATTGACTGTCCTTTCCTATTATTGACTGTCCTTTTGCAGTCAATGTCTGTTGGATGACTAGCTATCTATACATTCATAGAATAGAAAAGAGCTGGAATGAACGTTGAAAAAACAATGACATTTCCAATGTCACATGACCAATTTGTGCTAGAGGCCAGATAAAAACACACATGTCTGAATTCTTTAGACTACATTTGTTCTTATAGAGGGAGATTCAGGACTATGTGAATTAGAGTAAGCTGGGGTGATACCGGAAATATGAATTCATAGGTCCCTTATAACTAGTGAGTTGAAATCTTTGGGGTACAGCCTACAATTTGTACTATTAACAAGATTCTGGTGATTATTTTTTTTTAATTTGAGAGGGAGAGAGAGAGAATGTGAGCAGGGGAAGGACAGTGGCAGGGAGAAAGAGGGAGAGAGAGAGAGAGAGAGAGAGAGAGAGAATTCCAAGCAGACTTCATACTCAGCACCAAGCCCTACATAGTGCTCAAGCCCACAACCCTGAGATCATGACCCCAGCCGAAATCAAGAGTCAGATGCTTAACCAACTGAGTTATTCTTATGAATAATAAAAATTTTGAGTTACTATGATGCACTATAGTACCCTCTTAGATTGCATGGGATGCTAGTGAATTTGGGGGAGAGGATTTTAGAATATCTTAGTTCCAGTTTCTGTCCTTGGTGTAGTTTGGCATGAACAGATCTAATGTTTTAAAAAAATGAGACAGGGTAAATTCAAGAAAAGACACATGAGTAAGAAAAGAAAACAGCAAAGAAACATATCTTGAAGATATAAAATATGATCATGATAATGCATTTGGTGGTGCATCAGAGACACACATTTCAGAAGAAAAATGAATCGCTTTATTTATCAGAAGTATGGAGTTTCATTAAGAGGATAGAGGATATCACATGTAAGGAAGGCTATTTTTGATGACGTTTTAATAATGATGGTGTTTTGATATTATCTATCATGAAACTGGATTGATGAAATCAAAGAGATAGGAAGAAGGGGTTAGGATGGGACCAGAGGAATAGGTTATAACAATTGACCCTGAGACGTGTCGAATCCAGTCAGAAGGACAGAGAGTTGGGTGTGATCGTGTGGAGCTTCTGTTGGTGGTGGAGGACATTGGTGATTGAAGTGCATTATCATCATGTGTCCTTCACGGATATGCCACAGCCTAAGAAGCCCTCCTTAGCCTCTGGCACGGGTGCCTACTGAGCTAAGAATTATCAATTACATCTTTATTATCTTTGTCTCTTTGTGCCAAGGTTTTAATACAATATTTAGCTTTCAAGACTCCAGCTTCAATTTAAGCATCCTCAGGAACTGGAGGTGCAAGCCTCTACTCACCTCCCAGAGGAAGGGAACATCTACAGTCTCTTTGGTATTTGGAAATAGGGACAGAGGATGGCTTAGATCTTTGTGATTCAGAGTCTGCAGACCAGCAGTGAGAGCATTGGCATCTGCTGTTAGCTTGTTAAAAATGCAGAATCTCAGTCCTCACTAGATCTTACTGAGTCAAAATTCTGCATTTTTACCAGCATCCTCAGGTAAATCCTAGGTACATTAAAATTTGAGACACTGTTAATCTGGGGTAGATGAAGATGGACCTTGACTCTAGTCTTGTCATTTTCACTTTATGCTACTCATGAGTCTCAGATTAATTATCTTATTTTAGAACACATTTTATGTCATGTCTCTCTTTTTTTTAAAAAAAAGATAACTTTCAAAGTGTTTTATTAATAAGTCATCTTTTAAGGCATTTGGAGTCCTCACAATCTAGTTTCGTCTGACTTATTATATATTCTCCTACCCATTTTCCTTTTCCAAAGCTTCAGTAAAATTGTACTGTGTTATTACATATGTTGGCACTTCCTGGTTTCCTTTGCCCTGATCCTGATGTTATCTAAAACTTAAATGCTCATGTACCTTCTTTGCCCATATTAATGTAACTTGCAAAGTCCAATTTATCTACTACATCTTCCATGAAGTCTTCTTTACTATTGCCATGTGTATCTTTTTTTTTTTTTTTTAATTTGAGAGGGAGAGAGAGAGAGAGAGAGAGAGAACGAGCATGCTTGGGAGAGAGGCAGAGGTAGAGAGAGAGAGAGTGTGAGAGAGAAAATCTTAACCAGGCTCCATGCTCAGCTAGGGGCTCGATCCCATGACCCTGGGATGACCTGAGCCGAAATCAAGAGTCAGACACTCAATCATCTGAGTCACCCAGTTTCCCTGCCGTGTGCATCCTCTAATAATCTCACTTCATGTTGTCTGTACCTCTTCCATGATCTGTATCATATGCTTCTTTGCTTTTAGTTTTTTAAATGTTTTATTTATTTTTGAGAGAGAGAGAGAGAGAGAGAGAGCAGGGCAAGGGAGAGAGAGAGAGAGAGAGAAAGAGAGAGAGAGAATCTGAAGCAGGCTCTAGGTTCTGAGCTATCAGCACAGAACCTGAAGTGGGGCTTGAACCCACGAACCATGAGATCATGACCTGAGCCAAAGTCAGACACTTAACCTACTGAGCCACCCAGGAGCCCCTATCATATGCCTCTTAATACATTCATTAAAAACTGTACATTTAGATGGTCTATGTCACCTCTCTGAAACTCGGGTTACTCATCTGTAAAAAAGAGATCCTCACATACCTATTTAACAGGGTTAATGTGAAATAGTTGATGGAAAATCCCTAAAAATATGAAGCATTATGCAAGTATAAGATATTCACAGTTTCTAGTCTCTTCTCTGAAACATAAGACACTTGAGTACATGGGTCATGCTTGTGTTCGTCTATATTCTCCATAGATTATGTACAATATAAATCACACAAACTTCAAAGAAATAAATTCATATTTAAGTATAATTCCATTTTGACTAAGTTTTATATGTGTGGAAAGATATGTACAGTTATACTGCTTTATTTTCTTTCCAAGTACCTATGTGTTTATGTATTTATTCAAAAGCTTCAGTTTTTATGACTTGGTTTCTTTTGTTTCCTTAAGCATTGTCTTTGCAAAGACAATCCCAACCAGCTGAATTATTTAGCTTCCATGCTATGGTTATAATTCCTACTCCATTTCTACTGAGACGCCCTCAGCACTGGAAGGCTTATTTGCTCCACGATTCCCATCTTCTCAGCTAGAAATAGTGGTTAGAAATGCAAACTCTTGAGTCAGACTGCATTAGGTTGGAATCTCAGTTATGCCACTTAGTACCTGTGTCATTCTAGAAAAGGAGTTTACTCTTTGGTGCCTCAGATTCCTCATTTTAAAAAGAGGGATAGTAATAGAACTCGACATTGTTGAGAAATTAAACATGTTAACTTATGTAAACTAAGTAAGTCTAACTAATGTTAGCTATGATTATTCCGTGAAAGAGCTTTGCAATCTAGAAAGAACTGCACCAATTTTAGGAATTATTATTATTGTTTAACCCGGTCTCTTTCATACGTAAATGAAGAATTTCAACTAACAACTATTATATACATTTTATGAATTTTTACATTATATCAACAAATAGCGTGAATCATTCTAATGTTAGGAAAGAAAATGTTTTCATTGATACTGAAAGTTGATTTCTCATACAATGATCAATTGGACAATGCTGTTATCAATGTAGAGACTGCGAGTGGCTTCTGTTGATGAAAGTAAAGAATTGATTATGATTCCGGTTGATTTGTATATTCATACGGGAGACTGGTAGAGCAAATGTAGGATGAATCATTTTATTCTCCAATTTACATCAATATTTCCAAACAAATGTGTCTATTAGTATGATATTATAGTGAGTCTTTATAATACACTAGCACAGAAACATTAGATTAGCTATATTTATCAAGCATTTGGAATTTATTCAAAAGCAAAATATTATACATAGCACTATAGTTTTGTTTTTGTTTTGTTTTTGTTTTTGTGAATAAATCTTTATTGGTGCACAGCCATATCCATTTGTTTACATCTTGTCTATGGCTGCTTTTGTGCTAGAACAGCAGAGTTGAGTAGTCACAGCACTATAGTTTTGATGCAGGTACTATCATCCTCCGCTTTTAACCCGTTGAGAGGAATAATGTGGAATATAATGAAAAAAAGAAGTATAAGGTAGAGAAGTGACCTCTAAGTTTCAGGCAGGTTAAGGTATATGAGGTGGAATTTTTATTGGACTATTTACAAAACTTGAAAAATTCTAGCCGAAAAAGGTAGCTGTTGTTTGAAATAAGATTTGCAAATTCTGAGAGGTGAGTCTTGAGAAAGGTATGACTGTTTTGAGACAATAAAATGGAATCTCTAAGGAAAGAAAGTAGAATAAGTGAGCAGTCGCCAAGCATAACTTTGTTCTGGGACATTTGGACCAAATGCAATGAGTATTCTGGCTTCACAACTATGCCTCCAACCTTTGAAAACTGCTACCTTAGCAAAGCAGTGGTTTCATTTTGTTTCGTTTTGTCTTTTTTTTTTTTTCTCCACATAGTCTACTCAAGTGCTGCTTTAAAAAAGAAAAAGATAAAAACTAGTCATTCAACTGCTACCTTCTGAGGAAACTCATGGTGTAATAGGTGAGAAATCAAGAAAGATTGAGGGAAGAAATAGTTTTGTACCTCTCCCAGAAGTCTAGGTTTTTATAAATAACTTTTTATAAATAATTCCCACTGGCTTTATCAGAAATATTACATTTGCAGTGTTGCTTGATAGCGCGCAACTTTCACGTTTTAGTGACAAAAAAAGTTGAAGTAATTATCTTGGTTTGAGTTCTTAGTGAAATATAGAGGCTTTCTGTGAAGTCAGAGTGCTGGAATTGCTTTTGTTACCTCCCTTCAAGAGGGATATTACAGTTCAAGGAACAACTTCCACTTAAGACAGAATTAAATAAAAAGCATTCACTGTAGTCAACACAAAGCAACCACTAATAATTTTAGGGCTCGATTTCCTTAAAAGATGAAATAATTTTAGGTTAAAATACAAAAGTTCTCCTGTAATGATTTCACTTGCAATTTCTCTATGGGGAAGCATTCATTAGCTCCAATTGGTTTCCCAACAGAGAAATGTGCTAGAAAAACAGAAAAGTGACATACTATGGCAGGGCAGGAGGAAGTATGCTTTAACAATAGAGAAAGGTAATGAATATTCTAGACCCAATCTATTTCCTATTACACTCTTTTTAGTTTGAATTTCTCAGAAGGCAGAATGCATGTGAATGCTGGAATGTACAATACAATGACCCACACCATGTTAATATACTATGTCATAAATTTTACTATTTAAAAATTAATCCTTTTTATACAATGTGATATGGATATATTTTAAAATAGCTTATACTTCTTGGGTACATATAACTCTTAATCATGAATACCCTATTTGTTTTATGCTTGTAAAGATATAGCCAATGTTATTTACAATATTTGTAATGGTTTTTGAATTCTAAGATTGCTTTATGGATAGCAACACAGGATTGCACTAAAGAGATCAGTATTTCAGCAAAAGTATCGTTAGCTTTTGACTTGCAATATGCAAAATCTTTCCACTGGGCTCAGAGTGAAACGTTTCCTTTTCAGTCTTATGGAAGCAACCATTAGCACATACCTCCAAATTGCATGGCTTTTGATTGTTCCCTATGTGTTTGCAAGTGTAACTGAGAATTACTTATACACACCACCTTTTTCCCCTCTTTGCTCCATCTCTTCTTTTTCTCTTTCCTGACCCATCGTAAGCAAATTGTCTTAAAGTCTGGGCTATATGACACCTTCGATTGTTCCAGTGGAAGTCTACACTATACATCTGTCTTACATCTTGCCTAGAAATGTACCTGCACTTCCTAAAATGACACATCCTGTTCACCCAGCCACACTCCCTATCTATGCAGACAGCTTTCAATTTAGCCACTACATGCCTGAGAAGAAAGGTCAAGAGGACATGTGGGCTGTGATTCTTTTGAGAGAGAGGGGGGAAAAAAAGTCAGGGTTGAACAAGGACATTCCAAGCTTCTAAAAGAAAGAAGAAAAAGAAGGCTAAATAAATATAAAGGCTTGAGAAAGAATAAAAATCCAGAACTCTGAGTATTACAAATTTGAGAGTCTGAGGAGTCTTTATAGTGAGGTCAAAATGTTTGTGTATCCAGCAAGCAGCTGGAGGGCAGAAAGTAGGTTACTCAGCGTCCATTTGTTGGTTGAATAATGGACTAAGAAATGAATGAATATATTATTTCAGTCTGGATGCAACAAGTGAAAAGTATCATTCTTAAATGCTAACTAAGGTGAATACTGCTGCTATTCCTATGATTACAGTAATAATGAGGTATTATCATCTTAACCCTATAGATGAGGAAGCTTAAGAGTGACAATATCTAAGCAACTTACTCAAACCTTACTCTTGTTGGTGGCAGGTCTCCAGACTCATTTAGACAGTCTCTATTTGAACCCATCATGGTTTGTCATATGGCCATCAGCTGCTACTGTGTTCGAATGAGAGAAGCAGCTGCCACTATCCACACTGCATTTACTTTTTATTGCACTGGAGATGGGCTAAGTAACCAGTGACACTCTTGATACCTGGATTCGTACCCCTCTCTGGTGCTCATGGGCAGATGTTGCTAACACAAAAACACAAAGGAGACCCTCCAGCACCATTCTCCATTTTGTGAGGGATCAAATAGCGCTTTAACAGAGTCTTGGTCTAGTCTTTCTTGTCCATGCCCCCTGCTGTTTTTCATGGGATGGTAGTTGTTACACGAGAAGAGATGTGAATTGGGAGGGGCTAAGCCTTGGTTCAGTTTTATAAAATACCTAAGAGTTCAGGCTCTGGAGGCTAAGTGCCTCAATTCAAATACTAGTTCTTCTTGGGGTGCCTGGATGGTTCAGTCGGTTAAGCATCCGACTTTGGCTCAGGTCATGATCTCGCAGTTTGTGAGTTCGAGCGCCATGTTGGGATTTGTGCTGGCAGCTCAGAACCTGGAGCCTGCTTTGGTTTCTGTGTCTTCCCCTCTCTCTCTGCCCCTCCCCTGCTCACGCTCCGTGTCTCTCTGTCTCTCAATAATAAATAAACATTAAAAAATTAAAAAAAAAAAAAAGAAAAAGGAAAACAATTGTAATAACTTATTTAAGTTTTGCTCTATTTTATTTGTCCATCTGAGCTACGTTTGAGATCTCTAGAACCTGTTGCCATGAGGCTGTCACATGAGGTCAATAAAATCTCTTAAAATTCTGCAACAAATCATATTGATCTATCTTCTTTGGATTAGCCGTAAACCCAGAGGCTTCAGGGAGGTGGGAAACTTCTGTTATCAGTTTTAACTGGACATATCTTTAAGTTCTATTCCACCTGCACTTTGATTGCTCTTCCATTTAAAAAACAAACAAACAGGGGCGCCTGGGTGGCTCAGTTGGTTAAGCAGCCGACTTTGGCTCGGGTCATGATCTCGCGGTCCGTGAGTTCGAGCCCCGCCTCGGGCTCTGTGCTGACAGCTCAGAGCCTGGAGCCTGTTTCGGATTCTGTGTCTCCCTCTCTCTGACCCTCCCCCGTTCATGCTCTGTCTCTCTCTGTCTCAAAAATAAATAAACGTTAAAAAAAGGTAAAAAATAAACAAACAAAAATTCCTAGACACCAGAATCAATCAAAATTGGCCATACCCTCCACAATCCATTTATTTTCCCCTATAAACTCTCTTCCTAACATTTATTGACCTCTTATTAAGGAGTCTGTTATGGATTGTTTCTGTTTTAAGTTATATCCACATTCCATGTTTGATATCGTAGTATTTAAAATAGCCAGCTAAGCTTTAAGTCAAACACTGTAGACACCCTTAACCAGAAATTCTCACATAATTTTCCTTGTGAAATTTAAGTGAGGGTTACCCAGAGTCAAAAGTGCTATCTATGTCTGTGTATGTGTGTACTTCTCAAAAAAATAATAAAAATTAAATATGGCATATCACAATAAACTGCCTTTGGGTAACCTATGTTACTTCAATTCTCTGAGCTTTCCTATGCATAAAATGAAGTTGTTGGACTACACAATTTATATATTCATTAAGTTTTACATTTTAGTCACTAAACATATTATGTTATATCACCATACTACAATGTTTAAACCAGATAATTTACACCATGTCCTTAGAAAATAGGATTCCCAGGTATTTATGGAAGACCCACTACGTGCTAGGCAGTATGCCAAAAAATTTTAAATTGTTAATTTAAAATTAAATTTTACCAACATTATTTACTGATATTCATAACTCAGTGAAGTGCATCTTATCATCTGTGTCCTATAGATGAAAAAATGAGTCTTAAAGAATCCCTTGCCAAGGTCACAAACCTAAGAGGCATCACACATCAGTTTGTCTGACTCCACACCAATGCTCTAGCTTTCAGTCTCCTGATAGACGGAATCCAAGTCAAGTAAAACGGAGTATAGTGTCATTCTTACCAGGGAAAAGTCCCTATCTCTGTTCAGCTATTCTAATAAAATTTTGGAATAAGCTAGGATATCTTTTGGAAGCCCTATGTCAGAAAAGATTATTAATATGTTAGGAGACTATTAGGGCAAAATAGGCTTTCATGAAATTCCTTTAATACAATATTGTACGTTAATCCCCTCAAGCAACGGAGTTTCCTAAAATTGTGATATCTTTGGATACATCCCATAATATTCTAGATATAATGTGTCTCTAATAACTAAACTCCAAGAGAAGGATAATCAAAAATTGTTCATTTATTCAACAAATAGTGGACTTTTGCTGTGTGTCAGACAGTAGAACTATAATTAATTCAAGTCCTCAACTTGAAGGAAGAACAAGTGTGTATGAAGCAGGAATGGGAGAGCAATTCATGTGTCTCTCAAGTGAAAGCAGCTGTAGAAAGCAGTAAGTCAGCCACTAGTGCCAACAAAAGGCTAATCTGGGAATAGGAAAAGATCAAAGTCGGATATAGATTTTAACCAGATTATAGATGACCTTGAATGCCAGCCTGAGGAGTTTGACCAATTTCCGTGAAAAGATGAATGTGCAAATCACCCTCAGTGTTATTTCTAAATTCAATTCAAAATGAGAAAAATCAATGGTGATTAGCATAATCAAGCATCAATCCTCTAGTGCTATTTTTGAAAGAAGTTAGTTAATTCTACTTTGTCAATTTCTACTTTTGAAAATGAAATTTGCCGTCTTCTTTCCCTTCACATACTCAGCGTGATTAGGCCGTCAGTCTGTTGATTTACCCTAGATAATTAGATCCAACATAGATTGAGAATTAAGTCAGTAGCATTCTAATACTTTCTCTGTCACTGCCCCCTATGGCTCTTTTGCAACTGCTCCAGCCTCCTGGTGTCATCTCCACAGGAACCCTTTCCATAGGGATCTATATCATGACATTGGTGATAGGGGAGAGTAAGTCCTATCATTCATGTAGAAAGTTTTTATTGGAGATGGAAGGATTTGAGGCTTTTATTAATCAGAATCCAAAACTGATTGTGGAGCTCTGCATTTTCAAAGATGCAGGACACTAAGCAATACCTAGTAGGGCTGATATGCCAAAAAGAATTAATAAGAAGAATTAAAACTCCAGTAACACATCTTCATATTCTCAGTTCATCCTTGTACTCTGAGACCGTTTGATCTCTTTGATTTTACAGTTAGTTTATAGGCTTAGTACTATAAATTATGAACTCTCATTCTGGAAAAGAGTGAAGAAAGCAGGTTAGAACCAACAAATTTTTAGGAGATTTCTTCATTGTAGATAGTAAGGGATCTTCTTTCTTTTTCTTTTTCCCTATGTAAGTTTATTTTTGATAGACTGTAAAACCAAGTGATTTTCTACTAAGAAAAAGAAACTCTCTGTTTCCATCTCCACTTGGCAAAAAGTGAGATACCCCTAGCACATATTCGGAGAGCAACGAGCCTCCTGTATATGAATGGACAATTTAGAATAATTTAATGGGGTTGTGTGGGCTATCCTGACAAATATAAATTAATTAGATCATACTCTATGATATAAGGGAGTTGGTCTACCTTATACATTTTAGTAGAATTTATTTTTTACTTACTTGTTCATCTATTCATTCATTGAGTAGTATGAATTTTGGATTAGATGAACCCATGTTGAAATGATAGCTTTGCCACTTAGAAAAAAATGAATTTATTGGCTTGATCAACACAGTAATTACAAGAGATATGCCTGAGAAATGTTCAGTAGTTTATCTTTTAAATTCCTCTTAACTGGGTGCACTAGTGAAACAAGTTGAAAAAAATAAAATTATAATGCAATGAGATAAGTACTTTAAATGTAATGCAAGTGCATAAGGTGGATACCTAACTAACCTGAGGCATAAAAGGCATTCTGGGCTGTGAATTCTAAAAGTCTTTAAAGATAAGAAGCATTTAGGTAAAGGGGACAAAAGGATAGGGATGTTGGAAGGAGAAAGTATATCCCTTCCAAACCAAAATAGCAGAGATGCCACAGCCCAGAGTAGAGAGAAGAGGGATGGCACAAGAGGCACTAACATAGCTGCATCTGGCAAAAAGTTAGAATGCAAGGGGGCATGACATGGTAATCCCAGCAGCTGTTTTCAGAACAACACCAAAGCCTTTAATTTTCATAGTAAGACTAAGAACAGAGTGCTCTCACAGAAAGATCTTGTATATCATTGTTCATTGTAGCCTCTTGTGATCCTTTGTATTTCTGTGATATGTGTTGTAATGTCTTCTCTTTCATTTATAATTTTGAGTCATTTCTCTTTTTTAATTTGTAGTCTAGCTAAGGATTTTTGAATTTTGTTTATACTTTCAAAAAAAACCCAACTCTTAGTTTCACTTATTTTTTTTTTGTCTTTCTGGTCTCTACTTCTGCTCTAATCTTTAATATTTCCTTCTTTCTGCTAACATTGAATTTAGTGGTTTTTTTTCTAATTTTTGAAGTGTGAAGTTAGATTACATACTTGAGATCTTTCCTTTTTCTTAATGTAGGCATTTATCACTATAAACCTTTTAGAACAAATTTTTAGAACAGCCCGTAAGTTTTGTATATTGTGGTTTTTTTTTTTTGTTTTCATTTCTCTTAAGATACTTCCCAATTTCCCTTTTGATTTCTTCTTTGACCCATTAATTGTTCAAGAGTGTGTTGTCTAAGTTTCTAAGTGTTAGTGAATTGTATAGTTGTCCTTCTGTTATTTATTTTCACTTTCATAACATTACAGTCTGAAAAGATAGCTGATATGATTTCAATCTTAAGTTGGTTAAGACTTGTTTTGTGACTCAACATATGACCTCTCCTAGAAAGTGTTTCATGAGTGCTTGAAAAGAACGTGTATTCTGGTGCTGTTGGATGGGATATCTTCTGTCTGTTAGATCAAAGAGTCTACTATGAACAATTAACAAGTTGGATAATCTAGAAGTAACAAATTCATAGAAACACACAAAATATGAAGATTGTATATGAAGAAATAAAAAATCTGAACAAACTAATAATGACTAAGAAGATGGAAGCAATAATCAAAAACTCCCAACAGAGAAAAGCCCAGGATCAGATAATTGAACTGGTGAATTCTACCAAATATTTAAAGAATTAATGACTATCCTTTCAAAATCATTAGGAAAAAAATGAAGAAGAAACACTCTCAAACTCATCTTAGCAGGCCAGAATTACCTTTAGATCAAAGCCAGATGAGAACATTGCAAAACAAAAAAAAAAAAAAAAAAGAAAAAGAAAAGAAGAAAAAAGAAACAGAAAAATAAAACTATAGACCAACATCCCTATGAATATAAACACAAAAATTCTCAATGAAATACTAACAAACTGAATTCAATAACATATTAAAAAGATAATACACCACAATAAAGAGGGACTTATTTCTGTGAGGCAGGGATGGTTCAACATATGTAAATCAATAAATGTTATATACCACATTAAAAGAATAAGGATTTTTTTTTTTATTTATTTTTTTTATTTATTTATTTATTTTTTAATATATGAAATTTACTGTCAAATTGGTTTCCATACAACACCCAGTGCTCATCCCAAAAGGTGCCCTCCTCAATACCCATCACCCACCCTGCCCTCCCTCCCACCCCCCATCAACCCTCAGTTTGTTCTCAGTTTTTAACAGTCTCTTATGCTTTGGCTCTCTCCCACTCTAACCTCTTTTTTTTTTTTTTTTCCCTTCCCCTCCCCCATGGGTTTCTGTTACGTTTCTCAGGATCCACATAAGAGTGAAACCATATGGTATCTGTCTTTCTCTGTATGGCTTATTTCACTTGTACCCCAATGTTTATAGCAGCACTCTCAACAATCGCCAAATTATGGAAAGAGCCTAAATGTCCATCAACTGATGAATGGATAAAGAAATTGTGGTTTATATACACAATGGAATACTACGTGGCAATGAGAAAGAATGAAATATGGCCTTTTGTAGCAACGTGGATGGAACTGGAGAGTGTGATGCTAAGTGAAAGAATAAGGATTTTTTTAAGCGATCATTTAAAAAACGCAGACAAAAATGTTTGATAATATTCAATACCCTTTCATAATAAAAGCTTTCAACAAGTTGGCTGTAGAAGGAACATACCTCAACATAATAAGGACCATATATGATAAACACACAGCTAACATCATACTTAATGCTGAAAGGTTGGGAGTTTTTCCACGAAGATTAGGAACAATTAAAGGGTGTCCACTTTTACCAATCCTGTTCAACACAGTACTGGAAACCTTAGCCAGAGCAATTAGGCAAAATAAAGAAAAAAAAGGCATTTTGATCAGAAAGGAAGAAGTAACGTTGTCTCTGCATATAATATGATTATATATTATGATATATATATATGTGTGTATATATGTGTGTGTAAATACAATATAATATATAATATATAATATATAATATATAATATATAATATATAATATATAATATATAATATAATATTCTAAAAACTCCACCAAAAATGTTAGAAATAACAAAAAATTTTTATAAAGTTTCAGGATATAAAATCACCATACTTTACAGAAGCATTAATTATTTCCCCAGAGGGCAAATAGCAACAGCAACAAAATTTTCCTTATTTAAGTGGAAATTTTTTGAGTATTATAATTTACATAATTTTTATGGTATTATAAAAGTTACTTCTTTATTGTAGTTCAAATTTTACTGAATGCCCCAAGAAGGGAATTAAGAAACAACTTTAGGTTTTTATGGCATTTCAATCTCCTAGAAATCACTAAACTTGTAATTAGCCAGAGAGACTTCCTTGTATGTTTGTTTGTTTCCCTTCTTTTCACATACTTAATAGACTGTGAGTTTCATTCATTTTTTAAAACTTTTAAAATATTGTGGCTACTTGGTCTTTTAATATTTTGAGAATTACTACTTTTGCACCATGTTTTTTCTCATTTTTGTTACTGCTTTTATTGTGGTAAAATATATGTAACATAAAATTGACCATTTTAACTATTTTAAGGTGTTCAATTCAGTGACATTAATTGAATTCATAATATTATATAACATTATCACCGTTCTTTCAAAACTTTCTTCACTCCAAACAAACTCTTTAGCCATTAAGCAAAAACTTCCCATACATCTCTCTCTTCAGCTTCTGATTATCATCTAATCTTTCTATGAATTTGCCTATACTAGATATTTGACAAAATATGAGGAAGAAAAGAAAAAAATTAGATAAATTGAACTTCATTAAAAAAACAAAACTTTTGTGCATCAAAAGACATTATCAAAAGATTGGAAAGACAACCTACGGAATGAAAGAAAGTATTTGGAAATCATATACCTATTAAGGGTTTAATATTCAAAATGTATAAAGAACTCCTAAACAATAAAAAGATGAATAATCCAATTAAAAAATGGGCAAAGGACTTAAATAGATATTTCTCCAAACTACAAAAATGGTGAATAAAGCCATCAAAATATAACAGCTTTAGCCATTAGGGAAATAAAAATCAAAACCACAATGAGATACCACTACACTTGTACAACAGTAGCTATAATCAACAAAAACTTAAAATAACAAGTGTTAGGGATGATATGGAGAAATTGAAACCCTAGTACATTACTGATAGAAATGTAAAATGGTACAGTGACTGTGGACAACAGTCTGGTGGTTCCTCAAAAAGCTAAACATAGAAGTACCATATGACTCAGCAACCTCACCATATTATATATCCAAAAGAACCGAAAACCAGGCCTCAAATAGATTGCTCATATGCAAAGGTTCACTGAAGCACTATTCACAATAGCCAAAAGGTAGAACAACATAAGTGTCCCATCAATAGAAGAATAAATAATGAAAGTGTAGTAAATACCTACAATGAAATATTATTCAGCCATAAAAAGAAATAAATCTCTGAGAGATACAACATGGATAAACCTTGAAAATATTATGATATTGACATAAGTCAGACACAAAAGGACAAATATTGTATACTTCCTGCGTCATTTTTCTTTATCATCAGCACCATGGACATTGTTTCAGAGAGTCTGTCTTCAGCCACAGTTGTCTCTGAGAGTCCAGCATTGTTAGTGTTTATCTTTTAAATTGGGGGGACCTAGGTGGCTCAGTCAGTTGAGCATCAGACTTCAGTTCAGTTCATGATCTCAAAGTTAGTGGTTTGTGGGTTGAAGCCCCATGTCAGTCTCTGTGCTGACAGCTCAAAGCCTGGAGTCTGATTCAGATTCTGTCTCTGTCTCTCTTTGTCCCTCCCCTGCTCACACATTGTCTCTCTCTCTCTTTCTCTCTCTCTCTCTCAAATATAAACATTTAAATTTTTTTTTGTTTTAAATTTGACAGGACTGTGCATGGATCAGCTTTATACTATTTCCATTGTATCCTTATGACATAAAACAGTGTTCCTAACAAAGAATACTAGATTCTGAATGATAATGTATATTATAACCTTCAACTGTTAAAACAAAACATGCAAACATAAACATGTGTCTTAGTCCATTTCGAGCTACTATAATAAAAGTACCATAGGCCAGGTAGCTTAAACAACAAACTTTATCTCTCACCGTTCTGTAGGCTGAAAAGTGCTAAGCTGCCTACAGGTTAGTGTCTGGTGAGAGCACACTTAATGGTTCATAGATGGCTATCTTCTTGCTGCATTCTCCCATGACAGAAGAGGGGAGAGAGCTCTCTAGGGTCTCTTTACTAAGGGCACTAATCTTACATGTGAGGGCCCTGTCCTCATGACCTCCGAAAGATCTCTTTTCCTAATGTTGTCACAAGGGGGTTAGGGTTTCAACATATGAATTTTGGAGAGAACACATTCAGTCCATTGTAACATGTATATTGAAGTACTGTGTATATCAAACTCTAATGAAATGGAGTTTCTGTATTGATAGTTAATTTTTTAAAATATTTTTTATTTATTTTTGAAACAGAGAGAGACAGAGCATGAGCAGGGGAGGGGCAGAGAGAGAGAGGGAGACACAGAATCTGAGGCTGGCTCCAGGCTCCGAGCTGTCAGCACAGAGCCCGATGCGGGGCTCGAACTCACGGACCGCGAGATCATGACCCAAGCCGAAGTCGGACATTCAACCGACTGAGCCACCTAGGTGCCCTGAGTAATGATAGTTAATTTAAGAAAAGGTAGGAGCCACTCCTGTTGGTGTTATTTTATAAAAGGCATTAATTCAAGTGAAACTAAAAGTGGAAAACTAGCCAGAGAGAGAAATAAAGAGAGAAATAAAACCTTACTGTGAATGTTCATATTCATTTTATACTTATTAATGTTTTGCTAAATGTAATATTGAAATATTTTTCAGGCAAAAATATGAGGCTTCTCAGTTTTAAAATTTTTTTCTTAAATTTCTTTTACTAAATAAAAATTTGGTATTAGGTATTGGGAAATAATGGAGAATTAGGTATATTTTCTATATAAATAGCTTCTTTTGTGCATAAACTATTTTTATGGTTTTTTAATATTTAGTACAAACAAACATATCAAGTTTAAAAACCATATTTTATAATTACGTTAAAATTAATTAATATATATGTGTAATCATAATCGTGTTACATTGCATTTTATCAACATGAAAATTCTAGAATCCAGTTTTTCTGATTTTTTTTTTTTCTGGCTAAAAATCTCCAGTCTCAGAACCACAGCTGATGCCAAAGATAAGTAGAATTAATTCCAAAGCAGCCCAACAGGCAATGTAAAAACCATTTCTGCTGAACATATTCTTTCTCCTTTGGGAATCCAAAGCCTAATCTTGTTACATTTGAATGTGTAACCCCTGTCCTGTCACAGTCTGATAAGCATCTTTTAGTACCAGAAGAGCAACTTTCTCTTTAGCTTTACAAACGCCTGCCTTTACTATAAATAGCAAGTGATTTATTGTCAACTCGCAAAGCTTATTTTTGAATTCACATTTATTTTCATTTGTGTGAATATTTTTAGGTGTTGGAAAGACATTGAAATTTGAAGTGGTTTTGATGCGCCCATGAGGTCTTGCTCCTCTTATGTATCTCACTCACTCTAAAAATAATTCCCTTTATCTATATGTTGTCCTTCAAAACGTCCTGATTTAGACTTTCCATGGAGAACTATTTGGAGATACTTGGTTTTGAAAGAGAGGTAGGAACATTGATCAAGGACAGACCATCTAGACACAATATAAATTTATTCTTTGCCAGTGAATAATTTCAATTATCTTTTTTAAAGTTAATTTATTTTGAGAGGGAGCATGACAGCAAGCAGGGAAGGGGCAGAGAGAGAGGGAGAGAGAATCCCAAGCAGGCCCCAAACTGCCAGAGCGGAGCCTGACGTGGGGCTTGAACCACAGCCATACACCAAACTTAGCAAATCTATGCTGTGATATAAATCTATGATTTATAGTCATTAAAGGCAATACAGGATTGCCTCAGGTCATGCATCAAAGTGTTCTTGCAGTGATGGACTATATACTACCTTGTTTTTGCCATATGCATTTACTCTCATCAAGTAAGCTGACCCATTTTACCGCTATGGTTCTTCCTACACTTTTGGGTGACAATTGGCAATGCCATATTGAGCAGGGTGCACAGTAACAAATGATTGGTAAATTGTTCTTACTATTAGTTATTCAGTACATATAGCTCCAGAAGGAACATGAAATTAAACTTGGTGCTGCAGGTGAAAGGTACATGTGATGAGCATGCATCAGAACTGAAAACACCATGGTAGATGAGACCAAAAAATTAAAATAAAAGATGACATTTTATAACCAATTACAAAATATATCTTCATATTTATAATTTATCAAATGCTATTAGGGCATAAAACTATAAATGGACAAAAACCAAGACTCTTCAGGATAAAATCTAGATATTAACCTCTATAAAAATAAAACATTAATTAACAGGTGATGTTTGTTGCCAAAACAAACAGAAATAGCCCTTTGTAGATCCAAATATGCAAGTTTATCTGTTGGTAGCATCTTAAAATTAAAGAAAAAAAAACATCTAGTGCTTGAATGAATAGCATGTGCCACCTAATCTTAAAGTAGCTTAACCTATTAAGTGCATCCATATTTCAGTCTATAAAACAGCTTTTCTGCCTTTTTCCATGATGATATGAGAGAAAAATAAGCAGCTATTTTAAGTATATATTAAATTACGGATAGTACAAGAACAATAGCTACATATTCCTAAAGCTTATTCATAGTTTTCTGCCAAAAAGTGCAAGCTTTTTGAATAAGTGGAAAAGATCAGCCACACTATATTTTTCTCTATTTACAAATGTCAGTGATCCTTGTGTTCAGGAACTTGAGGGTCTCTAAATACTCAAATGACAACTTACATACAGAATGTAAAATACATTCTGAAATGCACTATGTACTCTTTTCTTAGAAATTATTGCAAAATCTTCTGGTTTGACTTTATGACATTCCTCATGAATGCAGGGCACAAGGGGTCAGCTGAGATAAGTTTCTAGGTGAAACCCAAGTGCAATGAAAGCTCTCATCCTCCCATGGACAAATTCTTTGGAAGCAAGTTCTCTGACCCTGGCATTTCTTTCGAGGCCCTGTCACTTCTGTATTAAAACTTGCATGAAATTTTCAAATTAAAAAAAAAATGTCATTTCCATTTTCATAGGTCTCCTGTAAAGTACACAACATCACATTTGTATTTCTACCCTTGTTGACCAAGTCCACGTTTTATTCAAGGAGGCTCTAAAGTCTTGCCTTCTCAACCAGTAGTTCTCAATTAAAATTTCTTTCAAACTTCGAGCCCTTTCCTCAGCCAGTTCCAAAGGACTGCTTCATTTAAATATCAACTCTTACAGAAATGATCCCTTTAAGCTGCTTTTACCCTTATTTAAATAGCACTACATCCTTTACCATTTTCCAGGAAAATGCTCTCATAGAAATGAAACCTGAGAAAAGTAAACTAATGAAAATATTCCAAGCCAAACAAAACTACTAATAAAGAGCACCCAGTTATGCACAAACTAGCCAATGCTAAAAGCTTGAGAAAAGTAACTTAACTGTAAGAGGTTAAGAAATGTGTAGTCATCTGGGCTCATAATGCTAGTTGTCCCCAGTTGTAATGCTCTCTTAGCAATGAATAATCAACACTTGACTTCAACCCCCTTTTTGTAATTATATGACTTTAGATTGACTATCTAAATTTCTGAGCCTCAGTTTTTTAGTCTATAAAATGGGGCTAAAAATAATCACAAATGACTATCGTGCCAATTAAGTAAGATAACCAATATAAAGTACTTAGTACAATACCTGGATTTTAGATTAAATGTATATAAATCCTTCAAGTGTATAGATATACTCTGAAAATACTTTAAAAATAAATGCATGGGGGGTGCCCGGGTGGCTCAGTAGAATAAGTGACTGACTCTTGATTTCAACTTAGGTCATGATCTCACTCTTCATGGTATTGAGCCCCACATCAGGCTCTATGCTGTGAGGAGCCTCCTTGGGAATCTCTCTCCTTCTCTTTCTTTCCTTCCCCACCTCCCAAAATAAATAATGAAAACTTAAATAAATAAATAAATAAATAGTAATAGTAGTAGTAATAATAAGAATCATTTATATAATGCTTACTACTATTCTAAATAATTTACATGAATTATTATATTCAATCTTCATAACAATCTTATGAAGTGGAGCCTATTATCACCTTTTAACAGGAAACAGATGCAAGGAGAAGTAACTTACCAAAGGTCAACCAAGTAATTTGTTGAGGTGAGATTTAACCTAGGTAAACTGATTCTAGAGACTGTGCTCTTAGCCCCTTTGCTCAATACCTCAAGTTCACAGAACATTTGTATCACACATGTCTTGCCATGACCTGGAAAACCTCTATTGGTTGCTGATCATTTTAGCATTCGCTTAGAAACTGGGTGTGAGTAGATTGATATATCTTTAAATGTACCACACTTACTCTGCTTCATATGAGGGCCCTTTTATTCTTTGTTCTATGAATATACTGAATTTGCTAATTTGTACACAGTTTAAAAACAAATGAAGTGTTACAGGACAGAGAGTTCATTCCTGGGGGATTCAGCATGGCTATCAGATATTCTGAAGCCTTCTGAAGTTCTTTCCTCTTTACCAGTTACTGATATTTCTAACTTATTCCAAGTATAAAGAATTACAAGGTCTTTATTAAAAGTAAGATTTCCAGGTCCCTTTCTTAGAGATTTGTATTCTGAGGACACTGAAATCTGTATTTTTAACAATCAGTCTGGATATTTCTTATGACCAGGCAAGTTTAGGAAAATTTAATCTAATCTATTAAAAAATAACAAGAAAACAGGGTCACCTGGGTGGCTCAGTTGGTTGAACTTCAGACTTCGGCTCAGGTCATGATCTTGTGGCTCACGAGTTCAAGCCCCGTATCCAGCTCTGTGCTGACAGCTCAGAGCCTGGAGCTTGCTTCAGATTCTCTCTCTCTCTCCCCCTCTCCCATTCATTCACTCTCTCTCTCTCTCTCTAAAAAATAAACATTAGAAAACAATTAATGAAAAAACCAAAACAACCATATGGTAAATTTAATAGGTAAATATTAATCTGAAATTTACAAATGAAATGAGAATATTATTTCTAAGGTAAGAGCTTTGAGTAAACGCCAAAATTGTCCTTATTGTTTCAAAGCAGTTGTTCTATTGGAGGATTCACATCTTCAAAATATGACAGGTAAAATCTTATTTTCCAAACCAGGCGCATTAAACTGATCTAGAAGGAAACTTCTTAAGAATTTTGTAGACTGAATTCTTCCAAGGGAGTTGTTTACATGCCACACGATTTCAGTACTCAACATCTGACCCATTAAAGATTTACTTTTTATTGTTCCCCAAGGAGAAGTGATTTAGTTATTTAGGTCACATGTGGCTAGCAGTAGATGGGAGATGTAGTCCTAGCCATGGGCGACTCCAGAGATCTCAGTAACACCCAAGGACTACTAGCACTGGTCTTCACACCCTGTGTGCCGAGCTCCTTCGTCACATCAAGATGGTGTTTCTATGAAGAACTTAAAGATGTTCCTTTTCTCACATACAGATTCATCCCCCAGTCATTCTGACTTGGACTCCAGCTTTGATCTTTCACTTTTTTCTAATTACTAAGCCTCTTGAGACCAAATCTCGACATTTGAACCCATTTCTCCTAACCAGAGATACTCATTCATAGCTTCCTCAGTCTCTGAGTTAAACTGATTTTTCTCCACTTTCTATAGTTGAACCTTTTGTTTATCTATTTTAGCCTTTCCCGTATTACAGTAAATGTCTTTAAAGCTCTAAAGTTCCCTCTAAATACAGCTTTAGCTGTGTCTCAAAAAATTATCATACACTATTCTCATCATTATTCACCTTTAAACAGATGTTAATTTTCCTTTAAATGTAAGAATTATTCAATGAGATATTATTTAATTTCCATATATTGGATTTTTGTCATTAATCTGTTTTTAATTCTTAATTTTATTTCATTGTGAGCAAAAACATAGTATATGTGATTTGGGTATTTGAGAATTTATTGAGTTTTTAATGATTATTCATTGGTGAGCTAGCACATTTATATATATATATATATATATATATATATATATATATATATATGTTATTATATTATGATTTATTTTTCTCATCTTAGTTCATATTTCTACATGCTGTGCTTTTTGTCTTTCCCTGATCCCCACCCCTGCCACCAGTGGAGACAGATTTTTCTTCTTTGATTAAAAGTTGTACATTTTTGTGCTTTTATTATGAATAACCATAACTTAAGACTCATACTAATTATTTTATCTTTTTCGATTTCTCAAACATATCTGCCACTTCTAATTCCCTAATCATTTAGCTCATCTTTTACATTTTCTCCCTTTTTTCTTTTTCTGTTGCTTTCTGGGAGATTTCTTATATCTTATATTTATTGATTCTTCAGTTAGTGTAAATCTTACTATTTGTCCCTCTGTTTCCTAGGATGGATCCAGGAATGACAAGACCACCGTTTACCATGACTATTTGTTTCCACTTCCTAGGCAATTACTCTCAGCAAGTTTTCATCTTTATTTTTTTTTCTCCTTTCAAAACAGCAACAGTGGGTGAAGGCAGCCACTTTGGATTTGTAACCCATCAAGCCTAGGGTTGAAAGGAGGGAAAGAAGGAATAAATGCCAGAAGGTGGCACCTCAGTCCATATGTATTTTCTTCACCCTTTCAAAGATATTTTCTTGTTTCTCTGATATTATCATACAGAGGCCCTAGTAGTCTAGTTGTCTCTGACAATTTCTGAGGTGAAGGGGGAAGCATTGTCCAAAGGCAATAGATGCTACAGCACTAAAACTTTTCTTGCACTCCTGCACATGGTTACCTCTTACCTTGGGCCTCAACTCTTTCTTCTCACAAACATGGCAGATCAAGATAGCCTTTGTTCTCCCCACATCGCCTTATTATTTTATTTTATTTTATTTTATTTTATTTTATTTTATTTTATTTAAATTATTTTATTTATTAATAGAATTTAAGTTTTTTTTTAAAAACAATTTTTTAATGTTTATTTATTTTTGAGGGAGAGACACAGAGTGTAAGCAGGGGAGGTGGGGAGAGAGAGAGGGAGACACAGAATCTGAAGCAGGCACCAGGCTCTGAGCTGGCAGCACAGAGCCCAGTGTGGGGCTTGAATTCATGGACTATGAGATCATGACCTGAGCGAAGTTGGACGCTTAACCGACTGAGCCACCCAGGTGCCCCTGAATCTAAGTTTAACTGCTATAATTTAGAGTTGATATTGTACGATGAAGTCAGCAGTTGGGCTATTTTACCATCTGAAGAATTCTTAAGTTTATGTATTAGTTACTGCCTTGGCTTCCCAAGCATTTGGGGGCTTTAGATAAACTGGGACCTATCTTATTCTTGCTCACCAGGTCCTACATACACACATGCACACTCATACATACACATCATGGGACTAGAGTTCCACCTTCAAATCTCAGAGGTGCGTTTAGGTTTCCATTGTTGACTAATGGTCTTGTGCATCTCCCTTTTTGGATATTTGAATACAGCTGCTACATTCACTTTAATCCAGTCAGGAAAACTGACCTTTAATATGAGAAATTGGGTATATAGGTAACACTGAGATCACAGCTGCAGGAAACATCTACCACAGCTGGAGCCGGGAGAACGAAGAATAAGGTTGGGGTTGTCAGAACACAGAATCTTGGAGTGGGACCCTCTGGAGCTCATACCAATACCTCTGAAAGAATACATCAGCCTACTGGGCTGATACCTCTGAGGGGTAAAATGAGAGTATAGAAAAAACGGGAAACTAGACAAGGTGTTGCAGCCAATGTGATGCTAACAGAAAGGGAAAGCAGTCAGGAAAGAGCCACTTCTTTTTCTCTCCTCCATCCTTCCAGTCTTCCTCTAAAGCTCTCTATATAGCAGAGCTTAATAGGGAGTCAGCTGGGTGGGAGAAGTGTGGTTTGCACACTTCCAGCTTCAGGATCACAAAGAAGAGAATAGGAGGTTGGGTTTGGAGCCGAACAACAATAGTTTCATTACCAACTGATCCTGGATTTTCTGCCTAGTTGGTGGATAACACTTACAGTTACCTGCATGGGCTTTTTCCACTCACCCACCAACTTGCCTCCTCGTATGCTGTAGAGTGAACACTAGTAAAATCCCAGGTTGAACACCCAGTAGAAAAGCAGTTGACTCTGGGGATCCTTCTTAAAAGACTATTTTCTCTACTTACAAGAGTAGCTTCCAGAGAAGACCATGACTTTGAGACTCTGATTAAAGCTGGCAGTAGCAGGTATTTTTGCCTGAATAAGGGACCTTTAATTCTTCCTATCTCTGAGAGAAAGTGGGGACCGAGCTCATTGCTCATTTTATATTTAGGTAGCTGAGTAAAAATATCATACATGGACTAGAAGACTTGATGCCCAAAGAGATTGGATAACTTGCCTCAGGTCACATAGCTCATTAATGCCAGAGCCATATCACACTCTTGGCTTACTCCTGTATTTTTTTTTTCTGTTACATTACAGTATCAATTCATTTTCACTTTAATTATAAATGTAGAAGATACACACCTTCACTTATACATATAGTTATATATGCAGCTCTAATTTCCAGAAATTTGGTTATGTCAGGATATATAAGGTTGAAAAGGGCACATTTTTTCTCTGCAGTTTGTAATCTAAAAGGAAAGATAAGGCATGCACATACATAGCTATAATCCAAGGTATAAAGGGACATTCTCTCTTGAAGCAAGGTAAGTAAGTAAAAGTAGAGATTACTAATACTTGGGAAAAAATAGAATCTATCAAAACCTCTCAAAATGGCCATTCCAAAGAGTCAAAGAATACCTAATATCATTTAATGCATGAACTTTCAATAATTTAAATAAAAGTATTATAAAGCATAATAGTGAAAAAAATCAGTGCTTCTCTTACATCAAGTGTAAGTAAACTGAATTTTCTAATTTAAAATAATTTTTAATGCTATTTTCAGCAAAATAAGCAAATAATTCAATGCACAGAAGTACTTTGTAGCCATATGGAAGAGCTCTCAGTTTTTGAAAAATGGGAGGGAGTCTGCACCCACTAGAAATATTATGAAATTGCATTCTCGTAAATTTTGTGTTAGAATCGTTATCAACTAAAAGGAAAAATTGTTGCTCAAATGCTGAAGGATTCAAACCAACTCCAAGGAGTCAAGTATAAATAAATTTCAAATGGTATAGTAATAAGTAATAAGTAAAATGTGAATTTTGAGAAAATCAGCCAAGATTTTTGATGTTAATCAAAAGTTTGCTGGTAATATTAAATACTATAAACTCCACTGATGAGACTGAAGACACAATATGGTTATATGAAGAAGATAATTTCATAACCAACAATAGTAAAAAAAATCAACAATGGTAAAAAAAAAATAGTAAAAGAAAATAGGAAAGTGAAAGAAAACCAGAGCAGTGACACATCTTCTGGGTTTTGCTTGCCTGTTTGGTGAATTGGTGTCTGTTGTTAGCAGAATGCTAATAATGTTATAAAAATCCTGAAATGTTCTCGTATTTTCTCCAGTGCCTTCAGGCAGGAATGTATTTAAAATCATTCAAGAAAAATGCCTCTATATCCTGGACATTTGCTGAAACAATTTAGACCCAGAAAGTTCTTTTAGCTAAACAATCCATCTTTCAGAAATTTAAGCTTTTTTTTAAAATGTAAATTGATAATTCACCTGTATCTTTGTTACTTAACCATACCAAATATTAGCTAGAAGTCTCCTTTAATTTGTTATTTTTAGAATTCTCAACCTTGGCACTACTGATATTGTGGGCTGGAGACTTTGTTATGGGTGGGTGGGAGAAGTTGTCCTATGCAAAATAGGGTGTAAAGGAGCATCCCTAGCCTCTACCCACTAGATGTCAGTAGCATCCATACATCCAGCTGTGACCACCAAAGTTGCCTCCAGACATTACCAGATGTGCCCTAGAGGCAAAACCCCTGTGGTAGAGAATTACTAGTTTATCTTTTCCAAGCTTGTTTCTAACTCAAAACATCTTTTAGATTGGCATTTCATTATACTAATTAAATCTATTTAAGGTAAATATAGGGCATTAAGTTTGGAGAAGTTATAGGTAAAAGAGATGTGGAATTGGAAAGATGCCAGTAACTTGAAGAATATAGGACAATAAAGCATTTTACTATCAGTATTCTCCATTCATGCACTTAGTAGATATTTAGATGTGTTTGCCAAGTAAAATAAGCATTAAAGAGGAAACAGGCTTGGGAGTTTCTGGGATATGGGGATCAGACACCTGGGAAGAAGATTGGAGTAATGTAGTTAAAGAGGATATATGTGTCAGAATAATACTCTGAAATAGGCATTGCAGAAAGTTTGGGGCCTAGCAAGACTTTGCTGCTATTCAAAGATTTTAGAAATGATACCCAATCTTATGGAGTCTGACCATCAGATGAGAAATAAGGGCTCTTCCAGTGATCCAGGTAGGTCCACTTGGGACCCTGAGAGTCCTGAGAATGACAAGAGCCTTGAGGGAAATACATGCAAAGTACAAAGTGAGGTTCATAATAGATTATAAAGAAGAGGAATATGAGGGGCCAAGTTTGTGGTCAGGAGAGCCTGAACATTGAAAGTGTACACACAGAGTAGGAAAAGTGCTGGGAAGCCTGCAGAAACTTCTCTGGTGGTCAGAATTTTACTTCTCATCTATTACACTGTTATTTGGTCATGAACCATCCAATATACATTGAACGTTCCAAATGTATCAGTCATATACTTGAAACATAATGAGTTTGATTATAAATATTAATTTAAATAATCTATGTGGGAGTGCCTGGGTGGCTCAGTTGGTTAAGCGTCTGACTTGATTTCAGTTAGGTCATGATATCACAGTTCGTGAGTTTGAGCCACACATCAGGCTCTGCACTTACAGCGCAGATCCTGCTTGGGATTCTTCCTCTCTCTCTGCCCCTCCCCCGCTGTGGATGCACTGTCTCTTTCTCAAAATAAATAAATAAAAACTTTAAAATAAACAAATAATTAATAAATAAATACTATAACTGTATATTATTTAGTTATTTTTACTATCGATATATTGTGAGCATCTAGAGAAAATGTAATTCATCTTTCATCTCTCTATTCTATTTTTAGATGTCTTAAATATTATTTTTTACTGTTCAATGAATTTACTAAATTGTATATTCTACTTGAAAGATTGGCTACTGGAAAAACTAATTATACATTGTATTACCCCAGAGAAACTGTATTTACATCATGATGTACAGCTGCATTTTTCTTGATAGTGTAGTACTTTGAGTTCTCTGTTATGATACTAATCACAGTTGACTATTACTAGTGTTTATGTATATATTTTTTGAAGTTTATTTATTTATTTAGAGAGAGAATCCATCAGTGGGGGAGGAGCAGAGAGAGGGGGAGAGAGAATCCTAAGCAGCCTCCGTGCTGTCAGCACAGAGCTCAATGTGGCGGCTGAACTCAAGAACCGTGAGATCATGACCTGAAACAAAGTCAAGAGTCGGAAGCTTAACTGACTGAACTACCCAGGCACCCAACTAGTGTTTATCTATTTCTGTTACTAGATTAGGAAAAGGAAATGCTATATGTAGCCTTTCCCCTTTCCCTTGCCCTTCACAGGTATTGCTAAGTACTCTTACTGCTGAGGCTAGACACAACCTCAGAATCCCACTGAATATGACTCTCCAGGCAGCCATGAATAATTTTGGGGGTGAGACTTAGTCTCTGTGGTGGTCAGTTTCATGTGTCAACTCGACTATGCAATAGTAACCAGTTATTTAACCAAACACTAGTTTAGATGTTGTAGTGAAGATATTGTGCAAATGTGATTCATATCTGCATTTGGTTGACTTTATATAAAGAAGATTCTTTGTTTAATCTGGATGGGCATGATTCAATTTGGTGAAAGGCATGAACAGAATTGAGATTTTCCTGAGAAAGGAAATTCTGCTTGTTGACTACAGTAACTGCTCTTGCAGAAGTTTCTAGTCTGCCTTTCTTGATGGCCTGTTCTATGGATTTCAGACTTCCTGAAATGACTTCCAATGACTACGACTTAATCCAATTTCCTATAACAATTCTCCTAGTCTATCTATGTATCATCTCTCTATCCATTTATCTATCTATCCATCTGTCATCAGCATCACCATCATAATCCCCATCATCACTGCCATTATCACCACATCATCATCATCATCATCATCATCATTATCATCACTATTATCTCTCTCCTCTCCTATAGATCTGTTTCACTGTCATATACACTTTCATTATCACAAACATGGGATATTAATGAGCAAGCATCAAAGAACACCATAAATTCATTCTACTATATCTGCTTTCTAAAAAGGAAACAAAGGTATCTAACAAATATTAAGAAGTATAATGTCCAGAAAAATCATACTTTATCTCCACTGTATGTAAGTCTTATTTCCAAATCAAGGGCCTTCTTTTAAAATGATTATAGTCCAAGTGGATAATATTCAGAGAAAAGCAAACTGGCTGATGAGAAATAAACCATACTACACAAAGGAACTACTGGAACTACTTGGGTTGTTACCCTAGAAATGGGGCTACAAATGTGGCAGGGCTATCTATGTCCATGGTGACCAGCAACTAGCACGACAATAATATGGAGAAGTGACTCCCACTTGCAAATGAATTCATGACTAGTGGTTTGTACAGGTGAATTCTAGCTTTATGTCAGGTCTTAATGCATAGCCCATCTTTCCACTCCCTGTCAGAAGAAAAGTTCCCACCTTGCAGTCCTCTGCTTGAATGACAAGCTCTTACCTGAGGCATGGGCCCTGCTAGAACTAGCAGAAGAGTATATCTGGAGTTCTGCAGCCAGGGTCATGGCAGTCCACACCACTGCACATAATCAGAGGGACATGTCCTGCACAAATGGCTCCAATATTAAATTTGCTCACCCTAAACAATCGTGATAACAATACTAGAAAATATTTATCAAAAATTTACTGTCTATTAGATCTACCATTTCACCCACCCTCAATCATTATACATATTGAATTGTGTTTCCCTAAAATTCATAGGTTGTAGTTCTAACCTCAGAATGAGACTTAGAAATAAAGTTTTTATAGATGATCAAATTAAGATGAGGTCATTATGCTGGGCCCTAATCTAATATGACTGATGTCCTTATGAAGAAGGGAACTTTGGACATAGAACAGACCAGAAGATAGAGAGTGAAGTAATATGTTTATAAGACCAAGAACACCAAAGACTGCCAGCAAGCCACCAGGAGCCAGGAGAAAAACTTAGAACAGATTTTCTTCATAGCCAAGGGATAGAACCAATGCTGCTGAACCCTTGATCGCAGACTTTTAGTCTGCAAAGATGTAAGACGATACATTTCTGGGTATTTTTGTTTGTTTTGTAAGCCACTGAATTTGTGGTATTTAGTTGTGGCAGTCCTACCCGATGAACACAGACATCCTACTCTGCTTGTATTTCAGTCAGAGTCACTCCCAACTATAAACAATAACATAAACAAGGAATCAGACACTCTGTTAACATTTCTTTGTTAAATAACAAGACAAAGTGGCATAGGCTGTATATGCTGGGTTGTTTTACAGCCCTTACATGTTACACCTTCCTCTTAGGGTCCAAATGGGACACCAGGGATTGCTAGCTCCCTTGAGCTATCATGTGGAAACCAGATTAGACGTATTTCTGATTGGACACAGACAGCAAAATGAGAACCAATGAATAAAGGCTTCACAGAAATAAATTTTGGCAAACTGAAAGAAAAATCTTCCTATTAACAAAGGCTGGCCAAAATTGGAATAAGACTTCTTGTGTGGCTATGGTGTCCCCATTATAAGAGATATCTGGGATGTTAGGAAGGGTCTAGTCCTCTGTAGACAATTACTCCCTCTAATCCTTATAAAGCAGGTCCCATACTACCTTGCTGTCTAGGAAAAAACAGGTCAAAGGTGAAAATTAGTTTTTGATATGAACAGGGTTGACTAGACTAGACCTATTTGTGGGGAACTTACAAAGAGCACCTGAGTGAGTCTGGAAGAAATGCAGCAGGGAAGATAAGCCCAAATGAAGTTCAAATAAAACTATTATAGCAACAAACTCTGAGAAAGTAGTGTAAGGAGAGGCTTAACAATTACCCGATAGAAAGAAAGAGGTGGCAAGAAAGACTTAATGGGGAGTATTTCATTTCCTCGTGATGAGAGGGCTAATAGTGAAGAATATCACAGTTGTGGAGATCTGATTAAAACAGAGGTAGCCATCACTGCTCAGGTCATAAAATGAAGGTGCTCTACTTCCCAGGACTATAGACACTTTACCCCCCCACTCCAAACGTATAGAAACCAAGAGCTGTTGGTGCATTTATGTGTCTAAAGAATATAAATATGACATAACTGCTATTTAAGAGCAGGGTTTTTTTTTTGCAGAAATAAAAAAAAAGGCATAGGGAATGCAGCTGTGTGGTTTAAGTGCTAAAATAAGATATGAAATCATCTGCTCTGGTTATTTCTAAACTAGAGCAGTGTTAGAGGTGCTCTCTGAAGAGCTTGTCTAGATGTTTATATAAAAGGAAAATGAAAACTGAAAATACGGTGCTCAGAGCAAATCAAATTTTGCTCAGTTTTTGGTATGAAACCCACCTGAGACCACCAATTATTTTCATATGTATACTTCATAATTTTGGCTACACACCAGACATTTTGACATTAAAATTTTATGATATTTTATAAAGTAGTGCCTCATCTCCAATCTTATGCCATATTATTAGAAGCCAAAAAAAGGACTCCCAGGTCTCCCAACTTCCAATCTAGGCTCATTTCTACCCTGAATTGTTGACAGTGAATTACTAAGAAAACACAGGCAGGTAAAATTTCATTCCCGAGTTGAGGAAGACAGCAATTTGGAAATGTTTGTGTTTTGGGAGATTATTTTCATCCCTCACTGTTCTATTATTTACTTGTTTATGTTCACATTTTTACAAAACTTGGTCAGGTTCCCTTGTGCTAAAAGACAGTACCAGAGTTGTCTACATTATATCTAAGCTGGGAAGAAGGTTAGAGGGAGAAATAATTTCCATTTCTTCATTAAGATTAAGAAAACAAATAATATCGATAATAAAACCTAGCAGAACGCATGTGTTTATTTTACTATTTATGAGTACAAACACATTAAAACATGATGATGATGATGATGATGATGATGATGATTTTTGCCTACTACTGTTTCTAAAACTGATTGAAAAGTAGTCTCTCAAAATAAAAAATTCTCTGTAGTTTTCAGTTCTTCCAAGGTACTAACTTGAGGATTTTTTCAGGCACAAAGATGAAATTTTCCTATAAAATATTTTTTTTCCTTTTCAATTTAGATTCAACTAAACCACTGGAAGCAAATTGAGTTCTTTTTTTTTTTTATGAAATTTATTGTCAAATTGGTTTCCATACAACCCCCAGTGCTCATCCCAAAAAATGCCCTCTTCAATACCCATCACCCACCCTCCCCTCCCTCCCATCCCCCATCAACCCTCAGTTTGTTCTCAGCTTTTAAGAGTCTCTTATGCTTTGGCTCTCTCCCACTCTAGCCTCTTTTTTTTTTTTTTTCCTTCCCCTCCCCCATGGGTTTCTGTTAAGTTTCTCAGGATCCACATAAGAGTGAAAATATATGGTATCTGTCTTTCTCTGTATGGCTTATTTCACTTAACATCACACTCTCCAGTTCCATCCACGTTGATACAAAGGGCCATATTTCATTCTTTCTCATTGCCACGTAGTACTCCATTGTGTATATAAACCACAACTTCTTTATCCATTCACCAGTTGATGGACATTTAGGCTCTTTCCATAATTTGGCTATTGTTGAAAGTGCTGCTATAAACATTGGGGTACAAGTGCCCCTATGCATCAGCACTCCTGTATCCCTTGGGTCAATTCCTAGCAGTGCTACTGCTGGGTCATAGGGTAGGTCTATTTTTAATTTTTTGAGGAACCTCCACACTGTTTTCCAGAGCGGCTGCAATCAAATGGAGTTCTTAGAGATGAGGATAAAAATAGAAATCCATTGTACCCAAGATTCAACCTCTGAGTCTAAGATTCCTTGGTAGTCAATGAGCAGCTACATTTTATTTATTTATTTTTGTACCATGCATTTTGAAGAAATAATGATGAACAGAGAATGGTAAGTAACAACACTCTTCCAAGATATGACCAATCAAGGGCTTTCTTTTTTCTTTCAAAAAAAAGTTATTTGGTTTCCCTAGAAAAGTTATTTCTTTCATATTTGTCTTATTTTAGAGTTTTACACTTGCCTTTATTCCCTTTTCTGAAATATATTAGCATTTCATAAGCATCAGCAGGCTGGATCAAGTGAGACTTGTTAATGTTATTTGATTCATGTCACATACTGATAAATTTTCCCCCAAGAAGACAAAATGCAAATCAATAATCTGAATACAATTATTGAATCATATTTTATGTTTTTGGAGGGTAGATATGAGTGTTTTATTATTTTTATCTCATGATAATGTGCTAAAATAGAAAAAAATAGTGATTTATCAAAATTAATTCCTCTATCATTTAATTTCAGCTTTCTTTAGCAACAAACCTAGAATAATCTATAATTAGTATATATCTCAATAGTAAGCATTTGTGTTTGTTTTATCTTAAATTAACTTTTAAATTAAATCAACAACCTTCCATTTTAATCAAATGCATATTTAAATATATATTGACTCAATGGCTAGTATCCTACAGAGATAATTTTATATAAATATGATAGCTACCATTTATCGAGTGTTTAATTTGTTCAGTTGCTGTGATAAGCATTTTCAAATAAGCATTCTAATTTTACTGATGAGGAAATGGATTTTCTATTAGAGAGCTTAACTTAATTTTCCAGAGTCACACACTACTTGGTTGAGGATGGAGAATTTGAACTCATGTCTGAAATTCCAGCTGTTTGTGTGTGTGTGTGTGTGTGTGTGTGTGTGTGTTTCAAATTGTTCTAGAAAAATTGAATTCCAATTTGACTGAGAAATAAAAACACAAATACATTTACAACAGCCACCTTTCTTCAGGGAGAATAAATATTTGAATCCTTATTTGTTTCATTTCAATGCATATTTATTGTTTTCTCTTGAGCACCATTGAGATAGGAACCCTAAATAATATGGAAATTAGAACAGCATGGCTTAAGTTCTAAGGCAACTTTCCTAACAGTGAGTTCATGTTATGTTTAGATCAATATTATTATTGATGATTTACTTTTCTCCACCTTAAGAAAAGGCAGTTAAAATGTTAATGGGCTCATGTTGTGTGTACAGGGATAGTTCTCAATCTCCCTTGTGCCCCAGTACACATGAGAATAGGGTATTCATTTTAGTACCATTAGATCATAACAGTGGTATTTCTTGGCCTGAAAAGAGAGATAATATTTGCTTCTTCTCTCCCATTCTCCATCTGCCGGTTACATTTCCAGGAAAAAATAATCAAGGCAGGCAAGGTCCCTGTTCACTTGTTGCTGATCGCCAAACAGCCATAGAATCTTTAAGGGAGATTTTCTCTATAGTCTCTGTAGTTAGGAAATGGTGCCATGTGATTCAACTATTCTTTTCCTCCATAGCCAGTTGAAAATCTGCTGTAGAGTATGTGCTTCTCATTAATGACTAGGTCACAACAAGCCATACTGATAGGTTTCAAGAAAACCAACATGCTCACTTGTTCCCAAATATAACAAATAACAGGAGGAAAAAAGGGAAAACAAGAAGTCATGAAACTGGAAATGTTGCTACACTTCTCATTACAAGATTAACTGTGAAAAGAGTTAATCTTAGAATAGTGGATAGAGGAGCACCTGGGTGGCTCAGTCAGTTAAGCATCTGACTCTTGGTTTCAGCTCAGGTCATGATCTTGAGGTTCGTGGGGTTCGAGTCCCGCATTGGGCTTCACACTGACAGTGCAGAGCGTGCCTGGGATTCTCTCTCTCTCCCTCACTCTCTGCCCCTCTCCTGCTCTCTCTGTTTCTCTACTCTCTCTCTCTCTCTCTCAAAATACATTAACTTTCAAAAATATTTTAAGGCAATGCATAAAATCTCTTCTTCATGTGTAAGTCTCTACACTTTAATGAATTGAGCCAGAACACTATCTCTAGCAAACTTTTCATTTTTCTCTCTCTCTCTGTGTGTGTGTGTGTGTGTGTGTGTGAGAGAGAGAGAGAGAGAGAGCAACAGAGACAGAGAGAGCAACAGAGACAGCGAGAGAGACAGAGAAAGAGAAAGAGAGAGATCCTAGGAGATAGGGATTGAGAGAAAAGAGAAACCAACAATAAAATTAGGGAGAGCACTGAAAATATATCTGCTATGGTCAAATTACCTAACTTTAAAGTAAACTGGAACAGCCTTAAATATCATTATCTATGAATTCTTTTTAAGATAAGCCATTCCTCAAGAGATAATCCTGAAATGACTTGATTTGTACGTCTGTGGAAAATCATGGTCTTGAACAACTTTTCTCAGAATAACCCACTCTCTGTCTCCTTCAATGCCAAATTTATCAGACACTCTTACTATCATTTGTAAATGTTAATATAAAGCCTTGTAAAAGCCTCTATTACCTAGAAAATTCTGATGGAAAAAGATACATAGTACTGTCAATGATGACACACATAAAGCAGAATAATTCATTTCTATAATGCATGTTTCTTCTTGCGAACTCAGCCTATAGATAATGCATATTATTAATTCCATGTCATACAGGAAACCTTAAAGAACTCAGGTTTATTTTAGGGCCATAGAGAGATTTTGGCAGTGTTAAAAAATACTAAGAATTTATGCTCCTAGATTTTTTTTCTTATTTCTCAGAATCCCAAAGACAATGTTATTCTCAAAGTCCAAGAACAGAAATCATTCACCACCACCCCCAAAAAACATACAGTGTGTCTGGCACATGGATAAAATTCCATTATTCATAGCTCTCTAATCTTTCAGGTTTTGTATAATGGCAAGTTTGTTATGACTTGGTGTCTAGAATACCACTGATCAGAACCTTGTGCTTTAGTTGCATGATCTAATAGCAATGACTTCTGTTCGCTATGTGAATGTGTTTCAGGGTCCAATGAGAGTGACAAGTGTTTCCCAAATGCATTATGTGGAATACCAAAGCTGCATCCAGCTTTCAGCCAACTTCTTATAAATCCAATTATTAAACTAGAGTGGGAGGGGCAGCTAAGAGAAAAGAATGGCTGTGAATCCCTCATCATTTCTGCAAATGATAATTCATGTGCAGAATTGTGTTCCAATTAACTCAGTAGCTCTTCCATCTGTGAAACTGTCATTCCTCCTCTTTCATGCAATACATGAAGATCTAGCAAAATGCCCTAGTCAGGTAATAAAACATTTCTCAAAATAATATTAAAGATAAAATTTCTCAGTGTATGAATCCTGTATATTTTCTGTTTATCTTCAGGTATATGCCTAAGTATTTTATTTTCTTTTGGAGCGATTGTGTACAAGAAAAATTATTCTGATGCTTGTTAACATGATAAGGAAGACTCTATTCAAAATAATTGCAAAAAAGGTCAAGTGTATTCCAATATGGGAGAAAGATTGAGCTCAACTCCAAACACAAAAACAAGCAGGAATTTATAGCCAATAAACAGAATGAGGGGGTCAATGGATAGTAAATTATTAAGAGGAGACTCCAAGGATAGGGGGAATTCTTGCTAAACTGGCCTAACGGGACTTTTACTAATATCTGGACAAGGACATACATATACATCAAGAGTGAGGGGTGCCGAACTTGATCAGATGTCAACAGTGATCAGACATCAAGGGCAGGAGGATTCTTTGTAAATTGACTTTAGCAGGATTCTTTGCCACAGGCAGGCCAACAGTGAGGCCCAGTCAGGAAGAGGGCTCAGAGGAGCTTAAATAAAGTTTTGTCAAGGAGAGCATCTTTTCCAATTATAATGGATTTTTAATTTTCATTTTATGTATCTATTGTTAGTATGTAGAAATGTGATCAATTTTCGTGTATTGAATTTATATTCTTCAGCTTTATTGAATTCACTTACTAGTTCTAAAAATATTTTTGTGTGTATAACTTTCTTAGAATTTGTTAAAATGTAGACAATTATGTCATCTGCCAATAGGAATAGCTTATTTCTTCATTTCCAATTTTTATGCCTTTTATTCTCTTCCTTTCCTTATTTAGGGCTACAATTTCCAACACTGTGTTGAACAGGAGTGGTGAGAGTGACCACCCTTGCTTTCTTACCAATCGAAAAAAACAAAGCATTCAGTCTTTCATACACACAAAAAAATATAGCAGTAGGATTTTGGTAGATGCTCTTTATTGAGATAAATCTTTTCTCTTCATGATGTGCTTTTATTATGAATGTTGGATTTTATCAAATGCTTTTTCTGTGCCAATTGATATAATCATATTTTTCTTTTATGGCCTGTTGATATGGTCAATTACAATGCTGGATTTTCGATGTTGAGCCATCAAAGCTAGAATAAATTCCACACGGTCATGATGCATAATTATTTCAATATATTGTTGGATTCAACTGGCTAATATTTTGTTATGGATTTTTACATCTAAGTTCGTGAGAGACATTTCTCTGTAGTATTCATTCTTTGTACTGTCTTTGTGTGGTTTTGTTTGGTATCAGCAGAATTCTGGCTTCATAAGCTATGTTAGGAACTATTCTCTTCTCTTCCATTTTTTTCTGTTACTTTGTATAATATTGGTGTTGGTTCTTTATTATACATATTTGTAAAATTCCCCAGTTAAACCCTCTGGACATGGGGATTTATTTCTTGGGAGCTTTTTAGTTATAATTTCAATCTCTTTAAACATTTAACCATTTGCAGTATTCAGCCTAGGTTTTCATTTTGGTTAAGTTTTAGTAGTCTGTAGTTTTCAAGAAATTAGTCTATTTTATCTACATTTAAAAAAAATTTTACTGTAAATTTGTATAATGCATTCCCTTATTATTCTTTTATTGGCTGTAGGATCTATGGTGATAGTCCTTTTTTCATTTCTACTGTTGGTTACTTATGTCTTCTTCCATTTTATTTTTGCTAGTCTTATCAGAGGATTATCATCCTTACTGATTTTTTTTTCTGAAAAAACAGATTTTTTGTTTTGCTGATTTTCTATTTTGAATTTTATTGATTTCCACTCCTATATTTATTATATCCTTTCTTCTTCTTCATGCTTTGGGTTAATTTGATCTTCTTATTCTAGATAAGAACTTACATAATTAATATGATGTATAAAATTAATACTTCCTAATATAAGTACCCCAAGATTGTTTTGGCTGCATCCCACATATTTATATATTTTCTTGCTATTTTCATTAACTTCTATAGATACTTTATTTCCTTTGAGACATCTTCTTTGACCCTCAGACTATTTTAGATGTGTGCTTTTTACATGTCTTAGTATTTAGGGATTTTCCTTTTATCTTTCTGTTAATAATTTCCAGTTTGATTTCTTTATAGTCAAGAACATACTCTCTATGATTTCATTTCTTTAACATTTTTGAGGGTTTGTGTTATTACCATGATATGGTCTAATTTGGTGAATATTCCATGGACACTTGAAAAAATGTGTATTCTGTTTTTATTGGCTGGAGTATTCTATATATGTCAATCAGATTCTGTTGTTTGTACTGTTGAGATTTATTGCCAATGTTTTATGTAGAAGTTCTATGGTTTGTAAAGAGGGGGTGTTAAAGTTTAAAATAAAATTGCAGCCTTCTTTTTACTCTTTTAAGCTCAATCAATTTTTGTTTCTTGTATTTTGAGAATCTGTTACTTGGTGCATATACATTTATGATCATTATATCTTTCTGGTGTATTGGTCCTTTACCATTATACAACTTTGTCTCTAGTACTTTTCTTTGCTCTGAAGTCTATTTTATCTGTTTTAATAAAGCCACACCTGTTTGGTTTCTTTTTTTTTAATATAATAATTTTTGGATGGGCACCTGGTGGCTCAGTGAATTAAGCATCCAACTCTTGATTTCACCTTAGGTCATGATCTCGGGGTTCCTGAGATTGAACCCTGCAGTGTCAGGTTCTGAGCTAATAGTGCAGAGTCTGCTTGGGACCCTCTTTCTTTATCAAAATAAATATAAACTACAAAAATAATTTTTGCACAGTATATCATTTCCATCCTTTTGCTTGCAATCACCCTGTGTCAGTGAAATTCACTTGAGTTTCTTTTAATTTATTTTTGTTTTTTATTTTATTTTGAGAGAGACAGACAGAGTGTGAGCAGGGATGGGGCAGAGAGAGGGGGAGACACAGAATCCAAAGCAGGTTTCAGGCTCTGAGCTGCTAGCACAGAGCCTGATGCGGGGCTTGAACTCACGGACTGTGAGATCATGACCCAAACCAAAGCCGGATGCCCAACTGACTGAGCCACCCAGGTGCTCCTACTTGAGTTTCTTTTAAACAGCAAGTACAGACAATCTTTATTATTCCAAATTCCAAATTCACCTACTTGCTAGAATGTATTTATAACACCAAAAATAATACCTATAGTATTTTCATAGCCATTTGTAGACATATGCAGAGCGCAAAAATCTTGTCATCCAACATGTACATTCCAGCTAAAGTGGAATAAGGTGAGTCTCTACATTCTTGTCTGGGCTCTCTTGTAAACAAGTATCTTTTTTATGCTTTATTTAGTGCTACATTTTAGTTTTGCATTTTTGTGTTTCTTGGTGATTTTACTGTTTATAATGGCCAAGCATCACATCATGTTGAGTGCTAGTGTTCCTAAATATAAGAAGGCTCTGAAATGCCTTGTAGAGGAATTACATGTTAGATAAGCATCATTCAGGTGTAAGTTAGAATACTGTTGGCCATGGGTTCAATGCCAGTGAGTCAACAATATATATTAAATAAGGTGTCTTTAAAGAGAAACACAGATAAAACAAGATTATGTTTAATCAGTTAACAAAAATCTGTGACTCAAAGCTCACAAGAACCTAACTTTGTATTTCTCCTAGAAGCAATGGTTTAATATTTATAGTGACTTTATAGAACATAACTGCTCTGCATATGAGAATTGACTGTAATGGTTTATGTTTTTTAAAATCAATTCTGGGGGCTCCTGGGTGGCTTGGTCAGTTAATTATCTGACTTTGGCTCAGGTCATGTTCGTGGGTCAGAGCCCCGCGTTGGGCTCTGTGCTGCCAGCTCAGAGCCTGGAGCCTGCTTCGGTTTCTGTGTCTCCCTCTCTCTCTACTCCTTCCCCACTCATGCTCAGTGTGTGTGTCTCTCTCTCAGAAATAAATAAACATTAAAAAAATTTGTTTAAACAAAATCAATTCTGTCTTTCAATTGGTGTATTTACACTATTTATATTTAAGGGAATTATTGGTATGTTAGGTCTTTCAGAAATCTCCTTTTGTTACTTTTTTTGTGTTACTTCCAGGGTTTATAATTGTACTTAGTGGAAACAGACAGAGAAAAACAAGTGTGTACCATATTGCTCAGACCAGAAGTCTGTACCATAATATTTCAAATATTTTTTAGGGTATAACAGGAATCATATGTTTTCAGTATATTTTTAGCTGAACATAATCCATAAGTAAGAAAATAGACAAAATATCAAAACAGTGGAAAAAATGTTGTGGCAATGAGGAACTGGAAAATAAGCATTATATATATATATTTTATATACTTATACATATATATTATATATATTTATCAAAAATAATCAAATTTGGCCACATATTGTAATATATTAGAAGCACCTACTATACTAGGCTGCAAAAAGAGAACTTATAAAAGAAATTCAGCAAATTGTACTTTTGAATAAAATAAACTTTTGAAAGAAAACATAAGACTGAAAACTTGCTTTAAAATGGATTCATAATGAGTGCCTGGTGGCTCACTCACCTAAGCATATGACTTTTGATTTCAGCTCAGGTCATGATCTCACAGTTTGTGAATTCAAGGCCAGCACCAGGCTCTGTGTTGATGGTGAGGAATCTGCTTGGAATTATCAGTCTCTCCCTCCCTTTCTGCCTCTCCCCATTTCTCTCTCTTTCTCTCTCTCTCAAAATAAATAAATAAAAACTTTAAATACATACATACATACATACATACATACATACATAAGTGCATACATGCATACATACATACATACATAAATACCTAAATAAATAAAATGGATTTGTAAGATTCTAGAAAATCATGTTCTCCTGAGTCAGTTTTATTTATGACTCAACAACTTTGTTTGCAAATTATTTTTTAGGTATGCATAATTCTACCCACAATTTTGAACCTGTTTTCAAGTTTGATAATAAGAGTGCACTCCAGAAAGGCTGGTTTGGCCAGTTGGAGACCTTAACATTGACAGAGCCTTTAGCTTCTTCAGGTCTCAGAGTTGACCTGACTCTGGAGGCTGACTGAGGTGGAAAAAATCATAATTCTAAAGTGGGTAACATGAGACAATGATACAATACTTCTGTTTCTTGACTGCAGTGGTGTTAATGTAAATCTATGTGATTCAATGACAGTAAACCAAATGCACATACTGTATTAATGCTAATTTCTTTGTTTTGATAGTGATTGTAATTAAGCAGGATGTGACCATTTGGGTAATTAAGGGGGGAAAACACAAGGAACGTCTGTACTCCTTTCAAATTCCTGCGGATCTATAATGATTTTAAAATAAAAAGCTATAAAGGCGGGTCTGGGTGGTTCAGTTGGTTAAACATCTGACTTCAGCTCAGGTCATGATCTCACTGTTCATGATATTGAGTCCTGCATTGGGTGAACACAAGCCCCACTTCAGGTAAACACAAGCCCGGGTTCCGGTGAGCCCCACTTCTCTCTTTCTCTCTCTCCCCATCATGGGATTCTCTCTCTCTCCCTTTCTCTCTCCACCTTTACTTACTTGCACCCTCTCTCTCTAATAAAAAATAAATAAAATAAAATTAAATTAAATTAAATTTAAGAAATATAATAAAAAGCCATGAAATGTAGGCTTTTTTAAAAATCTACTGAGAACAAGGACAATGAACATTAGAATTATTTTGTCAAGTCCTAGAAGTGAAAACAGATTTTATTGACCTCATGTTACATTGACAGGTTATTTGAAAAGTGGGATTGCAAAGCTTTCCATATTACCCTCCCACCCCTGTAGTTACCAGGTAGAACAGAAAATACCTATGATCTCTTGGACACTGTAGCTTCAATGCTGCAGACACAGAGTCTAGCTGAGGAAATGTGTGCAATGCAATTCACTATGGAGTATGACATTTTTCTTTCATTAAAAAGGTAGTCTATGGAGTCAGATAAGTCCAGAAAGTGCTAATAATGAACCATAATTAATGTGTCAAAAAAGGTAAGCATCTTTATGAAACTGATATTTGGTGAGATGAGATATCTTCGCTCTCCCGCAGAGATTTAATAAAATTCTCTTTATTAATAATAACATGTTTGCAAATCATAAAATATTTGACTGACATAAAGAGATGGAATTTGCAATCCCTTTAAAGTCATGGTCATTGCTGTGTCCTTTCTCTAGCTCCATAATTCCCCATGCTCTAGTTTTTATATTAGTGTTTTAGTTACTTAAATGTTTTGGGCCTTCTATAAAAGTTAAGCGTGGGATCTGGAAAGTGTGGGAAACACCCGTTGAATATAATTCTAAGCATTGACCAAATTATCCCTGATTAAAACGGTCTAGCCATTAGAGAATTAAATCCATTCTTTTTACCATGATCTAAAACATCCTATGAAATGTGACCCCTGCCTATCTCACTGATCTCACCTCATGCTGACCTTCTTTTCATTCTACAAATATTTTTTAATGTTTATTTTATTTATTTTGAGGGAGACAGTGCAAGCAGGGAAGAGGCAGAGCGAGAGGGCGAGAGAGAGAAAACCCCAAGAAGGCTCTGCACTATCAGCATGGAGCCTGATGAGGGGCTCAATCCCACACACCGTGAGATCATGATCTGATCGGATGATTAACCAACTGAGCCACCCAGACACCCCGTCATTCTGCCAATATTTGTTGATTACCAGCTGCATGCCAGCTACTTGTCTAACTGCTGGACACCAAGAGTGAAAAGACAGGACCCATGTTTTAATGTCTCTCATAGAGTAAACTTCCTAGTAGGAAGAGTTAGATCTGTCAAATCAATGAATGTTTGCTTTTCTATGCATTTATACCTATAAAAAGCTATTGAAGAAAAAAATCACTTTGTTCCCAATTGATTGCCAGTTTTTATCTGCAGCCTTTTGAATAAAGGCATTCAAGGAGATTGTAGCCATAGTACTGTTGTTAGAATGAACCAGATACACACATCTTCAGACTTTATGTCACTTTGTTCAAGTTTAAGGGAGTTTCCGATTGGTATGCCATTTTGTCATGTGTCTACAACTTGGCCAAAAAATATTGGTACATCTTGACTGACTATGTTACCAAGATCATTTCGAAGGTGGGAAGCAAATGTTCCCACAAGAAAATCAGGGTGCCGTTTCAGGTGTGCTAGCTATCCTGACAATTAAAATACTAAGCATATTTTTTTACCTTTTTCTCCTGGGAAGAAGGGCATGCCTTATGGTGTCGATTTTACAAGTCGAGAATCTAAAAACTTGGAAGTTCAAATAACACAAGGCTAAAGAAGTAGCAAATGGCATGACTAAGACTTGAATCTATTTTAACTACAAAACTAGTGTGTGTGTCACCCTCAGGCATCATTAAACTCAGGCTCATAAGGAATTTTAAGGAGTTTTTGAATCACTTGAGATAGCATGCAAAACGTTTATGTATTTGGATGTGATTTACTTGAAGGAGAAGTCTGTATATTTAATTAGAGTCTCAAAAAGCCTGTGACCAAAAAATATAATAATAATAATAGTAATAATAACAATAAATGATAAAACTTAAGAAAAACTGTGTGCATACTGCACCTACTGAAAGAAAGTAAACAAATATGAGTCCTGTACCACTATGCAGCCCACATCTTTCTCCTTCATGTTTGAGAAACTGACTTTTTAAAACTAAGTCATGAATAGAGTAATGCATTCTATCATTTGCCACTAGTTCGGGATGATTTACGTTTATGCTCTCCAGGAAGCATCCCTTAGGAATGTATCTGTAAGAGAAGGGCTGCTTTGAGAGGTGAGGCGTCTACTCACTTCTAAGGTTCTTTGCATTCTCTCCCCATGAAGTCACAAAGGATTCACATTTAACCTCTATTCCTTATAATACTAGCATGAGTGGGAAAAGAAGGTTGCCAATTTGTCCACTGCTGCAGACTGGCTTGTTTCCTAGCTTCTTTAGTTGCCTCCAGGGAGAGGTAAGTGCTGGAGGAGATTAGCCTTAAAGTCTGTACTTAAGTAATTAGATGGGAAGTGGGACTGGAGATTTATCCTGCAATAAACCTGAACTACTTTAGGAAATAGAAATAAGTCAGGGATTCCCCAAGAAACCAAAACAAAGCATTTCTTCTCGGATCTAAATGTAAAATTATAAGTATAACAGATGTGAAAGTGCTTCAGAAAAGTAGTTAAAACACTAGGAAAATGCGAAGGTTTATGATCCCCCTGCCCCCTCCCTACAATGCTACATTCCAGTTTTCGTGCAGAAAACTGGTAGTAACAAAGTGCTTATTGAATAAGAGCACATAAGTAGGGGATGATCAAAGAGTGATGAGTATTATAATTAAGAATTAGCATACTTTGGTAGGATTACCTAAATTTATTTTTTCAGTGATTTTTGTTTTGGGTACTTAAGAATGATATTTTTCCCTTTGGAGAACAGAGATTAATATAGGTTAATTCTATTTGCATCTGGCTGCGTGTTCCAAGACTGTTCCTGTGGGTTCAAGAATCAAGCAAAGATGAATTCACAAAAAGCCCTTCTTTGTTGGCTCTATACTCATTTCTGACTTATTACCCCTAGATAATAGTTAAAACTCAACTCAAAAAAAAAAAAAGCCTACTTTTGCAGCTTCAGAATTCTTTCTTCTTCAATTTTGGCATCTGTCAGATGATTCAAGAAAACAGGATTTCTCTGTGATTTACTAAGTAAATATATTATTAGATTGAGGAATCTACATATATAAGCCTCAAAATTGTGTTTTATATCCAACGGAGTATACAAGGGACCAAAATTAATGCAAAAATTGAAATTAATTCTCTTCTTGCATGTATCAAATTACATACAGGTATAACCAATGACTACTTTTTTTTGCTCCTTCCCAAAGACACTTCTTACTTTGTGGATTAACTGAGCCGCTTTTACATCAGGCAAGGTTTTTGTTTGTTTGTTTGTTTGTTTGTTTCCCTTAGGAGATATAAAGGGACAAAATAAGCTTGCAAATATGGTGGGGAAGGACAATGTTGTGATTACTACATTTTCATAATGTTTGTCATATCCCAAGCATCTTTACCAAAGATCTATTAAAAATAAGCTCTGGTACAAGAGAGGGTTCGGTCAATCTAGCATTGCAAGTGAAACATTCTACAGCAGGTGGTTGTCAAAATGTGGGTCCCAGGTCACAGCAGCAGCTCACTTGGGAATCTATTAGAAATGCACACTTAGGTCCCACCCCAGACCTACTGAGTAATTTCTACTTTAACAAACCCTCCAGATGATTCCAGTGCCCACTAATGTTTAAGAACATCTGCCTATTGAAGAGCCTTTTTCTCTTTCCCTTACGGTACATGTATGTATAATTTAAGCTTCTGTCCATTTATTCACTGGGTTATTTAGTTTTGGGGTGTTGAGTTTACTAAGTTTTTTTAATAAATTTTGGATACTAACCCTTTATCCAATATGACATTTGCAAATATCTTCTCCCATTCTGCCAGTAGCCTGTTAGTTTTGTTGACTGTTTCCTTTGCTGTGCAGAAGCTTTTTATTTTTATGAAGTCCCAATAGTTCACTTTTGCTTTTATTTCCTTTGCCTTCGGAGATAGATCAAGTAAGAAGTTGCTGCAGCTGAGGTCAAAGAGGTTGCTGCCTGTTTTCTCCTGTAGGATTTAAAAAAACATTTTTTAAAATATTTTTGAGAGACAGAGATAGACAGAGTGTGAGTGGGGGAGGGGCAGAGAGAGAGGGAGACACAGAATTGGAAGCAGGCTCCAGGCTCTGAGCTGTCAGCGCGGAACCCAACGTGGGGATCGAACCCACGGACCGTAGATCATGACCTGAGCTGAAGTTGGACGCCCAACCAACTGAGCCACCCAGGCGCCCCTCTCCTGTAGGATTTTGATGGTTTCTGATGTGGAGAAAGGAGAACCCTATTGTACTGTTGTTGGAAATGCAAACTGGTTCAACCACTCTGGAACACACTGTGAAGCTTCCTCAAAAAATTAAAAATAGAACTACCTTACAACCCAGGTATTGCACTATTAGGAATTTATCCAAAGGATACAAGAATTCTAATTCAAAGGGGCACATGCACCCCAATGTTTGTAGCAGTGCTATCAACAATAGCCAAATCATGGAAAGAGTCCAAATGTCCATCAACTGATGAGTGGATTAAGAAGATGTGGTAGGGGCACCTGGGTGGCTCAGTCGGTTAAGCATCCGACTTCAGCTCAGGTCACGATCTCGAGGTCTGTGAGTTCGAGCCCCGCGTCGGGCTCTGGGCTGATGGCTCAGAGCCTGGAGCCTGCTTCCGATTCTGTGTCTCCCTCTCTCTTTCCCCCTCCCCCGTTCATGCTGTGTCTCTCTCTCTCTGTCTCAAAAATAAATAAACGTTAAAAAAAAAGATGTGGTATATATATATATCCATATATATATATATATATATGTAATATATCGAGAGATAGATAGATTATAGATATAGATATACAAGGAATACTACTCAGCAATGAAAAAGAATGAAATCTTGCCATTTGCCACAACGTGGATGGAACTAGAGGGTATTATGCTAAGCAAAATAAGTCAATCTGAGAAAGACAGATATAGGATTTCACTCATATGTCGAATTTGGGAAATTTGCCAGATGATCATAGGGGAAGGAAAGCAAAAATAAGATAAAAACAGAGAGGGAAGCAAACCATAAGAAACTTTTAAATACAGAGAAAAAACAGAGGGTTGATGGAGGTAGGGACGTGGGTTAAATGGGTGATGGGCATTAAGGAGGGCACTTGTTGGGATGAGCACTGAGTGTTATATGTAAGTGATCAATCACTGCATTCTATTCCTGAAGCCAAGATTATACTCTAGTTAATTAACTTGAGGATTAAAAAAAATCCTGTATAAATATTTTTAATAAGGTTAATTTACTTTCATGAGTCTTTCAATTTTTAATATGACAACTTTTGGTTAAATCAATATTCACCTTTCATCTTATTTTGATTATATTCACATTATTCTCTTCCAGGCTGTTTTCTATGATTATATTTGCTTCCTTTTATTTTATTTTTTAATTTCCTGGAGATAATTATTGTGATTTCATTTGCTTCATTTCCTGTGTTCCATTGGTAATGCTTCCCAATCCATCTGTGAGAATAGGTCTAACCTCTACTTTGTGTTTGCTCATGTATATCCACCTCTGCTCCCCCCTTCCCAGTGAGGGTTTCCTCCAGGAGCCCTTTATGCTCTTACTGGAACTATTGTCCTCTGAGCCTTAGGCAGAACTCTCAGTCTTCATTTTCCATTTTTCTCTCCTGTGGATCTCATTTCTCCTGTATCTACTGTTTTTCAATTCAGGTGACTCCTGTCTCCTCTCCCCTGGTAAAAGTTGAATGCAAGTTAAACATTTTGAAACTTTTTAATGGGAAAGTGTTTTTATTCTATTCTTTCACTTGAGAGCTGGTGATTCTTTTGTTGTCCATTCTTTTAAACACAAACCGTTAAAAAATGGCATGAAAGCTCTGTGTTTATGGAGGAACTTGTCCTTTGATGGGTGTTGCTACAAGAAGATCTGATCCAATAGAAACTCAGTTGATGTTTACGTCGGTGCAGGTGTTAGGGTCATGGATCCACAGGTGCAGTGGATGAAGCTGTCAGTCATCTAAGCTTCTTGAAGCAGGATTTCTTGAAGAAGATCTGAGAGGCAGATCTTAGAAATAGGAAACTAGAAAGAATGGTGGTACCAAAGACACAAAGTGAAAGTTGTAGGTATTATGCTCACAACTTTTCTGTAGAGAGAAATGGTGGATAAATCATCTTAAAACTGTAAATTTGAGCCTGAGACTTTTCCCTGTGAAATCTGTAGTTAATAGTCATGTGTAAAAATGTGCATAATTGGAGGCAACGTTAATACTGGGGAAGACATAGTTCTGAAGAAGATGATGGATTGGCTTTAAAGTTTAGAACCATTTATAATGTTCAAATGTGCACTTTGAGTTGATTTGAAATATTTCATACTTGAGTTTCCTAATGGAGTTAATTAATCACAGCCGATTTCATTGCAAGCACAGCACCAAGCAGAAACAATGTAGCCACAGCGCAAGTGGAAATCAAGGCATCTCACTCCTACTTATTTAGTGATGAGGAAGGGATTTTTTTCCTAAACTTTCATTCTTACTTTATTACTATGGTGTATTCCAATATGCTTAGAAACTCAGTTATTACTATAGATTTCTTACAACCACAACTGCTCAATTTCTATATTATCTTCCTTTGGGAATTTTTAAATTATCACATTTTTCTATTATTATAGAATTATTCCTTACAAAAATGGGTCCACATCTTAGGAGCCCTACTTAGATCATATATCTGTCAAGCAGTGGTCCAGAAGCAGGGATCCAGTTTCAGAAGTACCGTGTGTTGTTTTCATCATTTATACACAATAGCACAGATATGGAGTTTAAAGAGGCCAAAGTGAGAGTGGGAATAATCCCTATTTATTGCATGCCACTTCTGCACCTGCAAAGCTGAGTGATGACTTCCCTGATGACCATGACCTGAGAGTGTGATTGAGGAAACAGACTGTGGGTGTGTGGGGGCGAGTCCAAAAAGGAAACCATGAGACTTTGGATGGCTAAGTCCTGGAGTGGGAAAAGACAGGAGATAAGGGACAGTAAGACAATCAGTTCCAGGAAGCTGAACACCATGTTTCGTTCTGCTATTTGTTTTATCACCAGCACAATGCTGGCCTATTGGCAGAAATCAGCAATTTGCATTTCACATGTTCAAAATTAAATAGTTTTTGTTCTCAAATTGATTTATGTTTTATCTTATTTTATTTTTTTATTTTTTTACCATTTTATTTTTTGAGAGACAGAGAGAGACAGAGTGTGAGCAGGGGAGGGCCAGACAGAGACGGAGACACAGAACCCAAAGCAGGCTCCAGGCTCTGAGCTATCAGCACAGAGCCCGATGTGGGCTCGAGCCCACTAACTTGAGATCATGACCTGATCCGAAGTCAGACACTCAAGCAACTGAGCCACCAGGCGCACCATCAAACTGATTCATGTTTTAAATCTAATTTCTGCAATAGCTCAGAATAGAAAGTACCAGACAGCACTTCTTTCTTTAGTTTAACCTCGCAGAGTTAGCCCTGTTCTGAACACTGTGTAGGTATTTAAGAACCATTTGGTAGGGGGTGCCTGGGTGCATCATCAGTCCGTTGAGGTTCTGACTTTGGCTCAGGTCATGACCTCAGGGTTCATGAGTTTGAGTCCCACATTGGGCTTTCTGCTATCAACACAGAGCCCACTTCGGATCCTCTGTCCCCCTCATTCTCTACCCCTCCCCTGCTTGCATTCTCTCTGTCTCAAAAATACTAAACATTAAACAAACAAACAAACAAAAAGAACTACTTGGTAGAATTGTATTGCTGCACAGTTTTATAGTTACTCTCTAATATGTTCAGCTTCCACAATGTGGTCACTGTTCATATCCTCTTTTGTTTCTGGGATCATCTTATTAAAATCCAAACTGCCTCATTAAGGACCTGACTGGATATACCAGCTAACCAGGCCTAACAAATTCTTCTGTATAAAATATCTATGTGTTGAAAGACATTCAAGAACGGGACAAAAGTGTATCCTCACACCCACCATAATCTGAACTCCGCATGGCATCCACTCTTTTGGGTTTACACAGATCTCAAAATCACCAATGAAATAGAATTATATTACTTTTTAAAATTTCTAGAACGTGTTAATTTAGTAAAATTAGAATGTAGGGTTAGTATCCAAACAGAGAATACTTTAAAAGGATAACTCAGCTCTCCAGTGATCTCCATTTTCATTTTTTTAAGGACCAAAAAATTGTGTGTATGTGTGTGTGTGTATGGAAATGTTATAGGACATATAAATTAATGCATTATATATACATATATACATATGCATATTTATATAATATGCATATTACAAATGCATATAAGTATACAGTTGACCCCCGAAAAATGCAGGGGTTGCAGGCACGGACCCCCTGCACAGTTGAAAACTTGCATATCACTTTTGACTCCTCAAAAACAACTACTAATAGTCCACTATGGACAAGAAGCCTTAATGACAACATAAACAGTCAATTAACACATATTTTCTATGTTATATGAATTATATATAGTATTTTTACAATAATCTAGAAAAAAGAAAATGTTACTGAGAAAATCATAAGGAAGAGCAAATATATTTACATTATTGTACTGCATTCATCAAAAAAAGGCATATATAAGTGGATCCACACAGTTCAAACCCGTGTTGTTCAAGAGTCATTTGTACATATACATACACATACACATCATACAATTGTGATAAATTTCTAGATACAGACCACAGTTTCAAGTTTTTAAAAATATTATTAAGCACGTCTTGTGTTTAGCTTGTTTTTGGTTTTGATAGTTGCACAGATTTAAAATACTGAAGTGGAACACAATTATTTTTGTTACAATTGTGACACATATGAAATTAGAGTGCTTTTAGGGACATATGTGATGATGAAAACAATTGAAGTCATTAAGCTTCAGTGAGCTTATTAAAGTGTTTACAGACCAGGGTGATTTTGTTTTGAGCTGAATTCAGGTATATCTCTAGAGGTGGCATCAGTAATCCATCTGAATTTTCCAGTACTGCTAACACTGAAAAAAAAGTAAGAAAAAGGTAATTAAAATTATAATTAAACCAACGCTGAAAAATAACTTGAGACAGAAGAAGTTTATGCAAAAGTTTTCTATTTAGAAAGGCCGTCAGATTTTCAAAGATAAAATAACATCGGTTGGATATTGTGCATTCTTCATGATGATTGAGTATTCCCTGTTTACTCCCTGTAGACACTCCCACAGGCATCAAATTGAACATGCAAGTTTGAGTTATTTCTGGACTTCCACATTCTGGTAAATGACAGAAGAAGCTGAACGGCAGAGTTAGTAGTGCAATTCTTTTTTATGTATCAAAAAATTGATATTACTAGTAATATAGATATATAGACCCATAATTCTGTATACATGAATATGTGAGGCATAAAATATTAACATTTGGATGAGTAGTTAATCTTGGGGTGGAGGTTTGTGGGAGATGATAGAAAGCTTTCCAATTTCATGTTCTACCTTTTAGTACTCTGAATGTTTTTGATCATGTATTCCATTGCTTTTATTTTAAAAAGTCAACAAGGACTCTCGGCTCTTTTTGGTTTTCATCTTCACAACATTTCTTTTAAGATGAAGAAGAATGGTTTCTAGCGCTGTTCAAAAAGAATTTCTCCTTTTTAAAAATGCTCTAATTTCTTTCCTAAATCTTTTCAAATTGTTATTATTTTTCTATTAAACTCGTTGTGACACAGTTTATATGTAGGGAATGTGAAAGACTTCTCACTAGGGAAAATAGAAGAAAGATTTGTGAAGGACGTCCCAGAGAAGAGAGGGAATTGACAGATTTAGGGAGATGGAAAGAGGGTACAAGGAGAAAAGAATGCTTCTGGGATAAAGCAGCACGTTTCTTCTCCTCACAACACCAGAAATGACTAAAAATATGCAGCAGGTAAGTTGGTTTCTCTGAGGAAAATGAAGGTTGAAGGCGCATCATGTAATTTTGTCAGATGGGTGGAAATTGAGCTCTCTAGTGAAGGCTAGAGATGGAAATGTCTATCATTATATACAATAGATTAAATACATAGATCTCTACTCTGTCTCAAGACATCATTATGCTGGTAAATGGGGGGAAAGAGGTAGAAATCCTTAAAAATGAAGAGCCAAGAGCAGACAAGAGGTAGAAGCTAATTTTTTTTTTCTCCAGTATAGTGAATGGAAGTTTGCAGAGGACGAGGGTGAATACCAAGTGGCTGCAAGATGGACTTCAACGAGAGGCAAGCCTATTCACAAGGCAGAATTCCAAAGTCTCAAGAATTAGAGGTGCCACTTAATGTTGATCTCCTATGTGAGATGTGGGATTGAAAACGGGAGGTTATTTGTACGTTTGTATAACAAGAGCTTTAGATTTTCCTCATCTAGGTGACTGCAGGATCCTGGGGAGCATTTCATTGTACAAATACCTAGCTCCCATGTCCAGGAATTCTGATTTAAGTTCCTCTGGATGGCACCCAGACATGTATTTTTTTAAGTTCTTGAGACGATTATGAGTGCCAAGGGTGCACCAGCTCCCATACAAATTGACCATTGTTCAGAAAATGAAACACTATGCTTTAGTGACCTTACCCAAGATTTTCCATTCAATAGGACTGATCCAGAATGAGAAACAGTTCATTCCCTCTAGCTTTTCTTTTCATTGGCTGTCCTGTCTTCAGTCTTGCCTGCTAGACAGGGTGCCTTACCCTTTGTTAATCATGGCACTGAGTCTCCAGATAGGGCAAACAGAACCCCAGCAGAGAAAATTTTGTAGTCAGAATTTTTTATGTATTAAGAAAAAAATCATTTTCTTGCACTATTAAATTACAATCCTAAATATATTTTTTCTCTTGTTTACACATGCCTCTGTGCTTCATGAGAGAAATAGTGCATAAAAAAAATAAGAAATGCTGGTGGTCAAGGAGTTGGATGTCCTTTGGTGCTGATTTTAACACCCAGATAGCTGCATTTGAAAATGAGAACGCAGGGTTTTCATGCCATGCATTTTCATATCGTTGTTTTCATACCATGAGAGTAATTTTGATATAAATCAATATTGCTCTGAAAATAGAGTGCCGTCCCTCAGAATGAAGGCAAATGAGGATTTAGAACGCTTGCAGGTTGTACTGTCAGTACTAATTTGAGTGCTAAAGTTCCATTTGCAAACCTAAGTAAACAGGAACGTAGACAGCTTGAACAAGATGAAATTGTGATATTGCCCAAAGGAACATGCTGATCAGGGAAAGCTCAGCATGAATTTGAATCAAAAGCATCTGCAACAACTTCAACTGTGCTTCGTGCTGTCAGGGCTGGACCGTGACAAGGGAGGTTTAACCCATCACACCTGGGATGGAGGGACAGCGTGCCATACACTAGCCATTGTGATAGCCTCTCCAGATTTTTGCAGCACGTGGGGACTTGTGCTCGACAATGACTACATCCAATTCTTCTGCAGCTGTCGATCACAGTAGGTACTGGCAAATTCCGGTTCCTGAACTCATCAGCGGTAATAAATATTTATTGCATGTTTAGGGAGCACATGGTAGCAAGACTGAATTTGCATTAAATTTGAGTATTAAAAAGTCTTCCAATCTAGCCAATACACGTAAAGACACGTGACAGAATTCTTTCCTAAAGAAATGACAGATAGTGGCTTATATAATAAAAGGCCAGAGCCTAGTAGCATCCATGGTCTTCTTGATTGAAGGAAAACCTATGGAAGTCACAGGAAGATTTCCTTTTACACGAGGATTTTGGTCCCTTATAAATCCAGCAGTATTATCTCAGTTAGCCAGAGCTCTCTGCTTGAGTAGACACCCTAACTAAGGTGGCAAAGCAGTGTTGTTTGGACTCAAAGTTTCAGTTTTATAGAAACCACCTGAAAATAGTTATCGAGGCAAGGCAGAGAGTCAGAGAGAACAGATGTGACTTCCTACATGGGCAAGGTTTGGCTTCAGGGGGCATCGGACAGTGTTTCAACAAGCATTAATCCAAGAAAGTAATCAAGTTGAAGAGTGAGATACATGCTGAGTATTTCAATTCCCTGTGGGTGATGGAAATGAAGCCATCACACACACACACACACGAGAATAAATAAAAATCCTCCTCTGTCCTAAGGGATCCCAAATCTCTTTTCTCTTACATAGTCTGTGTCCAGACCTATGTGGACTACAAAGTAATTGTTCTAACTAACTAAAAATTGACCTTTCATCGTTAGACTTTAGTCTCTAGAAAGAAAGAGAATCTGGCTTGCTAAAATTATTTTTCTCCTATCTTAATCACAGATGGCAAGTTGAAAACATGAACAAAGAAAGAACCAGCTCCCTGAGTGGGAATGGGATTGAAAGGAAGGAAAAAAACACTAGTCCCAGAATAATAAGATTGTGATTTTTAATTATAAAAATTTCTTGATTTGGTGTGGAGGACGGGGTGGTGAAGGTAGTGCATGTGTGTATGTGTGTGCACTCATTTTTGCGCATGTAAGTTTTCTTTGTGCTCACTGTACAAAAATGGGCAATTTAGAAGTCCTAAAAAGCAGGGCAACAACTAATAACTCTTAATGGAAAACAGACCCTTCTATGCACACAAATCAGAAAAAAAAAATGTCTTCTTTGTCCAGGCTAACTGCAGCCCAGCTACAGGGCTCATGAATTGGTGATTTCAACCCTCACCCCATTTGCATCCCCACTGCCAGGTGCTTTTGTACGGGGCACAACCTTAATAGTCTTACTGGTTTACCATCCTTGTGAGCAAAGTTCATGGTTGTCCTTTCTCTCTTTTATCTTTAAATTATCTTATGGAAAACAAAAGCCAACAAGCAAGCAAATAACACTACTTGATAAATTTTCCTACTGCAAGGGGTGACATAGTTAAATAAGGGTGAAAGCCAGAGATTCTAAACCTAAGGCTTTAAGTGCCCTTGGAAATAAAATGTCTTTTGCACATGTACATTTGCATTTTTCCAGGGACAAAGGGTTTGCAAATATGTCAGTGACTCCAATGAATTAAGCCTTAAACTAGAAGTATAGTGGAATTACTAATTTAGAAGCAATCATAGAAGAATAAATTAGCTTTTAAAAGCTGTCCCTGGATTATCCAGACGAATTTCTAAGATATTAAGGTCTGATTTCACCAAACTTACTTGAAACATTCTGTTTTTAATAATTATAGGGGATGATTTCAAATGAAAAGTTTTAAAGTGGTTGTTCATAGTCTAAAATTCTAACCTCAAAAGCTAGATAAAGGTACCAGTCACTTACAATAAGATGGGTGTTTTCCTCCATTTGTCATTAGTGTATCCCTTATGTTCCCTTTAGTTTCTTTCTTTTTTCTTTTTTTATGTTTATTTATTTATGAGAGAGAGAGAGACAGAGAGAGACAGAGTGTGAGCAGGGGAGGGGCAAGAGAGAGAGGAAGACACTGAGTCCAAAGCAGGCTCCAGGCTTCAAGCTGTCAGCACAGAGCCAGAGCCTGACGTGTGCTGGAACCCAGGAACCTTGAGATCATAGCCGAAACTGAAGTCGGATGCCCAACCCCCTTTAGTTTCTACTTTTCCTTTTAGTTTCTGGCTTCCATTTTGAAAAAAAAACAAACTATTTAGTGACTGAAAAGTTCAGCGAATTTCAAGTGATTTTGTATATTCCCCGCTCCTGTCTGTCCTAAAGAACTACAGGTTTGGAAACACTAGAAATCCCTTGCCATTTTTTCCTTTATGCAAGATTATACTCCACTGGGCTGAATTTTCTTTTTCCATTTAAAGATTAATCAAATGTTTTCCCCCTGTTTTTATACCATATAAACCTAAGAAACATATTCCATAAAATAGTATATTAATAAATTAGCTGCTTATCCATGTGAAATACATTGTGATGTCTGCATTGCTGTATTAGAGCTCTTGAAATTCTCTAAATAATAATTGTTTTATTGTAGTAAAACCTCATTATTTATGCTTCTACAGTTTAACTTTTATAAATTTTCTGAGGGGGCTAAGGCTGAAGTTAACCTGTATGACTTTACAGTAGCATCTTTGTTTTTTTATTTGCTTAACATGTTTCTTTTCCAGAGGCAGAGCAATTAATTTCATAAACATCCCTATATAAAACAGAAAATACAATTTTATTGAATTTGATAGAGCTCATTTGATGTATTTGTTTCCTGTTTTTAACAAATGAGCAAAAATGAGCTTTATTCTTTGGCCTCAAAATGATGAGCAATTTGCTTTACATAAATATTACTTGCTATTCATATACATTAATTTTTCAGAAAGAATTAAAATACTTTCTTGATTTTATAAATTCATTCTCTCAAAATGTAAAAAAAGTGGAGCAGTGATATGAGAGAGTATGTAACAACACCCATTGTTCCTTAGAAATCTCCTGATGAAGATCTCTCTTTACCCCAGTTCTGGCGGAGATTAGAATTCTGATCATCTAATTAAACTCTTTTCTTTCTCCCCTTCACCCAATTCATTTTTCCCCTAATATTAGAATTACATAATTAATGTGTGCCTGTTTTAAAGCATGTCATTTAACCAATGTGATATTTATAATTGCTAGAAACCAGCTACTTTTAAAATAGTTTTAAAAAACTGTTATATATTCGTTTCAGGTGTGCAGCATAGTGATTTGAGAATTCTGTACATTACAAAATGTTTGCCACAGTAAGCCTAGTCACCATCTGTCGCCATACAATGTTATTACATTATTATTGGCTCCCTTCCCTATGCTGTATCTCCATCTCCATGACTTATTTATTTTATAACTGGAAGTTTGTACGTCTTAATCCCCTTTACGTATTTTGTCATCCTTCTACCTCCCCTCCCCTCTGGAAAACACCAATTGGTTATTTGTGTTTATGTGTCTTTTTCTGTTTGTTTGTTTGTTCATTTTGTGTTTTAGATTCCACATGAGTGAATCATACAATAGTTGTCTTTCTCTGTATGACTTATTTCACTTAACATAATACCCTCTGGTCCATCCATCTGGTTGTAAATAGCAAGATCTCATTTTTTTCATGTCTGAGTAGTATTTCATTGTGCATATACCACAAGCTTTTCATGCATTCATCTGTAGATGGACACATTGCTTCTGTATCTTGGTTACTGTAAACAATGCTGCAATAAACATAGGGGTACATAAGTCTTTTTGAATTAGTGGTTTTGTTTTCTTTGGAAACAAAGTAGTGGAATTACTGGATTGTATATTTCTATTTTTAATTTTTTTTTTTTTGAGGAACCTCCATATCATTTTGCACAGTGGTTATACCAATTTACAATTCAACCAATAGAAACATGTGTTTTTAAAGGTTCTTCTAGGGTAGAGCATTTCACCTGGGAAAGCAGGAGGAGAAGCCACATGGGGCCACACTAGGCACCCAGCGGTGTTCAGTCTGATGCGTCAGAGGCATTCCCCTGTACTCCTTAGTCCTCATTTGTGACCTCAGCCTTTCTTGGGCTTTCATTTGGCCAAGTGCTCTGACTTCTGCTTTCTGACACAGGGGCAATGGCATCCCATCTAGGTTTGATCTACTTTGATGTTCTGGCCTTGACTATGGTCTGCCTTTAAAACGGTGGTAATTTATGTTTGGTTTCCATACAGCTTGGCATCTAGCTTGGAATTTTAATATTCTCTGGATGCCCCTTTTTACTGTCTCAGGTCTATTCTACTTACATCCAGAAATACCCGTTTCTGGGCTCAGATACTAGTTTTCAACTTGGTACCCACTGAGACCAGAATTGTCTCAATAGTGATTTCAATCATGTGGGGAAAATACAAACATAACTTGTGACCATCTGTCAAGTTCTTTTATATATGTATGTATGTTTGTTTATTCATTCATTCATTCATTCATTCATTCAAGCTCTCTTATTTGGCAAATACTCAGAATGCATCAGACCCTCTTCTAGGAATTATCCCTATTGGAAAAAGAAAAAAAAAGTAAGACATTTTATTTCAACTCTTAAAACTAGGTAAGGGAGTGTTATGAACTGAATTATGTTTCCCCTAAATACATATGTTGAAACTTTAACTTTCAACACGACTTCTCTTGGACATAGGCCCCATAAGGAGGTCATGGAGGTTCAGTAATATCATACGGTGGGAACTTAATCCAATAGGATTGGTGTCCTTGTAAAAAGAGGAATCTTTATCTCTCTTTCACTCTCTCCATATGCACAGAGGACAATCCATGTGAGGATTGTGAGAAGGTGAAGGTGAACAAACACAGAGGGGGGCTCTCAGCAGAAACTAACTCTGATGGCATCTTGATCTTGGACTTCTGGCCTCCAGAACTATGAGAAAATTAATTTCTGTTGTTTAAGTCACCCACTCTGTGGTATTTTGTTATGGCAGCCATGACAGACTAATACATGGAAAATAAGAGACAGAAAAAATTGTGATCGAAGTGGTATGTGAAAAATAATATAAGACAAGAGAACCAGGGACATTCCAGAAAAGAAAACTGTATTGTATCCTTTCCCATACTATTATTTCTCCCAAATATCAAGGCTCAAAAACTTCAAGATACCAGGAATAAAGGTATTTGCTCATCTGAAACTAAAACTAAATATAACTACTCTGTTCCTTTGTTGTTTTTTCTTTTTTCTTTCTGGCTCTATCTCTTCCTGCTATCAGCCTCTCAGGTACACAAGGAAGTCCAAGTGTACATCCCAGTTACAGTTAAATGGTTATTGATACGTGATGAAATAAACAACTTCTGAAAAGGAAGCAGGTCATGAAACTGGGAGAATTGCCATCATTTCTAGTCTGAATAATGTGTGACCTCCATATTTCTCTAAAGGCAATTTCTCCTTTAAGTGGAAATGGCTAAGAAATAAAATAGGACAATACCTCCCAGATTAGGAATTAAATTAAACAGATCTCATAAAATTAGAAAAAAAAATAGTAGTAGAATTGGTCATCACCATTTTTTATAAAATTGGGACCTGTTTTGCTTCTTGAATTTCCTTGACTTTTTCTCCCATTGGTACTTATTAACATTCCTGTGGAAATTATGAGCCTGAGCCTTTTCACCAGGGCTTGGGCTAGAATCTTCAACAGAAGGCAGCATTGATGGTGTGAGTTGAGAGTAGCTGGGAATATGGAAGTGTTGAATGACAAAATAAAGGGAGATATCATGTATGATGCAGAGAAGAAAGCCTGGACATTTTAGGCCCTGGGTTAGGATACAGATTCAAATTCATTTGATCGTCCTTGGATGCAAGCATTTTGGCAGGTTATTTTTTTACTTCTAACATTATTGTATCTTTCACAAAAAGTAACCCTGAGAGATAAACTCAAGAATAGCATTATTTTGATACTTCAATTTTGCTTCATTTTGAATTCACAATAAGTAGAAGTTACATTGTTACCTGTTTCTTTTGATGGAGCATTGAGAGTAATGCCAGAGTATTTAAGAATAGTTACCTTGATGAATATAATTAATCATGAGTTGCTCCAAAATTCAAAAGACACTTGTGACTTAATCAGTATCATTTTGTTGCTTATTTTGATACTTTAGTTTTTTAATTCAAAGACATTTCTGCTAATATATTTTCAAAATAATATTTTAGTGCATAGAAAAATCACTAGATTTCTAAGCATTTATGAGGATAGAATATAAGCAAAACTTGCTAATTATAAAAATCATTAGGGGTGCTGGGTGGCTCAGTCGGTTAAATGTCGCACTTCCGCTCAGGTCATGATTTCACAGTTTGTGAGTTCGAGCCCCACGTCGGTCTCTGTGCTGACAGCTCAGAGCCTGCTTTGGATTCTGTTCCTTTTCTCTCTCTGACCTTCCCCACTTGTGCTCTCTCTGTCTCTCAAAAATAAATAAATGAAAAAAAAATTTTAAAATCATTGGAGTAATTTATACTGCAATTGATTAGTAACTTCATGCTATATGAGACAATAATATGATACAATAATAATAATAATAATATATGATACAATAATACAATAATAATAATATGCTACAAATTCGTTAAGAAGGAAAAAAGACAGGAGCCCTTGGATGGTTCAGTTGGTCAACTATCCAACTTCAGCTGAGGTCATGGTCTCACAGTTTGTGAGTTCAAGCCCCGCACTGGGCTCTGTTCTGACAACTGGGAGACTGGAGCCTGCTGCAAATTCTGTATCTCCCTCTCTCTCTGGCCCTCCCCTGCTCATGCTCTGTCTCTCTCAAATACAAATAAACATTAAAAAATATTAAAAAGAATGAAAAAATACATTTTTTCACATGAATTACCTCTGAAACAAAGTACATAAAGACTATGAAAGTTGGATAAATGAATCAAGAACACAAAAGTAAAAAGACTAGGATGCCTGGGTGGCTCAGTAGGTTAAGCGTCCAACTCTTAATTTTGGTTCAGGTCATGATCTCAACATTGGTGAGACTGAACCCCTGCAGGGCTTTGGCTGATAGTGTGGAGCCTGCTTGGGTCTCTCTCTCTCTCCCTCTCTCTCTCTGCCCTTCCCCTGCTCACTCTCTCTCTCTCAAAAATAAATAAATAAATAAATAAATAAATAAATAAATAAATAAATAAACATTTAACAAGTAAAAGGATTAATAGCCACTTTTCTGGTAAGTTTGATAAATCAAGTTTTATCTATAAATTATTATTAAAAAGAAATGCTTTATTATTTCTTATTATTAAATAATGAATTAATTAATATATTTATTGTTGTTAAAACAAAATATAAAATATTAACATTAAAAGTTAAATTTCTTTTATTTGTAAAATGAAACGTTATATCTGCTCTGATAGAATCTTTACACTGATACTGAACCATTTCTCCTGCTATTAGGAAAAGTAGTTTGTAATACACAGGCATTTACTTAGAAGAACACATTCCAAACTTTTCTCTTGAGTAAAATGTTTCTGATTGAAAATACTAGACGATTATAGAACAGATAATTCATACATACTTTATTAGAGAATTCTGAGTTACACATTTTGGTGCTCTAGATACTTGGCCTCTGGAATTCTCTTAAGAACTCTATTTTCTCAATGTTATTTCCCTTCTTTCTTTCTTTTTTTCTTTTCTTTTTCTTTTTTTTTTTTTTGGATCAGCATTTGTGCTTCTTACATTTCTAGGAAATATTGATCATCTTTAGTAAAATAAGTTTCCCAGTGGTTACAAATGACTTGTGGATGTGGTGAAAGAAAGTTCATTGATCTCGAATCCGATAACCCCATATGTGCAGACAGAAGCCTTTATGAATCCCATTTATTTATAGGTTTCTATTAAGTCACTCAGCTCACAGGACTCAAGGTACTAGTTTATCATTATGACTATGCCTTTGAAGCCAATAACAAAAATACCAACAGCAGATTATGAATAAAATCAGTTTTACTTAGACCTGCATTCATACAATAACACTATCCCATTAAAATAATCGGTTTCTTCAAATTTCAATAAAACCTTGCTTCTTTGGTGTTTCCATCTATGTGATAAGTCATTTTTCTTCAAGCTTTGTTGCACCATACACTTATTTAAATTATAGCCTCATCTTTTTTCAGTATCCATCTTTTATTAAAAACAAAACCAAACCATGAAAAGATGTTCTTAAAAACTATAGCATCACCTGAAACCATCTCAGGAGTGGCATTCATTTATGATAAGGTTCTAATAGTATCTGAACTAATTAGCTAATTGAGAGAAGTAGTTTCTGTTGTAATAAATATAAAAATATGTTCTTAAAAAATTCTCTTTCCTTCAGAGTCTGTTCTTCATAATCTAACATTTTAATCATGGGGTGGGAGATATGTTTAGGTAACAAAAAGCTATTGAGAAGGTATAGCTACCAAAAGGACTCACTAAACAGTGAGTTTATTCTTCTAAAGATTCAACTGACTGGCAAATATGAGACATGGTCAGAAAATAAATGGCCCCTATTGTGCTCTAATTGTCTATTCGTCATCTTGCCAATGAAGTCCAGCTGTAGTGTTCTCGGGGTGATTGAACATGACCCCTGGGGTACATCTGCCATTTCAAAGCAAAGGAAAATTCCACCCCAAATAATTGATAGTCTGGGGTCTCTTCCTATATCTGTTCCTTCTTTTCTGCCCCAGTCCTTTCAGATTTAACACTCAGGCTCAATGCTTTGTCTTAAAATTGATGCTTTGCTTATTCCTCCATTGCCTTTCTTTTGCTGCCATAATTCTTCACCTATGGGGAAATAAAGCTCACATATTCAGACCCCCTTTCTGTACTGACAATGAGGTGGATGTAATCTGCAGTTCAGGAAAGGTCTGTGTTCCCATGTGAATCTCAACTGGACTGCAAAGATGCATTTCTCTTAGTGATAGCATTGGAACAAAATTGCAATGGGTTGCAATCAGCTGTTTTTCAGAGAAGTAGCATATTGATTTGAGTAATATACATTTCTTGCTAATATCAAAAAGTTAATGTTACTAAAACAATTGCATGTAGGTATTTCAGCCACTATGTATGTGAACAGAGTTTTTAAAAACATAATTATAAATCCAGACAACTCTGCACAAATATACTGTCAAAACATGAAGAGACAATAGCATTAGATAAAAAAATTAAAAGATACGTCCTGTATTATAAATATAAATCCTATAGTATTGAACACAAAAAGGATTTGAGGCACAAAGAAAATTCATATCAAAATTATTTTGACTTGACTATCAACAAACCAGTACTTTAAGAAGATTATGCTGCCAAGAGAAGTTTCTAGGCTGCTGTCAGCAAGTATTTGGCAGGATCAGTCCCCAGTTCTGAGTTAATGGCAGACACGGCTAATCAATCATGGCGCTCTCTCTTGCTGAGTCCAGATTCAGCCTTAGGTATCATCACAAGGGCCAAATCTATTACTATTTATAATAGCTGCCTGAAGAATTGTGTTGCAAAAGATTGTGTCTGTAATTCCAGTTTTGAGTTTTGGGTTGCAACAATCAAAGATCCCTGTTATAAACAAGATGGCTCATAGTATATAAAAGTAATTCAATTTCAGTGTCTTGCCCATTGAAAGGGACTAATTTACATATGCCAAAAACCAATAATGACTGCTAAAGTCCCAACTACCCATTTTTCTCCCTTGTCATCACCTACTTTTCTTGCATGCTTTTCTCAGTCAAACCATCTAAAACAAGTTTCTTTTATGTATTATCTGTATTTCCTGACATCTAACCCCTTAACTTTCTCCCATTTGGTTTCCATCTCCACCAATCAACTGAACTTTCCTCACTTAGATTAGCAATTACTTCTATGTAATTAAATCCAGCAGATAATTTTTAATCTTTATTTTATTTCCAAGCAGACTTCAGTACTGCTGATCACATCCTCCTCCTTTAACCTTCTCTCTCCTTAATATTCATCATACCACACACTGCTAAATTTTTTTCTTTCTTTGTCTTTCTCAGTCTCTTGTCACTTCCTAAACCTGTCACCAAATTTGAATGGTTGTTTTTCAGGGGTCTGTCCAAAATTCTTCTTTTCTTGTCTTTTTGTACATTTCCTCCTCATGTACATCTATTCCATATTTTAAATTACTTTCTGTACACCAATATCCCCTAACTCTGTATTTATAGCATGAACGTGTCTTTTGGGCTCCGATTTATATTTCAATTCCTTACTTGGCAATCCTACTTGGTTTACAAGTACCTAGGACAAACTGAATCAAAACAGAATGTTGTGTCTTTCTCTAGACACCTTGCTGCTTCTTCGGTGCACCTTTTCTCAACAAATGTTTTTGCCATCTACCAGGCTGCTCAGGACAGAAATGGGGAAACCTTGTTGTTCCTCACCTATCACCATCCTTTTAAGCTCTTCTGTCCTTTCTGCTTTTTAATATATATATTTTTTCATATTGTTCCATTTCTCTTAATTCCTATGACCAATGGTAGAGTTTGTCTCCCTCTAAGCCATTCTTCATATTGCCACTAGAGTGATTGCTATAAAATTCATAAGCCACACCACTATTTAAAGCCCTATGATAATTCACCCTTGTCATTTACATCAAATCCAAAATCCTCACAGGATTCTCCCTTGCCTGGCTCCCCTCCAGCTCTTCGGCTGCATCTTTCAGCCAGTTCTTTTCTTCACCACATCTATACTGAGCTTGTGTTTGCTCAGTAATGGGGCTTCATTGTCTTGCCTGAGGACCTTTAGGCACATTTTATTACCTTCTCCCGGTACACACATTATCCCCCATTATTTAAGCAATCTTTACTCCTCTTACAGGGTCCAGATTACATGTGTATTCTTCTCTGAATACCCAAGTTGAGTTGGTTACTCCTGTTGTATGTTTTTACATCATTCCCTACTTGTCCCTTGGGAACATTTACCACACTTGCACTTTTTATTAAATCCATCAGAGCAGATTTCATGTTTTTCTGGCTCTTGGCTGTATTCTCAGTGTAGGCACTTCAGAAATATTTTGTAAATATTGGTAGCTCTGGAAATTTTGTAGAGGAATTTGAAAATATATTTTTCCGTCTTAAGAGCAGCACTTTTGCATTGGAGTAATTGTCTCTTCTCCATGGGATGCAGTCCAGTTGGACTGAATACATTACATTATGGGAACATGTAGAACATGAGGGCTTGTTCTACCAAAAGTGATCTTGGTACTCCTGTCTCTCAGCTCCGTACCTTCCCATTTCCAAGAGTGCTATCCCCACCCGGAAGTTACTAATGTCTTAGGGCTCTGTGTTTGTAATGAATTTCCTATTCCTTAAATCTCTAAAGTTGTTTTCTATTATTTACAACAAAAGAAACCCAACAGTCTTTACTTTGTTCTTTTCTTTTGTCACATCAAAAATTCATGATGATTCTGGATTGGGCCCTGGGTTTTTCTGTAGCTGGTATTTTAAACTGGTAACACTCAATTTATAGCCTTAATCCCTCCTTGCCTAGATGTTATGTGTTTTTTTAAGTATCGCCACTTCTGTCAATATATTTTCATCCATTCATTTACAAATTTCCCCCACAAATATTTATTATGCTCTCTCATTATATATCAGAGTGGCTAGATACTACATAGGTGATGAAAACACATCACTTTGTATCAAAATATTACTGAGAAGATACACTAATAAATAATTTCAAATTCTCCAGATATAATAAATGTTACAAAAATATTATATACAAAGTAAGTATCCTATTATGGGCAAAGGAGAACTAAGGTTCTGTGATAGCCCGTGTATAATGGAACACTTCTCAGAGGTGTGGCAACCAAGCTGTGAATGGAAAGAGCATCATATGCTTGTGAGCACATATAGTAGAGTAGTTAAAAGCAGACTCTGGAGCCAAACTGAGTTCAAACTCTGGCTTAGTATTGATGACATAGGTTTTTAAACCAAGCAATACAACACACACACACACACACACACACACACACACACTAATATTAAGATTCTAGATATAACTACCAGTTTACAGGGAACACAGGAGACAGAGCAACATATTAAAAGACATCACAAGGATGCAATAAGCAAAATTCAGAAGTTAGAAAACTCCACAGAACAAAAGCTTTTTGTATTAAATAAAGAACCAATGGAAATTAGAAAGAAAGAGAATCTATAAATTAAAATAAACTTATGAGACATAACATTCATATGAAATATTTGGTGCCTGTTTAGATGCTTATTCAAACAATCCAACAGAAGAGTACATCTATGAGACAACCATGAAAATTGAAATACTGACTGGATTTTGAGGAATAATTGCTAATTTGTAGCTTTGACAATGGTATCGTTGTTATGTTTAAGAAATATTCCTTATATTTCAGAGATGCATGCAGAAATATTTACAATAAATAGTATGTCAGAGATTTGCTTCAAAATGATTTATAAAAAGAAGGAAACTGAGATGTTGATGGATGAACATTGGATAGTTAAATTACACTAAATTTATATTGAAATTAAAAAAAATAAAAGTAAATAAAAATCCTGGGTCTGCCACTTACCCACAGACTAGCTGTGTGATCATTGACAAATTATCTAGTATCTGTTTTAATTTTAATTTTCTTTATTTGTTAAAATAGAGATAATACTAAACTACACCATAGGATTATTGTGAGCATTAAATGAATCCATTTATGTGATATGTTTAGTTATGCCTGACCCAGAAGTATGCTATATACATAGTGTTTGCTATTATCATTACCAGTTGTATAACAAGAGGATGAACTGCATGAGAAAGAAAGACTGAAGAGGAAAGTGAATATACTAGAAATCTACAATAGGGATGGAAGTTAATAAGGTGAGAAATTAAGTTTTAAGCAAGTATAATGATATTTTTAGGGAACAGTGAATGCATTTGACCAATTCCCATATAATGAATTTCTAGTTCTAGAGCTTGAACTCCATATATAGTAGAGAGAATAGCAAAATAAATAATTTTATCCTGTTTGTTTTAACTGTGCTAAACTAGAAACCTCTAGAAAAACCAAACCTCTAGAAAACAATGATGATAATTGTACTTTACTATTAACATTGTAACATGGTTCATTCATTTAAAAATCTTATGGCGCATTTCCAAAGGGACCAAGTTTCACTATGATAAAGTTCTTTAATGCTATTGCCTTCATGAGAACCACATTTCATAGTTCACTACCCATGATGCTTTTAATCTTCCAAGTTAATGGCTTTACCTAAATTCAGTCAGCCTGTATAAATCACGGAAAACATATATTCCTTTCCATGTGAAGTATGATTTATTATATTATTATCATTAATATTATTATGATGATGATAATTACCTCTCTGTGGATTGAGTCCATTTTCAGGTTGGAATGTTTCTGCCTATTTGTGGTGTTGTAAGTGATAACTTCAATAACTGCCTTAGTTACTACATCACTGATGAGCTTTCATGTTATGGAAATGATTTTCCAGAGGTAATGTGTTTCTGGCCTAGCTTGTCTCATTGTTTTATTGAATGTATGAGAAATGTTAGAAATAGCAACACTTTAAATTAACAAAATGATCATTTATGGTCACGTTGGAATATTGAAGATGAAAAGCAACAAAATATGGCCACGTGCCTAGAATAAATACATAGACTTCTTTTTTTAGATGCAATATTGACTAATTTAGTATTTATACAATGTGTTTAATGGAGGCTTTGGGAGTGATTTATAATTGTTTTTAAAAGCACTATTAATTTCAAAGTTAATTCGGCATTTTTTTTTTGCTTTAAAAGAAGCTCAATATGAATTTTGCTTTCCACTAAGAAAAATATTACAGGTTAAACCTTTTATAAATGTATTGGTAAAATCTTTACAAATAGAAATATTAAGGTGTCTCATTATTTAGGCATATTACATAATATAAATTTAAGTCAAATTAAAATTAAATAAAGTAATTTATGTTATGAACACCTCACCAATATTATGAAAATTAACAATTCCTAATAAAGAAATAAAGAAAGGAGGAAAGTACACTGGATGTAATAATTAATATTAATAATTACTGCTACAATTTACAAAGTGTTAATGATATGGCAACACCGTGCTATCTACACTGTATGCATCACCTCATTATTCATCCTTGCAATCCTATTAGCACTCATATAACCTTTCCCCTTAAATGACACAAAGTGGAGTCTAAGTAAAAACTGTGCTTGTTTCTGAGATTTAAGGAAACCTTCCATTCTCTTCTCTACTTGTCATTAGAGTGACATGCAAACCCTTCCAATGTAGACAGTCTCAAGCTACCCCTGCCTATAGTGGAGATCCTATTAGGACATCCATTTTGCAGAGGGGGAGGTCAATTCTGAGAAGATTAACTTGTCTGAGGTCATACAGCCAGTGAAAGTCAGAGATGATGCTCGCGTCCCTGCATAGACACTTTCTCCACCTAATCTTCCTTTTACTCATGTTTCTATTCACCTTACTTCTCACCTGCTGCAGAAGGTAATTTCTGGCAACAGTTAAAATCATTAATTAATGTAGTGTCCCTCGCCCTACAAAAAAAGCTGTTCTCACTTGTGCAATTTTTACAACTTAGGCTTATTTTCCTCCCGCTCGTCCTCTGGAAGCTTCCTCAGTAGCTTGATCCATTCTAGCTCCCTGAGTGCTTTCAAACTAGTATTTTCCAGCAGTGGCTTGCCATTCCTGAAAGCAGGTGGCAGAAAATAGGTGACGGGTAAGTGCTGAAGGGCCATAGCTGCTCCCAGAAAATAGAAGTGCAGTATAGTGACTTGAGACAAAACCCACTTTAAAAATTGTATCTACATGAAAAGATGCTCAATATCGCTCTTCATCAGGGAAATACAAATCAAAACTACCTCACGCCAGTCAGAGTGGCTAAAATGAACAAAACAAATCGGGAGACTATAGATGCTGGCGAGGACGTGGAGAAACAGGAACCCTCTTGCACTGTTGATGGGAATGCAAACTGGTGCAGCCGCTCTGGAAAACCCTGTGGAGGTTCCTCAAAAAATTAAAAATAGCTCTCCTTTATGACCCAGCAATAGCACTGCTAGGAATTGACCCAAGGGATACAGAAGTGCCGATGTATAGGGGCACTTGTACCCCAATGTTTATAGCAACACTTTCAACAATAGCCAAATTATGGAAAGAGCCTAAATGTCCATCAACTGATGAATGGATAAAGAAATTGTGGTTTATATTCACAATGGAATACTATGTGGCAATGAGAAAGAATGAAATATGGCCCTTTGTAGCAACATGGATGGAACTGGAGAGTGTGATGCTAAGTGAAATAAGCCATACAGAGAAAGACAAATACCATATGTTTTCACTCTTATGTGGATCCTGAGAAACTTAACAAAAGACCATGGGGGAGGGGAAGGAAAAAAAAAAAAGGTTAGAGGGAGGGAGCCAAACCAGAAGAGACTCTTAAAAACTGAGAACAAGGGGCGCCTGGGTGGCGCAGTCGGTTAAGCGTCCAACTTCAGCCAGGTCACGATCTCGCGGTCCGTGAGTTTGAGCCCCGCGTCAGGCTCTGGGCTGATGGCTCGGAGCCTGGAGCCTGTTTCCGATTCTGTGTCTCCCTCTCTCTCTGCCCCTCCCCCATTCATGCTCTGTCTCTCTCTGTCTCAAAAATAAAAAAAAAAAAAACTGAGAACAAACTGAGGGTTGATGGGGGTGGGAGGGAAGGGAGGGTGGGTAACGGGTATTGAGGAGGGCACCTGTTGGGATGAGCACTGGGTGTTGTATGGAAACCAATTTGACAATAAATTTCATATTAAAAAAAATTTATTCTGTTCTTGTGTATGTTTGCAGTTGAGATATTGTGTCACCTTCCTATGTTTTATTCGAATGGATAGTGAGATGGGACTGGCCAGGCACCTGTGAATTATAAATGCTCTAAAATCAAACCCACGCTTTTTGGATGAGAGTTTATTTGCAGGGGATGTTGTGTAATGCTTTATGAATCTAAAACATAATGATTTTAAATATTCTGTCAGAATTATGAAATTATTCTAATTCATTTAGAGAGTGTAATTCTTTTTATCGATAAGTGTTACAAAATGATGTTAAGCCCTTCATTTTGAACAGTGATGCATTTTTGCATGATCTCGTTATCTAAATAATAATGATAAGTAAAATAAAAATGAAACATACTTAATGATTGACCTTTTGCTCTGCTCCAAAAACAATGATTATGATCTTTATATATAAATCATAGAATAAGAAAATAATATAGATTACATAGAAATGGGTACGGGGAAGAGGGGAGAGGCAAGGAGGGAGAAAGAGACTGTGGGAGAGAGAGAGAGAGAGAGAGAGAGAGAGAGAGAGAGAGAGAGAGAAGCAGTTGGGAAGAGAAAATAACAAGTAGTCTAGAACTCTATAGGAACAAGTAAAATATATTCTCTCTCAGAAAACCTCATTCTTGGTTTTAAGGCCTTCCTATAGATTCAGTTGGGTCCACCCAGATTACCCAAAATAATTTCCCTTGCCTAAAGTCACCTGATTATGGGCTTTAACTATATCTGCAAAATGCCTCCACCAAAACACCTAGGTTACTTTTTGATTGCTCAGCTGGGGACTATAGCCTAAGCAAGCTGCCACCTCAATAAAGCCATCACATCTGTGAATTCCCTCCCCTCTTTAAGAGTTATCACATTGTCAAATTTGAAGGTCTCTGTGAGCTCCTACCTGTTCATATTCTTTTGCTTTTCCTTAGAGCACCATCATATTAAACCACCGTATTGGATTTTAAAAAAATATGATCTTGCTTTTTCCTTGCCTTTGAAATTTATAAAAAGTGGTGACACTCTGTATTTATTCAAGGCATGCTTTTTCCACTTAACATATTTCTAAGACACACCCCAATTTGGTGTGAGTAGCTGCTATCATTCCTTTCAAATCCTATGCATTACTGGATTATTTGAATATTTATTATCCATTCTCTATTTATGGTCAATTCCTTTGTTCATAGTTATTTACTACTTAATAAGTTTTGAAGCTTTTTGTACATATATATTTCTTCCCTTCTTTAAGGGTTTCTCTAGGTAAGTACTTAGAGTTGGACTCCCTGGATCTTATGTTGTAAGTCCAGGTTGAATTTACAAGATAGATATACAGTGATACTATCCATTCACTTTTCTTCCCTTAGAATAAAACTGTAGACTTTTATCAACACATGGTTTTATCAGACTATATTAGTTTCCTATTGGGGTTATAACAAATCACCATGATTTAGTGGCTTAAACAACACAATTTTGTTCTCTTTGAATACTGGAGTTCATAATAAAAATATCAGTTCTTCTGGGCTAAAGTCAAGGGTGCTGATTCTTTTTGGAGGCTCTGAGGGGATGCATTTCCTTGATTTTTCAGCTTCTAGTGGCTGCCTCTATTCCCTGGTTTGTGGCCCCTTCCAATGGTCAAGAATTAATATATTTCCACATAAAATACCTCTATAGAATGATCAACAGTTTTTCAGAACTTTAGAGTGCTGCATGAAATTCAACACAATACCATTATTGAGCGCCTGTAAATGTTTATTTTACTTTTATAAGTGTAGTTGACTTCATTTGATTAATTTAGGCAAATTCGAATTTCAAAAATCAATATATTTGATCATGATTTTATGGAATATCTTAAAATTATCAGTCACTTATTTTTTAATTCGATGAAGGTAAATTATGTGCAACGACATTGTTAATGTGAATATAAATTCACACTTATTTTTAGTCCATGCATTTATTTGTACCATGTTAAAGGTATTATTATACCTATAAGGTTAAAAATAGGAAGGAAGGAAGGAAGGAAGGAAGGAAGGAAGGAAGGAAGGAAGGAAGGAAGGAAAGAAAGAGAAAGAAAGAAAAGAAAGAAAGAGAGGAAGAAAGAAAAAAGAAAAAGAAAGTAAAAGAAATAAAGAGAAAGAAAGAAAGAAAGAAAGAAAGAAAGAAAGAAAGAAAGAAAGAAAGAAAGAAAGAAAAAGAGAAAGAAAGAAAGAAAGAAAGAAAGAAAGAAAGAAAGAAAGAAAGAAAGAAAGAAAGAAAGAAAGAAAGAAAGAAAAGCTGTCACTGCATGTATCGCTCAGGGGGATAACATTTGTTCATAACTCAAAATAGCCCTGTTTTGTTCATAATCCAAATGCCCACGAATAATTTTTGCAAATGGATCCCTCCATTGGGAAAGACTTTAGAGCTTATGTGCTTGACTTTTCTTGTTTTTTTTTTTTTTTCATTTTTTTCTATGTATTGTCATTTGGAGACTTAGCAGAGCAATTCATGTGTTGTTAGTTCACAATGTAATTTTTATAATGCTTTTTTTTTTTTATAATATCTGTTGTTGTAATCACGACTTCAGACTTTGCAAAACATAGATAAAAGTTAATCCCATCTCTATCACAACATTTGTATTTTGAAGCAAATTTTGATAATAAGTTTCATTTTGCTTATGATTAAAAAAGAATAATTATTTCTTGTTAGAGCTCTTGTATCCATGGTGTTCATATTATACTTAATTTTAAGTTAAAATTGAGAAGAATATTATTACAATTTGTGGATTCATTATTTGATTGTGTTTCAATTCAGATCATTGAAAACTTTGAATAGTTTTAACACAAAGAATTGACACATTTAACACAAAGAAGTGAAGAGAAAAGAAAACAAGGCAATACAAACCAACAATCAACAAATAACGACAAAAGCCTGAACTCCAAGTGAATATACCACCTACTAGGATGTAAGACATTTGCAAATTATGTGTTGAGATTTAATACCAGTTCCCCTGAAATTTTAAGAACAAAAACATATTTTGATTTTGAAAGTATGACTAGAAGTTTATATGTGCTGTTTTTATTCATTTTAGGACCTAAACAAGTTTTTGTACTTCTTTAAGTCAACTTGTTACAGGGAAATCACACCTTTCCTTTAGTCACACATGTTATCTCTAATTGTTTGCAAGAAAACAGACCCACTATTGGCAGGGTCAGAAATAATTAGTGGATTGCTGCATGTTTTTTCCACAGAGAACATCTTGAAATCATCTGAGGTAGAGAAACTGGACTGAAACTACCTAACTTCATAACCTTATCATTATAGTAAAGTGTTTGGAAAAATAAATTCTTATTTTTAACGCAAAGGTAAATTCTAGATTAAACTTGCAGGTCTCTGACCGTTCTGTAGTTCTTTTGATTCAGATCCTACGTATCAAAACATTTCTAAAACAAAATGATTGTAAATAAACCTTTAATATATATTTTGTTTGGTATAATGATGCAGAGAGTTTAAATTGTTTTGCTGCGTTGTCTTACAGAAACCCTAAAGGGCTATTAGTTTATTTTGAAAATTGGGCCTTTTCAGGTAGCCAGATGGAAGTGCAGAGTTTAAATGCAGTAACCTGGAAAACAAAGCAAAACTCAACTTTGTTCTCCAAGGAGCATACACAGTTTAAAATCTAAAGAACAAAGCAGGATTTTTCCTTAAAGACTGACCACATAATACTTACTCAAATTAGTTTGTTAGCTGTGGTATGAACTATAAAAATAGAACTATAAAATAAAACTATAAAAACAAAAGATTTAATAGTGAACCTAATGCCTGCCTCTCAATGAGCCTGAGAAAGGACTTCTCGTTTGTTTATATGTTTTTAAAGTCTTACAAAAAGTACTCAATGGAAACTAGAATAGCCTTTTTGGAGGACAATTTGACAACCTCTGTAAAGAACTTACATAAGGTAGACTCTTGATCCAATAACTCAACTTCTAAGGTTTTTTTTTTGAAATAAACAATCAAGAACTTATTAAATTTGCACATTCAGGGTTTTGATTATTTTAATAGTCTAAATAGCTTAAGTGTATAGAAATGGGAGATTTATTAAATATAATTTCTTCATACAATACAATACTATAAAGCACATATCTAAAGATTGCTTAAGGTTATGAGAATACACTCACAACATATTGGTGATAAAAAAACAAATTTTCAAAAGGTTATATACGAGTTATAAATCACTCACATATATATATGTATATATATGAATGTGAGTATATGAATATATATGATATAAATGGAAGAAAATTCAACATGATTTTAAAATGTTTAAGTGGAAAAATTATAATTAGCTTTTTTAATCTTTGTGCATTTTCCAAATATTCTATGACAAATGTATGTGCTAACTTTGATTACCTAGTAAAAATGTTAAATTAAAAATTTCTAAGTCTATAAAAAATGTAAGTATAAAAAACCCCAGACTCTCCAAGCACTAATTTTGGAAATCTTCCCCAAATCATGTTGTATAAATATAATGAAATACACAGAACAGGACTAAAGGGGACTTAGTTTGCTAATTTATTAATTTATTAAATGTGACTTATATTGCTCTTTGAGGTGAATGGAAATGAATAAATCTTGGTCCACAAACTCACATGGGCAATAAATAGCTTTTATATTTGAAATATATTTCCATTTCAAGCACCCTAAGGTTTCAGAGAAATAATGTGCCCAGTGAAATAGCATCTAAATCTCAGTGGACAAGGTGTTGTTTTGTGTTTTTTTTTTGTTGTTGTTGTTTTGTTTTTTTGTTTTTTTGTTTTTTTTTTTTTAATGTAGCATCAAGGGATTGGTAGAAAGGGAAATTATTTGGTCCTGGAGATATCCAGGAATCCAGTATCTCTTGGTTACCTGTCCTCACAAGCTGCTGAGTTGTCCCTTTTCTCTTTTCCAAGACACGAGGCTTATGAATTCTTCTCTTCAACTACCTTCTTCTCCCTCCACTCTTGCTTCAGTCCAAGACAATCTTAGAAGTGGTATTGGAGTGGTATAAAGACAGTAGTTATGAGCCAGGCTATACTTGGTCAGAATCCCAATTCTGTCACTAAATGGCTATGTGACCTTTAGAAAGTTATTTGTTGGGGCGCCTGGGTGGCGCAGTCGGTTAAGCGTCCGACTTCAGCCAGGTCACGATCTCGCGGTCTGTGAGTTCGAGTCCCGCGTCAGGCTCTGGGCTGATGGCTCGGAGCCTGGAGCCTGTTTCCGATTCTGTGTCTCCCTCTCTCTCTGCCCCTCCCCCGTTCATGCTCTGTCTCTCTCTGTACCAAAAATAAAAAATTAAAAAAAAAAAAAAAAAAGAAAGTTATTTGTCATCCCTATACCTCAATTTTCACCTCTTTAAAATGGGGGTAATTACAATGCCTATTTCATGGGATTATTGCAAGTATTACATAAATTAGTGCCTAGTCAAGTATCTAGAATCATTTTGAAGCAGGATGAGTGCTCAGTGTTAAGTGTTATTATTATTATGTCTATTCTTATTGTGGTGAAGAAAGTAGAGGTGGGGAATGAGAGGGACAAAGGATGTTTTCATAACATTCTTATTTTGTGGTTTCTGTTTCTACTGAACTCATTACTGTCCCTGAATTTCCCAATGCCTTTACCCTGACACACTCTTCTCTATTTTCTTCTCTGCCCTTTATCACTTGCCATGTTGGTTGTGCAGGGTTCTCTCTACATTAACAACTTCACTTTGTTGGAGGTCTCAAAGGAAGCTTGGATCTTGAAAAGAAATCTCCTTTGTGTAGAAACTTTGAATGTGTTCTATTTACTGTGTTTTATTTCTATGATATGCTGACCCTGAACCATTGTCTTTAGGCAGGGTCTCTCCCAACTTTGGTGAGCAATTAAGGGCTGGAGCATTCTTTTTTACCTCTTCTCCTTCAGAAGGTTTAATTCTCAAGTCCAGGCTAAATAATTGAGCAAGATGTTTTTATTAAGAAATCACCAATGTTTTAAGTCTTTGTAAAGTATAATTTAGACTGGATACATTTCCTTTACAATTCAATTCACCCAAATATGAATTAAAGAAAGAGCAATAGTCAGGATTTGTAGAACGCTGTGTGTCAAGTCCTACAGTAATCAACAAACACTGTAACAGTTAATCATTAATCAGTCATTATAACATGACTATATATATGACTATATGACTATAAGATAGACAGTCATTATAACATGTCTATGAGATAGCTGTTAATTTTTCCATTAATGATTTTCTCCTTAAATGAGGAGGTTAAGAAACTGGCCAATACAGAGGTGCCTGGGTGGCTCAGTCGGTTAAGCATACAACTTTGGCTCAGGTCATGATCTCATGGTTTGTGGGTTCGAGCCCTATGTCAGGCTCTGGGCTGACAGCTCAGAGCCTGGAGCCAGCTTCAGATTCTGTGTCCCCCTCTCTCTGCCCCTCCTTTCTCACGCTTTGTCTGTCTGTCTGTCTCTCTCAAAAATAAATAAACATTAAAAAAAAAAAAGAAACTGGCCAATACTTAATGGTTGGTAAACGGTAGGATCAAGAATGAAACTTAGGTCTGGCTGGATTTCAAACCAGAGTTTTATCCATCTCATTTTACTGCCTCTCAAGTATTTATTTACTGCTTAATATGTGCAAGGCTCAAGCAAAGGAAAACGTGAGAAGGAGTCACTGTATTCCAGAATTCATATTTACTGGAAGATTTTTTTAAAAATCAACTAGCTGCACTAAAAATCAGACTTCGATAGGTGTTTTAGTAAAGGATTGACAAAATTGTATGATACAATACTGGACAGAAAATTCATTTCGATGATTGCAGAAGGTTGTATCAAGGACATGAAATTTAATACGGGTCTTCCAGATAGAGGAAGAATGAACATAGAGAGAAAAATGATTGGCAAAAAGAAATGACAGTAAATGGAGCAGGAGCTGAGTAGAAAGTGTGATTCAATCAGCATTCAGCTATTAAATAAGCATGACATTTAGTGGGACTCAAAAAGGGGTAGGGGACTATGTTTTGTAGTATTTCTGGGGTCTAGACAGTTAACTGGCCACTGTTACCCCAGATTCTTGGAATTGTTAAAGGTCTCTCAGGTAAGAATTTGTTTGGTCTTAGAGATAAAACATAGAATAAATGATAGTACAAACACAGCTTTTAAACCAAACCTTTTTGTGTGACATAAAGCTTCTTATAATGTTTTTTACAAAATATTGGTCACAACCACTTCTCAAAGAATGCTGCCCTGAACTTTAATACTGTTTCCCACTTTTTGACCTGGACCAAAAACAAAACAAAACAAAACAACAACAACAAAAACATTTGATTTTGAAAAAGCTCTTCTTGCTAACGGAGTATAATTCTTACTATTATTAATTTCTGATATTAATAAAGTTTAAAACATAGCAAAATGGCATGGATTCAGCTGTAAAACGTCTTTTCATCATGAGGATTTATACACTGTCTAAACGTTGCGTTTTCACTTTGAAGAAAAGACCAGTGATATAATTGTATGCATTGCTGTTGAGGTTGGCAGGTGGAGAAGGGAAGTGGGAGGCTGTGTATGGCCAAACATTAAAGTGCGAGAAAACATAAAATTAGTAATACCCTGGCCCAAGTTATGAAGGATTTTGAAACAGTAGAAGTGTGGCATTTTTATTAAAATTTAAAATATGCATACTCAACACCAAATAAATCAATGGTGGGTTATTATAGCTTTCATAGCCTGAAGGCCAATGTTACCAACGATACAGAATTTGCTTTGATAGAGCAATAAAGTAAGACTTCAAATTGCATCAAACCCTCCAATTAGCCAGTGAGAGTCAGATATGGGCTTCTCTGGTTATCATGATTCCTCTATAGACTAAAACTCCAAATAAAGTAAACCTTCAGAATTATTTTACAAAGCTGAAAAGGATCATCCCTTGATACTAAAATTAGTAAGTATGAAAGATGGCATTCCTTATATCAACAAACAGATTCACTTAAGAGGTTTAGAACTGAAGTGTACTGGGAATGGGATATTTCCAGGTTTCATCAGGAAAGCTAGAGTTTCTTCTAAATTGGGAGGCTGTTCCTTAGCACATTATCTTACCCTCTACTCGAAGCCCATTTCTCTTGACAGTCAACTTGCAAATTCTTACTTCCTCTTCAGGGCAGCTCAAATTCTTCATTCTCTATAAATTATTTTCTTTTTGTTTTAAAGTTTATTCATTTATTTTGAGAGAGAAAGTGTGAGCAGAGGGAGGGGCAGAGAGAGAGAGACAGAGAGAGAGAGAGAGAGAGAGAGAGAGAGAGAGAGAGAGGATCCCAAGCAGTCTCAGCACTTCAGTACAGAGCTTGACGTGGGGCTCGAACTCATGAACCTATATCATGACCTGAGCCAAAATCAAGAATCGGATGCTTAACTGACTGAGTCACCCAGGCACCCTTCTAGAATTTTTTTTCTAGAATTCAGATGTTTTTTGGTTTTGTTTTCCCTTGTGATTCTCCTCTACCTTAGGTTTTAATGACTCCAGAAATTATGATTGGAAATTAGAAATGTTTGTGGGCCTCCCCTTCTTTTCCCTGAACCATTCATTTTTTGAAAGCCAGGACTGGTTATTTTTGTCTCTGACAATGCCTGATGTGACAGGTAATATGTTTGTTGAATAAATCTTAAATGGACATACAAATTGTTCCCTAACATGGTCAAGTTAACAAAGATTTATTCTGAGATCAGATGTACACACATACACACACACACGATATTCTTAAGTGTATCAAAACATATTCAAAGTAACTTTAAGCAGTTAAAAAAGAAGGGAAGTTGTCTATATGATTTTGTAATTATTTTGATTTTTAAAGAGAACCAAATAGTAGAATATGCATATGTTTCCACAGTTCTGAAAAGAGAAAGTGTGGCAGTTTTTAAAGACTAGTATCAATTATTTGGGTGAAAATATATTTCAAGAAAAAAAATTAAGTTATGAGTCAAATACTGAAATAACCCTAAACTATATGACTCTTGTTTTAGTCCAAGGCACACAGATAAGACTTCTGATCTATAATTTGGTTCCCCTGCATTAATTTACCCATCAGGAGGGAGAATCCAAGGAAATGACGGGTGCTGTTTATCTAGCCAGATATCTTTGTCATTGTGGTTGTATAAATTGTCATTCTGGTTTATCCCTCCCCTTCTTTGTGAGATTAGCCCCTGAATCAATTCCTCAGAACATAATCACTTGTGGAACAGTTGATACCACAGAGTAGTTCTTGGGCTGAATACCTAAAGACTGAATGATAGGTTGTGGAAATGCTACTACTACTGAGCCTTACCTGAAAAGTGGACCAGCCAGTCAGTCTCCATTTATAGTAGCTCTCGGAAGCAGCAGTTGGGAGCTGAGTGTTCCAGGTTCCAATCCAAATTTATGTGGCGTAATTGCTCCCATCAAAATTTTTTCTTCTTAAACCTACAGATGATTGTAGTGTCCTTAATTGCAATTTATGATATTATAAAGGATCACTATATTGTACACCTGAAGCTAATATTATACTGTATGCTAACTAACTGGAATTTAACTAAAAAAAAAAAAAAGAATTATTGCAATGAACATCCTTTTACGTGGCTTCTTAAATATATATTTAATGTATATTTTTAATATTTTAAAATATTACATATATATATATAATTTAGTTAGAAGATACATCAAGAGGTAGATTTTTTTGAATCATAGAGTCATATCCAAGAGTATTAATAAGCTGCATGACAGAGGTACTGTCAATCAGAAAGGTATTATCAATCAAGCAGCTATGGGAAATGTAGGACTTTATATTAGTCCTGGAAATGTGTTATACCTTTATTGTAGGTTACCAAATTATCCAAGGAAGATTATACCAATTTATTATTCTCCAGAAGTGGAAACTCTAAAAATTTAACTCTCCCTTGAAGTTTGCATATGCTCTCAGCTTATTCTATCACATTAGATGATCTTTATTTAACTTAACTTGTATTTCCCAATGAAGAAAAGGGAATAACTAAGGCAAGTATTGGTTATAAATTCCTGTTCTAGAACCTATTCTTTTTAAAATTTTTAAAATGTTTTTATTTATTGTTGAGACAGAGAGAGACAGAGCATGAGCAGGGGAGGGGCAGAGAGAGAGGGAGACACAGAATCTGAAGCAGGATCCAGGCTCAGCTGTCAGCACAGAGCCAGACGTGGGGATTGAACTCACAGACTGTGAAATCATGACCTTAGCTGAAGTTGGATGCTCAACTGACTGAGCCACCCAGGCACCCTGAACCTATTCTTTATAATACCGTAATAAGACTTTTATACCAGTGACTTGTTAAACAAAACTAAAATTTAGTTGAAAGACTAAACCTATACAATGTAATGATTGTTATATATAATTTATTAAAATATCATAAAATATAAATGTATATGTATATACAACTAGAGTATGGTTCTGGAATTAAATACCAATTTTTCCTCCTTAGTATTTCAATGTAACATTGATAATGAATATCTGTCTCAGTATCTGTTTTAGTCCTAGTCCAAAATGTTGTTCTTTTACTGTATTTATTATTATTTTTTTAACCTACATTCCAGATAGGTTAACCCAAATATTATTTTTCTTAATATCAATGCAAACATGCATGCATATTCATGGATAATTACCATATTACTTCAGTCTATGATCTTGCATAGTCTTTATGCTTTTGTAATACATTTTATTAAAATTCTTTCTAATTCTGATTTTTCAATTACAGATGCTCAAGATAGGTTTTTCCAGAACTAGATAAGAACTACTTACAAGATCAGTACCTAGCTCCTGGAGTCACTTCAAAGGAAAGCATAATTACCAAAGAATTCGTAGTATGGGGTTTGAATAAGATCAGAAGTCAAGAAACCGAATCAGATACCAAAGGCTATAAGGTAACTAGTGGGTAAATTAGGTTAGTGGTATTAGATAACAGAGCAATCAAAGAATGAGATGTTTGAACCATAAGGGAACAAAGATAAAGAGTGATGTATATATCAGTAAAATAGATTTTTATTAAAATATCAATAAAATAGGTTTTTTAGAACAAATACCTATTGTCCACTGCAACTCTCAGTTGAGCATGGAAGATAGGTTTAGACACACAACTTAGAGATTTGGAGAAAGATCTTTAAAGACCTAAACTAAGAGATATAAATATTTCCAGACAGAGAGCTTTTTGAAGTCATCTTTGCACACCTCCAATCATATGGTTATTGTATATATAAAAAACAAAATAATGTTCCACATAGATAATCAAGGTATAATTTCCAAGCTGCTTCACTGTGTTTACTATACATAATTCAGACCTAACATCTTTGAACCCCAGACAGAAATTTAAAGTTAGTCTACATTACTCAGGATGCAAAATTATTATTAATTTCCTAGCAATCACATCTAAGGACAATTATCAAAAATTTCCTAAAAGAGTTACATTTTAGCATTCCGTATTAAAACTCACTGGTCTGACTCTGGAATTAAGTGCGGGCTTGTTTATCTAAATATATTATTTCTAAAGGCATAATGGCATTAGTTATCCTCAAAATAATATAGGAACTGAGTATCACAGATGAGTTATTGTATTTATTTTGCTGTTAATTAGTGCTACAGGGATTCAAAAATGATATTTTGATATAATTAACAACTAAAAACAATTACTTCTATGGAAAAATAGCATATCATTACTACATCACTACTTTTTGGTGGATATCTCAACTAAAAAGCTGAAAGACAATAGTAAAATATTAAGTGAATGTGAAATTATATAGTGAAATAAATATTGATTCAAATGTTTCACTTCAGTAGAAGAAGACAAATTGGGGTAAAATATCATTAGTTTATTTTATGTAGTTTTTCTAGATTTCTGAAAAACATAAATATCACACATTGAACTCTAACATAGGTGAAAATAAAATACATTTTCCACTTTGGGAAAACACTTTATTTATTTAAAGGAAATTAAATTATCAGTATGAGTTAATTAGTAGAAGTAATTACATAAAGAGGACTAGCCAGAAAAACAAAACAAAACAAAACAAAAACTAATTCTCAACTCCGGCTTATTTTCTCTCACAGATGTTGAAATAACCAGTATCCAATTCTTAAATCACCCAGTCATGTCAATTATTTATTTCTTTGATAGATGCTCTTTACTTGGTCTCACCTATTCTGAGTACAATGAAACAAATAGGACTATATTCACACATTTGATATATGCATAAGAATTAAGCTCCAATTTCAATAATATCAAATGATCATAGCATTACTTAGTTTTCAATAAAATATAAGCACAAATTCTTACAGTCACTTAAAACTGAGTTTTAAGTCATTACTCTAACATTTGGATAGCATCACCTCAAGATAGGTTACACAAACACATTCAAAAGTGCTCATAATTCATACTTAAGTAGAATAGAATCTAATGCTCAGAAAATATTTATGTTTCTGCTTAAAGCCATATAAAATTAGTGAGGGGATCTAAGATGGATCTGAAATTCGAGGTGCCATGATATCAATCACTCTTTATTGTTTGAAAGTTAAAGTCCCTCTGGGGGGCCAAATAATAAAGGAGAAAGGGAAGACCAAGAGAAAAATAGGAGGGTTGCAAACCCTGTCAATGGTGCATATGTTCCCAGTTACCAAGTCTGTAGCTCCCATTTCAGTCTTCAGTGCTTAAGGTCAGTGTATGACATGTCTCTCCATCAAATACTGTCAGTTTTCCTAAAAGTTTTCAGAATGAGCTGGAGAGTCATCAAATGCTTTTCCTAATGTACAAGTTATTTAAAAGCTTATGATTTTGGAGTATACTAAATGGTTCTCAAGTAGGACTCCTACCCGAAAGATTCTTTCTTTCTTTTTTTAATGTTTATTCATTTGGAAGAAAGACAGAGAGAGAGAGAGAGAGAGAGAGAGAGAGAGAGATGTCAGCTTAGAGTCCCACGCAGGGTCTGATCTCACAAACAATGAGATGACCTGAGATGAAATCAAGAGTCAGGGGCTCAACCAACTGAGCCACCCATGTGCCCCCCCAAATGTTTCTTAAAACACTTATTTAGCCTTTAAAAGCAAAAGATGCTTCTGAAATAATTTACACTTGTTATATTAACTGACTCACAAAACATTTTTAAGTGGATAAAATCTCCACTTGTTAAAAAAAAAATTAAACTTTCTTTCTAGTGAGATATTCTACAGATAACTTCCATTTTCATTCCTCAAGTGCCTTGATAATGTCTTTAGAGATGCTAGTTAACATGCTTCTTATTTATTCCCAGTGGCAATTTTCACTATCCCCCAAAGAATTATATAGCTTAAAATTTTTAAGTTATTTCAACATTTTTAATTAACAATTGATACCTATGAAAGTATAAACATTTTTTTAACCTTAATTACCTAATTCAGGCAAAAATATAAGAAACAATTATTCTTGATAAAGTATAGAAAATATTCTTGATAAAATGAGGATTCTAGCTACCATGATATGTAAAAAATATCGGTAGAGCCAGAAATGCAGCTAAGCAATTATATTTGAATTATTTTTCTTTCATTAAAATATAATGCTTCAAGGAGTAGAAAGTAGTCAGAAACTTTTAAAGAACAATAGTCATGCCTCATCGTGTCTTTGTCCCCAGTGAATATATGGACACACTCAACACACACGCGTATATAAACATATACAGGTACATATATATGCGCACACTTATCTTTCTCCTCCTTTAACCTTATTGTATTGTACATCATTAAGTCCAGTTTTATTCTTGTGAATAACACAATTCATTCCGCTAATGTTTAGTGAATGTTTATTCTATGATAGGCATAATTCTAGACAATGAGGAACAGAACAGACAACTTATGATTAGAAATGCAATTCTCCAACATAGTCAATGTTCAATAATATTGAAATAATGAGGGCCCCTGAGTGGTTCAGTTAAGCATCCAACTCTTGATTTTGGTCCAGGTCATGATTTCAGGGCTTGTGCAATCCAGACCCAAATAGGGCTCTATGCTGACAATGTGAAGTCTATTTGGGATTCTCTCTCTCTCTCTCTCTCTCTCTGCCCCTACCCTACTCATGCTTTCTCTCTCAAAAATAAATAAATAAAAACTTAAAAGTAGAAATAATAATTTTCCATGTATTTTATTGTGGCTTTTTTGGTTGAAAGTAATAGCACCTAACATAACAGTTTTTTAAAGGGAGAAAGATTTAAGACACGCAATTGAAAAGTTCAAAGATTGATTTGAATTAAGACCCAGCTGTATACAAGATTTTGACTGTTATTTTTTGTTTTTTTTTTCACCTCCAGAATGAATGCTTTCCTCTTTATGTAAGTTCCTTCCATGGAAGGCTTTTTCTACATGGCAAGAAAGATCGTAGTTCATAGCCCCAAGCCTATATTTCTATTGCTTTGTGAGTCAAAGAATGAGAGAGATTTTCTCATTTAACATTATAAATCTTAGGAAAAAATCTTGTGGTAGACCATCCTTCAACCAATCACTTTGGAAAAAATTATCTAATTGACTGTGTCTGCATTACATGTCTGCTGTTGTGGAGGCAGTAGAGGGGAAGAAAGAGATTGAGGGATAGTCCCTTCAAATTGTAGACATAGATTTGCCATAGGAAAAAATGCTCAAAAATTAGACTAAGTGAGGAATGTTTGCTGGGCACAAAATAATAGTCATTCTGTATGGTAATTTTCAGCACAATTGAGATGTGATCATTTGCTTGTTGGTTATTCACTTAAAGTGCATACCTCATTGCCTTTTCATGATCTCCTATGTAAGTGCTATTATAATTATGCATTCCCCAGATTTAGCTATTGACTGGTAGTCTTCAGAAAACCCAATTCAAATTGCTTCTGATATTGCAAATAAAAGTTATATAATTTGATAGTCAAATACATATTTGTTATCTAAAACTACCATAGAAATAACTGTAAATGTAAAATAATTTCTGGGTATGAAGAATAGAAGCACGTTGAGGAAAGGATGGGGAAATATCTAGTATTTTTAAGACCAATTATTATGTACTGGGTCTCAGTCTGGACAAATATTTTACATTATGTCACCAATTTCTTACAATTCCCTCATGAGAGATACATTGCCACTTTAGTTTTCAAACGGGAAAAGTAGATGTGGACAGGCAGACATCTAACACAGATTAACCTGACTCTCAATTCCACATTTTTTCTCCATACAAAAGAGCGTGTTTAAGAACAAAAATCTAGGGGCACCTGGGTGCCTCAGTTGGTTGAGGGTCTGACTTTGGCTCAGGTCATGATCTCATGCATGGTTCATGAGTGTGAGCCATGTGTTGGGCTCTGGGCTGGCAGCTCAGAGCCTGGAGCCTGCTTCCGATTCTGTGTCTCCCTCTCTCTCTGCCCCTCCCCCGCCATGCTCTGTCTCCCTCTTTCTCAAAAAATGAATAAACACTAAAAAAAAGAACATAAATCTATTTGAGTGTGCATGTGTATATGTGTGTGAGAGGGAGAGAGAGGGAAAGTAGAGAGAGAGAGAGAGAGGTCTCAGCTTCAGAGTTCCCAGTGTCATCAGTGGGTTTCCTTGACACTAACAGCTCAATTTATTTTTCTGCCTAATCCTGCTTCCCTCACTTCCTTATGAGTGTTATTCCTAAAAGCATTCTTCAATAAACCACTTGTGTGCAAATCTCCATCTCAAACTCTGTTTCCCAGGAAACCTAACTTATGTTAGTTGGTGCTAAGAGTAATCCTAAAATGCAGAATCTAAGAAGCACTTTGAAGCTGAATTACCTGCTGGTTGGTTGACATAAAGAGGACCCTATTACTGGTAAGTGGAGCACGGAGTAGTGCCTTGCACAAAGTAGCAGTTCAGCTCTTACATCTCTTCCTTGTGGTTTAACTGGTATAATACAGCAGCGAAAGGAAATGTGATGGAAGGTGCAATATCTCAGGCATTCGAGAGATCTGAGGGAAGTAATAATTATGAGAACTATGACATTAAATGTCATTAATGAGCTATGGATGCACTAAATAAACACAATGGAAGGCTGAGGTTGATTAATCAACATTGTAAGAATAAATATAAACACTGACAAAGGCTAAATGTGGTAGATATAAATAGATGATCATACATGGAATCTAGAAGACAGCAAAAATTCAGGATTGGGCCTAGGATAGACATTAAGAATAGCAGAGCTCCAGAGACAGTAAAATTCTCAATGCCAGAAAGTCTGCTATGCCAGAATTATGTCTTGAAGGAGCACCCTGATGGTGAAGGAGTGGGACCCAGAAACAAGAGGTGGGGGCAGCTGGGCTTATGCACTCAAAACATTGAATTCTCAGTTTTCCCTGAACACCTGGACCTGTGAAAGCATTGTTCTCTTCCTGGTTAAAAACTTTTGCTTCCTCTGCATTGCTTGGAAATAATGTAAAGGAATCTGTTTTGTTAAACAAATGAGCCCTCAAAATCTTCCTCCTCTTCTGGACACAAGATCAAAAACTAACATTAAGTCTAAATGTGATCTAGTCAGGGAAGTCCTGTGTCTTCTAGGAAAAGAAATGAACCACAAATAATCTATAGAACCTAGTCAAAATATACTGGGATGCATAAAGCAAACCACACAAAAATCATTTTGTTTATTTAATAAAAGTCAACTTTTAAATTCATCAAGTTAACTCAACTTTGTTCCTATTTTCTTGGAGGAAGAAGCATTCCAACAGTGTTTTCCCAGAGAGGACTGAATTGGAAAGACCTACTAAAAGAGATAATCATCAAGGAACATATAGGAGAAGATCTTCCTAGTTGCTACATATTTTCTTTTTCCTGTCCCTTGGAAGCCCGATAGTTAATGATTGTTCATCAATCCAAGTTGCTCTTGAACTAGGCTCGAAGTGATGGCTTCCAGGACATATGATTATCAAATGAGCTATTCTCTGGCAATCAGGGTTTAAGTCAGGTAAGCTGTGTAAAAAAATGCATATAACATGGATAAAAACTTTAGTTTTAAAGGCCACAGTTGATAAAAATTGATAATACCTAAAGTACTTATAAATTTTCAGCCTTCCAAGTAGTTTTGGATTTATAGACATAAAAGATAGTCATGTTCATAGTTTTAGAGTTTCTCATATGCCATATTGTTAACTATATGATGACTTTAATGTTGTCTTGGTTGGGGGAAAATATCTGAAAGAGAATAATCATTTATAAATAATTGCATTCAATTTTTACAGACATGAAAATGAAAACGGGTTCTGTGAGTTCCAGTTAGCACAATATTATACACCTTTCAGATCACCCATAGCAATCATATTTTAATTGTAACACAAAGTGAATAGCTTTTATTCTAATAGGAAAAGCACTAGATGCTAATGAGCATCACGTAAGTATACTTGATGAGCTCACGTTTTCTGAACGAAATTAAGTCTTTGGTTAGTTCTTCCAGTAACTTTTCTTTGTTGAAAATTTGGGCAAGTTATAGGAATAGGGAAGAAATAGGAAAATAGCCAAAATTCATGATGAGAAGGATGGAGGAGTTGCAATTCAAACCAATGTCCCTATGTGATGGTCTTCTTCCTATGTAAAATGAATATGGGAAAAGCATTTCTATGAGCAAGTTTTAGAATTAGTGAATTTTCATGGAAGGTAGGAAGATGCTGATCGTTTGGACCCATTTATAAAATAGCACTCAAAAACAGTAAGGAAAAAATGAAAGGTAATATTAATTACCTTTGGTAATAACAACTACCATGGCAGATTGATACTGCCATGACTCATTAGATGTTTCCCAAAGGTGAAAGTCATCATAAATTTCACCTACAAATGTCTATATTTATAATGAAACCATGATTAAGCATGTTTTTTTTTTCCTTCTTCACAAAAGTTTCTGCTGTCCTAAGCTTGCCTGGGAAATGCTTAATAGGTTTATGACTCTGAAATTCCTGGCTTGACTGTCCTTGTAGTGAATAATAGTCAGAACCAGTTGAATTATCCTCTTTTCTCACTGGATAAATAGAGTATAAGACAATTTTATCAGCATCTCCAGAGACCAGTGACCTTATCATTTTGGACTTTATCACTTTCCTCAGTCTCTCTAAAGATAATTTTGTTTTCCAAATTACCTCACTAAAGTTTCCAGAACTTTTACTACAGTTGGTTTCCAAGTAAAAAGTTTGTAAAAGGAGCTACAGTAGGAGTAACACTTTTCAAGTGTTCATCAAAAGATGAAAAGTTATGACGACCCCCCAATTTTTATAATGTGCATGAAATCTTTAAGTGACAAAAACAAAAATGAGAACACTGTACTTTCATATAAAAAAAACCTGCTTATATGCAGAACCTCTAGAAGTTCACTCATACAATTAAGGAAATTTCCTGGAGGTTTGGGGGATTGATAGGTAGGAGAAGCCTGGTAAAACTAAAGCAGTGGGTCTCAACCAGGGGCAGTTTTCCCCCAGGGAACATTTCACAGTATCTGAAGACAATTTTGTCATAAAATGGGAAGACGTGTTTCTGGTATCTAGGAGGTGGAGACCAGAGATGCAGCAAATCATCCTAGAATGTAGAGGGTAACCAGCACAAGAAATTATCCAGCCCAAAATGTCAATAATGCCAAAGTACAGAATGTTACACTGGAGTCAGTAATTTACTTTATACCTTTGTATACAATTTTATCTTCTTATATTTCAAAAATTAAAACTATGATAACATTCTAGTCTTCAACCCCTGCATTTTCCAATATAATATTATATTAATAATACTCATAGATACAATAATTAAGTGGGGAATTGGCAAGTAATTGTCAGTTTTGCAGAACTTTTTTTGTTAGAACAGTACCCTACCTTATGTGGCATACATGAAATAATTTAAGTCTCATTTTGGACTTACTTGGGGAAGCAATAAAAAACAAATATTAGTGCTATAGAAATATCTATCAAAAATTATGAACAAAATGTGTTTTTCAAAATTGGAATTTTAATATTTTAATATGTTCATTTCTGTGTATGTTAGATTGGTTTATCTTAGATAAAGTTGGCCTTCACTTTTATTCTCAACTAACATGAGAATCTAGGCTTAAGCAAATTCTACATGGCCCATTAAATAGCAAGGATTTGGTATTTGACATACATCTTATCTAGCATTCCACTCCTTTAACAACACTTGGTCTGTTCTTGGATGAAAGAAAATAGTAAGAATGTTCATATTCTTCTTCTTTTTTTCCCCATGTTTCAAGTTTTTATTTAAAGCCTAGTTAATTAACATATATAATGCTCATATTCTTTAACAGGCAGCTCAGTGAGTCAGTCTTCTCTTGTGGATGTCAAGGTTGAGTCTATCACTCCCAGATCCTTTCACAGAGTGCAGCAGTTTGAACCAGCTTTTTTTGCTATAGCTATGGGGACATTTTGATGTCAAACCCAAGACATTATTTTATAACCAAACATTGTGCATAATAGATATTCCTCATCAGGAATGAAATGGGAATCAGGCATGTTATACAAATCATTCAAAAGTATATTGGCCTTAATAGAATTTGGGTAAATATGAAGACTATTATACCTTAATATCCAAATTACCAACATTCTTTGGCCCTAAATCCATAGTAGCCTTCCTTGTTAGCCCTCCTTCACTATCCACCCTAGTTTGTCAAAGTTATGGAAAGGGATACCTTATTCATGTTTACAAATAAACACAAGCCTCCATTTGCCAGGGACCTGACCCAGAACCACCACCATCACTTCCAAAGACCTTGGTTTTTGTACCAATCTAAAAGTCAATAGCAACCAAATGTAAAGTTCTCACCTATATATAATTGAGTTTCAAAGAAGAGAGTGTAGGGAAAATGGAAGAGATATAGTATTTGAATACATAATGTTGGAATTTTTTTGAAAAGATAGAAGTCATAAGTACCCAAATTTATGAAGAACAGAAACATGAAATAAAAAGCAGATTACCCATAGTTGTATTTTAGTGGAATTGCAGAACACAACAAAGATAATCCTAAAATCATCAAAAGAAATATCATTATCAAGTAGCAGTTTTCTGAAGACATTTATGAAAACCATAAGATAATGCAGAAATATTTTCAAAACCATAAGATAGAATAGTTATCAAACTAAAGCAGCATTCTCTTCCAAATATATACTGAACTAAGTATTCAAAAATTCAAAGGGAAAATGTTCAAAATACTGTAGGAACCTCTCATCAACAGTAAAAGAACTGATCAAGAGTGTACATCAAATTGGGGTTTCTGGGTGGCTCAGTCAGTTAAGTATCCAACTGTTGATTTTGGCTCAGGTGACTTCAAGTCCTGTGCTGGGCTCTGAGCTGGTAGGGCACAGCCTACTTGAGACTCTTTTCTCTCCCTCTCTTTCTGCCCCTTCCTGCTTGTGCTGTCTCCTTCCCTCTCTCTCTCTCTCTCTTTCTCTCTCAGAATAAATAAATAAACTTAAAAAAAGAGTATACAAAAAGAAATAAAATGAATCTAGAATGAAGATATGAGACACAAGAAAGATGAGTAGCAAAAACATTAATAAAAATATAGTTAATATAAAAAATTGAACAAACATACGTCATTGTTTTTAGTGAAAAATACAAATTGAACTAAACTTTTGGAAAAAAAATTATATATAAGATGTGAAGAGGGTAATTAGAGTTCAGTACTTTGAAATCATTTGATTAATCTGAAGGAAAATTGAGCTATTGATTAACACTATGCTTTGTTACTATGTGATCAATAGTACGTGTGACAAATAAAAACCAGAAATAGAAGTAATCACTTCCAATTTAATAGAACAGAGAAAAATGGAATAACTTTTTTAATTACTAAAGAAAACGGTAAAAAGTTGTAATATGGGCAAATCCAGTAAAAAGGACAAAATCCAAATATATTACCAATTACTATAAATATAAATTCACTAAACCATAGGTCAGCTAACTTTTTCTGTCAAGGGACAGATAGTAAATATTTCAGGCTTTGATAGCCATATGGTTTCTGTCATGATGATTCAATTATGTGCTTGTTGCATCAATTGACAAAATATAAATGAGTGGGTGTGGTTCTTTCCGATATAACTCTATTTACAAAAACCAACTACCTGCCTCACTTGACCTGAAGGTCATAGTTGGCTCTATTGTTGGTCATAGTTGGTCATAGTTGGCAAGTTAAAAGAAAAATATTACCTCATTAGCTGGTTTTCTTTAAATTTCAGCTAAATGATCTCTATAATAGAAAAAAAAACATAAGGCAAAGAAAATTTGAAAATAAAAGAAGAGAAAAAGGTCTGCCAAGCAAATGTTTTTAAAATGAAAAAGTTGCGGGGCGCCTGGGTGGCGCAGTCGATTAAGCGTCCGACTTCAGCCAGGTCACGATCTCGCGTTCCGTGAGTTGGAGCCCCGCGTCAGGCTCTGGACTGATGGCTCGGAGCCTGGAGCCTGTTTCAGATTCTGTGTCTCCCTCTCTCTCTACCTCTCCCCCGTTCATGCTCTGTCTCTCTCTGTCCCAAAAATAAATAAAAAACGTTGAAAAAAAAATTAAAAAAAAAAAATGAAAAAGTTGCTATATTAATGTCAAACAAAGGAGACTTTAAGGCAAAAAAAGAAAAGAATACAGAATAGGACAAAAAGCTAGGCTAGAATGATATATAATTAAAATATGGATACAGCTAATAGCATAGTCTCAAATATATGTATGTCCATGCGTACATAAATAATAAAAATTGGCCATCATAATGGAAGATTTTAATATATTTTTCTCAGTAACGGATAGATGAGGTAGATATAAACTTAATAAGGATATGGAAAATTTGAGCAACACAACATTAATCTAAAGGACATGTGTGGTATCCTGCAGCCAACAATTAGAAAATTGATATCTTCACAAAAACATGTGGAATGTATTTGAAAACTGTCACATGCAATGCCATAAAACAACTTCAGCAAATTGCAAAGCTTAGCATCTTAAAGATAAATTAAATATAGCACAATAGATATGATAATGATAAATTGGAAAACCATAAACAATTAAAAATAAAACACACTTATTTATAATGCAAAGAAGTATTTAAAATTTAATTCAGAAAATAATTTAACAATGAAATAAAATATACCAAAAATATATACCAAGTGTACCAAATAGATACCAAAATTTGTGGAGTATGAGTGAGCTGTAAATAAGGAGGGAAATTTATAACAATAAACACCTATGTTAGAAATAAAGACTGAAATTAACAAAATAATTCAGTTTTAAAAGTTAGAAGAAAGAGAACAAACTCAAGAAAATTAAAAGAGGAAAATAAATATAACAGCTGAAATAACTATTATAAACAAAATAATAGTACAGCTTAGAGGTTTAACAAAGCCAGAAATTGGTTCTTTGCAACAACTGTTTAGTTCTACCCTGAAAGCAGTCCCTAAAGTAATTCTTCTACATTTTATGAGGGAATATGATCCCTGGGTACAAGAGTGAGGAGCCAGGGGACTGAAGCAGCCAAAGAGGAGATTGTCCTATTCAAATGGCCACAGAGCAGAGTAATTCATTGATTCCATAGACCATGTTCTAGAAGACTTATAAAGTGCATCTCAGAGTAGTACTTCCTGAAAGCGAAGGCACACAAGGAGAGGTAGACTTTCACTGGTTCCTATAGCCCTTGGCTATCAGCTTTACACTTTCATCTTCCTTTCTCAGTTACGTATTCATAAGTACCATTTGTTGTCCTACCAGCTCCCACAGCTCAGCACGAAAGATGACCTAGAACAAGAGGCAGGAAGTGCCAACACCAAGGCACTGTAAGGTCAGAGTTGGTCAACTTCCATGGAGAGCTGGTCACTGTAGCAGCTGAAAAAAAATGGCCAAAGACTCCAGAGACCATTTCAGGCCAAGAGTGTCTGAAGTGGTGCATAACAATTATCTGACATAATAATAAAAAGATCTTAACTCTAACAAAGTTTTATTCAATGAAGGTGAGATAAAAGCAAAAGCAAAAATATCAAAGAGCATTATGCCAATACATTTGAAAAATGAGCCAAATGCATAATATAAATGTTTTTAGGTTTTAAAAAAATTATTTTTTTAAAGCTTACATGTGCTTAAAAGGAAACTGAAAAATACAAGAAGCAAAGAACAAAGTCGTTCATAATCACAAGCAGTTAGACTTCTAGGTCCCATGTGTGTATCTACACAACTAAGCATTTCAAAGTAATTAAAATCATACAGTTATGTGTCATAAAATGCATAATTTCTTAAAAATATACAATTTATTACTCAAAAGGAATTAGAAATGCTGAATAAAGTTATACCCATGAAAATGAATTACATCCACAGTTTAGAATCTGTCCCCCAAAATCAGCTTTAACAAATAAAATATTCTAAACCAAATCCATCTATGTATCTGTGTGTGTATATATATATATATATATATATATATATATATACACACACACTAGGCATGGAGACTGCTTGGGATTCTCTCTCTCACTCTCACTCTGCCCCTCCCTCATGCACACGTGCACTCTCTCTTTCTCTCTCTCTCTCAAAAAATAAATAAATAAAAATAAAATTTTAAAAAAGGAATATAAATTAAAAATAATCAATTAAGGGGCGCCTGGGTGGCGCAGTCGGTTAAGCGTCCGACTTCAGACAGGTCACGATCTCGCGGTCCGTGAGTTCGAGCCCCGCATCAGGCTCTGGACCGATGGCTCCGAGCCTGGAGCCTGTTTCCGATTCTGTGTCTCCCTCTCTCTCTGCCCCTCCCCCGTTCATGCTCTGTCTCTCTCTGTCCCAAAAATAAATAAAAAAAAAAAACGTTGGAAAAAAAAAATAATCAATTAATGTTAACATTATTCAACATTAGTTAATGAGTTAATATCAATGTCAAGTCACCAAGAATGTAAAATCATTTCCTCTTTATCATGCATTGTCTCTAGTTCAGACCTTACCCCTAACAGACATGGGATCATAGAAGAGTTTAAAACCTGAATGTGTCACTTGAATCTATAATTCCCAAGTGGAAATCATTTCTCCTGTTTTGAATTTGCTCTTAGGAGGAAGATTTACATAGTGGGATTTTTCAAAATTATTTCCATGGTAACCAGCTATAATGATGCTCATCTAGAAATATTATGCCATATGCTTGTGTAGAAATTATACATTTAATAATACATACATAGAGAATATATAAATATAAAGACTAATAATAAAAATATTCTTAATTTGTTTAGACACCAATTTGCCTTAGAAAAACAAATAAACTTAAGTGAAAATATCTGCAAACTTTCTTTACTAGGAAAGTTCTAGAAAAATCTTTATCATAACCTCTCCTCCTCCAATAAAAAAAGGACTCTTTAAAGAAAATAGTTGAGAGACAAAGAAATAAAAATTAAAGTATATCTGAAGGTTTGACAATACCTCTCTGTAGCAAAGAATTTGATCTCTTGGCACTGGGAGTTTCAGTAACAAACAATTAAAATACTCATTGTAATGTACAATCGGTTTATTAAAAATCTACTTCAGGGATTTATTGTACCCCTCAAGATTTGCAGTGAACTTTCCACTCTTCATTGTTATTCAGACTATCAGGCTTTGGGGGACAATCAGTTCATTAGCTGGGTTTAGGAAATGACCCTCTTGTCACCTTCTTTGTTTGGTTTTGCAAAGGTCACTATGCAAATATGCATGCTTTACACCAAGATAAGCTCAGAGAAAGGGCTGGAATCTGACATGTCTTGTGGCTCTGTGACAAGTTCTGACCCTTCTTTCCCCCAAAAAGCCCTGCACTTACAAAGGTACTTACTTTGAGGGCACAAAAATGTAAATAGAACAAGTCAGATTGCACCTAAGAAATAACCATAGGTAGAAATCCGAGGCCTTTTTTTCCATGTTAATAACAAGATATAAATCGCAATTTAATACAAGAAAATACATTTAGGGGCGCCTGGGTGGCGCAGTCGGTTAAGCGTCCGACTTCAGCCAGGTCACGATCTCGCAGTCTGTGAGTTCGAGCCCCGCGTCAGGCTCTGGGCTGATGGCTCGGAGCCTGGAGCCTGTTTCCAATTCTGTGTCTCCCTCTCTCTCTGCCCCTCCCCCGTTCATGCTCTGTCTCTCTCTGTCCCAAAAATAAATAAATAAAAAAAAAAAAAAAACAACAAAAAAAAGAAAATACATTTAAAATATCACTATTTGCACAGTTTTTTTCGTAAATATTCAAAACATGACCCATTTATCTTAGCCCACAGGACAAATTTAACTGAGGTAATCTCTCTTATAGGAAACCATAAGCTATTATATGGCTTCTCAGCTGATGAGAGCAGATGAACAGATGAAAACAGTAAATGAAAATAGAAACCGTGTGCTCTTTCTGAACTAGTGATATCACTGTTTTGATCTACAATGGCAAAGTAAAATAAAGTTATTGAAGTTATTTCGAAAATTCAGGCCCGTAAGCCTCAAATCACTACTTCCATCCAAAATTACCTTTAGAGAGTAAAAATGTACACTTCTGTCTACATTTTCAGTATAATTCCACAATGTGGCTTTTAATTTATAAAGTATAAAGTATATCAGAATAATTGGCTTGATGGTTAACAAAAGCAACAACAAAATATTAACACATTTACATCAGAATTGATCAAATGGGTTTAGAAATAGCTGAAACATGAGGAAACAAAGTGGATTCAATTAAAGCATGACATGAATGATTAGAACAATTTTGTAAGAAGTGATTGACTATCTCCATGTTTTTTGTTCTAACTTGTAAAACATTTGGAAGATGAGATCGAGAAAGGAATAGGGAGAGTTTGAGACATTTTTTCAACTATTGAGAAAACTTTCAGATATTCAAAATAGTATAAAGAATATTACTACAAAATCCACATACCAATCCTCAGTCCAACTTGAGAAAAACTTTATAATAATTCAAACCCCTTCTCCCTAATCACATCTTCTTCCTTACTGTCTTTTCTCCTAAATCAATCACTACACTGCATTTTGCATATATTATTAAATTATTGGATTATTATAGATCGTCTTACTCTGTTTAATTATATTAACCATGAATGTATTAAACTAATAATTACAATGATAAACACATATATATTCTTTTTTCTAAATAAAATATTTCTCTAACAAATTGACTGGATCATTTATGTGTTTAAATTCAGAGTATTATATAAATAAACCTATTATTAAATAAAGTATAAATTTCAATCTGTAAAGTCTATATAAATTTGTTGATTGTTGTAATATGAAACTTCCATGTGGGTAATTTTCAGCAGAGTGGTGGTGATTGATTGAGAGATGCCAACAGATACAAGCAAATGGCACAAGTACTTTTTTTTTAATTAAGATATAATTGACATAAAATATCCTCTTAGTTTCAGATGTACATCATAGTGACTTGATATTTTTATATATTATGAAATGATCCCCATGATAAGTCTACTAACCATCTGTCATCATATAAAGTTATTATAATATTACTGACTGTATTCCCTATGCTGTACATTATACCGTCATGACTTATTTATTTTATAACTGGAAGTTTGTATCTCTTAATTCCATTCCCCTGTTTTGCCCACCCTCTACCACCCACACCCCAACCAACAATTTGTTTCCTATACCTGAGTCTTCTGTTTTGTTTTGTTCATTTTGTAGTAGACAAGAATTTACCTTTTTGAAAACTGACTATAAAGAAAAAGTCATATTCCCTCTCTTAGAAAGACAAGCATCCTTGCCTTTTAAGTCCCAACAGAGCACTCATGACATGTCTGGACCTGGTAAAGTCCCCTTCAGACCTTCTGTCTGCTCTTTTTTTCTAATATTCTCCTGACCCCTCCTGACCAATTTCAAGACTTCCTTTGCCTTTTATTCCAGGGACAAGGAACTAGTAATAACTCCAGCATATTCCACAATAGTTTGAACAGAATGAGTGAATGTAGGGTCAATTTCTCAGGGTCAGTTACTAAAAGCACATCCTTCTATTGTTCCCCTGCCTGATATATATTTCTGTTAGGCAGAATATAATGTTATATGTGTTTTAATAATTGCATGTCCTGATAGCTAGAGTCTATATAGGGAAAAGAAGACTGTCTTACAAGGTGAATAATACAAAATATATTAAGCCCTTTTATAGACTTTATTATGAATTGACAACTTTAAATGGCATATTGCAATGTTTATTTAAATAAAAAATTGCAGGGGTGCCTGAGTGTCTCAGTCAGTTAAGCATCTGACTTCAGCTCAGGTCATGATCTCACAGTTTGTGAGTTCGAGCCCCACGTTGGGCTCTGTGCTGATAGCTCAGAGCCTGGAGCCTGCTTCAGATTCTGTGTCTCCCTCTCTCTCTCTCTCTGTCTGTCCCCCGCTGGTGCTCTCTCTGTGTCTCTCAAAAATAAATAAATGTTAAAAAAAATAAATAAATAATTGCATACATTTTGCTCTTCCATTTTTAAAAAAAAAAATTAATGTTTTATTTATTTTTGAGACTGAGAGAGACAGAACACAAGCAGGGGAGGGGCAGAGAGAGAGGGAGACACAGAATCCAAAGCAGGCTCCAGGCTCCGAGCTGTCAGCACAGAGCCCTACGCAGGGCTCGAACTCATGGACCGTGAGATCATGACCCGAGCCGAATTTGGACGCCTAACCGACTGAGCCACCCAGGCGCCCCTGCTCTTCCATTTTTAAAAACATTGTGTTTTGAGCAAATGCAGAGTATTTTGCTTTCTGATTGGACAGATAAGATAGTTTTTCTTTCTTTTGAAGAAAATAAATCCAAATCTGCCAAGCTAAAATGAACCCCAATGACTTGTGCAAAGAATTACATGTTTATCTCATAAAACATTCACTATCTAAAGATAATTAAGAATTGATTTCATTGAGGCAAATGCAGAACTTTCTAATTTTCTGCTCTTAATCACACATCAACACAATCACTTCACTGTTGAATAAAAGAGTATGAGGGTAAAAGAGCACATGAGAAGATTGGATGGCAGGAGAAATTGAACATTTAGATGTGCCAGAGTAGTTTAGGTTATACTGCTTAACAACAGCCCACAAATCTCCGTGTCTTAAAACACAAAAACCTTATTTCCTGGGGAGGGTGCTTCAGGTCTTGGCGCACTTACTTAGGATAACTGACCTGCGTGTGATCTTTCAGCTCTGTGCCTCCATATGGAGCTGTGATTTCACTAACCACTGCAGCTGGGCAGGAGAGAGATAGAGAGTCATGTACCAGCTTATCAATGCATCCACTAAGAAGTAATACTTCTTAGTTTTGTCCACATACCTTTAGCTAAAGGAAGTCACATGACCATTTCTAAATTTGAGGGGATAAGTGTGATCCTAATTCATGCCTGGAAGGAGGTAAACTGAAAATAACAGGGAGCAGTACTAGTGTCTATAATACCAGACTTCAGCACTCTAGCTATCAATACAGTCTTTGGTAGAACTAAAGCTCAATGAAAAGAAAGAAAGAAATTGCAGCAAGTATCAGGTAGCAATTCATGTTCCATTTTGAAGATCAAATTCAAGTGTCACCTATTGGCGATGTTTTCTTGACCCACCTAGGAAGATTTAGTTCCCTATCTTTACAGTATATTATTAAAATAACATTTACTGTATTATGTAATCTATTGCTTTCCTCCATATGACTATGTGAGAGAGGAAATGACTTATGAACTGTAGTGCATAAGGCAATACTTGACATATGGAAGCTGATAAAAAACAAGGAACAGGAGGAGATGAGTTGGATGAAGAGAGGGCAAGGTTAGGAAGGAACAAAGGAAGAATGTGCTTAAGACAGTCCTACTTTGCAATGATAACATTCTCACAGATGTGCTACTATGTCTTTGGATTTCCTCCACATAGTAATTGTCAAAGCAGTCCAAAGTAATGCTAGAGTATATGACAGAGGCTGATGATTGGGTACCAATATCCATTCTGCTCTTCTCTCTTCAGTAATAGAAATTTTAATTTTAGAAAGGCTTATGCTAAAGACTTTATTTCCTAGTCTGTCTTTAAAGTAGGTGTGGTGAAATGGTTAAGCTCTTATGAATGAGGGAGGAGAGAAAGGTATATGAGCAATTTCCTAGTCATAGTTTTAAAATGAAACTTCGTGCCCCTCCTCCCCCCACTGTTCCTTTCTTCCTCCTGCTAATATTGCTAGAGGACCCATTTAAACTTCAAGGTGAATTTGCAGGTTAAAGATGGTAAAACAAGAAAGAACCTAGATCCCCAAAATTGCAGCTACAAAACAGGCCACACACTGCTTAAGTCTGGACAATTACTGAGAAAGAAATTAATTTCTATCATACATAGTAGTTATTTGCTCTTAACTTAGCAACTAATTCTGCATCCTTCCCAATACAGAGTTTAATATGTGTTTAAAACATGCATACACCAATGCACATTTTTTCTTCTAGTGCTAAGGTATCAACATTGCAGTAGAATACAGTCATAGGCAAGTTGAGATATAACTACTGTAATTATAGATAAATGCTTCAGAAAGAACAATAGAACAGAGAAATCATTTTTTGTCTCATCTTAATATCACAAAAACTATAGAAAGATTTAACTAAATCAGAGCCCCTGAGATAAGCAATCTAAAACCTTTGTGGAACATGCTTAAAATCTGAGTTATCTGATTAAAAGTATTCATAATTAATCCTAAATAAAAATTAATAAGATGTGGCGGTTTTGTTTTTGTCAACCTCTCCTGTATGAAATTGAATTGGTGCTATGGGAACATTTCATTCACTGACTTGGCCACACAGACCATTAAGATTCATCATATTGTTGGCAATTTTGCCCTTTTAGTAGCAGCTGTATGATTTCATTGAGGGCATTGCCACATTAATAGTCTCACATGTGTGAAAATTTGCATGAAATAAGCAGTCATCAGCAATTATGATTTGCCAGGAAAAGATTCTTTAAACTCTTCTCAAAGCCAATGACAGATGTATGTTCTCTGATTTTAGGATCTAATTTACTGTAGTGCTGGGCAGCAGTGTAAGGAAAACATATTGCATATCTTGCAAATCAGTTCGCCTAGACATCCGAAAGGCAAGGCTAACCGAGAGAATAAATGCAACAAATAAATCGGATGTTCTTATTCAACAAGTGTGAAAATGCTAAACTTCTGCTCCCAAGGGTGAAAGAAGACCAATATATATATAAACATATATAAAAAGAGAGAGAAAGAGCACCTAAATGTTTAGTTCTTTAGAATAGAATAATAATAATAGAATGACCCAGAGGGCAACCTATAAAACTTAAATCTAAAGTCTACCTGCCTTGTAACATCACCTACAAAATATTCCATATTTATCATAGCCAACATGTCCAAGCTGTATTCATTTTCAGATAAACATGAGCTCAGGGAAAGAAATGGCTTTGAAAGGCTAAGACCTAAATCTGTTATTTTTCTTCAGCGGGATTGAGAATGCCTTTGGGTACTGCTGGTAGTGTTTGTTTGCTTTCATGGTTAAGAAAGTCCAAGTAATCCTTTCTGATTATATGTCAGAAGTGAAAGTACCATAATCAGATAGTACAGTTAAGAAGTTTTTTTTTTTTTCTACAGGAGGAGAGGGTTAAAAAATATATTCACAAGTTTTTGAGCAGAACATTAGTAAGCTAGTTAGTACAACATGGTGTTGGTGTTGATTCTGCATAAGTTTTGCACTGGCAAAATCTTAATTTTCCAATTCTCCCATTATATTATCTGCAAAGTGAAGGTAATACAAAGAATTATGAATATTCCCCTAATACCACTTTTTAAGTTTTTTTTTAATGTAAAGATTTTTGAAAAAATGAGAAAAAAGAAATAACTTTCTGGTGTCTGTTGTAACTTATTGCCATGGATTTTACTTGGAAGTAATCTGCATAACAAATTTCAATTAGGGGATATTTTAAACAAACCCTGTTCAATGACCAATGTATTTTGACCCCAGTGTTTCACTATCATGTGTAACTGAAAACCGCTTTGGTAAAATTTATTCTGACACAACAGCCAGTATTTACCTTAGCAGTGGGAAAAAGAGGTTAAAATTTGTAAGTAAAGAAGATAGCTTCTTTCTTTTATCTATTTATGCTAAACCAATAAATGAGCACATCATAGTGCTAAAGAAGGACAGAACAAGATTCTATCTAGCAGGTTCTCAGTCTGGTCTATATAGACAAAGCCACTGAATTTAGTCCTATGCAGCTCTGGTAGAGGTTGCAATGATCCACAGATATTCAGTGTGGTAGTGAAAATAACGGCCCTCCAAAGATTTCCACATCTTATCCTTGGAATCTGTGAATATGTTACCTTACATGGCAACAGGGACTTTGTGAATGCAGAGAAGGATTTTGAGATGGGGAGATTATCCTGGATTACCTGAGTGGGACCAATGCAATCACAGGCTCCTTATAAAAGTGAGGTAAGAGAATCAAAATCAGAAAAAGGAGATATGATAATGACAGTCAGAAAAGAGACTATAAATTAAGGTGTGTAGGTAGCATCTAGAAACTGGAAAAGTCAAAGATTGTCCCCTACAACCTCCAAAAGGAACACAGCTGCAAGGACACCTTGATTTTAGCCTATAAGATCCATTTAAGACTTCTAATATCTAAAATGTAAAATAAATGTGTGTTATTTCCCCTATTGAGTGTGTGGTAGTTTGTTATAGCAGCAATAGGAAACTAATATAGTCTATAAGAGAAAAGAAGGATGATCTCATTTGCTTTTTTCTTAAGAAGGAAACATGTTTTTATCAGAACCAAAAGTCATATAAAACTTTCATGGTTTGTAGACAAGGCCTGGCTCTTTCCTGCTGCCCTTGTATAGGCTCTTAGTCCTGTATAGCTGACTTACAGGAGTCCCAGAGTGTGCCCGATGCACGCCCAGCTTTCTCCAAACAAGCCTCTACTGTTGCATTCAGAGATGCAAGCCTGATCCTACTACTCCTGTCTTTACAATCTTTTGATATCGTCCCCAGAGCACTCAGGATGGAATGCACATAGCTGAATACATAAGATTCCTCCTGAAAATCCTCTCTGACTTTGTCTCCACTCTTCCTCTCCAGCTGTCAACAGACATTTGCGCACACACACAAACCTCTCTCGCTCTTGCTTGTGTGTGTGCGTGCGTGTGTGTGTGTGTGTGTGTGTGTGTAAATTCTGATATAGAATATAGAAATAATTACTTAAACTTATCTCCCTTTTTGGATTTATATTGTTTTGTAGCTTACTTCTAATTCTTCAAAATTAAGGTGTCATTTTCTCAGTGAAGCATTGATGCCTCATTATGACCATTGTAATGTAAATCCCCATTTTTCTCTTCCCACAGAACCCCTTACTTACATCATTATTATAAGGCATATCAATCCTGGCTGCAACAATGCATAAAGTGATTCTGGCTAGACAATTCTTTGAGAGCCATGATTGCATCTTTCTCAATTATTAATTTTGTATTGGGCATCTCCCACAGTGTTAATAATCTATATGATCAACAAATATTGTACAAATGAATGAATGCAGTTGTAATCATGGAGAAGGTGCTATTCTTTGAGGGTAGTAATTATTTCTTGAGAGTTTTGGTTGCTGTTTTTTTGTTTTGTTTTGTTTTGTTTTTGTTTTTGTTTTTGTTTTTCAGTACCAATGATCTTAATCCCTTCTTTAAACCTTGTGAGGGCCGCTGGCTGGGTCATTCTGTGGAGCATGAGACTCTTAATTTCAGGATTGTAAATTTGAGTCACATTGGGTGTAAAGATTACTTAAAAATTAACAAAAAAGCTTAAAATTAAAAAAAAACCTCCTTGTGATAAAAAGCCCACTTTCTAAGACAATTTGTGAGGGAAAATTTAGCTCTTGGCTATCTTCCAGATATTTTGTCTCTATAAATCAACCACAATGCCTTAACATGGAATTCTTCAGTCATCAGTATTATGTTTTATTTATTTGGTTAACTAGTTAGTTAATGTTATTTATTTTTGAGGGAGAGAGAGAGAAACAGAGCATGAGTGGGGGAGGAGCAGAAAGAGAGAGGGAGACAGAGAATCCGAAGCAGGCTCCAGGCTCTGAGCTGTCAGCACAGAACCCAATGCGGGGCTTGAACCACGAACCATGAGATCATGACCTGAGCCGAAGTTGGTCACTTAACCAACTGAGCCACCCAGGTGCCCCTCATTTATTTATTTATAAAAAAGCAATATAAATTCTTAGGAAGAGCCCACCAATAAATGTAAATGATCAAATGCATCACTGCAAATGTAAATGACTAGAAAACACGAAGCAAAGACATGTGGTCAGAACAGACTATGCTAATCTAAGAAATAATTTTGAAAAAGATTCATTGTTAGAGAATCATTTAAAAATACCTTAGGGCTAGTTTTATCCAAAAACAGGGGATAAGGATTTGGGGAATTGTATAAAGAAACATTCTTGAGTTGTAAGTGTCCTAGAAATGTATTAGCCACATTTATACAGAAAATATAACTTAGTTGGGAGAAAACAAGATGTGTGAAGGTGCAGTGAAAGATTGGATCTGGCTAGACTGAAGAATCTGAGTGGAAAACCTGAGATACATGGATCAACTTCTTGCCTATTATTATATACTAAAAATTTAACTGTACCTTGTGACATTATTTAATCTTGGATACAAATAAAATTATTATTTCATTCAGTAATGAAAAATCAATTTGCCTTTCTTAAAAGACAAAACAAAAAACAAACAAGCAAACAAACAAAAAAACAGCTCAGTAATACTATGAAGTACCTCCATAGGATATCACTCTCACATTCTTTATGCTAAAACCAAAGATCCTCTTTCTTCACCCAAATAGACTATGTAAAGTGGTATAATCAAAATCTTAGTTTTACTCTTTATGGGTAATTACAGCTTTTCTATTTGGAGGCAAGTAGATAATGTTACCTTTATCCAAATGTGTATTCATTCCATTTCAAACTTGTAGGGAAAAAAAGACTGGGAAAATTCCCTTAATGTCTATAGTGGGATCACTCCTATCAACCTGCAAACATGGTGAAATGTCTCCCATCTGAATAAAAACCCATCCTCAGTCAACATCCTCTTCCAGCCTTCCCACCAAGCATATCTGTTCTATAAAAAGCAAAAGTTGTCAAAAAAAAGTTTAGTCTAATTAACTCTATTTTCTTTTTCTCATTCTCCCATTGAGTCACTTCATTCCAATGACTCCACTGAAGGTTGAATGACCAAGTTGCCAAGAACTTTTGTCTTGCTGAAGCCAGTGTTCATCCACTGATCCCCATCAACAAAAATGACCACACCTTCCTTTTAGTAATACTTTTCTTGGCTTCCAGAGCATCAGACACTCCTGGTTTTTCTCCAACTGCACTAGCAGATCTTTCTGAGTCTCATTTGCTAAATCTTTTTCGTCTTCTCAACCTCAAAATCTTGAAATACCTTGGGATAGCTCACATTCTTAGAATAATATACTAGAACTCTGTCTTTGATTTTTTTTTTTTTTTGTATTGTTTCCTTACATGCATTCATATTTTATATGGTCTTACCTGGTCCTGTGGCTTTAAGTCCTATCTAAACCCATTTTGACTTTCTCCAGAATTCTATACGTAAAACCACTGCCTGCATCTCTACTAGAATTATAATAATAATAAATTCTTACAATGTACTAGAAATAATTTTTATATTTTTTATATGGATTAATTTAATCATCACAACAAGCTTAGGAAGCAAGACGTATTATTTAATTATATTTAGTAGATCCAAATAAGACACAAAAATGTTAGGCCATGTCCAGTTAATAAGCAGCGGGGCAGTTAAACTCTAAAATTCCAATCTTAAACACTACTTATGGGAGTCTCAAGTTTAACATGTTCAAAACTGAAGTGTTGAACTTTTTATTTTTTTCCTCTCTAGTCTTTTCCATTTCTTTAAAAAAATTCCTGGTTAACTATCCTTGACTCACCTCTTTCTCTCTCAATCAATATTCAACCCATCAGTCAAGGCTAGTCCACTTGATTTTTGAAACATTCCAAATTTGACTTGAAACCACCTCCTCTGCTACCACCCTATTTTGAGCCACCAAATATCTCTTTCTTGGACAATGTTTTGCCCTCACACCTAATTTATCTCTATATTCCATATTTCACCCTCCCTTTTGTATTCTGCCCACTGTCAGAATACCCTTTAAAATATCATAAAATGATGGGGCGCCTGGGTGGTTCAGTTGGTTGGGTGTCCGACTTCAGCTCAGGTCATGATCTCATGGCTTGTGGGTTTGAGCCCTGTGTTGGGCTCTGTGCTGACAGCTCAGAGTCTGGAGCCTGCTTTGGATTCTGTGTCTCCCTCTCTCTCTACCCTCCTCCATTTATGCTCTCTCTCTGTCTCAAAAATAAATAACCATTAAAAAAATGAAAAAAAATCATAAAATGACATCAATCAGATTATGTCACTTCTCAAAAAACTCCAATAGCTTGTTATTCAATTTCATAGCCTACAAGGTACTACTTAACCTACAAGTTGCTTATCTTACTAACTCCCTTTTTGTTCCAGCCTTCTTGATGTTTCTTAAACATGTTTTTTATGATTAACATTTACTGTCTTTTCACTTGATTCCTTCACTGGAAAACTACTTCAGATATCAATATGATTAGCCCATGGATAAGGGGAAAGTTTCTTGGACTTAAATTCCCTAGGAAAATAGAGTTGGTGAAAGTTTATTCGTTCATTTTATATATATATATTTATATATATATATATATATATATATATATATATATATATATATATAGTGTGTGTGGGTGTGTGTGTGTGTGGGTGTGGGTGGGTGTCTGTGTCTGTGTGTGTGTAAAGCCAGGAATTGTAAGAGTCATGAAAGTCTAAAAAGATAAACATATGCCAGCTCTCAAGGACAATACCTTGTATGAACAACATTTATTCACAACTCACCTTTGCATAATACAGTTCCTCAACCATAGGCAATGACTTTTTTCTGAATAAATAATAGAGACATTGATTTTGTACTTTTTGGTCAACTTAGGGAAAACTATTAGAACAGGATCTGATAAAATGCAAAGGAATCCAACTGGCACCCATGAAATGTAAAGGATGTCAGTGCATGCCTATACTGTTGGGCAGAACTATAGCTAACACTCAAGACTACAAGTACAAAAGGTACAGGTGCCATATTCAAGAGAATATGACAGGAGAAACATTGCAAAGCACTGGCAAGTAGATTAGTAATGTCTGTATTACAGTCATTTTTTTGTCCAATGACTTCATTTCATCTGCCAATATACACACATAAATGTTTGAGGGTGCAATTTTCATGTTTTAGGAAAATTTTTGATTTTGTGATTTTTTTTGTAGAAAAAAGAAGATAGTGAGTGATAATGAATAACTACATAATAGAATCTTTTGATTACAACAAATGCTATAGTAATTCAAATAATAACTTACAGTCTTCCACATTTAGCCTATGCATTTATTAAGCAGGATCATTCTTGCAGGAGTAGAAAATAAATCCAGGATTTGAATCCCCCAGAATCTTTTCAAAGTCCTTGAGTTCAGCACTCTTCAGTCATCTCAATCATTTATATCCATATCTATAATCTGTCATCTTTATCTGTATCTATGTCTATAAGGTTGGGTGAAGGAAATAGCATATGGGAAATGTGGTAAAATATGAGATCAGGTATAGCAAAGAATGGTTCAAAATAAGTAGCAAAAAAAGAGAAATTTTTATTTGCAAAAGATACTTAGACATCTAAAACATTGGTCTCCTGGGCACACTTAGACACTCTCAGAGCTCCCCAGGGATACAACACACAGTTAAAACAATTCTGATATGATTAACATGTGGTCTTTAAGGTGAATAGCAGCAACAGAGGCAGCAGTCACTGTAAGCATTTATTGTTGCTCCTATGCACTACATATTGTGTTAGGCTCTAAGGAGATACAGATAAATATGAAATATGGTCAATGATATCCCAATGTAGCCATACATTGCACAATTGTTCAGGATACTTGTAACAATGGAGATCCATCATTTATAGTGTTATGGTAAGTATGTATAGATTAGGTGATGCTATAGAAAAGTATATAAAGCTTTTTCTTTTACAAAGAGAGCTGGGCTCAACTAAAGAACAATAAGTTGCTTTCCTCATTTGGAAAACACATATAATTAGTGACAATAATAATAAATTTTGGTTTCTACTATGTATTAGGTACTATAATATACTTCTATTCAATCAGTGTGGCAGCTGACTAAGATGGATGTGTGACCTTAGCTGAGACAAGAGGATCTGCTTAGCATAACTTACAGAATCATGACATGTTGGAGAGGTTTGCTGTACCATAAAAGCTTGGCTGAAACACAAAGTAAAGCTCAGAAGACATTTAAGAATATTCCATATTCAGATGATGGAGTCAAGAGTGTCACTGAGATAATTAGAGAGGGAAAAGAAAGTGAAGATACAAGAACAAACACTCGAGATTGACCCATACCTAAAAAAGTAGAATGAAGGAAAAGTGGCAAAATAGGAAAAGGAGTCAGCAGCATCTTTCAAATTCATTCTGGCTTTCTTCAGCATGTTCTATGGAAAGTTCCAAACCCATTTCGTCTTCTGGTAAACCTACCACAATATTTACCTGAGGAATCACCCTTCCCTTAGTATAATTTCATTTGACCTAGGTTCCCAATATTTCAGGCATGGCTAGCCAGTTGAGGACCACATTCCTGTGGACACTGGTTGATTAAGGAATGATCGACAGGCCCACTCATGGCCAGTGGGTCATACACAAAAAGGAACTCTGTTTCTCTTTTCTATTGTACTTGAATCTGACAATGAGTAACAGATCTCTTGTTTGTGGAACTTGAAAATGAAAATAACATGGGGATGAGTATAGCGAAGAAAGAAAGGAAGACCAGCACGGGGCGATATTATTTAAGCCTCTGTCACAGGTCATGACTGAAGCCAGTATTTCCTTTGAACTTTTTAGTCTGCTGAGGGAATAAGTCCTCTTTTTCTTAGGCTCTTTGGGGTTTTGCTGTCCTTTGCTACCAAAAGAATCCTCATATTTTATGAAATTTTAAAAAGTATTTGTTTTACTTTTCCTCTACATTTTATACAAATAAGGAAAAAAACATAATTAAAGGTCAATTGGACCATATGTTTTCTCTATCTCTGATAAACACAGAAATAAATTTTAATCAGTTTTTTTGAATATTTTCTACAATCATTATCAATGGTGACAGTAATAACTAACAACCACTCCCATGCATTAGGCATTCCGACATGCACTTTATGTATATAGACATATAAAAATTTCATGTAATCTTTAAAACCAGCCTGGAAGTTAGCTGTTATTATATTAATTTTGAAGATAAGGAAAATGAAATACAGACAGCTAAGCCAAATTGTCTATTAATAAATCAAATAAAAAACTATATTTCTGTATATAGTACAACTAATCAAGAGAAAAAAAATGTCAGGATTTAGTAAATCATATTTTATTTTTTTTTTTATTTATTTATTTTTTTTTATTTTTTATTTATTTTTTAATATATGAAATTTACTGTCAAAGTAAATCATATTTTAAACAGAGGTCATCCTTATTATTCAATTATTAAAATATGGAAAACATATTTGAGTATCTTGGTAGCATTTCAAATGTGTTAAAGGCTTTTGAATTATCAGGACTAAGAAATGAAATATATGATAAATTCAAAATCAGCCCGATTAAACAAGGTTATGGCTTCTCATGTGTGAAGTATGGACATTATTAGTGATCTTTCAGATGATGTAAAGTATGAATGAGATTCACACACTCTAGTTAACAAAACATGTTATTTTTCTGAATCAGATAATCATCTAAAAGTAAGCTGTTTCATTTTATTCCTGTTAAAATTGGGTAAGATGCCTGGATAACTGGAAAACCTAAAATGGTGATTACCCATTTCTGACCATAAAATTGCTAGATCTTTATTAACTAGCTGTGGTTTACCACAGAACATTCATCCAACATATCTTTCTGGAGTATATTTATACGGTAAGCATTTTTTGACTGATAGACCATTTAGAAATAGATTGGAGTATTCAATACTTAGTAGAATTTCTACAGAATATTATAAATATTATATTAAATTAGCTATAAAATAAATACATGTATGGTTACAGACTCAATTACTAAGACAATGATTAATTTGTTTTAACCCTTGGATAATTAAATCATGACATAATTACCATTATATAACAGCCAAGGAAATTTCTTATGAATTCCTTTTCCCTAAACCAATATTCTCCTTACCTCACACAAAAGAATTTAAAAACCTGAACCTAAGTCATCATTTTAGTTAACTATTATCTTCACAAAACATATTTTGGAAACTTGAAAAGCAATCATAAACAATAGGGGAAGATTGTTTACTAAAACAATACAACACTGTTTAATAAAATTGTCAATAACATCCAGGTGACCCAAGGTCAGTAAAATGTGAATCACTCTAAATCTTTTCCCCAGATGCATCTTACACATTCTTAGAATACAAAGATTGTGTTTTGTTTTATTTTATTTTTTGTTCCGTGTTTCAGTAATAATGGATCATTTTCTGGCTTTAAGGTTACCATTATTTGTTAAACAATTTCTTTTGGGCATCAATATTTCACAGACTTTTTCGACTTGAAAGTGGGTATTCTGTCATCACAATAAAGTACCTACCAGGCACCCTCTCTGGGTGCATGTGCTCATATGAGGCTGGTTTGGTTGGAATAAACAAGCAGAGACCTGTGCCCCTGACAAACCTTGCAATCTAAGTCATTAGCTTACCACTGTTAGGCCCAAGTTAATGCCTTCAGGAAACAAACTTCCATATTTGCAAAATGCAGGGTTCAATATTACTTTACCGAATCTTCACTTTGTCCAATCTATTGGCATTGCTATATATATGCGTCTTAAAAGAAACCTAGTCACATACTTGTTATCCATAGTGGGAATATTCTTTTGGCCATGAAGAGACAACCCAAAGTGATTTATACTCAAAGGACTGCCCTATAAAAACACTAACAATTTTCAAGACTTTTCTCCTATATATACATATTATTTGCAAGGGTTTGTACCCCCAAAGAATTCGAGTTTCCACTCCACAACCCCATGTTAAGAGATGATTTGAAAATGAAATGTATTAGAGGAATGTAGATCCTTAAACTCTTAGATCTAACAGAATAGTTTTCACAAACTGAATCCTTTAAACAGTGGCTACAAGCTGGATGAAGTTCCTGTTTAAGGCAACCAGGAATATTCAAAAAGGGATAGAAAATAAGTGAGGCAAAATAATACTCTTGTTGCTTTCCAGCTGGCAAGAATTGAAGGGAATAAAGCCATAATATTCTAATGATAGAGAAAGAACAGAAAGAAGCCAAATCATTCAGGAAGAATTGCCATATGGCTAGAGCTGAGAACAAATGTGGGTGTGACTTACACATTAGGCAGTTATGCAGGAGCGGTGCCATCAATAATTGCGGTCCCTACAACTGAGATCTGTAGGTTCCATTCCAAATTCTTCCTCTTTTGAGTTTATCCTTTCAAGAAGTATTTATTATTTTCTTGGAACAGAGTTAATGAGAGTCAAACGAAGTTATTTATATATAAACAATTAAAGTTGGCAACACATACTTTCAGATTGTAATGTGCAGCCAAGTGCACTACATTTTTAACAGCTGTATTTTACCATTTTTTAATCAATCTGTACTCCTAAAATAACAAGTATTCTAGAAGTGCAAAACTGATTCATTTTGACAAAGTACCCAAACTTAAGCAAATTGAAATACTACCAGTAGCTCTGTAATTAATTAAATTAATTCAGCTTTTAAAATAAATTAACTTTGAAAATAAATCTTTATTAAATCACCTGGGATTTGAAATCCAAATATTGGGTATTGATAAATAAAGATACTTTTATTATAGCTTACCTGATGAAGTTTCTTTTTTTATATATAGCTATATATGTATACATCTAAAGCTGTTTTTCCTTTAAAGTGAAAGAATATTACTATGAGAAAATAAGCTTCTAATTTAATAAAGTTCATAAGCTTCTTGTTTTTCTTTTTAAGGTATTTTTTCAACTTTTTTTTTAATCTGTTTTTTTGGGGAACGGGAGGGAACTTGCACTCATGACCTAGAGATCAAGAATCACATGCCCTACTGACTGAAGCAGCCAGGCACTTTTCTTTTTAAAATAATTGTTGAACTTTTCTCTGTAAAATATTTATTTTTATTTATTAATGAATGATGCGGTAAGATATATATACATAGATATATACATATATGAATATTTGTATATGTATATTTACATATTTTATTTATATACATATAAAGTGAGACATAATTCTTGTTGCTTATGAGGGTGATTAAACTTTTTAAATTAAAGATCATGAAGGAAATGTTAGTTTTGGTTTCCTGGGAAAGCTCCCAAACAAAATAAACACTTTCTTCTATGGTTTATTTGTGAAGGCTGGGTGAGGTTAGATAGACAATGCCTTGAGATTCCTGCCATCTCTACTGGTCAGAATACTTTTGCCACATTTTTCCTAAAATAAATGTTGCCCAAGAAGGAAGACTACACATTTTGTAATTCAATAGACCAAGATTAAATGAATGCATAATAATAATGATAATGACAATGGTTGTAGCAGTGGCTAACGTTTATTGAATACTTATTATGTGCCAGGTACTTTTTAAAATGTATTTCATGAAAAAAAATGCATTTAAACCTCACACAGGTGCTATGACATGGGTACCATTGTTGTGGTGATCATATATATGAGGAAACTGAAACAAAGAAAAATTAAGTAACTTTGTCCAGGTAATATGGCTAGTAAGTTTCAATGTGTCTAGTAGGCTTCAAAACCCGGAATCTGGTGTCCCTGCTCTTAAGAACTGATAACACTGCCTTCTCCATAGAACTATAATAAATTTGCTAATTAACAAGGCTAGGATAGATATTCTTCCCAATCGGAACATAGCTTGATTTTATAGTAGAATAAACATGTTTAGCGTTTATTGTTATGCATTCAGTCTTAAGATAACTTTTGGTTCAATTCAATATAATTATGACTCAGTTTTAGGAAATAAAAAGACAGATAAAAGGAGCAAATTTGCAGCTCTGAGTACCAGTTTCTAATTTTCGGAAAAAGATCTAGTAGAAAAGAAAACAAAGAAGAAGAAAGCAAGTAGATAAGAATGTTAACATTCCCGTGAAGTACACAGGCTTGGGTTTTTTTAAACTTTCCTGTATTTGGGGGAAACAATGTAAACCAAGAAAAACAAAGCCAAGACTAGTGGGCAAAGAATGTTTTCCTTATGCAGGCTGCACGCAGAAGCAAATTTTCACCCCCAAAAATGTGAGTCTTTGGAAGACCCTCCAAGAAGCCATTGAACTTCTGCCAATAAATATCCCTCAACACTCTGGAATAAACAAGAGCATCTGGCACTACTCTGTGTGAGCTGTCACCTTTACTCTGCCTGTTCATAGACTTTCTGGAAAAGAAGGTGATGCTTCCATCTGGTCACAGCAGCAAAGAAAGCAGAAAGCACTGAAGCGCTTCCACTGAGAATCTGAGACTAAATCCTACAAGGTTCTGTAATCCGACGGGGGAAAAGAGAGCATTGGATTCTTCTCATAAGGAATAGTCCCCAGTCTAACCCCTAGAAATAAAGTACTTGAGTGGCTACAGAGGGTTATAACAATTTTCTCACTTTCATATAGGATCGGATTATTCAAATTCGTAAATTTTTAAATTTGTGATTTTCTTCTTAGTAGTAATATAAAGACTTTTGAAGTGTTCTGAGGACTGCTAGGTAACCAGCTGTATTGGCTTCTTTCGGACCACTGAAGCTTTAGGATTTTTCTTTTAAAAATTCATTAAAATAAGTTAAAACTAAATAAAATGGATAAATAGATGATGGATACATGAATAAATAAAAAAGAAGGAAAAGGAAGGTTGGCAGAGAATAAAGTAATTTTAACCTTAAAATTAAACTCTACTTTGGCAGTGGGAAGGATATTTAAGAGTAATATTTAAGATTTGAGATCGCTAGTCGTTATTTCTGGGAATGGCATATTGAAAGGGTTTACTTCGTGTGAGGGAATATAACTCCCATCTGGAGTTATGTGTTTGCTGACTCAAAAACCTAACCATGTTTCCTAGAACAATAGCCATATGTTAGGGCTGCTTTTTTTTCCCTTCCATTTCTACCCACTTCCTTTAGACCAAGCATTCTTAAATTTTGGCCTTTGGGCTTTCTGAAATTCTATGCAAAATTTGCATGAGGGTGTGTACACAGTGTGTGTGTGTGTGTGTGTGTGTGTGTGTTCATTTTTCCTCAGGAAGGGTCCAAAACTTTATAAGACACCAAAGATTTTAAAAAATATTACTTTAGATTCTTTCCAATCACTTGGTTCCTTGACCTGAAATAGAAAATTTCTTTCTTTGCACTACACCTAGAAATACCCTGTACGTGCTTTACTAAAGGCTTAATGAAGAAAAAAGATGTTTATATTAAAGACGGCAATGTTACAGTTATAGACTTAACAAACTCAAGTGTATTTGCTTAAGCTAATTTCAAAGAGCTGTTTCGTGTGTGTGTGTGTGTGTGTGTGTGTGTGTGTGTGTGTGCGTGTGTGTGTGTGTGTGTGTGTGTATGAAGGTACTAGATTTCAGCTGAATTTTTATGATAATAAATTCAATTTTATAAAGGTAATAGGCTTAAGGGAAAACAAGTTGAGATGCCCTGGTAAAACTTTCATGTCATAGTCTCAACATGTCAGTTATATTATCTTCAGCAAAGTATGGAAGTGGGAAAAATAGAAGTAGAGAACTATTCTCTTTCTACTTAATTTCCAAGAGTCATTCCTGTTAGTGCTTTCAAAATCTCAGTGTCAAAAATTAAGAAAATAATATACCTGACTAGGAGCCAGGGAATCCATTTTATTTTTGCACAAGCGCTGTCACTAACCGGACATATAATCAATCTAGGACATATCACTTAGGTTTTCCTAGTTCTCATCTAACATGGAAAAGTGTGAGTGATTTTTGAAAGTTTTTCTAGTTATCTCATTTTATGACTTAATAATAACAATCATGGTCCCTTAATCATTGTATTTTATAATTTTCAAAAGTCCCAATATTCATTAGTGCATTTGATATTTCTGACCACTTTTTTAAAATAGGGCGGAGAGTTAAAATATTTTTAATGAATAAGTGTGATGCTTAAAGGAGTGAAAAGCAGGACAAAAACCTGAGACTTGAACTTTCTTGCTTCGGGACCTATTCCTTTACATTCTTTTGACTCTCCTTTGACTTTCTAACCCTTTGATTTAAACTACATTATAATAAATAGTAGTTACATACATCCTGCTTGCTTGCATTTATATATGTAAGTCGATAGTTTATTTGCTCTAATGAAAAGGAATAATTTCCTTCTTAAATATCAAATATTTCTTTGGAGTCATTCTTCTTGTTCATGAAATATGTTCTTTGGAATTCACTAAGTGGAAGTCTAGTGTTCATATATTTTGCTTTTGTTTGTCTGAAATTTGTTCATTTCGCCTTTGCTCTTTCTGAAATCTCAATTGTGTATCCAAATACATTTTAAAAATATGTTTTAATAGCTCATATCAAAAACATATAAACTTTCTACTATTCCAGAAACCTTACTCATGTGTTGTTTGAGTCCTCCAAGGGTAAACTCTATTCTGCTTTTTAAAACTGTAATTGTGTTGGGGCGCCTGGGTGGCGCAGTCGGTTAAGCGTCCGACTTCAGCCAGGTCATGATCTCGCGGTCTGTGAGTTCGAGCCCCGCGTCGGGCTCTGGGCTGATGGCTCGGAGCCTGGAGCCTGTTTCCGATTCTGTGTCTCCCTCTCTCTCTGCCCCTCCCCCGTTCATGCTCTGTCTCTCTCTGTCCCAAAAATAAATTAAAAATGTTGAAAAAAAAATTAAAAAAAAAACTGTAAATGTGATTACTTTTGAAATTTATATATATAGTAGGTACACTTTGTCCTTGATTCCTTTCACTAAACATTATGTCTATGGAATTAATCTATGCATTTCATTGTAATTGTAATTATCCCCATTCATTGCTATGTAGTAATTTGTTGCATAAATATAACAATTTTTAGCTTCTGTTGTTGAGGTAATGTAGGTGGTTTCTAGTTTTGGATAATTATAAGTAAATCTACTATGAACATTCATGTACACTTTTTTGTACACTTATTTATATTGGATATATGTTCAGGAGTTGAATTGCTGGGTTATAGTTTACATGTAAGGAATATTTTGGTTGATTCTACCAAAGCATTTCTAAAATATTTCTACCAATTTAAAATTCCACAGGAAATGTAAGCCTTTCAATTGATCTATAGCCTCACCAAAACTTTGAATATTCAGGCCTTATTAATTTTAGCTATTCTAGTGGATGAGCAACAGTATTTCATTGTGGATTTAATTTGTTTTTCTCTGATGACTATTTTTCATATGCGTATTGTCTTTTATATTATCTTTTTGAAGTGCCTATCCAATCTTTGTCCATTTAAAAATTGGATTTTGGGGTGCCTGGGTGGCTCAGTCAGTTAAGCCTCTAATTCTTGATTTCAGCTCAGGCCATGATGTCACAGTGGTGAGATCAAGCCTCACACTGGGCATGGAGACTGCTTGGGATTCTGTCTCTTCCTCTCCCTCTGCCAATCTCCCACTCGTGCCTGTCAATCTCATACAAAAAATTGGATTGTTGATATTTTCATTGATTTATAGTAATTCTTTATATACTATGGACATAAGTCCTTTACCATCTGTAAGTATTGCAAATAGTTCTACTTAATATTTGATCTATTACCTTTGTTAAAATACCTTTGGATCATCCTGACATTTATCTTTCAATTTCCTCTTTCTTTCTTTAGTAATTTCCAATAGTTTGTTTAAATTATCAATTGAGAATTCTTGTTATAGTTATATATTTTGTAATTCTAGAGGTTTTTTTCTTCTTTCTTTTTCTTTTTCAAATGTATCTTATGTCTTGGTTTGCTCAGGTTGCCATAACAAAATATCATAGACTAGGTGGCTTAAACAATAGAAATCTATTCCTTTACAGTTCTACAGGCTGGAGAGTCCAAGACGAGCTTCCAGAAGAGTTAATTTTCTGGTAAGAACTCTCTTCCTGGCTGGCAGACGGCCACCTTATTTGTGTCCTCCCATGGCCTTCCCTCTGTGCATTTGATGGAGAACCCTATCTCCAAATACCATTACCATGAGAGTTAGGACTTCAACATATTTCAATTGGGAGGGACACAATTCAATCTGTAGCATCTTGTTAATTTTAAGTTTCTTGTTGTGTGTTCGTTTTTGTCAGTTTGTTTTATTTTCTTAAATAATCCATAGATGTTTGTTTTTGTTTTATACATCTGATCATTGCAGTATCTCAAGACCTTTGAATATAAATCTGTCTGTTTCCTACTGACTTTCTATTATAGAGTTGTTTTCTTGTGTGTTTGATGATCTTTGGTTATAAGTTTATATTTCAATAATTTTATGGGAACACTGGGAGCCTAATTTGAGAATATTTTCCTCTAGTAAGGATCCATGCTTATTTTCACCATTGAAGAGCTTCCCTTATCTAAGACCATGTCAGCTCACTTTCATTTTTCTAGCTTAATAGAGGAGTGTTAAGGTCAGTACTACAACCTGCAGCTGATATTCGTATGTATCTCCATGAAACTGTGCATTTGAAGTGTGCTTACATTTGTTGTTGCTAATGGAGTAAAAGATTCCAAAATCTCCTTTCTTTTACTTTCTTTGAGCCTAGCAATGCCATAAAGGATCTAGTTTATCTAAAATTAGGTTAATATTTAGTAGAGATGCTTTGGAATATATGTCATCCCATATTATTAGAATGTAAAATTTAGGACTCCCTATATCTTGCAAATTCTAGATGCTGCTCATACTATCTCATAAACCTAAACCCCATGGTTGAAATCAAACCTGAGCGCTAATAATATTCTATCTGATTCAACTTAGTTCCCCGGGAATCCAAAAATATATATCTGAAACACAACAAATGCATTTGTCCTACTAGCTTTACTTTGAAGGAATATCTTGAAGACAAGGTCAAGACTTGTACTAAAAGAAAAAAGGTTACGTCTTCGTAATATTGAAGTTGATCAAAGAAGAGCATTCATACCCAATAGCTATGAGTAAGCAGAGGCAAATGTGCTAATTAAAATCTCTATCTGTTCATTATATATATATTTTTAAAATTGCATAGTTATCCAAGCTATGTACAGACATTTTAGAGAAAGTCACAAAAAAAATCTTTGAGAAACATAGCTTCTTATCTATGGCATATGGCAAACTTTCACACTGTTGGTCATATGGAGATCATCAGTTTTCATGTCAGATTTAGATTCAGGAATGGTTTTAACTTATACAGAATGAAGTACATAGTCTTACAGGGTTGCAAGGATTAAAATAAAATTATTATCTTTCAAAAAACTAAGGCAACAATTTGCTAAGTAGTTATGTAATAACTGGAAGTGGTTAAGTATGTTGAAAAATACTATCTCATATAGTAGTAGGAGGAGGCTTGACCCTATGGTAATTGGCTGAGATTATGGCTACTGTTATGTGGTAGGTTCTTTTTTTAAGGCATGTTTGGTATTTACAATATAATTAATGTTGAATTGTTGCTTCATATTAATTTCTGTATTAAAATTGAAAAGACAATTTAAAGTATAAAGCAAAAATCACACGTATTTTTAAGAAAGTATCTTAACTGAAAATTACAGAATGGGTTTTCCTCTAAAACTTAGAGAAAATCAATATGTTGACTTGGAGAACTTGACTGAAACCAGTCATTTTAGAAAAAAAACAAAATGTGTTAGAATTAAATCTTGTTCAAACTTCCATCTTAAAAATTTTATCTTCTCACTTTGAAATAATTTCTAATTTACAGAAAATTTGTAAGAGTGTTACTGAGAAAGGCTATATACTTTTTATATAGAGTCCCAAATTTTGAATTTTTGCCTCATTTGCTTTTCATCTTTTCTGTATGCATATATATTTTTCTAACCATTTCTAACCATTTGAGAATTTTTCTATACATCAGAACTCTTAACCCCTTAATACTTCAGCATATATTTCCCAAGAAAAGTGTATTCCCTTACATAAGCACAGTACAGTTATCAAATTTGGAAAGTTTTACAGTGATGTAAAACCTTAAATTATCATTATATTCAATTGTCTGTTGACTCACATACACCTATAGTGTACGGAGATTCAGGATTTCTGTTGCTTATCTCTTTAGTTTCCTTTAATATGGAACAGATTATCAGTCTTTCTCTTTTAGGCTTGACATTTTTGAGCAATACAGGTTATTTTGTAGACTATTTCTCAGTTTAGGACTGTAGGATTTTTCCTCATGTTTAGATTCAGATTATGCATCCTGAATTATAGTACTTTATAAGTGATAGTGTATTCTTTCCAGGACACCATTCCAAAAAGCAATTAGTATATGTGCCTCATTGGTGATGTTATTGTTTTGTCTTATTATTTTATTAAGGTATAATTTGCATATAATAACGTTAACACCTGTGTACATATATTAGGACACATGTACATGTATGATGTGTAATCACATCAGAATCAAGATATAGAACATTTCCATCACCTCAAAAAGTTTCTTTGTGCCTCTTTCTTGCCAGCTTCTCTCCCTTCTCAGGGCCTAACTAGCAACTACTGATTGGCTTTTTATGTCTATAATTAGTATTGGCTATTTGAGGATTGTTAAAAAAATAGAATCATACAGTATATCATGTTTTGTGTCTGGCTTCCTTTACATAACCCGATGGTTTGAGATTCATCCATGATGTTTTATTATCAGTAACACATTGATTTTTAATGCTGAGTAGTATTATACTGTATGAAATAATCTGTTTATCCTTTCAACTATTGATGGATATGTGGCTTGTTTCTATTTCAGGATTTATAAATAAAGCTTGTAGCTTCTATAATCAGCATGTATAAGCCTTTGTATTGGCTTTTATTTTGAATGTCTACCTAGCAGTAGAATGACTGAATCATATGGTTGCTGTATTTTAAATTTTTAAGATATTACCAAGCTGTTTTCCAAAGTGCTCATAAAATCATATATTCGCATAAATGGATGAAAGTGGCACTCACAACTTATCCTTGCCAATCCTTTGTATTATTAGTATATGTATATTTTTAAAATTTTGTCCATGTTAATTGATGTGTGTTGGTATTTTAATTTGGTTTCAATTTACATTTCCTTGCTGACTAATGATGTTGAGCATCTTTTCATGTGTTTATTGGCCATGCATATATCTAATTCTATGAAGTGTCTGATCAAATACTTTCCTCATTTCATAATTAGGCTATGTGTTTTCTTATTACTGAATTGTATGAGTACTTGATATAATCTGGATACAAGGATACAAGTACTTTGTCTAGGTATGTAATTTGCAAATATACTCTCAAGAGTTTTTTTTTTTTTTCATTTTCATTTTCTTTGAAGTTTATTTTGAAGAGCAGAAGTTTTTAATTTTCAAGAAGCTTAATGAATTATGCTTTTCTTTTTTGGGTTCCGTTTGTATCTTAATGAAAAATCTTTGCCCAAAGTCACAAATATTTTCTCCTATTTTTTTCTTACAGATGGTTTTCCTAGAAATATATCAAGTAAATTCCTTTGTTTATTTATTCATTAGTGCCATGTGATTTTAATTATAGAGATTTTATAGTATATTTTAACACCTGGTAGAAATGGGCTTCTCTAATAATTCTTTGCAGTTTTCCTATTTCTGAATGTTTCTTTTTCCATATGAATTTTATTATAAACTTGTTTAGTTTCATTGATATTTTTATTAGAATTGCATTAAACTTATAATGACTTAGAGAGAACTGACATCTTTATAATGTTGGTATAGTCTAACCAAGAACAATGGAGGTCTTTCTCTTTTTTCAAGTCAGCTTCTTGTGTCTTCAGGAGTATCTTAGAGCTATCTGTATAAATTTTAAATATTTATTAGGATTATTGTTTATTTTATTTTATTTTATTTTATTTTATTTTATTTTATTTTATGAGAGCACAAGCAGCAAAGAGGGGTATGAAGGAGAGAGAGAGAGAGAGAGAGAGAGAGAGAGAGAGAATCTTAAGCAGGCTCCATGTTCAGCACAGACCTGACAAAGGGCTTGATCCCACAACACTAGGATCATGACCTGAGATGAAACCAAAAGATGGATGCTCAACTGACTAAGCCATGAAAGTGCCTCTGTTTGTTATTTTAAATGGGATTTCTGTCATCTTTATATATTCTAAGTGGTTATTATTTGAGTATACATATGCTATTGATTTTTGTAGGCTATTTTTTTTGTAAATTCTGCTATTATGCTGCATATTTTACTGTTTGAATTAGTTTTATCATTGGTTCTCTAGTATTTTAGGTATGCCATCATGTCACCTGGAAAGAGTTTCATTTCTTTATTTCCAATTCCTAAGTCTCTTGTTTCTTTTCCTACTTTTAAATCACATTGGTTATTACCTCTATAAAAAATTGATTGGGGCGCCTGGGTGGCTCAATCGGTTAAGTGTCCAACTTCAGCTCAGGTCATGATCTGGCAGTTCGTGGGTTTGAGCCCCACATTGGGCTCTGTGCTGACAGCTCAGACCCTGGAGCCTGCTTCCTATTCTGTGTCTCCCTCTCTCTCTGCCCTTCTCCCACTCACACTGTGTCTTTCTGTCTCTTACAAATGAATAAAATTTTTTAAAATTAAAAAAAAAATTATGAATAGTGGATATAGTACACATCCTTGACTTTTCCTAACCAGAGTGAAAAGATTTCTAGTGTTTCTTATTACATAGAATGGACCATAGACTTTATCACTTAATAAAAAAGTTATGCATTCTTATTTTCTCAAAAGTGTCTAATAACAATGAGTGTTGAATTTTGCTATAAGCATTTTCTATATCTATGAAGATAACCATATAATTTTTCTTTTTACACCTGTTAATACAGTGAATTTATTTTAATAGATTTTCTAATGTTAGGTCATAGTTTCATCAGCGGTAAAGAATCCTAATAAATTATGGCTCTTTTTCTTTCAGTGGTTTTGTAGTCTATTTGCTAACATTTTATTTAGAATGTTTGTACCAATATTCATAAGTTATATTAATTCATAATTTTTGTTCTATTTTTATCAAGATTAGCTGTATGTATTATACTTGCTTCATGAAAAGAATTTGGAATTTTTCCTTCATTTTTAATACTCTGAAATGATTTATATAGTTCTGGGACTATCTACCAAGTCTTAGTTCTGAGTTCAAAAATGTAGTACTTAGAGTCTGACATTCTCTGGGGCTGATTTTTCCCCAGTATTTTCTAAGTATCTCCCTCTCCTCCTTTTTAAAAAATTTTTAATGTTTTATTTTAATTTGAGAGAGAGAAAGAGAGCATGAGCAGAGGAGGAGCAGAAAGAGAGGGAGACACAGAAACTGAAATAGGCTCCAGGTTCTGAGCTGCCAGCACAGAGCCCAATGTAGGGCTCAAACTCATGAACTGTAAGATCATGACCTGAGCTGAAGTTGGACGTTTGACTGACTGAGCCACCCAGGCATCCCTCCCCTCTTCTCTTTTGTGTGGATTATCTAAGTCCCATCTCTTCTGCTATGAACTCAAAGTCTTGTAGTAGCAGCCAGAGTTTTCAGTAGTAACTCTGTTGGAATTTGGGGTTTATCCTCTACTTACAAGTAATTTGAAGTACTTGATATTTCTTGGCCCCTAATAATGATGAATGGTCAGGTGTGGTTTTATTTGCATTTCTTGTTGATCCAAGGTTCTTTATTTTGTCAGATGGGGAATGATTCAAATTCAGTAAACCACCATTATCCTCCAGACATTAAAACAAACAAACAAAAAAGCAAACAAACAACAACAACAAAAACTTAAATAACAGGGATGCCTAGGTGACTCAGTGGGCTGAGTGTTTGACTCTTGATTTCAGCTCTCATGATCCCAGGATTGTGGGATTGAGCCCCACGTCAGGCTCTGTGCTGAGCTGTGAGCCGGCTTAAAATTCTGTCTCTCCATCTGTCCCTGTTCCCTACTCACATGCTGTCTCTCTCTCTCTCTCAAAATAAAAATAAATTAATTGAATTATTTAAAAATTAATGAATAGATAACTCTATACATACATTCAAAGAAATTTTTTAATTAATTTATTTTTATTTAAATTCAAGTTAGTTAACATACAGTGTAGCCTTGGTTTCAGGAGTGGATCCCAGTGATTCATTTCTTTTTTTTTAATTAATTTTGTTTAATGTTTATTTATTTTTGGCAGAGAGAGAGAGACAGAGCATGAGTGGGGAAAGGGCAGAGAAGAGAGGGAGACACACAATCTGAAGCAGGCTCCAGGCTCTGAGCTGTCAGCACAGAGCCCAACGTGGGGCTTGAACTCACAGACTGGGAGATCATAACTTGAGCTGAAGTTGGACACTCAACTGACTTGAGCTACCCACGTGCCCCACCAGTGATTCATTTCTTACCTATGACATCCCAGTATTCATTCTTACATATGCTCATCCTAAAAAAAAAACAAAAAAAACAAAAAAAAACTCCCCGTTTAATCCTATCACCCATTTAACCCATCCTTCCATTCATCTCCTTTCCAGCAATCCTCAGTTTGTTCTCTGTATTTAAGAGTTGTTATGGTTTGCCTCCCTCTCTGTTTTTATCTTATTTTTCCTTCCCTTTCCTTATATTCATCTGTTGTGTTTCTCAATTTCTATGCATGAGTGAAATCATATAATATCTGTCTTTCTCTGACTGACTTATTTCACTTATCATAATACCCTCTATTTCCATCCACATTGTTGCATATGGCAAGGTTTCATTCTTTTTCATTGTCGAGTAGTATTCCATTGTATATATACCACATCTTCTTTATCCATTCATCAGTCGAAGGACATTTGGGTTTTTTCCATAATTTGGCTATGGTTGATAGGGCTGCTACAAACATTGTAGTGCATATGCCCCTTCAACTCAGCAATTTTTGTATCCTTTGGATCAATACCTAGTAGTGCAATTGCTGAGTCATAGGGTAGTTGTATTTTTATTTTTTGAGGAAACTCCATACTGTTTTCCAGAGTGGCTGCACCAGTTTGCATTCCCATCAACAATACAAAATGGTTCCCCTTTCTCTGCATCCTTGCCAACATCTATTTTTTCTGAGTTGTTAATTTTAGTCATTCTCACAGGTATGAGGTAGTATTTCCTGATGATGAGTGATGTTGAGCACCTTTTCAAATGTCTGTTAGATACCTAGATGTCTTCTTTGGAAAAATGTCTGTTCATGTCTTCTGCCCATTTCTTCACTGGGTTATTTGTTTTTTGGGTGTTGAGTTTGGTAATTTTTTATAGATTTTGGGAACTCACCCTTTATCCAATATGTCATTTACAAATATCTTCTCCCATCCTGTTCATTGTCTTTTAGTTTCGTTGCTTGTTTCCCTTGCTGTGCAGAAGTTTTTATCTTGATGAGGTCCCAATAGTTCATTTTTGCTTTAATTTCCCCTGCCTCTGGAGACATGTCCAGTAAGAAGCTCCTGTGGCTGAGGTCAAAGACGTTGTTGCCTGTTTGTCCTGTAGGATTTTGATGCTTTACTCTCTCACATTTAGGCCTTTCATCCATTTTGAATTTATTTTTGTGTACGGTGTAAGAAAGTGGTCCAGTTTCATTATTCTGCATGTCACTGCCCAGTTCTCCCAGCACCATTTGCTGAAGAAACTGTCTTTGTTCCATTGTATACTCTTTCCTGCTTTGTCGAAGATTAGTTGGCCATATATTTGCAGGTCTATTTCTGGGTTCTCTGTTTTATTCCTTTGATCTATGTGTCGTTTTTTGTGCCAATACCATTCTGTTTTGATTATTACAGCTTTGCAGTATAACTTAAAGTCTGGAATTGTGATACCTCCAGCTTTGGTTTTCTTTTTCAACATTACTTTGGCTATTTAGGGTCTTTTCTGATTCCATACAAATTTTAGGATTGTTTGTTCTAGCTCTGTGAAGAATGTTGGTGTTATTTTTATAAGGATTGTACTGAATGTGTAGATTGCTTTGGGTAGTATCTGGATGTCCACTCTCACCACAGTTGTTCAACATAGTACTGGAAGTCCTAGCCTCAGCAATCAAACAACAAGAAGAAATAGAAGGCATCCAAATGCAAGGAAGAAGTCAAACTTTTACTCTTTGCAGATAACATGATATTGTACATGGAAAACCTGAAAGATTCCACCAAAAAACTACTAGGGTTGATACATGAATTCAGCAAAGTTACAGGATATAAAATCAATGTACGGAAATTAGTTGTATTTCTTTACACCAATAATGAAGTAACAGAAAGAGATATTAAGGAATCAGTCCCATTTATAATTGCACCAAAATCATAATATACCTAGGAATAAACCTAACCAAAGAGGTAAAAGATCTGTATGCTGAAAACTATAGAAATATTATGAAAGAAAATGAAGAAGGCATAAAGAAATAGGAAAACATTCCATGCTCATGGATGAGAAGAATAAATTTATTGTTTAAAAAGAAGAGTATTTTTAATAATTATAAAATCTGCTTGGAATTTATTAACTCACTAAACTTGTTTAATATGTTGCTTAAAGTTCCCTATACATGATAAATGTAATGGAAAAAAATGGGAAATCTGAGTTTATCAACATGATAATATTATTCTGCTTTTTATTTAAGAACACACTCATGTGTCAGATTTTCAGATTTCATTTTGGCTATCACAGTCATAAATTCTGAAATAAGTTACCCATGTCAATAGTCTTTCATTGCTGTATTTAGATACTTGGGGGGGGGGGGGGAAATCCTGTTGTTTTCAAGTTAAATTTTAATAGAAGATCCTGAATATTTATTCTGATATATATTTAGGAACTGATCAGGCATTCTTCATGCCAATTAAAATATGAATAATTATTGCTTGGGTTTAAGATTTAACTTTCAGGGATAAAATTACAATTTTTATATTATCTTCTTGCTTTTGGAGAAAATATAGTTTTTATAAACATGTTTATTAATATTCAACTAAATGTCTACTATTATGTTACATTTACCATTGCTGATGCTAACTGTGATAGAATCAAAATGGTCACAATTTACTGAAATCTACTCTTTTGAGTTGTGGATATATTGGAATATATATTTCAAGGGGGAGCCCTTGAGTTTGGACTGACTTGAATTGAACAATACAATGAGACAAAAGTGGCATTATGTGACTTCTGAGGAATACTTTAAGAAGCCTTATAGTTTTTACCTTGTCCTTCTAAGATGCTGCTATCCTATATCTTGTAGGACATATGAATGAGTATATCCAGAATCCAACAGCCCTTAATTAGCTTGTCTCTTAACTGCAACTGTATAAGTGATCTAAGAAAGTTCTGCCTAGGCACCACCCCACTAAGCCCAGCCCATATTGAATACACATGTAAATAAATTGTTGTTTTTGACCACTAAGTTTTGGGGTGATTGAATATGCAGCAATAAAAGACTGATCACTGATATAGTATTGAGAAGAAAATAATAATCATTTTGCTGGTTTTTCCTTAGAAGTGTTTTTTAGTAGGTCTTTAAAAAAATACCTGAAAAAGCCCAATGGAAAATTTCAGCATGTACCAAAGAATGTTGAGGTTAAAGATAAATTTTACATTAGCATAGAATTTTGAAAAGGTCTATAAACTGTATTGGCTAAGTAACTTTAAAAAGGTAAGTTTATTTACTTTCTTATATTAAGGACAACAAATGGTTTATATAGAAAAAAAATAGCCACACTGGTAACCAAAGATATGTGAATTAATGCATGAAAATATGCTTTTGCTATTACTACAGATTAAACAAAATAATGATAACCTGTATTCACTATAGTACAACTTACAGAGATTCAGTCACTGTCAAAAACTGAGTTTAAAATCAGACAACTTAGTCTTTTACCCAACTAAACAATTAAATTTTATAAATGCATATGCACTCTTTTGATGTATTTAATTGCTCTAAACTTTATGATAGATGAAAGTATGAGTATTTTAACTTGGCGATTGCATCTCACTATTCTTGTACGAATTGAATATAGGCTTGAAAAACACTTCTAGGAATGAATTGACATCAGGAAGTGAAAATCTACATTATTCCAAATAAAAATAGTAAACATCAAAAATGAGAAGGCTATCATAATTATCTAAGAAAAAGTCTGTTTTGATCCATACTGTTGATGGACAGATAGTTGCTACACTGTTGGTAGCCCATGTACCAAGTTAAGTGCTTTAATTTCATTAATCTCTCAAAATGGCAAAATGATAACATGGTCAAACCTTAAATATTATAGCACCAAGTAAGAGTGGATAATCCTGTCCATATGCATATTCTTTGTTAAAATAAAAAATAAAGAAAAGGAGCATGAGGCCAGATGTACTCATTTTATTTGTTAATGTAATGGTGATAGGAGGACCATTCAATGCTGCTTATCTCCTTCCCAAAGTCATATTTCATGTTACCTGAGATTCAGTCGGCCATAACTTTGTTTTCTTATTGAAGAAGATCAAGAACTTCTGTTTGATAAAAAGAACTTCAAATGTTCTTCTATGTGGGAAACAATGAGAATCACTGAAGTTCATTAAAAATATGCTGCAATGCTGAGTGGATGGAATGTTGGTTACTGATGTGGCAGGGATCCAATGACAGGAAGCCTACCTCTGAAGAGCTATGACTCAGTGTTCAAGGACAACTTCAGCAGAGACAAGGGTGATATCTTTCTTTTCTAATTGAACAAGACAGATAATTGATCATCAGAGGTGTTAGAGATGCTGTTATAATCAAAATGAATATCTATATTTGGAAGGAAAGTTTATGCTCAATAGCAGCACTTAAGGGGATAGCATATTATATCCACCCTGATTTTTATATACATCACTATCAAGAAAATGATATTTTTATATTTTCAACCTCATGAGAGCAAACATTTTGGTTGGACTCCTTGAAGTCATGATCATTAGGTTTACATTCAATAGGGTATTATTTTCAAAGCAAACATCCCAGTTGCAGACCATGCAATTTACATGTATACAGAAGCTGTCTCTTAGATCTTCTCTTTCTGTTACTTCCTCCCTGATATAACTCTGATTAAGGAAACAATGTGCAACATAACTTATTCCTCAACTCTGCTCCCCTGACTTCTAAGATATCTTATCTTTCCTCTCAGGTGATAGGACATATCATTGTAACTTTATATAATGTTTACTTAAAGTATTTGTCTTACTTTTCCTGGACATGTTTCCTACATCAGTTTTAAATGATGCAACTTGAGTATATTGTTACATCCACCACTGAGGAAAGTAGGATTCACAGGTGATGAATAAACAATGGTTAAACACAGAAACTCTCCCCCTAGGCATATCTTGGTTGCTTCTGTCAACTATCCATTCCCTGAAAAGACCACCAAAACAACGTCTTGATAAAGGAAAATAAAGTAACTAACTTGTAAATAAGATTATTGTGTATCAAACCAAGGAGGATCATTTTGTTGTTAGAGTCTTAATACTGTCTGGAGGTGGGAGGGAACAAAAACAAAATATTTATGAGGTTTTTGGCATTTGATGTAAAGTAGGTCTTTCATCAGGAAGGTCTGTTTGGGATTGGGCAAATTTTGATAATATAGAATTGTGGACACACTGAGCTCAGTGTTTTAAATCAAGTCTTGAGAAGGAAACAGTCATTTGATGAAACCAGTTGAGCTAGCTATTGTTCTAGGTCGTCTTACAAGGTGTGGCTGAGTCCTCCAATGCTCATATAAATGAACTTTCATAAAGCCCTAGTAAGATTATTTACAATTTCATCTTCCTGGGCAAGAAAATTTTGGAATAGTCAAGTCATGTTATTATCCATAATTAGCTGAGTGACTGCAGATGATTTCTCTTCTCACTTTCAGAGATCAGAAGAAATCAGTTTTTTACAAACTGTAGAGAGAAAAGTTGAAAATCAAGGTACAAGCCTGTCTGAAAGTTATGTAAAAATTTATTTCCTCTGGAAGTTTTGGACAAGCCCAGAAAAGGACTTAAATTTAACCTACTACAAAAAAAAAATCACAATCTCAAGGGCAAAGGGAAAGAAACCACTAAGCTGTGAAAACTCTTCAAAGGCCTGTATCATTTGTTCACTAAGCACTCAAGGCTATATAGCATTATTTGTTACTGACTCTGCAGACAAAAAATATATAACAAAACGTTTTCTGAGAAGGAAGCTTGTTCCAAGGTAAGACTGAGTTTAATAACCAACATTGTTCTTGGCCCAAATGTCAAAAGCTTTGTGTTCCTCTTCACTGTAATTGAACTAGCACTGAGACACATGAAAAAGGATAAAACACTTTGGAAACAAATACAGATTTTTGCTTGAATAAAATTTAAAAAAAGAAAACTGTTTTGAAAATCACAACTCATTACAGGGAAACCCCACTATAGATATGACCAGCAATAACAGAGACTTCATTTGCACATAGCTTCTCTATCCAAAAAGATTTAATTACTGAGACTATTGCAAATATTTTATAGTAGTAAAGTCTTAATTGTAATATAGTCAAATGAAATAATTAATCCTAAGTATAATATTATGGTACATTTACATGATTCCATTTATACCACTAAGACTCCTCAAGGGGCATATTTAAGAAACAACAGTATCCACATTCTGCTAAACTAATGTTTTGTTGTTGTTTTTGTTAAATGAGGTGTTTTAACTAAGAAGAAATGCTGCAGTGCAATGTAAAGAGAATTTTAGGCTGTCTAGGAAGAAGAAAATAATGAGTTGGATACTCTGGCTGAGAATCGGGGGATGCAGAGGGCAGGTACAGAGACTAGAAATGTCAAATAAGTTGTCATAGGCAGCCTGTAAGATGACCGCCAAAGATCTAAGCCTACTAGTATTCACATCCTGTGTAATCACCTCCCTTGATAGTGGGGTCATTTTAGAGCCTGACTTCTAACAGAGAGGCTACAGTAAAGCAAGATATCTCACTAAAGTGAGATATCACTTTAAAGATTAGATTATGGAAGGACTGTGGCTTCCATTTTGAGGGATCCCTCCTCTCTTTCTCCCTAATCCTTTGGTCATAGGGATACCACCTGCCATGTTGTGAAGAGCCCTAAGGAGAGACCAATATGGTTCAGAACTTATACCTCTAAACAGTAGTCAGTGAGAACCTGCCAGCAACTACATGAGTGAGCTCTGAAACAGATCCTTCCCCAGTTCAGCCTTGAGGTGACTGCAACCTTAGCCAATGTCTTAACTACAGCCTTGTGAGAGACCCTGAAACTGAGGCACTCAACTAAGCCATGTCCAGATTCTTGGCCCACAGAAACTATGAAGAAAAAAAATAATTTTCAAGTTAATTAAGGTTTTGGAGTACATTGTTATACTATAAGATGTAACTAATGCATAGGTATTTGATTAAATTTTGCTATATAGCATTTGATGTGAATTCTTTCTTCCACTCTCACAACTCCCAAATTTTACATTAAAAATCCATTCCTCCTTAATTGATTTTGGGGTATGCAATAAACAACTAAGCAATGCCTCCATATTAGTGAGACTTTCAAGAGAGGCTAAGTGCATTTAGAATATACATTTCTAAATGGTTTTTATAAATCCCAAAGAGATCTTTTAGGGACACAAAAAGGACAAAGTAGGTAGCAATGTCATTTTTGAATGAGTTGGCAAGTAAGATATGGTCTTATCTTGTATAAATCTACATCTGACCTTTTACATGCTAAAGTTTAATCAATGCCTTATGAAGGAGCAATTTCACTTACTAAATAAAATGACTCATTGAGGCAGCAGTGATTTTTCTCTTTACATCTTATAAGCAATGGTCTTAGAATGTCACAAACCTAAGGGGAATTATGATCAGCATCCTACATTTTTAAAATACAGTAACTGAGTTGTTATATTTGATAAATAAATTAAAAGCACATATATGGTAACAAATAGAGAATGTTTTGCTCTCTTTCTGAAAATAATTTATAAACAAAAAATAAAATAAAACCTATGGGCTTTTGTTAGAAAAAATTCCACAGTGTAAAACTGTATGGGAGAAAAAGCCAGCCACCCATTCCCAAGAGGTAATGAGTGGAGAGTGAAGATTGTATTTTTTTGGACACGTTCTATGCCAAGAACCATCTATGGCACTCAATAAACATTTGTCAAATGAGTATGGAAGATATTTGCTAGATTTTATTTATTTATTTATTTATTTATTTATTTATTTATTTATTTATTTATTTATTTAAAGTTTATTTATTTCTTTTAGTAATCTCTACACCCAGCACGGGGCTTGAACTCATGACACCAAGATCAAGAGTCACATGCTCTTTCAACTGAGCCAGCCAGGCACCCTTATTTGCTGGATTTTAACTGAGTTTTTATTTGAAAGTGAATGTTGTCTGAAGCTCAAAACCCATAAGAGAAGTAATTTCACATTCTTTTTTTTTAAATTTATGAAATTTAATTTCACATTCTTAAGAGAGGTTCTGGATGACCTACAGGATGTGAGATAGAGAAATTCTCCATAATTTGTGTCTAGAGGATTTAGGGTACAAAAGAGCAAGAGAACCCCTGCCTTTTGTAGGAAGGCCTGTGTCATTGTCCTCCCATACCCTGGGAAGAGGAGGGGGTTGCTTGTCCCCATCCACCATCTCACCTTCTATACCTCCTCAACACCCAATCTCACCTCCAGCCCAGTAAGGGCTTCAAGAAAACCATGAATAGTGACCAGAGGAGAAACTTATGCTTGCTGAGCCTCCTGGTTGGATGCCTGCTAAGCTTTAGGCTGTGGGACTAGAGCAGGAAAAGTTTACAGAGGTTTTGGTCAAGTTTGAACTGTTTTCCCTGGAGTTTGAGGATCTCTCAAAGAGGACTTCACACAACTCTCACCTGGAAAGCCTAAAGGAAAGAGGTTAAAGGGAGCTGCTTTGATTACAAGAAGGGAAGGTGATGGTCACTGTGGGAAAGAGAGACCCAGGGGCTCAGATCCTGGTAGAGTCAGTGTTCCCACAACATGGAAGAGAACTGAGTTGGAGACATCTTAAAGCACTGCCCTATTGTGATGTCTCTGTGACATTATGTTTACATTCCCTAGTTTAAACTTTAAGTTCATGGCCATCATTTTGTGTTGTTCTGATTTTCTTCAGGATGTCTATGAGGAAGGGCATCTCCAGGTAGCCTGTGCAGAACTAGTCAGTCCAGAGGGACTAGTGTTGCTGGGGCTTGCAGCAGGAGCAGAAGGTCAAGTCTGTGAGGTATTGTGAAGGCAGCTAAGGGAGGCTGTGTAGAGGTCAGAGAGGGGAATGAAGTGCCTTGAGAAATAGATGGAGGTGTGGAAGGTGCAGAAGATGCTCCCCAGCAGAGCACTGAACAAGGTCTTGGTGATGCACCCCACTTCCTACTGCTCCTTCTTACAGGCATCCCACACCAGCCTTCTTTTTAACATACATAGTAGATGGAGTAATCCTGTGGAAACTAAGTCAGAAAATTCCTCTCCTCAAGACCTACCATTGGTTTACCAACTTAATCAAAGTAAAACCTAAAATTTGCAATATAATTCATCCCTCCACTCTTTCTCCTTCTCTGGCCTCATTTTCTACCACACTCAGGCCACAATCTCTGTTCTTTTCACCTCTATCCTTCCTTCCCCAATTGCACTATAAATTCAATTTCTCGTTAGATAGATGATGATAGGTAGATGATAGATTTATAGGTAGGTATGTAGGTAGGTAGGTAGATAGATAGATAGATAGATAGATAGATAGATAGAGTTTTTAGCCTCTTAAGACTTATGCCCAAAATGGAACATCTGATTTCACCCACAAACATACTCCTCTTATAGTTGTCCCCTGAATTATGACTGAACATACAAAGTTCTACACAAATGTTAACTATTGGTTGCTATAATCATTTTTTTCTAGCTTAATGGGAAGGATTTCTGTATTGGTCACTGTTGCATTTCCATGTTTAGTGTAATGTCTGGTATGTTGACTCAAATATTTTTTGAACAAATGAAAATCATTTATTTGATTTTTGTATATGCAAGGTAAAAGGTTAACCTGTGATAAATTAGTAGCTATGCCTTAGGCTAATTTCAGTATATTTTGTTTTCTATTTTGAGAATACTTGTATTCATGGTTTTAAATTATGTGCTAGCATATGCATGAGCTACTTTGGGATGAAAAATATTTGTTTTGCCTTGCCATCTTGGGTGTTTGTATTAAAGAGATAGTCATTATAAACAAATTTAAGAAGAAGAAAAAGCAAAACATGACAACTTGGGTGCTGAAACAAAAAGAAAATTAACTTTGGTAAATAAACAGATGGAAGAGAACCTTGAAAAAGATATTTGTAGGATGAAGCCCAGTGGGAAATCTGAAACTGCATTTACAGTAACTTTTTTATCCCAAAGGTATAATACACATATTCCAAGTTCATTCCAATTAGCTTCTCAGCAAGGTGATGGTATGATACTATTGTGCATTACCACTGACTGGCTTATATTGTTATGAATTATATTTAGAGTTATCCTGAATAATATTTTTTTTATTTTGGCCCACATATATCCTTGCTATAAATGTCAAGACCTTCTTGACTTTTAGAATGTGATACTACTACAAGAAAATGAAGGTTCATACTACCTCATTAAGGTTGACATTGATAATCTGCCACTCACGCTTGGAAATTCTCAGAGAACAAGGAGATGGTTGAGGTTGGACTGATCCATTCTTTTCCTATCTCTTCATATTTCCCAGAAAGAAGAGTATACATTCTGAGGAATGTTTTTGTGTATCCTAAAGAATAACTAAAAAAAAAAAAAACCAACCCACAACAGAGTCTAAATGTTTATTATTCAGTATGGTAGCCCATAGCTACATAAGACTCTTTAAATTTAAATAATTCAAAATTAAACAAAATTTAAAATTCAGTTATTCAGTTATCCTAGCCACATTGCAAGTACTCAGGAACCACATGTAGCAGTGGCTACTGTATTGGACAATGTAGATATAGAATATTTTAATCTCACTGTTCTATTGGACAGTGCTGGTCTAAAACTCTAATCACAATATTCCTAATTTTTGAAGGGTATAGGAGTGTAATGTTGGAAAATACAGACTTTGGATCCAGTGCTTGAATTCTTGAGTTTGAATCCTAAATCCACTAGTTTACCAGTTTTGTGACCATTGGGCAAGTAACAATTTTTCTACACCTTAGTCTTCCTGTCTTTTGGATGGTGATGGTAACAATAACCTACCTCATAAGGTAGTTTTTGGAGATTAAATGTGTATTGTATACAAAGTATTTAGCACATAGGAAATGGCTTTTTAAAAATTGAGGTGAAATTCACATAAAATAATCATTTTTAAGTGTACAATTCAATGGCATTTACTATATTCACATTGTTGTGCAACCACGGCCTCTATCTAGTTCAAAACATTTCATTACTCCCAAATAGAACTCTATATCCATTAAGCAGTGTCTCCTATTCTCCCTTTCCTCCAGCCTCTGGAAACCACTAATCTGCTTTTTGTCTTTATAGATTTATCTGATGTAGATATTTCATATAAATGGAATCATACGATATGTGACCTTTTCTATCTGATTTATTTCACTTAGTATGGTTTTAAGGTTTATCCACATTGTAGCATGCAGCAGTCTTTATCCTTTTTTGTGCCTAAATAACATTCCATTGTATGTAAATATCTTTTCTTGTTTATCTCTTCATCCCTTAATGGACACTTGGGTCATTTCTACCTTTTGGCTACTGTGAATAGTGCTTCTATGAATGTTCCTGTACAACCATCTGGTTGAGTCTCTGATTTCAATTTTTTTCCATATATATCTAAAAGTAGAATTGCTGGAATGTATGGTAATTCTGTGTTTAACCTTTTGTTTTTTTGTTTTTTTAGTCTTTATCTATTTTTGAGAGAGAGAGACTCAGAGTGCAAAGAGGGGGAGGAACAGAGAGAGAGAGAGAGCGAGACAGAATCCGAAGCAGGCTCCAGGCTCCAAGCTGTCAGCACAGAGCCAAACGCGGGACTAGAACCCATGAACCATGAGATCACGAACTGAGCTGAAGTCAGCTGCTTAACCAACTGAGCCACCCAGGCACTCCTGTATTTAACTTTTTGAAGAAAAAGTTGTTTTCCAGAAAGCACTTTTAAACTGATATTATTTTCTCCACAAAAATCTTATTTTTAAATATTTTTTAGGTTCCTTTGTTGAAGCAAATCACAGGAGAATAATCTTCCCTAGATAGGGTCTGTTCCATTATCCTATAGCCTGTTAATTATACCCCTTTCCCTACCATGGGAGGAACCTGGCCATGAGTCCATCTTTATCCATTCACATTAAAGCTTTTCTTTTGCTTTGAGAATCTCCCTCATTTATTTACGTGATCCACCAGTAAGATCCACCAAAGTATGAATGACCAGGACTAAAGCTTGCAGCTTCTTAGATTTCTAAAAACTGTTCAACAATAGCTTACCTTGAATGGAACAAAATTTGCTTTTCACATCTATTACAAAGCCATTTCATCTAGAGCACTGGCTTTATAAGTTCAGAGGGACCTGGGTTTAAATCCCATTTCTACATTTTACAAACAGTTTGACCTTAAACAATCTACTTAACCACATTAAGCATCAATTTTCTCACATATAAAAAGAGACTATCCTTTTGGGGCACCTGGGTGACTCAGTGGTCAGTTAAGTGTCTGGCCCTTGATTTCAGCTCAGGCTGTTATCTCATGGTTCTTGGGATCAAGCCCTGCATCGGGCTCTGTGCTGACAGCATGCAGACTGCTTAGGATTCTCTCTTTCAATATCTCTTTCTTCCCCTTCCCACATCATTCTCTCTCTCTCACTCTCTTTCTCTCAAAGAAAAAGTAAACATTAAAAATTTTTTTAAAGAGACTATCCTTTAGAAAATTTTTCATTGCAAGCAACACAGATGACTGTCATTTTAAGCAGAAAATTATTATTATTATTTTTTTGGATGAACATTGAGTAGCTTAGGAAATTAAGGGAAAGGCTGGTGACTGAGGCTCAAAAAAAGTAGGAACAATTATTTATCTATTAGGCTAGTAAATATTAGGATCTTGCCCAGGTACTGTGGCTACTGAATCACTCCAAACAAGATTCAAGGCTCTAGGAGAAAAAGTCAAACTGATTTAGCTTGGGTCATGTACCCATGATTTAATTCTGTAAGGATAGAGTCCCTTAATTAACTCCTTCAAGCCTGAACTCACCCAGAGGAAAAGAAATCCTTAAAAGGCAAATGGAGGTACTTCACTTCATAGAAGTAGGAATGGCCCCTGGTTGTTAATAAGAATTAAATGAGATTATACATTTTAAGGCATTTAGAATTGTCAGTACAAAATAATACGCATATATACTTGTCATTACTCCTACTATTACTACTGCTACTATTTACATTTGTTGGATGGTTTATTGATTTGGTAGATGCCCTAGAGTGAGCTCCTTCAATGAGTAAGATTTCAGCCCAGAAATATAATGAAGGATCATAATAATCACATTCTGATGGGTGGGCTCTTAGGATAGATTTTAATGTTTATTTCCTATAAGATACATAAAATTTTAAACACACTTCTTCTATATGCGTGAACTTAGATCTCTTATCTACTGGTTGTCTAGAAAAGGAACTGGGGAAGATACAAGGCAGGGGCTTTCTCTTAAGATCTTTTGCTTCTTTCAAGTGCTGCTTTCTTCTCTAGTAAACCTGAACATGATTATTTTAACCCTTACCTTCTCTTGGCAAAATACGTTCTTTCTTTTTTTTTTTTTTTTTTTTTTTTTATTTTTGGGACAGAGAGAGACAGAGCATGAACAGGGGAGGGGCAGAGAGAGAGGGAGACACAGAATCGGAAACAGGCTCCAGGCTCCGAGCCATCGGCCCAGAGCCTGACGCGGGGCTCGAACTCACGGACCGCGAGATCGTGACCTGGCTGAAGTCGGACGCTTAACCGACTGCGCCACCCAGGCGCCCCAAAATACGTTCTTTCTGCTTGAACATATTTTAACTTTGGCTTGTTCACGATAGAGCCAACCACCTCTGGAGACCTGGATACTGGAACTGGCAACAGGTATATTGGGATCCCACCTAGAGCTCTTGTGTAATGATTGGTTAAGTTGCTGTTGGCCACAGAGATGATTAAAATAACCTCAATTGGAAATGTGTTGCCAAACTTACCTATAAATAGAAACTAGTGGCGGGTTGTAGCAAGTGTAAAAAATCTGAGGAATCCACACTGACATTTTCATCCTGGATGATAGCATCACAGACTAAATCACAATAGTTCAGTTGGTGTTTATTGTTACCTCTAGGACAGATATCTTGGAGATTGTGGAAAGCAGTCACTTCTGCTTATTTTTATTCTTGCATTAACGGCTCTGGAATCCATTAGGACTCATTACTGGATCGGAAGGTTAGTTGCTGAGAAGGGTAAGGCAGCCTAAGGGTTTTAAAAACTCAATTAGATAATTTATACTTGAAGAGAACAACTTAAATTTTCATGTAGTTTCCTCAAGGGAGACATTCCTTGTCAGTTATGGGCTCTATATCATTCATGTCCCAGCCAGGAAAGCAGAAAACATCAGGTATTTGTAAAAGAGATGATTTGATTGATATAAGGATTGGCTATACAAATGTATTTGGAAGTTGTAAAAGTAAAAAGGGTGCAGAGATACTCTAATATTACCTATAGGAAGCAGCTACTACTCCTGGGGTTGTTGGAAGAACAAAAGGGAAGAGATGAAGCTACCAGATTGCTGGAGCCTCAAAGAGCGGCTGCCACAGGGCTGGGGTGTGAAGTTCTACAGGACAACATCCAGCTGTGAGGTCAAAAGAAACCAGAGGCTACAGCATTCTTCTACTGCTGACGGAAGTGAGAGGACTTGGAAATAGGAAGAGAGCCACCTTGTCCTTTATCCAGCTTTCCAGTTTCCTGTGACGACCTCTCACTGGCAGAACCTAGCGGAAAGCCAGCCATCGAGAAAGTCTGTTATATACGATTTGGAGAATCTAAATCCTAGCATCTCACAAAAGAGTAGAGAAAGACGGACTTGGGGCTAAGAACCAAGTGTTATATAACTGGTACTGATTCTAAGCAATTTGATTTATAGGTGTGGTCATACTTGGTTGAACTGAAGGGATAGTTATAAATACTTTTTTTAAAGACAAAATTGTTACTATTCCCCAATTATCATGTTCTTGACTTATTACAAATTTAGTTTGTAACATTTACTTTCCCATTGAATTTCATTGGTGCTTTTTATTGTAAATCAAGACAATGTATCTGTGTGGGTCCATTTCTGGAATCTCATCTGTGTCTTTCAAATATTTCTCAATCTTTGTTTAAATATGACAGTTTCCATTACTGCAGCTTTAGGATTGGTCTTGGCATCTCTGTGCCCTTTACATTTTTATATAAATCTTGGAATTGGCTTTTATATTTCTACATTATTAGAGTTGGGGATTACATTTACCTTATTTAGATAGAATTTACATCCAGCAGTTTAAAGACGTTCAGTTCATAAACATGGAATATCTTCCTATTTAAACAGTGTTTTATCTATAGCTTTCAGGAAATTCTTACATATAACTTATTAATATTATTCCTAGATACTTTGCTTTTGATGACATTGTAAAGGTTATTTAATTTTTTTTTAATTATCCAATTGTTTGTTACTGGTTTATTGAAATATGATTGACAATGTATCCAGTGAAACTTACTAAATTCATTGATTAGTTCTTATAGTTTATAGATTCCTTTGTATTTTCTGAATTCACAACCATGATATTTATGTATAATGACAGTTATACTTCTTACTTTTCACTTCAGATTTCTCTGTCTCCCTCTCAGACTCTCTCTGTCTCTGTATTTCTTTTTTTTTCTTTCCTTCTTTTATCATATTCCATGAACTAAGATGTCTAATACAATGTAAAATAAAAATGATGACCACGTTCATTTTTTTCCCTCACTTTAAGGGAAAACTGTTCAATATTTGATTGTTAAGTCTGATGTTACTTGTAGGCTTTTTATAAATATTCTTTATCAAAGCTGAGAATTTAGAAGTTGTTAAATTTTATGAACACTTTCTTTATATCTAAGAAAGTCAATTCTTTTCTTCCTTTATTATGTCACTAAGGTGAATTACATTAATTATTTTTTAATGTTAAACCCAGTTTATAATACTGAAATAAACTCTACTTGGTAATGATGATTTATTTTTTTAATGTACCACTAAATTCTAATTGCCAGTACTTTGATTAATACTTTTGATTAGTACTTTTGTCATCTATGTTCATATGGGACATGGACCTGTAATTTTCTTTTCATGTAATATCCTTGACAGGTCTTGCTATTAGTAATTTACTGGACATATAAAAGGAGGTGGGAAATATTTTCTCTTTCTTTGTGTTCTGAAAGGGTTTGTGGTAGAGTGAAATTAAATTTTTTCTTCTAAAATATTTAGTAGAATTTACCAGTAAATTCATCTGGGTCTGGAGTTTTGTTTGAGAGGGGAATTTTTTCAACTACAGATGAAATATATAAAAACATTTAGCAAACATTGGGCTATTCAGTTGTTGTTTTTTTTTTCGTCTTGTGCCAGTTACATTATGTTGCATTTTCCAAGGAATTTGCTCATTTTCAAATTAGTTGTGAAATTTATTGACATAATTTATTTACAATATCATCTTATTATCTTTTTTTGCCTGTAAGTGATGAGATTTTGTCTATCATTTCTGATTTTTCTATTTTTTTCACACTTTTATCTTGATGCCTCTGATAAGGTTTTACCATTTTTTTTAAATCAGTCTACAATAGAACTATTGGCTTTGTTGCCTCTTTCCTATTTCATCTATCTCTGTTCTTATTTTCATTATTTCTGCTGATTTACTTGGATACCTTTGCTTTTATTTTTCCAGTTCTTGTTATTAAAGCTTAAATAATTAATTTTAAAGAGCTTCCTTTCCCTTCTAGTATGTGCATATAAAACTAAAAGAGAATTCCCTTTTCTGCTTTAGCAGCATGCTAAAAACATTATCATGTGTGGACTTTTTGGAGGTTTTTTTTCCCCCCACTTAAAATCCTTTCTATTTTCATTGTGATTTCATCTTTGGGAAATGGATTATCCAGACATGTGTTACTTAACTTCCAAACAGATGAGTATTTTCTAATTATCTTTTTTTTTTCATGATTTCCCCTTTAGTTCTTGGTAGTAAGAGAACATACTTCATATAATGTCAATTATTTGAACTTTATTGAGATTTGTTTTGTGACCTGGCATGCTCTTCTGGTGAATGTTTCCAGATAGAGGAGGACTGGTTTTCGGTCAAGGGTATATGAGCCACTGCCCTCCCCAGCCAGAACCTCCAACAAATAAATAAATAAATAGCTTCTATATTGTAGTTGGTTTACATGGATATCAGTGTGAATTTGTCCAGCCTTTCTAGTGGGGCTTTCTAAGTTTTCTGTAACTTCCTGAAATTTTAATCTGCTTATTTGTTTAATTTCTAAAGAAAATTTGTAAATTTCCAACTATGATTGTAGACTTATCTATTGCCCTTTTCGGTTCTACTATTATTCTCTATATATTTTGAAACTGTGTTGTCAATTATCCACACATTTAAGATTATGTTTTTCTTTTGAATTGACATTTTTATCTCTATATAATGTTGCTCTCTATTACTGGTAAGTAAATTAAATTACCTTGAATTAAGGTAAACTTTGTCTGATATTGATGTGGTCACATCAGCTTTCTTCTGGTTGATTTTTTCATAGTATATCTCTTTCTATATTTTTATTTTTGTCTATCAGTATTCTTGTATTTGTATAAACATCTCTGTTCTAAATAACATGTTGTTGTTATTGTTTTTAACCCAGACTGAACATCTTTATGTTATACTTGAGATATGTATCAATTTTTTATTGCTTCTGTAACAAATTATATCAAAGTTAGAGGCTTAAACAACACAGATTTATAATTCTATAGTTCTGTAGGATCGACAGCCAAAACAGATATCACTGAGCTAAACTCAATATGTCATAAGGTTTGTGTTCCTTTTAGGAAACTCTAGGGGATAAACTATTTTCTTGCCTTTTCCAGATTCTAGGATGTACCTACATCTGTTGTCTCATAGCCTTATTTCTCCATTCTGAGAGTTAACAATATAGCAAATTCTCTTACCTCAATTTCATCATTGCATCTCTTTCTCGGACTCTAGCTGAGAAAGGTTCTCCATTTTTAAAGGCTCATGTGATTACATTGGTCCAACCCAGATAATCAAAAATAATTTCCACATCTCAAAATCCATAATCTTAATCATGTCTTCAATATCCCCTTGGCAAAGTAAGGTAACATATTCACAGATTCCAGGAACTAGGCATAGACATCTCTGAGGACTATTATTTTGCCTACCACAGAGTATTAATTTACATTTAATGCAATTATTGACATGATGGAGTTTAAGTCAATTATTTTTATAAGTTTCTCTATTCAGTTTATATTTTAGTTGGTTTGAGCCTCTGTACTAAATATACCATAAATTAAGTGGCTTAAACAACAAACTATTTCTCACAGTTCTGGAGGTAATAAAACCCAAGATCAGAGTGCCAGCACGGTCATGTTCTTCTGAGAACACAGATTTTTGGTGTGCAGATGGCTATCTTTCATTGTATCCTCACACGGCAGAGAACAGAGAAAGAAAGATCATCTTTCTTATGTCTCTTCTTATAGGGTCATTAATCCTATTTATGAGGGATTTTTCCTCATGACTTCATTATTGCCCAAAGTCATCACCTCCAAATACCATCACTTTGGGGGTTGAGGCTTCAACATGAATTCTGAAAAGACACAAACATTCATTCCACAGCAATTTCCTAATAACTCTTGTGTTCATAATTTCTTATGGTCAGATTGGAAATATTATATTTTTAGAAAATAAATATTTTAATAAAGATTTTTATAGTTCTATTTCTTTATAGGTGAGACACATACACTCTTAAATGCCCTCTAATTTTCCTTGAAACTTATTTGCTCTTTGTTTGAAGTTTCTCAAAATTTCTTGCTTTGGATGGACAATGGGTTGTATAACTAACTCTATATGCATTCCAAAGAGGAAGTTATTTAACTGATTTCCTACTTCTACACCAGTTTTTGTTCCTAAGCCATTACATTTAGTGCTGTCTTTATTCCTTCATTCTAAATCTCCTAAAACGTTCTTAAGAATAATCTTGACTCTTCCCAGTGCATGTTTCTACCTTTCTCTGAGCAGAACAACAATTTCCTTAAATTTAGCCTTCTGTCTTCAGTTACTCCAATTTCACAATGGCTAGATTAGCCATCTGCTCCACAGTCAACGTAAAATAGCTGCCCAGCAGATAATTGCTAGAGAGTGTGACCTTAGACTCGTTTCTCAGCCATACATTAGGGAAACAGTAGTGTTGGAAGAGTTCTTGAATGTCAGCCACCTACCCATTTCTCTAAATACTGTAAGCTCTCCCCATAGATAAAACAATAGACCTACAGAGAGTTAGACACCTGGGTCACATCATTTTTGACCCTCACAAAACTGCTTTCAGTGAATTCACTTTGTCATGATGCTACTGAGTTACGCTGAAGAATGTTAAAAACAGTCTGTGAACTGTAGTGTTTCCTCCAGAGGTACGCTTGCAGACACTATTTACTGCATTTTGAGTAGTTCTGATGTGAGAAAACAAGAGACAAGAAGTATTTTCCATGAAATTGATAAGAGAAGGTCAAATATTGCTTCATGTTTTGTCATGAAAATTTAGGAAGATAAGGATCTGACAAATTGCATAACTAGAAAATAAGACATAAAGCTTACCAAAGTTTAAGGGGAAACCTTTAACATTTAATGAAAGATAGAAATTGCACCAGCCCTTTGTGAAGACTAAATTATTGATACTTAGAAGAATATAAATGCCCACCTCAAACTTTTCCTGGTTTAATTCTCAAAACTTAATGTATATAATATTTAGATCTTACTCATACTCTAGCTTTGACCTAAACGGGAAGGTGTTTGTCGTTGTTGTTGTTTTTTGGTTTTTGGGGTTTTTTTTGTTTTGTTTTTCCTTCTCTGTTGTCAATTTGGCCCCTAATATTACCAGCCCCATAAGATGTCTGCTTCACAGAGGGGAAGCTGGGAACTACATTTCCCAGAATCCCCTCTCCATCTGGTTTCTAGTTAAAGGCAGCTAATGAGAGACACTTGAAAGAAATTTGGAAAGTGAAAGCAAGGATAAATCATTAATCTCCAGAGACAGTTGTGGACAGACATGTGGGATGGTGTCAGAAGTAACATTTGAAGTAAACTTCAGGTTAACTCCTTTCTAAGAACTGGTTGCTTAGGTGCTATAATCTAGGATTGTTGGTGACAGCTTTCCTAGCCTCTGTTCCCTTAGCCCTTACAGTATTTGAGCAATCCTTTACTTTTTCCAATTTTACAACCAAATATAAACCTTTATAATTGGAATACAAAGTAGTTTCTTTTTTCTTGATGGATCCTTGACTGCAAACAACACTTCCCTTTTGTTCAAATGAAGGAGCTTACTGCTGATCTGACTTTTAAAACTCATTTCAGCAGTGGAAAATAACATTAAACAAAAAACAAACAAAATTGCAGTGAAATGCAATTGTGCCCACTTCTGCTCAAATTCTGTTACTGTTGTACTATGTCTGGATGATACCTAAGGATATGCATTTTCGTTATCTTCCCAAGATGCTTCCGATGTGATTGACCTATGATTACCATTTAAGGAAAAAACAATGTAAATCTTTGGGCTCTATTAAAATTCAACTCTTTCCTTAATGTTTTATGCCTTTTCAGTTGTTTATTCCTTCACGTAAATAAGGTGAGTCAAGGATTTTAAACAGGTTGAGAGGAGATTATAAGGAGAGGGCATTCATTATGCCCTGGGAACTTCGTGGGTAGATAAATGAAAAAGCTCAGAATTCCAGAGATTGACTTTTTAACAGTTTTTTTTTCTCAGATAAACTAAGAGAAAAAGAAGTTGGACAACTAGTAGCAAGAAAAATGAAAAAAGTGTAAGAAATAACATATTTCCCTTGGGAACTTTTAGAAGTTTTGAACTAGACTGGAGGAAAGAAGTAAATGCTTCAACCAACTGTCACTTGTCAGTGTCCATTGATTCACTGGAGTTGAGAGAGGACGAAAAGTCAAATTTAGAAAAACCCCTAGGTGAGTTATCTTTTGTCCACAATAATCCTGCATGACAAACAACCACAAAACCTCAGTGACATATGATAATAAACACTTATTTTAGCTCATGCATCAATGGATTGGCTAGGAAATCCTGCTGATTTAGGCTACACTCAACAGATCCTGACTGGCCAGGCTTATTATGCATCTGGATCATCTGGTGGACTCTCTCAGGGCCAGCTAGTCTAGAATGATCTCAGCTATCTAGGTTCTATTCTACATGGTTTCTTATCCTCCGCCAGACTAGCTGGGGTTTATTGTATTGGTTGAGTTTGGCTGAGGTAGGTGTTTGAGAGATTGGGGGGGGGGGGGAAGGGGGGTTGGAGAGAAAGGGAGGTTGGGAGGGGGAGGCAAGGCATTCTGAAGTCTATGTTCAGAACTAGAATACTTTTACTTCCATCCCCCTCACTTTTTTTTTTTTTTTTTTTTTTTTTTTTTTGCCAAATCGTGTTAAAAGGCAAAGAGGCAAAGAAATACTCCTCTTGATAGGAAAGGCTTCAAAGATGTTACAAAGAACATGGATATGAGGCAAAAGAATTAGGACCAGTTTTGTAATCAATATACTGTAGTGCAGATGGGGTTATATTCTAGAAAGGAAGTCCTGTTTAGCCTTTCTCTGCTCTTCATGTTACATTTCCCTCCCAGCAATCTGGAAAAATAATTTTTGCCATGTGTGTCACTATAATTCAATAAAATGATTTTCTTGACCAGTTAATAAAGAGGATCCCTCTGAATATTTAGGCAAGAGAAAAAAGCATCACATTTCACACATAGGCTTCAGTGTCAAGTTGACAACAGCTACAAATACCATCCTCCACCAATAATTCACGTTAGCGTCCAACTGCCAGATGATACTTAGACCCCTGAGCTATGTTACATTTTAGAAACAAGCGTAGTAAAGCATTCTTGTCTTCTAAAGAATCAAGAAAGTTTTCAGAAGATCTGGTTTCCTTAATACAGCAAAGGGTTAATAGACCATTGTAGTTTGTAGCTCTCTCAGCTTGAGCTATTTGCTGCTGTTGTTGTTTATAGTATAAATCCAGTCTTTATTCTCTCTAAGGATTTTTCTGTGGTGACATTCCTTCTCCCGAACTTCAGCAGCAAAGGGGTCATGTTAAATTAGCCCACGTTAAATTTTTTAAACATGATACTATTTATTGCTACGTTGTATATATTCAATGTCTACAGCAGCTGAACATTTAAAAACATCACCTTCTACTTCTATCAATGGGAAATCCTCCCACGTAATACAACCTTCTTTTTTGTTCTAGTTTGCATGACATCTTCCCATGTGTGGTATTGCTGACCTGTTCTTTCAATTTGGTATATTAAACGTATTAAGAAAGACATTGATGACCATACAACGAAGCACAGTAATGGCAATTATGTCTCCAGTTCTCCAAGTCTCCAATTCCCCCACCCTGCCCTATAGCTCTCAATCTGTTTTTCATCCTTCCATTATTGTTTTTCATGACATCAAAAATAATAAGAAGAAGAAATAAGCTTCACACAAAGTGACAATGCAATTGATAAATTTTAATAAATGACATCTACGATTGGTGTTTCTGTGCCAGGAGTGCAGAAAAGTCCTAAGATAAAGAAATAGGAAAACTGCTGTCATCCACAGTGACCTCACTAGGCTGTTAGGTACCTTCAAATGATGATATTTTATTTAAAAGAAAAATAGAACACATTGATGCTGTCCTTCACTCCACATCCCTAGTCACTTTCATTGAGTATTTGGCATGAGTAACAGAAATACAGAGAGAAGTAGTCACTCATGTGGTCCCACTCCTGCCCTCAGCCAGCCTCATCCTCAGAACAGACTAGATAGAGAGGCAACAGTCTGGTTTAGCTTTCATTTAGCTTCATAGTATCTCAAACTAATAAGTACCATAATTCATCAATCCATAGTGGTCCATAAAATAAAGGTGTGCCTTGTAAACAATGGTATGTTAGGTTCATTATTACATCTATCATCTCCTGTTCTCTCTCCAACATTCTCCCAGTGACATTAACTGTGAGGCACAATTGTCTCACGTCCGATGAAGGAGCTGTTAAGTGAGCTGTGCACTGATTCAGGAAAAATGCATGATGAAAAAAAATGATAGAGCAACATTTAAATTACGTATACATAAATAAATTAGCTTCTATTTAAATAGTAGATTGGATTGGAATCTAACATGTGCTTCTCTATAAAGACTGCATTTGGTGAAGACACAGTTTTGGAACGTTTCTCCGGATTTATATATAAGAGTTTCTGAAACAGCAATTCAGCCTGTCCTGTACAGTGGTACTGCCTTAGTATTTGAAGGGCTTTAGGGTAAAAGATGAATTATTCTGCGGAGTTCCATAAGCATAACTGAGAAAGATGCACGTTAGCTATGAGTAAACAGATTTTGGATCAATATGAGATGGAACTTTCTAGCTTTCCAGACACGGCAGTATGGAGTGATCTTGTGAAATTGTGAGGTCCTTATCTCTGCAGGCATTTGAAGCAGAAGCTGTCTGTGCTTCTGTCAGGGATTATGATGAGCCGATTCCTGCTTGAGTGATAAAAGTAGCACTGGAGGGACTATCCCTTCCAACCTCAGAGTCAAAGATTCTGTGGCATGACAGTAGGGAAAAGGTCATACGTTCCGTCTTTAGACAGCAAGTCCTTACTACAAAAGCCATATATTTACCGTTGTTTGAAGGAAAACAAAAGAACGCTATCAACATTTCTTTTTTGCTATATCTATCGCTGTGTTTTATATTCAAATATGGCCTCTTTTCCCCCCTCCTTACGCCCAAGGCTAACACTAAAGAGTTAAAAAGTGTTCCACTGAAGATGGGTCTTTAGAAAGAGCTGTAGGGTACTCTGTGGAAACCGCTGACTTCACTAAAATAAAAATAAAAGCAAAAACTATAACTCCGGAAATAGGAGCAACTATTGTTCAGAATACTGCCTCAATGTGGTTGGGGAAAAATTTAAAGTGTATATTACTCTGAAAAAAACTAGTAATACCAAAATATAGAAGAGTGTAACTCTAGTGGGTAATAAAATTCTCCCAAATCCTGACATGCGTTTACAGCCTCATTCACAGTTTGCCTATTTCATTTCATTCAATATAACACATGAATTGAGCTCTTATAAATCTTACCTCTCTGGCTTCTGTCCTGTTTGCATTCTTATATTCGCCCTCCGTGCCTCCATGCCCTTAGTGCCTGGTTTCCTATGTTTATCAATTGTTCAACCATGCAAACGTCTAGCATCAGATTCACTCTCTGAAACTTGTCTTATTGAATACCAATTGTTACACATTCAGATTTCAACCTGACATACTCAAGGGGAAATGTGATCCCGCTCAGTGTGGGAGAAAAGCACCTGCCTGAAGACAGCTGACCACACCCACAGATCAAATACCTTTTGTAAGCAGATGCAGAAGAGGGGAGCTAAGTCACAGGGACCAGCCCCAGAGAAGACTGGCATATGCACTCTAATGTGACTGTATTTACAGATTATGCGTACTTAGTAATCTAAATCCCTGCTAGGGGGTGAAAACTTCTATTCCGTTTTCTGTAGAATGCCCAAAGGGACAAAACACCTATTGTGAAGGGTTTGTTTGTCTTTTTGATAGCATCTATAAAAAATAAAAAACCACAATATACCTATAACAAATTTGTAATATGGATCTCTAGGTCCATTTTTCTTTCTCCTTTTTTTCCTCCTGACTTTTTACTGCTTCTTCAACATCTTGTATTGAATCTGATTGACTAAAAGATTCTTTCTAGGGTGTCTAAGCTGCAACTTCCCTGATTTTCCTCAAGGCAACACAGTCCACCATTAAGCAGATGCAAATAACTGAATTCAGCTAAATCCTCTCTATTGTACCCCAGCTACTGGTTCATCCAAAACCTTGCTTCTCTGTCTCAAGAGAGAGTGATCTAGAATCAGAATGGTTTGTTTTTTCAAACTAGGATCACAAACATGTACAGGCTAATTTACAAACCTATCCTGAAAATAAAGCGTGGGATACCAGGCACTTCTGAGCCTCCGTAGGGAAGTTTTGATGCTTATCTACTGGGTGCCCTCTTTGGGGTCCAGATTAGATGTCCTCTCAGGCACTGGTGGGTGTGAGGATGGCGGAGGCCAACCCAGGGGAGGGTAGGCTTCCTGATGGAGGTCCATAAAGGGTAGGCGTGTCTGGCTTATATTAAATTCTGAGTATATGTGCTACAGACCTGGCTCAGGATGGAACTATAGAGGGGGTTTCACTGCACTTACTAGCTCGTGAGGGCCTCCCCTGGGAGCAAGCAATGTGGATGTTGACCAAAGGTACAGTCTAGTTGCTTTGGAGCAACAGGTCATTTACCTTTTCCTTGAAAGCATTGGGGGGGGGGGGGGGGGTGTGGCCCAAGTCTGCTGATAGCAGCAGCCAGATCCCAGATTTTTTTTTAAGTTATGCATTTGGGAATCTTTGGAAATGCTGACTAGTTGTCTCATTTCTGTGGGAGTAAGTAATAGTAGCTTGGCAAGTATTAAACACTCTCAGTTAACTTTTTTTTCTCTGTGTGTCTATATAAAACTTGTTAAAATGTTTTGAATCTTGAATTACTTAAAGTTTTGAGTTTGAGCTTTTAATCTTCTATTGTCCCCCATTGATTTTACCTTAGAAATTGCTACTGGGAAGATCTGAGGTGGACATCTCTGGGGCTTTGACCCATAGCCAGCTGCTTCCTTCTCCAGGGTGTCCAACTGACCTTTCTGGGATTGGGCTCTACTAGGGAAAACGGTGGCCTGATTATTGGGGTGGGCCCTAGACCCCCCACAGCACTTTGGTAATTGGTGCTCTGTGGTGTTGAAAAGCAACTAGTCCATATCTCTGGGCATTCTACATTTGGAGAAGAGCTTGAAGACTTCCTTGGGTGCACATTGGGAAGAGGTTACAGGGGACCGTTAATCACCAGGGCTGTTGGGGAGACATATCAGGAACTTTTTGCTTTTTGCTTCTCATTTTGTGGGCTGCTATCTAGGGCCTGAGGTTGCATAAAGCGCTAGTGTTGGCTTAAGGCCCCACAGGCCTTTTGGCCAGACAAACAGGATTCCCAGGCAGCAATACCATGGAGTAGCTTAGCTAAACTCTGGAAACATGTGTTTCTATAAAATTTTGGTGTAACACAGGTCTTATTCATTTGTTTCCATATTGCCTGTGGATGTTTTTGTGCTACAAAACAGTATCAAATCGTTGTGAATGGCTTACTAAACCCAAAACATTTACTATGAGGCTCTTTCCAGACAAGGTTTAGCAACTCCTGTTCTAGAAGTAGTGCGTGTGACTCAAACCCCCGAACAGAGTGAGAGACACAAAGCAGCTGCCAGCCCCAGAGGTGTCTGAGCCAACAGCTGAACAGCCGCTAGCATCCATCCAGCAACAGCGGCCAGTCTGCTTGTCCACATCGTCTACCTATTTGTCTTCCTGTCCATTTTGCACCCTTGATCTGATCTGGTCTGCAGCGCAGCATCGTGTGATGCCCTCTGCAGAGTTTTAAGTTAGCTGGCTTTTAGCTGGATTAAGACAATGAAAAGAACTAGGGAGAGGTTAGACAGAGTAAAGAAGCCTGGATATTACTCTACCTCCTCTCTGCTTCTGGAAGATTCTTGAGCAGTGGCTGTACCTCTTCCATGAATCCAGCTCCTGAAAGACTTTCCTGTGGTTTCAGCTTTCACCTCTTAGCTTCTAGTCATATCACCTCTTCCTTGTGGCTCCAGTTTAGGTGTCTAATAACTTCTTGCTGTTGCTAATCTTAGGGTTGTTCATAATCTCCTGTTGGATTCTCAGCCCTTATATCACCTAAGTAACTATTTCCTTACATTCAATTCTCTTTGTTGTTAATAACTGAAGTGATTTCTACTTACTTGACAAGTGTCAGCAGATGAGGGGAAGCAAAGCAGCTGTGACTAAGCGGCCCCTTTGTGGAGCTCTACAGGATTCAGGCAGCTTCAGGAATCTGGCTCAGCTACCCGGGAGAGTGAGTGATAACCAGGCCCAGTGTAGGATACATTTAAGTCACATCTCCAGGGTTCTCAGAAACACTTGTGGAAGAATAACATTCCTGTATGAGCAGGTGGGGAACTTGGTTTCAGTGAGACTCAGGCACACATACTAACGTGGCCTGAGTTATGTTCATGGAGTGGAGAAAACTGGGACGTTGGGGTCACACAAACCCTTCCACTTGAATGTAGTGCTGTTGATTTGTCATTATGCATTAATGCCAGTCAACATCTTCCTTAAAGATCATTAGCAGAGTCACGATTTCTTCTATGAAAAACAAAAGGAGAAACTGAAGGGATTTCAATCTGATGATATTTTCATTGTGTCATTAATGATACACATGAACTTTCAGACTCCAATGTCTATTCCCAGGTCTCTAAGTCTGGAAGAGTCTGGGGAGCCACAGAGGCCATTGTAATTTCAATTCATAGTTTGATACGAACAGTCAGCCCTAGTTAAATGCCATCAATAGCTAATGCAGTTTGGACAGTTTAATTATGTACTTGTCTGAACACTTGTCACACTTCTGGTGACTTCAAGGCAGTGTAGTTGTCTTTGGCATGAAATTTTGCAAAGTGTTTTATAATCATTTTTATTAGTGCTTCCTCACATTAGATCACTAGACCAAAAAAATGAGATATGAAGAGGTTAAGTAACCTGACCAAGACTAGAATTGACACTGAATTGACAAGAAAAAAATGAGAACTGAAACAATTAGCTAAATGGTTCACATGATATTAAAACGACATCTTTTATTTTGGGGAGGAAGAGGTGGGAGGAGTTTAAATTACTAACCAAATTATCTGGTAATCACTGAACTCTCAGATCTAAGACTAAAATTCATGGTCTCCAGTCATTGTTAAAACACTTACTGTATTGCTTAGTGCTATGTTTTTTATTAAAATTATGAACACTTTGCATTGTATTTAGATTCAGACGCCTTATTTTTGAAGTGTAACATATTTCTATCGCCACCTAGTGGACTGATTTGTAATGAACGCAGGCATATGGCTTGGAGAGGAAAAGGTGAGGAACAATCCTCTTCCAGCCATTCATCCCTTATGGACACCTTATCTCTCAGTTGCTTCACCTCTAACGTTGAACCTGAAAATTTTGTCTGAATATAGACTCCCAGAGAAAGAAATTCAGAATCATGTTATTAACAGACATGTCTTGCCTCCTCAAGGAGAGACAGATGAATGAAGTTCCCAGTGGCCAGGAAAACATGAACATATGTTAAAGTCATTAATGGCTGTGTTGCTTCTGTTTAGCAGCAAGGTATAATGACACAACTAATTTGCCTTTTCCTCATTATGAGGTGTTAACAAGGAGAGTAATTATGACAGAGAAGATAGAAATGGTGGTATTCTTTAAATTAGAAGTAAAGGGTAGATCTAATATACAATGCATTGCTTCTGTTGAAAACAATGCAGTTTATAAAAAATCGAGTTGATATTTCCATTATGAGATGATCTACCATGTCCTTAGAGATTAACTGGGATTCTGGTTTTGTGTATTCTTTCCCATTTTTCTGTAACCGCTTTAGGACAGTACTGCTTTTACTTGAATAAGTGGCTTGTATTGGTCTATTTCCATGGGAGACAGGTTTTCAGGTCATTTCTGTAGGATATTTTTTAAAATATAATACTCCTCATAAGACAATTTTTCAGGGTCATTTCTGTAGTATATTTTTTGAAATGTAATATTCCTCCTATATCCAAGGTACTGAGAGTTTATGCCTTTGCCTTTAGAGACAATAATGTTCTTGTAACTGACAATCATCTTAAGAAAAAAACAAACTTCTTTCTTCTGAATCAGCCCCTCTAAACCTGTACCATTCTCTTAGGTTGTGACAAGAATGGCTAAAGACATCTTCTGTATCATTTAAACTTTTCTAGCCATTGTGAGAGCCAGTAAAGGATCCAGATCCTCAACATTTACTTTGTGATTGTTAGGTTATTAAAAAATTTTGTCTTGGGGCGCCTGGGTGGCGCAGTCGGTTAAGCGTCCGACTTCAGCCAGGTCACGATCTCGCGGTCCGTGAGTTCGAGCCCCGCGTCAGGCTCCGGGCTGATGGCTCGGAGCCCGGAGCCTGTTTCCGATTCTGTGTCTCCCTCTCTCTCTGACCCTCCCCCGTTCATGCTCTGTCTCTCTCTGTCCCAAAAAAAAATAAATAAAAAATGTTGAAAAAAAAAAATTAAAAAAAAAAATTTGTCTTAAAAACGAAAGGTATTTTGCTTCATTAAATTACCATTTTACATACATTTTTCTTAGACATTTTTCACTCCTTCTCTAATTATTTCTAGTTAATTGGTTAAGCATGTTAAAAAAGTCTAACCTGGAAGTACCTTGTAATTATAAACTATATAAAATATTGGAAAATTAAAATTAGTTTAGACATAAGGCAAAGATTTCATACCCAGCAGTTTTCTTCAGTGTATTAGAATGAAATAAATACCAAAAATATGCATTTGCATTTGGAACCACTGGGTAAGTGAATGACTTTTTAAAAGGATTGAGGTCTGATAATGCATCTACTTACAAAGATATCTACTTAGAGATATATTATTAATTTTAGTCTCACCCACAAAGACATATCTTAGATAATCTCACATTTACTATTCAGAGTGAAAGTAGTTCTTTGGGCAATATACTTTTTAGAAAAATAACACATGTTTATTACAAAGAATTCCACAGGATGTGAAACATTTAAAAGGATGTTGGAATACCTAAAATGTTATTAACCCCTTTGGGGTTTCCAATAGGCTGTGGAATGTGTATTTTCATGTGTATGTGTGTGAATACACATATTCAATGCTTAAAAAGTTGTAGATATTGCAAATATGTATTTAACTCAATGTTTGATACTATTATTTGACATCTTACTAACTTGCACTCTGGTGATATTATTTTCCCCTTTTTACCTAAAACCTTTCATTTTAGCCTTAATTTTAAACAAAATTCTAGACGTACATAATTTAAAAGGTCAAAAGGTTTTTTGAAAACACTGAAAAAGGTTTCCTTTTCACCAAAAAATAACAATCCCCTCCTGGTTGCTCCTATTTCTCAGTTCCCAGAACACTACCACTTTGATCTCTTATAGACGGTACTTTTGGTATTTATGTCAATGTCTTCAACTACGATGCGGTTGTGGAAGAGGAGGTCTTCAACGAGATGGTCAGGATATGTGGAAAGACCTCCGAGTCTGTGCAAGAGTCTGAGACAGTCCTCGCTGTCTTCACGTCACAGCTGATAAGGCAGTGACACCCTCAGGCAATCAGGAAGCTGATGCCCTACCTTGGATAGGAACCCTAGCAGTTGACCCTTCAGTAGATACAGCAGGTTGGGTGCATGGAAAAGAGTGGCCACCAAAGTGTCCAGGTGGCATGACATATTGCCAAGGTTTCTGGATTGCTCCTGAAATACAGTGACTTGGTTAACGCAGTAACAGCATGTCTTGTGTGCTCTAAACAAGGTATGTCCAGGACAACTGCCAAAGGAGTCAGGGGCCATCCGGAGATTCCCAAATGGTGAGGGATTAGTAAGTTGATTATATTGGTCCCCTTCCTGCAAAAGGGGTTTCTAAATATATTCTGGTTTGTGTGGACATTGCATCTGGTTTAACCCAGGCTTCTCCCTATTGCCATACAAACCAAGCTGCCACTATTAAGGGATTAGAGAAGCTGAGTACCAGATACCCTCATTGAAAAGTGAAAGGGGTCACGTTTCAAAGGTCATGATGTGCAAGACTGGGCAAAAGAACATGACGTTGAATAGAGGTCCCATCTCCCCTACAATCCTCAAATAGCATGGGTAGTAAAAAGAAAAAAGGAAATGTTAAAGCAGCAGATTAAATTACTAACAGGTAAAACCACCTTGGCTGGGTAAACTAAAGTATTATCTCAGGCCTTATGACATATGAATAATCAGCCTGGGACTGTTGTCCCATATACTAGATTGGGGACTCCTTGCTGTGGCACCCAATACTGTAAAGGGATAGAAGTCATAGGAAACAGTCATTGCCCCGACTCACCGTGGATCGACATGCTATGCAGCTGAGAACATACAGCATGCCTGGAAAAGGAGTTATCTACTGGAATTTGCAAGGAGATGCCCCTTGGGGATGGGGGAGCTATTTTGCACCCTTGGATGACAGGAACTACTCAATCTCCTCTGGGACCATTGTCCTACTACATACTGGACCTGTTGAAATATACTACACTTGGAAGGGACTGCACCATTGAAAGAGGGATAGAAGGCAGGGGTTCTGGTCTGGCATGTCCCACCCACAGTCCATCTCCCCACACCGGACAGTGTTGCCTGCCTCAGCCAACGTGCACTGTATATAAAACCAGGTCAAGTTCTTAAAGCTGCCAACCTCGCTTTCCTCAAGGCCAGGTGATCATGTTCTGTTTCTCACTGGTGTGATCATTTGGCTGCTATCATTGTTCCCTCCATTGGCCCAGAGGATGTCATAGCACACACAGAAACTCTCACTAAATTCACCCAGCAAGCCTTAAATGGTAACCAACAGACTTGTTTTTACCGAACACTGAAATATCTCTAATGAGTAAAATTGTCCTCCAAAATAGAAAGACCCCTGAAAGAAGGCACCAGTGCCATTATTCAAGCAGAATGCTGTGTTCATGCCTGATAAGTCTGTTAACAACCCGTCTTTATTAAATCTCATAAGGGCACAAGTGAATGCCCTGAGCTTTCTGCCTCCCAGCATAGGGGCTTGGTAAAGCAATGGGTCGGATCATGGCGCTCTTGGTGGAAAAAGTTGTCACTGATTTGGGGAATCACTGTCTTAATCTATGTGTTCTCTTGCCCCTGCCTATACTGTTGCTGTGGCATTGGCCCCCAGTGTAGCCAGATATAACTGCCACAGGAGTGACCTCCATGTTAGTGAAATCCCTTGCTAACTACTCAGGGCACATTTTGGAAGAGGGTGGCATGTAAAATTATGAGAGCTAGTCACGAGGTCTAGAGTGTTGGAGGAGGTCATCAAAAGGATGTGACCACCCGTTGACCTACAAGTTGGACCTGGGTATTTGGAGGCTTCCCATTCCCTCTCCTGTTCTTGAAATGTGTGTTTTGCTTGCCTTTTCTGCTCCCAGAAGCTGCCTCAAGGACATAGCCTTGAGATAGTAATGTGGCATTGAGACCATATAGACAGGATATGTTTCTAATGCAGTTAGGGCCTCTATGTAAACTTGTTAAGATTTGGTAGGTCGGTGTAGAGATCTGTCTTGTGGATGCCCAATACAAACAATGCATGTAAATTCCCTTGCTTATTAAACTTGCCACCCACCAGTCTGGAATGGTCTGTCTCTCTCGCCAATGTCTTCCTGCTCTCCATGTACAGGGGGAAGTTTCAGATTATACCTGGGAAACTCCAGAGGTTGTGAACCCACAAACTGATATCCTGCTATGGAAGTGAGAAACCTGTCCTCACCCTAACAGCCTGAACTTTCTTTCCATACTCTATATTCACATTCATAATACCCTAACATTGTCATTTTGTATAGATTATTTTCTAAGCTTACATTATCCTATGTTAATTATAATTACAACTAAGCAATGTGGTAAGAGATGATGACATTTATTTTCCTGAACAATTTTTTTTTTATCTCTCTCCAGGGAAAGATTAGTGATTGTCTTACTTCTTATTAGCTTAGTTTTCTATGATTTTTTTTTTAATAATCCACCTCAAAGCCTTTAGCAAATTGCCTATATATTCTCCCCAAAGTCCATATGTATCAGATAGTGTGCTAAGCGCATCTTCCCTAACAATTCTCTCCCAGAACCTTCTGTTCTGCCTCAATCTAGCATCCTGAAATTTCTCTTGACCACCTTCCTGGGTTTGGATCTTGTGCTTTCTCTTACCCTGACTCCTTTGTTGGATTATGCTCCTATTTTTTGTAGTGTGCTCTCAGAAAGAATACAAGGGAGGTAAAATTTTGAGGCTTTGCCTGTCAAAATACTGCTATTGTTCTCTCATGCTTGATTGATAGTTTGGCTGTGTGTATAATTCAAGTTTGGAAATGAATTTTTCTCAGAATATTGAAAGCATTCTTCCACTGCCTTCTAGCTTCCACTGTCCTTAGTGAGAGGTCCAAAGGCATTACAATTCCAGATCTTTTGTATAAACTTATAGGTACTTCTTGTCCTGAATACTATAGATTTATATGACGATAAGCTTTGTTGCATGTCAATTTTATTATATTGGAGGACATTCATGAGCCCTTTCAATCTGAAAAGTTACTTCCTTTGGGGAGAATTTTTTTTAAGTTTATTTATTTACTTTGAGAAAGAGAGAGTGCACACACAAGTGCAGGGGAGGGGCAGAAAGAGAGGGACAGAATCCCAGGCAGCCTCTGTGCTGTAAGCACAGAGCCCTTTGTGGGGCTCGGTCCTGTGAATTGAACAGTGAGACCATGATCTGAGCTGAAATCAGGAGACGGACACTTAACTGACTGAGCCACACAGATCCCCTGCTTCTGGGAGAATTTTCTTAAATTATTTTATTGCTGTTTCCTTCCCTTATTTTTCTTTCTAAAATTCTTTAATTTTCTTAATGCTTATTTAGTTTCAAGAGAGAGAGAGACAGACAGACAGAGACAGAGCCCAAGTTGGGGAGGGGGGAGAGAGAGGGAGACAGAATCCAAAGCAGGCTCCAGGCTCTGAGCTGTCTGTCGGTACAGAGCCCAACACAGGGCTTGAACTCATGAACGGCGAGATCATGACCTGAGCCGAAGGACACTTAACTGACTGAATCACCCAGGTGCCCCTTCTTTCTAAAATTCTTATGTTGTGATGTTAAATTTCCTGGGCTGATACTCTAATTTACTTATATTTCTTCTCTTTTTTCTATCTTTGTCCTTTGGTTCTATTTCAAGATGATTACTTCAGTTTTATCTCTGAAAACCTTTATGTTCTAAGAAGAAATCTTTACTGTATTATTCTGTTCTTATTTTACAGCTGCAAAATATATTCTCATCACGCTGAGAATATTAGTGACAATATTTTTTACCATTTTTTCTTATGCATAGTCTTCATTTTTTTTCCTGTTTTCTATTTTTTCTCTCTATTTTTAATGTTAAATGATTTCCTCAAATATTCAGCAATCAGATGTTGCTTGTTTATGTATAGCACTGGGACTCCAACAATTGATTAGAAGGTCACAAGTAGGGCTTGCAATGTGTGCTTTGCTGTAGGATGACCTGGCTGAGCCTTTTAGCTGAGGAATTTTGATGTCAAGCATAGGCTGGTTGGATTCCCCAGAAAAGAGTCTCCAAATCTCTTGCTGAGAAGATACACTGCACTTTGTGTTTTGGAAATTAAGGGAGAAGGGAGAGCTGGGGAATGCCAGAATCCAGTATATATGCATTTATTTAATCCTCAGTTTCCTCCCCCCCCCCCATACCTTTGCTCCCAACTGTGTTGATGTTTTTCAGACAAGGGAAGAGCTGTTTTACTCTTTCCAGAAAATAAAGCTCCAGTCTATTGTCTTAAGGGAGGAGCAATATCCTACTGTGTGGAAAAGTGGACAGGTACCTGGTTCATAAAGTGATCTTTTTTCAATGCAGTCCCTTCATTTCCACTTTTAGAAGTACCTGATATGACAGCCTTCCCACAGAGAGATGAAGCTCATGTCCTCTTTCCTTGAATCTGAGTGGATTTATGATTTATTTGACCAATAGAGTATGGGAGAACTGAGGCTATGTGATTTCCAAGTCTAGGTCATAAAGGTCCTTCCATTTTGCTGGCCAGAATTCTCACTCTTGTAGTCCTGAACCATCATATAAAAAGCCCACCTGCCTTGAGGCCACTCAAGAGGCCATATGTAGGCATTCCAGTAAAAAACCCAACCTGAATGTGTCTTTGTCTAATCCAGCCCAGTAATTAGGCTGTAACTGAAAAAGCCATCTTAAAAGCAGTTTTCTAGCCCTGGGCTGTTCCAACTTCCAACCATTCAAGCCATCTCCATTTTTGGTCCCAGACATCATGGAACAGAAAACAGCCATCCAAAAGCCTGCTTTCTGAATTCCTCATCCACAGAATGTGTGAGCATGATCAAATGGGTATTGTTTTCTACTACTAAGTTTTGGGGTAGTTTGCTATAGATATAGTAATAGATGCAGTATGCCCAGTACTGCTGATTCATGAGCGATTGAGAATTCTGGTCCAAGCCAGGTTGATTCTTGGATTTCTTCACCACGGACTTAGGATTCTGTTTGCTCAGGTCTGTTAAGTCTAACTATGTTTCTGGAAACTATGTTTCCAAAGTCTCTTTTCTTGTGCTCCTAGCCTTTGTGGGTACAGGCTTTTAAAAATAAATCTCTTTCCACTCACTTCAGAGGAGTATCTAAAGGATGCATGGTAGATACATACATCTGTGTTTCCATTTCACCCAAAAGTCCATCAGTATTTTTGTTTATAAATATCTAATCTGGCTCCGTTATACTCAGTTTAACTCCTCATATAACACTTACCATGAGGTTTATTATCTGTCCTGTTTGTGGCAGTGAGTGCATTTTAGTGCCAAAGAAACTCCCCATATTACTGGTAGGTGTTGCTGCTGACAATCCTGATACCCTATTTACTACTCTGAATAACCAGGGCTTTCTTTATTTGAACAATGTCTGATACTTAAAGATATATATTATGCCTTATCAAATTAGTTTAATTTTGAAATAACTCACTGGAAATGTATCAGGTAACAATGTTCTCAAGGGGCGTGCCTCCTCATTTGTTCTTTTTCATGAAGAAAACACCACAAGCACTGTATATATTTATCTCATTATAACTTTCTTGCAAAAGAGAATCTTAAAAGCAGTGTATGGATGCCACCATCTCATTTTCTGGAAACTTCCCTGAGACCTTTTACTCTTAAGTAGCACTTCAGCTTGATAACCAAGTTTTCCATCAGTTAAGCCCATTCACAAGATTTAACCTGATATTTCACTTCCTTCTTGCTAGTTAGATTGTGTCTCATATAAGATAGTCTCTTGGTCATGCTTTTGAATCCAGCTCACAATGTATTTCTTATATGGTTGAATAAAAAGAGCTGTGTTTGTCTCAGAAAAGCTGGGTCCATGGACTAGTTCCTTTGAAGGCTTGGCTCATTTCCTCTGCAGAGTGGGATAACTGGTTATCATCTCTGAATTGGGGGATTATCATAGCTCACTTACAAATGAAAACAATAATCCCTTCTTCAATGTGTGTGTGTGTGTGTGTGTGTGTGTGTGTGTGTGTGTGTGTGATTACTGGAAAGTATAAGGTTGTTAAAACAGTTGTACACAAGTGTAATGAATTATTTAGTTTTGAACCAAATGTGAGGTGACCAAAAGTAAGTGTCTAGATCAGTATGCTGTGTATAGCAACCTCACATCTGGCTTCATTTCATATTTTCACATTTGTTTTACTTTCTTGCTTCAAAAAATTCATGTAAACATGGTTTATTTTATGTATCCTTGGAAGGATTTTGATTAAAGATGGATGCAAATTTTAAAATATATTAAATTACTTAAACATGTTTAGCCTGCATATTTTGCTTTAAGTTCTGCTAATATTTATGTTTCGAGACCTTAACTAGGCGTATTTAAGAGAATGAATGTATTGTAATGGATATGTATGTATAATGACATGTATTCATCATGGGGTCTCAGAATTATTTCCTAAATGCATCATATGAGCATTATATTCCCAAATTAATTACGACCAATTTAAAGATAGAAAAATTTCATCATATGTTTGCTTTGTCCTTCTTCCAAATCCAACTGGATGATTTCAGGTGGGTGATAAATAACTTCTAAATGCACACAAAATATATTTGGCAAACATTTCCCAGCAAAATACAGGTAGGGAATTGCAAGTAGAGAAAACCATTTATCTTACAGTTCCAACATATGACTTGATGTTACACCAAATCAGTGGTTTTTCCATTTTCCGTTATGTGGTTTCTCCAACTTTCTTACCAAAATATATTTTATCTAAATATGTTCCAGAGTTATACACAAATATTTACTCTGGCCTCAAGTGAATCACTTTCTACTGGTCTGCAGTTGCCTGAACATTTGCTTATTCCAAAACAACATTCAACACAACTGCCTGATTCTGTCCATATTTTTTTCCACTGAATCCGAAGCTGCACATTGGCAATGGTCTATAAATTTGACACAAAATGGTAGCTGGCAGAAGTTTGCAAATCAACCACAAAATGCTATATAAAGGAAGAAGTGATCCTAATATATCAAAATAGTTAACATCTGGCCTTATCAGCCTAATGACGTAAATTGTCTAGATAGCTTTAAAGTGGGCTGCGGTGAATGAGCCATCCATCCAAGTGAGATTTTACAAGCTGGAGATTTTCCTTGGAGCAAATTCACAGAGTCAAGAATTAACAAGAAAGGCTTCCATAATCTTTATTTATGAAGGAGAATAAAACTACAGATCTAAATAATCACGGATGCTTAATATATGATGCACATTAGTTCACCTTCTGGGTGACCAGCCTTAAAAATGTTTTATTCCCCCAAAATGTCTTCTATTTTTCTTGCTCCAGCTTTCAGGATAGAGAGGTTCAATCTCAAAACAAAAGCTGTCTGAGAACACATCTCCAATTACTGTGTATCTTGTGAGTGGCCCAGTCTACCCTTATTCTAGGAATAGAGTTCTAGTATTCACAGACTCTTTTGGCAATAGGTGATACACAGACTCAAAGAAGCATGAACCGCATGGCACAGATCCATTATTAGTACCCTGCTGCAACACTCATCTTCATTGTGCAAGCCTCTAGGCCTAAGTGGATTATAATACAATAATCTAATTCAATTAAAAGTGCATCTGGAGAACAATATAAATTTACATTTAGTGTTCCTAACTTGTTATGTAGCTTTCGATATTTCGTATCATGTACTATTCATGGCCCTCCTTGTACTCTACCGCTCAATATTTTCCTAACGTTTCTCACGCCAGTCATTGGATTTAAATTTTTAGCCAAAGTGTTTACTGCATGTGAGAAGCATTGAATGTGAAGAAAACAAACCACATATCTACCCTGTTTCACAGATTAGAATTAAGCTTTTTTCCAGATCAATCCTTTTGTGAGATTAATATCTAGTTAGTGAAAGGTATGACTTCTTTCTATCAATATTTAACTGAAAAGAATTTGACTTTACATTCTGTTCCCCAATAATTAACACCCACTTTGATATTGTAGATGAAAGGATTTTGTATTCATTTTGTCGACAGAATGATTTGAGACCAAGGAGGAAATGCTGTTTGACAACCTCTGCATATTCTTCATTCTGGGGAGAAATGCATTCTGCTAGCTGTCCAATCAATTATGTAGACAAAATGAATTTCATCATAATTCTGTCAACAAAATGCTAACTTGGTTAAATTATTCTCTCCACAAAATGAATTAACTTAAAAATCCTTTTGTCCACAAAATAGATTTAAGCATTTAGTGGAGCCTTGTAAATACTATCGTCTGTTAGTTTAGTATGTGTAATGCAAATATGTGGATTGGCTATGTCAGCATTTCTAGTTCTTTAGAGGTTATGGACCTGTGTGTTGTAGCTTCCCTTTTCATTGAAGGTCAAGTGGAGAGCAAAGTCAATTATCCTGAGAATAGCATATGGTAGATAAATGTAGCACTGTCCAAAACTACTATAAGTTAGATCCATTTGAACATCATGCATTTTTAGAAAGTATAATTTAACAAGCTTGCCAGCTAATTAAGTCTTTAATTAGGGCTTCATAGTCAACAAGTCATTTCAGGGATAATTCTTCGTAAAGAAAAGAGACTGCTGGTTCAACTTCTGGACAAGTTACTGCTAAACAAAATAAACTCTTAAACATATTACAATGTATCATGTAAAAAACATTCAGTATCACCTTCTATGATATTGTTGTCCTCTTTGAGCATATAAATATTTTAAAATAAATGCTTTGGTAAATGTATGAGATGTGGAGGGTGCAATGTATTTTTTTAAATAAAAGAAATTATTAGTTGGATTCAGCTTACATTACTTAGTTTTTAAAAGCACTGTTCATCAACGTGATGTCAAGGAACATATGGCACTCATTTAGTTTAAAGCATTAACTTGTTCATGAAAATGTGGAATAGTAGTAAAAGAGTAATATTTTTCCTTTTTATTACTGTATTTAACCAATAATGTAAACTGGCTTGTTGCACCAAACCTAAATCCAATTAGAATACAGAATTTTAAAACTATTAAATATTGTCTTTGATGTCTATATATATTTTATTGGCTTTGGAAAGATAGCACTGCCTTGTCTTATTCCAGTAGTTGTCAAATTATTTAATTTGAAAGGTGGTCATGTTTCATATCACATCTTCATAAGATTCTTCTTTTTCTTTAAGTTTATTTATTTTGAGAGACCGCATGCATGTGTGAGTAGGGGAAGGGCAAAGAGAGGGAGAGAGAGGATCCCAAGCAATCTCAGATTAATTAATTATTAATTAATTCAAAACAAACTGATATCTGATACCATAGAGCCAGACACGAGGCTCAATCCCACCAGTGTGAGTTCATGACCTGAACTGAAATCAAGACTCTGACACTTAACCTACTGAGCCACCCAGGCACCCCTGAGATTCTTCTTTTATTTGATTGGAAAAGAATAAGTTAGAAAAAAAAAAAAGAGTTTATAGGGAAATTAACAATATAGTTTCTTGCACAAAATATCGTTCATGATTAAGAAGCATAAGGTTTAGGGCCACCTGGGTGGCTCAGTTGGTTAAGTGTCCAACTTCAGCTCAGGTCATGATCATGCTGTTCTTAAGTTCGAGACCCATGTCAGGCTCTGTGCTGACAGCTCAGAGCCTGGAGCCTGCTTCGGATTCTGTGTCTCTCTTTTGTGTGTCTCTCTCTGCCCCTTTCCCACTCATGCTCTTTCTCTCAAAAATAAATAAACATTAAAAAAAAGAAGCATAAAGTTTAGGAGAGCTGTAATTTGTGACAATATGAAAAAGAAGTGACTTTTGCAAACAATGCTTTCTCAAAATTAGTAAAATCATGCTGTTTTTGAAAGCCAAAAACTGTATGACAATTCTGTGCCACTTGAAAATAACTCCATTGCTATATGCCTAACATGAGAACAGCGACTGGCATTTAGATGATCACAATATTTGTTGAATAATCAAATAAAGTATAAATTTCCCTTCTTTCAAAGCACACACGATTTTATGTAACTTAGTCAAGATATACAATATTTTGCTTTCCCTTTAAAATGTTGATGTCCTGTCATAAATGGCAGCAGTGAATGAAAAAAAAAGTAACACGGAAAAAATGTACTGCTGAACTTGTCTATTTTTGACAGAAGTGGCAAAATTCTCATTGACAGTAATAGAGGCTAGAGTCCTAATGCGATTTGTTCCTGATTGGGTCATATGTGTGTATAGGAATCAAGGCTCTTCAGTTTTCAGCGATATCCTTTTGTGATCTGTTTTGTACAGAAGACACAAACTTTTTTAACTATTGGACTTAAGAGAATGTATTTCAGAGAATACATAATCTAAGTCATACTACGATGGATAACAAAGTTATGGGACATTGACAGAGAAAAATATGTAAGTGGTTTATAGAGTACAGACTACAACAACGGGCCAGTTGAGTCAAATCTTAGGACCAGTACATAAATTCTAGCAAGAAAGAATGAAGAGCTAGAAGATCATGGGCAAGGTCTAGATGTACATGGAATAGCATCCCCCTCAAACTTGAATGCTTTGAAACATTGTAACTCAACAATATTGTGATTCTCAAAACCTTTGCTAGAGAGACCTTATCCTCTTTTATTATTTATAGCCACAAGTTAAGAATTAATGAACAGTATAATACAGATCTTCCTCAACTTACAATGGGGTCATATCCCTACTGAAATCATAGCTTAGCCTAGCCTGCCTTAAAGGTGCACAGAACACTTCCATTAGCCTGCTGTTGGGCAAAATCATCTAACACAAAGCCTCTTTTATAACAAGGTGCTGAATACCTCATGCAATGTATTGAATACTGCACTGAAAGTACAGAATTGTTGGGTGGGTACAGAATGGGTATAAGTGTGTTGGCCGTTTACCTTCATGATTGCTGGCTGTCTGGGAGGGGCAGCTTGCTACTTCTGTCCAACATCATGAGAGAGGATCGTACCACATATTGCTAGCCTGGAAAAAGATCAAAATTCAAAATTTGAAATACAGTTCCTACCGAATGCATGTGGCTTTTACACCGTAGTAAAGTTGAAAAATTGTAAACTGAACCATAGTAAGTCAGGGACTGCCTCTACGTACAAATATAATACTAATTAATTACCTACAGTGATTAACATATCATTAATATGCAATATATAATCAATGGTACTAATATGACATACATGAATGATATGATATAATTAACGTATAATATATAGCATAATATGTAATATGTTTTAGGTATTATATATAATATATAATATTATATCTACATATTCTATATATAATTTTATCTATATCCTGAGACAAAGCAGGATATAGGTATGTAATTACGCAAGAACATATGTTTTAGGCATAGATAGATAGATACATAAATAAATAACCAAAAGAAGTCTATGAACCACTAGTGATTAAATACAAATTACATAGTCCATAGGCTGATGCTGATTCAAAACATATAACATAAAAGTGATATTTTATGTTAATTTTATACTATAGATGATCAGCATTGTGAAAATGACTTCCTGAGAAATGACTTCATGACTTTCTGTTTCTTTTTTATTTTATTTTCCTCACTTATATTTTCTGTTTTCTTACAATTGTACATATTGCTTTTTAATTTTAAAAAGCATTTAAAAATACCTTTTAATAAACACATCATACTAATATATATATGTATATATATATATTATATACATATATATGTAATACATATTTCAATAAGCTACATTAACAATAAATCTTCCAAGCTAAAATCTTATAGTAAATATGAGTTTATGTGAGTATCTTTGTGAATGTGTCGCAGCAAGTACAAACAGGTTGCATGCTTTTGTATTCCATGGGATACCATGATATCCATTGTATGTAGGAATAATACCAAAATGCTTGTAAATTTTAAGGGCCAAGTATGTTTAATTTGCTGCTATATTATCAGTCCCTAACACAGAGGCTGGATTATAGTGGACAGAATGATAACATCTCAATCTCTATTCCCTCCTACATATATTAGGGACAGTAAAGAGCAGCTCCCTTTCACCCTTTTTCAGCCACTTGGTTGCTGCTTCTCCTGGCCTTATGCTTTGTTCCTTTCCCTATCACTCTCAGCTTTACTCTAGCCATCTCTTAATTTCTTTTTGGTCAAGCCTGAAACTCAAGGACTATTGCCCCCCTTTGGTATGACTTGTTACTACTTTGGAAGCGTTCGGCATAAGTGTGATATTGAGAAACTCACACTTTTATCATTTTAGTTTCTTACTTCCTCCCAAATCACCTTCTAGAGCTATTTGGGTAAAGCAAAATTTACCACAAAGCATGGAATTACTGAAGGCAACCACAACATAGGGAAAAACATTCCCAAGTGTAAGGTAAACATGACTGATAGTCCATACAGAATGGAGCAAAGGGCAAAATTAGATTATGCCCCAACTTTACTCTTCTGTCTTAAAGCCAATAACTTCTTTGTATTTCAAAAGAGAAAAAATAAATGTCTTTGATCCAAAGCTTTTGCCTTTCCTCAGGAATTCTCCTCATCATACGGCTTGGTCTTAATGAAAGATTGTTGTAGATTAGCTCCTTGGAAATCAGACCCACAGTAGAATTTTGCACACAAGATACTTAAGAAGAGACGCCCTTAGAAACCAGCTCCCATAGATGAAAGGGAAGGAAGCAGGAAGGGGCAAAGGGAAGAGTGAAAACTGAAAATTGGCCAACTCCACAGGAAGCTATGGAGCTACTATGTCCCTTCAGTGTGGTGCCAAGTGTGGCCAGGACAAACTTAGTACTCACTTATTACTCACTGAAATTAAAATTCCTTGAAGTAGGTTCTGTATTTTATGTATTTTTGGCTTATTAGTAACTAGACCACTAGTTGTCACAAAGAAGTCACTGAGTCAATAAGTATTTGTTACTGAAGGAGAGAATAGCAGATCTTGCATTACCTCACTTCTGGATAAAGAATATCTTCCCAAAAAGAGGATTTATGGGATGAAAATTAGTTGAAGAATATCCAGTGTTCATTAGCTGAAATCCTACTACTATATACCAGGCTGCAAAATGGTGTAATGTTATAATTTTGCATCCACAGGTCAATTCTATGACAGAACTGAACAACAGGTGTAGAAACTGAGGTTTAAAAGATTAGAAAAAAAAGTGATAATATTGCTAATGAAAGGCAGATACAAAGCCAAATGATCTGACATAGTTGTCTTCATTATATGAGGCAAGACCTCAGTGGAGCCGCTCACTCAAGATTGTTGAATTGTACTGTTGATTCCTTAGCCAATATAAGAGTCAAATGAAATATTGCATGTGAAAGCAGTTGACTAGTGAAATTTTAGAGTTCTAAAACTCTGAGTTGTCATAATTATTTTTGTTATATTATTATTCTGGGAAGCTTTGCACTTAAGACTTTTATTATTGAAATAGCTTACATAACTAATGTCCTGTTCCCTAGGAAAGGAGAATCTTGATTAGAAAGCTTATTTCTATTATACCTTCTGTCTTCACGAGAAAAAGAAGCAAAAAGTCCTTCTACACCAATGTTCTCTATTTTGTATTATAATTACATCCATTCCAGCAATTGTATCTTTGAAAGGAATAATAGAAAAGAAGCATGCCATGGTAAGCAAAGAAGCGTACTAGTGATAACTTCATGTGAGTAATGTCAGTCTTTTGCTTTGCCAGCATTACACAATAAATAGCATTTTGGAGTTAATATGATAACTTAAGATTGGCTATATTGTATCACTAAACACCATTTCTCATCTACATCTTTTCTTGTATAAGCTGAGAAGCTAATGTTTAGCAGAAGTGAAAGTGAACAATAACAGGAGCAAAATGTTGCATTAATATTTAATGTAATGCTTTTTGAGAGTATAAAGGGAATAAAACCATTCAAATGCAAAGCAATCTGCAAGGATGCTTTCAATTTAAATGTTTTGCTAGGAATACCTTTATTTTGCTGAAGTTTTGCTGGTGAGAAATAAGAACACTAAGTAACTGTAAGCTTAGCTTCTTACATTTCAGTATGAATCTATGATGGTCTCCTCACTTTTCCTATGGTTTTCTAAAATAGTAGATCCTAAACCTTTGGATTTCACATATCATTTGTAGGTTTGCAAACTTTTAGTTTTGACAGATAAGAATGCTTTTTAAAGAAGCTGTCATATAATTCCAATCGTAATTTTATTAAAGAAATTTTAACCCAATATTTCTCCAAAAAAGATGATCTTATAACTGAACATATTTCCTTTTATAAAACACTATTCAAATAATTATCTTTTACTAAAGGACATAATATCTAGGTTTGGCATATAGAATAATTCTCTTTTTCATCTCAGCTGAAAAAATAGATGCACAGATTAACTCTGGATTTGAAACAGGTGTGTTTCTATAACTTAGCCAAGTTCCAATAGTAATTCATGTTATATTTTAATTAAAAAGTTAAATGCCTGAGAGACTTCATTATGCTTAATGTTTCCTAGTCTTTACCTAAGTCAGAATATATTCTATGCCCCCAATTTCTTAATTGCATTTTTCAAAAAGTGGATCCTTACTGAAATGTTCAATTTCAATGAGAAACCAATGCTTTATAAAAGAAATCAATTGGGGCGCCTGGGTGGCGCAGTCGGTTAAAGCGTCCGACTTCAGCCAGGTCACGATCTCGCGGTCTGTGAGTTCGAGCCCCGCGTCAGGCTCTGGGCTGAGGGCTCGGAGCCTGGAGCCTGTTTCCGATTCTGTGTCTCCCTCTCTCTCTGCCCCTCCCCCGTTCATGCTCTGTCTCTCTCTGTCCCAAAAATAAATAAAAAACGTTGAAAAAAAAATTAAAAAAAGAAAGAAATCAATTGAACATTTTATAACTTAAGAAAATGAACTATTCTTTTAAGGGATTTGAACCAGAGGGTGCTTTTTAATGGAAAAATCATTTTATCTTTTTCTTGTTATTTACAGAACTGAATGAAAAAAAAGCTGCCTAATTCCCTAAGCTATTATATCACAACATCTGAATTTATGCATATGTTCAGAATGGCTTCACAAGCTTGCAGAGAAGGACATTAATGCCAGTGGGAGGTATGATTCACTACTTTAATATATTCTTTTTATGGATTTCAAGACAAATAAAGCATATATGATTTCCAGTAAGCAACTGGGTAAATAACGCTTGAAATAAAATGGTTAATTTTCTCCTGATTCTGATAAACTCATTGCTGGAAACTATGTTCATTCTGAGAAAAATTAAAAAAAAAAAAAGAAAAAAGGAAAAATCTGAGAGATGAGCAGAAATAATAAGGATTTTTACAAGAAAAAAATAGATGAAGTAAAACTAAAACACTTGGTCAAACAGTAAGAAAGAAGAGGTTACATTAACAATTACAATTTGTTGACAGACACAAATATCATAGAGGCAAACAAATTACTGGTTAGAGTGCATGGAATCATAAGTGGAAACAGCTACGTTCCAAATGGTTTCTAAAGAAGTTCTGAAAGATGAATTTTCTCTCAGAGACTATGGAACACTGAATCTGACATTTCTACGTTCCAAGAGACTACGATTTCTCATCATTCATGTAACACCAGCCAGAAAAAAAGAGAAGTCAAAGAAGAAAATCTTTGAGCTTTTCCTATTCAAAGTTCAGAGCTTCAGGGTTTACGCATTTACCTGCAGGTTGTTTGCAAAAGAACTCTGGTTGAGGAGCATACAGAAATCCCTTAGGGCAAGACCTTGTCCTGCTATCTTTTAGAAATGACTTCAGGACCAGGTCACACTAATTAAGTGTGGTCAGTAGCAGAGCTAACTTGTCCGGGAATGGCTGGGATCCTGACAGCAGACAGCTGAAGGAACACGTCAGAAGTCACAAGTATTTAGAAGGGCATCAGGTTGTCAAGCTATAAGGACAGGAAAGTCATTCAAATTTGAGATGAACAGCAAGTAGATAATGGAAGAAACTGTGCTAAATGAGCAGAACATAGAATTATGATTGTGAGGTCCAAGGAGGAGAACTGGTATCAGTAAAAATGAAATTCCTGTAAGGACACCTGATCTTGTTAAGAAAGACCTGGGAAGCAGAGCAGCTGAGACGGTTTTTAGGGGATCAAAGCAGTGAACTGGGAACATAAGTATAGACTGGAAACGGATTGTGGGGGACATAGGAAAGAAAATTGGGACTTAGTCATAGGAGAATAATGAAAAACTCAGAGAGCTAGTCACAACAGATGCAAGAGTGGCTGAAAGAGTCGGGGCTGATTCATAAGGTATTAAAATATTATTCTGAGTTTTCTTACTTGCTGCCCTTCTAACCTAAACTGAGCTCACATCTATGGTAACCATGAACCAGAAAATGAGACTTCAGTGGCTCTGTCTTTGAAGATTCTAATCTAAAGGCCTGCAATATTTCTCATCAATCGGGAAAAACAGTCTTCCTTTCAGCTTTCAAGTTTTCTAATAACAAAGTAAATTACACATTAAACAATTCTTCCCAAAGACCTATTGGGGGTGGGAAAACTGGTCATAGGTAGTATGGATAATATTGGTATAGAAAGTATAGTATAAGTTATATTACTTTCTAAAGCTTCTGTACTAGCATGAATTGATATACAGCTGCAACTTACCTGGTAAGTGTACTGTTTATATTGCAAGTATTCCTACCTCTGAAGAAAATCTTAAAGAGAACTGAAATTAATTTAACTCATTTTATTCAATTCACATGTATGTGATTATTATTATGTGTCAGGCATTGCACTAGGGCTTGGAAATATAAGATGAATAAAACAAAATCATAGTTCTCAAAAAGCTTGATTCTAGTAAAGAAATACACATAAATATAGATTCTAAAGCAAATGGTTATGAATCAGTTATAAATGCAGCAATAGGACTATGAACACAGTAACAAACTCACTAGCAATCACAAAAGTACAGAATGGAAGTGATTAACTCTGTGTGAGGATTATTGGAAGGGTCAGCAATGACCTTCATCATTTGACATTTAAAAATTTCCTAATCTCTTAAAAAGGCAAAATTGAGCAAAGTCATAATATCATAGGTTTATTATTTTTTTGACCAAGTGGGGGACAGGGAAACTTGAGAATAGGTTGAACTACTTCGTTAAGTTTTAAAAGTTAAGAATAATTCACTAACATTTCTAGATTATTGCTTTCTAATTCTCTTTCTCCATCCACTTTGGCACCATGAGCCATGATACCATTTCATCCAGAGCAAATGCATAAAAAACCTCATAATTCATTTATAGTGTCTGATCTTAGCCTTCAGCTGTGGAATAAGAAGTTTCAGGAACTAAGTGAGATGTTTCATGGACAAAGAAGACAAAGCAAGAGAGGGAATCCTAAAATCCCTCAATTCTTGAGACAAAAAGAACCGGTTTGAAATTCTATTTTTCCTTTTTTTTTAATGAGTACAATTTAAAACTGTATAAACAAATATGATTTAAATTTGTAAGAATTTTTCATTAAAGATTTATAAATCTGACGAGGACCAAGTGCAGTGTTTGGAATATAGTATCTTTTAATAAATATTCATTGAATTAGTTAATGGGTGAATGAGTTGAAGAGAGAATTACACTGGATAACAAAAAAAATGAGATCAAAAGGATTATTTTAATATCCAAACCCATACTAATGGGATTATTTTTGACCTTAGGAAGACCATCAAAGTGGCGTGTGACTACAACACTTTTTTTTTTTACAGCAAAAGAGATAACCTTATTTAATCCAGGAGGTAGTAGATCTGATTATGCTTATCAAACTGTTCAAATGAAGTAGGCTGAATGATACTCTGACCTGCTGCTGCATTGTTTTACGACCTTGTTCAAATCACTTAATCCTGATTTCTTCACTGGGGAAATTATCTAGAGTTGACAAGCAGTTTAATATCTGGGTAGTTTGAAATCTCAGTATTTTATGCCCCTCCCCACCCTCCAAAAAAAGTTGTTAGTGTTTAAGAACCTCTGATTAACTCTGTGTGAGTTAATTATGGCTGATAATAATAATGGCTGGCCAGTTTTAATTTATTATTTTTTAGTTGTAAACATGGCTTTGTTTATAAATTCAGGATGACTGTGAAACAACAGAACTGATATTGCCATTTTGGAATTTTCCTCCACAAAAACTTTAACTTTATGTACTCTATTTCAACTCAAACCTACTGACCTTTTGGAGATTCTGATGAAACTCTAGAGTGAAAAAGAAGTAAAATTAAGTTACTGATTACACACTGGCATTAAAAGGTTATTTACAATTTCTGCAAGTGGACAGTTATAAGGCAGGCACGCGTTCCACTGAAGCCACGGGGTCTGGTGATCAGGCACAGATCCGACTCTCGTCTTGCATTCTGCTGTTGATTGCTATTCTTTGTGTTGTGGCTACAAAATCCCAGAATAGCAGTTACAGGATGAAGATGCCATCAGAGATTATAAAAATGAATTTGACTTTATATAGCATCCTTCATGAGCCTTGTGTTTTAAAAATGGAAAAGAGAACTCATGAAAGATACTTTGAATGACAGAAACAGAAATGAACTCAATTTGCAGAATGGATATAGTCCAGTCCAGTGGCAATGGAAACTTTTCCCACAAGGATAAGTGAAGCATAGGCTACTCTAGAGTCATTTGTACGCATTCAAAGACTTCTGTCTCTACGAACACAGCCTTTGGCTACATTCTAAAACTGCTGATAAGAATGCTGAGATCACTTCTGCTTTATTTTTATGTGGGCAGAGTTCCATGGAATTGTTTAGAAAACACTCTCTTATTGACTTCCTCATTTTCAATCAGTAGATGAAAATAATATTCAAGCTGGGTTTCTAGGACTCACAGCATGAGAACAGGGAGAATAAGACAGGACTCAATCTAACTAATCCCAATGACATTCTTTAGGAGCTAAAATTTAATTGCTCATCATTGAGCCAATTATATTAATACTTTGTAATATTCAACCACAACATATTAATTCTTCAGCAAGCTAGAGAGGGGATTGGAAAGTTACAGGGTAAAGTGGCCTCTCTAGTCCTCGTCCTGTAACCTATCATAGCAGGTATTTTGAGAACAAAGAAAAACATAATTAGATGACCACATGTCTTAAGCTAAAAACATAGTATGACTTACTCATATATATATTCTTCAGGATAAGCTTCCCTAAACACCATTGCCTCTCTAATGAAGTCAGGATGCCTAGTGTAGACTCTCAACTCTGTACTTTCCTTCATGGAGGTTGGAATGATTGTACTATTACATCTGATCAGAGTCTGTCTTGCTACTAAACCATAACTTCCAGATTTTGTTTGCCATTGCATTGCCAGTAGTTATTACAAAGTACATTCGGTTAACATTCATTGAAATGATGAATAAATTATTTAAGAAACAAGCAGCCTTATCTCCTAAAAACTCACAATTGTCATCAGGATCCTACTTTTAAATATATCTAGTTCAACAAGAAATTACCATCATTTTCAATCCTAGACCTTAACCAAGTTAATTCGAACAAATTCAGTGAACAAAGGTATTTAAGGCTTTAAGAGAGAATTTCTAGTCAGCTCACTATCCTTTCCTTTCAGATCTTTATTGGCAATTCGTGCATACCCAACTCAGAAAGGTCAAGTGCCCCAATCCAGCTGCTTTCCAAAAGGAGACACTCTGCTTCACTGAGAGACCATATTCAGTTCATTTAAAACATTTCTAGACAGAAGGGGAAGAAGCAGTCAGTATAGCCAGGGGGATTCACCTACAAAAATCTTTCCCTGTAAATAACAAAAATTTTAGGACAAAACTGTGGTAATAATATTTTAAAGATGTAATTATAATTATATGGTGCTTTTCTGCCTAGGGGATCAAGACATTATTACATTTGTCCTCCCAGGTAGCTTTTTAAAAAATTATAAATGGCTCATCACACAAAAGCCAAAGAAAAAAGAACAATAGTAACACGCAAGAGCCACTTTCTTGATTCATGTAGATTATTTATCCTCCCATTAAAGGTTCATCATCCAAAAGATACCAATGGAAAAGCCATACCTACTCTTTCTTAAATAAAAATTATTGGAATCCTCGCCTGTTTATCGGACCAGTGATTTTTCATCATTTTCTTTATTCTTAGTCTTCAGATTCTCTACCAAAAAACAATTACACTGACAAAAATCATGTAGGGATTTAAGTAAATGTTTTTTTTTTTATTTATGTGTTAAGGAGAGATTGAAATAGAGGGAGAGAAAGATAGATGATTGATAGATCGATTGATCAACTGAATGATCTTTTAGGATTCAACTTTGAGAAAACTTCATCCATAATAAAGCTTAGTTAGAGCAACACAAAAAGGACTTCATTTTAATATGGTCCTTCATGGCACAGACATTCAGGAAATGTTATAGGGAGATGAGGGTGTTTCAATTTTCCAATGAAAAAAATTCATTAGGAGCTTAAACTTCTCTTGTAGCATTCACAAAGAGCTCTTTTACCTTGATAAAGCCTCCTAGTCCTGTTTACTATAATTCATGTCCTGAACCTCCATAAGTTTTCTAGTCTTCAGTGTTCTCTGATTGCTTCACAATAAAGAGATCTTCCATTTCTTCATCTTGTCCTATTGTTCCTCTCTCCCACTTTTGCAACCCTTCTGTACTTTATTCAAAAAGTCAAAATGTTTCAGAAAATTCTACTTACATGCTCATTTGGAACAGGAAGAGCAGGGACATTGGTTAGACCATAATTAGGAACATTTTGACCTATTACTCTCTAGTTGGAAATATTCAGTTTGTTATTCTGATTATAAGCAAAGCCCTTTGACAAGTTTTGAAGGTGAATATATTAGTGTCTGACATGTTTCCTTCATGAATTTCATACCCATTCAGTCTGTCTACTACTGAAATCATCACTGCAGAAAGTATCTTCTTCTTCCACAAATGAAGAAGCAAGCAAAGGTGACCAGAATTAAGAAATTGGCAATGTTAATCTTTGTTTCCATAGTATGTCAATTCAGCTTTTTCCCCCTATTCTTTGGAACTGCTACCAAATACCCCTAACTGGGTTCTTCTTGTGATCCTAATATTTGTCCATCATCAAAATACAGTAGTGCACAAAATCTGTCATTTCCCTTTGATTAAAATGTTGTCAAACATATTAGAAAGATTAATATTTAATTGTGTGACAAAAACAAGAAGATAATCAAGAATGAGATAAAATGAATAAGATCTTTGATTTCATATTGATGAGAAACAGCAACACTAAGTGACAACCACTGTGTTATGAATTTGGTATCCATGACTATGTTGAATACTTACAATAACCATGAGCAATCTCTGTAACTATCTGTATTTTGCAGATGAGAAAACTGAAGTAAATTTGCTGAGATTACAGAGCTGGAAAACGATGGTAAATGGTGAAGTTGAATGAAAACCTAGCATTGTGATTTCAAAGCGTGTACTTTTAGTCACTGCTTTACACTAAATGACCCAGAGAAAGCAAGATTCCTTGCTATGTATATAGCTGCTATTTTTTCAGTTACAAAAAGGCTTTCAGGATATAGAGCTCAGAACGACATTGGTACTAGAGAACAGAAGCCCAAGAGCAGAGAATGGATCCTAGGAAGAGTGCACTGCCTGAAATGGGCTTGTCTTCTAGGTCCAGACTAAATTCGTAGGATACCACTAAATTCAAATAAAAAATCACTGTGATAGTGGATAATTAGGGATACTGAGACAGGCTGAAAAAAATGGTGATAGAACAACTTTTGTACTTCAAAAACAGAAGTGGAAACGTTTTACAAACTATAGCCTAGTGACCTTGACTTTGATGCTAACTAAGCAAGATTATCTAACACTAATAGAAGGATAGTTTGTGAACAGCAAGGTGAGTAATCAGTAATTAACAGGATGCAACAGAGGTTACATTTATGTCTACTTTTTTTTAAGCGAACAAATTTTTAGACCTGGAAAAATATGGTGGGGAAAGTATATTTGGAGCTCGGCTGCACATTTGATAGAACATATATCTTTTCACCCATGATGGTATGATATGAACTATTCGAAGAGAAAATTCAACAGATAAGTATTTGGGTGAAATAGTAATTGTTTGTCAGTTGAAAGAGTGTCCTATGGCTTGTCATATGGCTTTGGACTGAGCACTGCCATAATAAAATTATCTGGGTTATCACTAAGGAGGCTGAATATATATACAACAAATTTAAAGATGAAATAATGCTGAGATGGTTTTACAATAGATTGAATGAAAGAAAAGTTTTACAGACTGTACTGGTGAAAGAAATCCAATAAAATGAGGATTACAAGAATAAAATGGATCTTAAAATGGAACTCTGCCAGCGTAGAATTATGTTAGTATGGCTTAGCAATAGAACATGTAGGAAAAAAAGGAAATTCAGGTTTTTGTCCATACTAAGTGCAGTATGAGTAAAGAATAAAGGAGAGCTACAAATATTGATAAGTTGATTAATAAGATGCATTAAAAGAAGTCAAATATCTAGAAAGATTCAGTTAAGAGTTCTACTCTTTTCTGTGTGATTCTAATTTCACCTGGAATATTTAGTTCAACTCAGGGCCCTGCACATTAAGTAGGATTTAGATATACTAGGAAGTCTTAAGATAGACCAAAGCAGAATGAGACAAATAGAATAAAATTATTTTTAAAAATGTAACAGTGGTTTGCCTAGTTAGGAATAAAGGAGATTTTTAAAGTGTTTATTTATATTTAGAGAGACAGAGAGAGTGAGCAAGCAGGTGAGGGCAGAGAAAGAGGGAAAGAGAGAAGCCCAAGCAGGCTCTGTGCTGTCTGTGCAGAGCCAGACATGGGGCTCAATCCCATTACCACGAGATCATGACCTGAGCCAAAATCAAAAGTCAGACACTTAACTGAGCCAGCCAGGCACCCCAGGAATAAAGGAGATTTAGATAGAAATATGCAGCTATCTTTGAATACCGTGCTGAAGTCCCATATAAACAAACTAATGCAGAGTTAGGAAACTGTCCTATTTACATGGAAAAAAATTCACAGTCAGTGTAAGTGAGAAAGGAAAATGCTAGAGTGCTTTAAATTCATGTTCATATGACTCTATGCTTTCCACTCTGCAGGTGAACCTATTCTAATTAATAATCAGAACTCTTAAATTTATTTTTAATTTAAGTCCAAGTTAGTTAACATATAGTGTAATAATAATTTCAGGAGTAGAATTTAGTGATTCATCACTTACATACAACACCCAGTGCTCATCAAAGCAAGTGTCCTCCCTAATGCCCCTCACCCTTTTAGCAATCCTCCACACCCCACACCCCACCAGCAACTCTCAGTTTGTTCTTTGTATTTAAGAGTCTCTTATGGTTTGTCTCCCACTCTGTTTTTCTTTAAATTTTTTTTAATGTTTATTTATTTTTGAGAGAGACAGAGACAGGATGTGAGTGGGTTAGGGGCAGAGAGAGAGGGAGACACAGAATCCAAAGCAGGCTCCAGCTTCCAAGCTGTCAGCATAGAGCCCAACGCGGGACTCGAACCCACGAGCTGTGAGATCATGACCTGAGCCAAAGTCGGATGCTCAACTGACTGAGCCACCCAGTTTTATCTTATTTTTGCTTTCCTTCCCTTATGTTCATCTGCTTTGTACCTTAAACTCCACAGATGAGTGAAATCATATGATACTTGTCTTTCTCTAACTGATTTCACTTAGCATAATACACTCTATTTCCATCTACATTGTTGCAAATGGCAAGATTTAATTCTTTTTGATCATCAAGTAATATTCCAGTGTGTGTGTGTGTGTGTGTGTGTGTGTGTGTGTGTGTGTGTGTGTACCACTTCTTTATCCGTTCATCAGTCGATGGACATTTGGGCTCTTTCCATACTCTGGCTATTGTCAATAGTGCTGCTATAAACTTTGGGGTGCATGTGACCCTTTGAGTGGCTGCACCAGTTTGCATTCCCACCAGGAGGTCAAAAGAGATCTTCTCTCCACATCCTCGCCAACATCTGTTGTTGCCTGAGTTGTTAATGTTAGTCATTCTGACAGGTGTGAGGTGGTATCTATCTCATTGTGGTTTTGATTTGTATTTGCCTGATGCTGAGTGATGTTGAGCACTTTTTCATATGTCTGTTAGCCATCTGGATGCTTTCTCTGGAAAAGTGTCTATTCATGTCTTTTGCCCATTTCTTCCCTGGATTATTCACTTGGGGTTGTGTTGAGTTTGAAAAGTTCTTTGTAGATTTTGAATACTAACTCTTTATCTGATATGTCATTTGCAAATATCTTCTCCCATCCCATCGGTTGCCTTTTAGTTTTTCTGACAGTTTCCTTCACTGTGCAGAAGATTTTTACCTTAATGAGGTCCCAATAGTTCATTTTCGCTTTTGTTTCCCTTGCCTCTGGAGACATGTCAAGCAAGAAGTTGCTGCAGATGAGGTCAGAGGTTGTTGTCTGCTTTCTCCTTTAGGATTTTGGTGGCTTCCTGTCTTAAGTTTAGGTCTTTATCCATTTTGAGTTTATATTTCTGTATGGTGTAAGAAAGTGGTCCAGGTTCATTCTTCTGCATGTCAGTGTCCAGTTTTCCCAGCACCATTTGCTAAAGAGACTTTTTTCCACTGTATATTCTTTCCTGCTTTGTCAAAGATTGGTTGGCCATATGTTTGTGGGTCCATTTGTGGCTTCTCTATTCTGTGCCATTGATCTATGTGTCTGTTTTTGTGTCAGTACCATTCTGTCTTGATGATTACCTATCCTTGAACCCACCCTCTCCCTTTAGATTTCCCTGGAATAACAAAAGCACCCATCTGTGAACCATAAATCTCTTTATGGCTCCTCCCTCTGCTACAGAAATCCCCAGTTAAGCCTTTGGCAATTGGGGAGGTGGAGGAATGGAAGCTTCAACCTTTCCATTTGCTTCCTCCTTCCCCCAGACTGTGCAGGTCCTACAGTACAGCCGTAGATGGAGGTTGCAGCCTTGAGAGAGGAATGTGCCATTGAGACCATGTGGATGAACCCATGTAAGACTCCTATAGAAACTTAAAAAAATTTTTAAGTTGATTTATTTCTTTTGAGAGAGAGAGAGAGAGAGAGAGGGAGAGCACAGGGGAGGGGCAGAGAGAGAGGGAGAGAGAATCCCAAGCAGTCTCTGTGCTGTCAACATGAAACCCAACACAAGGCTTGAACCCATAATTGTGAGATAATGACCTGAGCTGAAATCGAGAGTCAGAAGCCTAACCAACTGTACCACCCAGGCACCCCTATATAAACTTTTAAGATTCTGGCAAGCAGGTGTGGCTTATCTTGTGGCTGCATCGGACAAGCCTCAAATGTAAGTTCCCTTGCTTATTAAACCTGCCACCTGTCAATCTGGAATGATCTGCCTCTTTCTTCAGTCTCTCCTTGACTTCCTTGTTCAAAGGCCAGTGTGCAAACAAACAAAAGTATGTGTTTTTCAAATATGCGTAACTATTTATAATAAGAATACATATATAAAGGCTAAACACTGTGAAGTTAAAGGGTTTGTGGCAAATGAGGGAAGCTTGCATAAAGAGGCACCTTTGAACCCAGTCTTGAAAGAAGTGTAGTAGATTTATAAGAGAGATGTGGCTTTTCAAAATTAAACACAGAAAAAATATAAAACTATGTTTAGAGAATAAAGAAAAAGTAATTGAACACTAGCTATTACTTAATAGTGATGCTATTGAATAGTGAGAGCTATTTAATAGTATTAGTAATAGTAATAATAATAATAATAATAATAATAGCTAAATAAGACATATCCACTAAAGTACAAAGATCAAGCTGAAGAATAATAAACATGTACATGGCCAAACTTGGGGATCCAGTGTGGGAGAAATTTTTAAGCTCTAACTTAAGAAGATTAAATAAATAATAGGAAATTACTATAGGCTTTTCAAGGGAAAAATATTATATGTAAGTAGTATCTAAATAGGATTATACTACTTTAGTATCTTACGTAGAATAATTTGGTTGAAAGTTGATTTAGGAAATGCTCTAAAACATGTCCATATATTTAACTGGTTTGGCACATATTTTTATTGTAGTGTTTTCTTTTCTTTACCTAATCACCCACAAATTTAAGGTACAAATTTGATAACTTAATAAATAACCTGGTTACAATCACTAATTTCCAAGAAGAACAATGTCAAAAATGTTTATTTGTTGAACTGGCATTTTTGTCTTCTTGCCTTCTCCGGGACCTCAGGGACCTCAGAGCTAAATTTAATTTTTAATGATAACAATCATTTGCTTTAGAATTTCTGATATGATTACCTCTGCATATTTATATGGATTTTGATCTTTTGTCTACTTACATAAGAACTACCTTAAATACACAGATATTAAAAATCTTTTAGGAAGATAATCAAATTATAGAATGAATCTTCATCCCCCCACCTCCTTCCCACACACACATTTTGTGAAAGAATAGGCACATTTTACTAGTCATGCACTCCTCCATGCCTTTATCAGCTGCATCTCAGAAACTCAAATTGGGTAAGGTAAGTTAACTTTCAGGCCTTGTCTTAGCATTGCAAGATTAAAGGCAAGGAGGATTTTTTTTATTCCCTGTGTGAACGGTGGGCAGGATGTTAATTCCCCAAACAGGGGAGAGGATGAGGAGCCTCTGATTACCTAGGTCTAGTTCCAGGGTAAACAGACGATCACATTCTCTCAATGACCAACTCCAACAAAGTTTCTAACCATGAAAGTCATGAATGCACCTCTTTTGAACCTTGTTTCCCAGGGGCTTACCCTCCCCGCAACCCCACAGAAGACTTTTCAACAAGTATTCAATGATTAAATGATTACCTTACACTGAAATTGTAGACCTTACATTTTTTCTCCTGGGATTCTTTATTAAGAATACTAAATTAAGTTCCTTAGATAACTAAATACTTTGTTTTTAAAAGAAACAAAAAATGGTTGCAGGTGAATGGAAAAAAGATTACTGATAATAAGATAAATAAAATTAATCCCAGAGTAGGACTGTAGCCAATCAAGCAGTAAGTTGTCCTGGCATGAGGGGGCAAAAAAAAAAAAAAAAAAAAGTTGATGAATTAAGTCTGTAAGTGTGTTGAATGGTAATCCCTAAACTAAAACAAAAAGAAAAGTTATCAATATTATTTTAATAATTTTGCTTCTAGAATTTATTCAATACTCAACAGTTATTGAATTCCAACTTGTATTCAACTATATTTTGCTGCCCTTAATCTCAAGTTTCTCATTTTTTAAGACATAAGAATCATAACAAGTAATACTTCGGTATGTAATTTAATTTGGGAAGTTTTTATTAAGGGCTTAATAAAATTTTTATTATCAACTAGCCCCATGATAAATATATTGAAAATAGAAAAGAATTAAAGTCCATAATATCAAGAATTTATCATATTTTGGAGGGGTAAGACTTACATAATTATATTAAAACATAAAATATTGACAAAAATGATATAAGGCAAATTTTAGGGAAATTTAGTATCTGTAATATAAAGCAATTGCTTATGAAGGGAAGTTAGCCACATTCATAAGTAGAAGCAAGGTGTCTTAACAATGACAAAACTAGAGTTCTGGGTTTTGTTAAGTTTTAGAAAAGTAGAAAAAGTGAGTATGTTCCATGTGTTAAGCACAAAGATTCGAATGATTATGATGTATCTGGGAAATAGCAAGGAGTCTGGGTTAACAGCAGACGTGGTAGTGATGCGGAGAGGATGGTTCACCTCGTGGGTTAGTAGTAACTAGGGCCAGAATATAAGGGAGAGATCTACGGCTGTACTGCAAGACCTGCACAGTCTGGGGGAAGCAGGAAGCAAATAGAAAGGTTGAAGCTTCCATTCCCCCACCTCCCCAATTGCCAAAGGCTTAACTGGGGATTTCTGTAGCAGAGGAAGTAGCCATAAAGAGATTTATGGTTCACAGATGGATACTTTTGTTATTCCAGGTCGATCTGAAGGGAGAGCGTGAGTTCCAGGGTGGGTGGAATTATCATTTTTCAGGACAGAAAGCAAAACACTAACACAGTGTTTAAGAGATGGCTTTAAAAATAACAACACATTTTAAGTTTCTCTTATTAGAAGTCTATGTGTGAGCAGGAAAGTTTACGAGTTGTTTTGTCCTTGTGAGGGATGTGCTTGTGTGTGTGCAGAGACAAAAAAGGGAGAGTAGTTTTGGAAACATGGGTACTTACTAAGAACAACTCATGAAAAGTTACTTCTCACAGTGCGGTGACGGACCTGACTTATTATCTGGTCAAAGCCCGTTGGTTGCGAGTGTCTCTTCCCAACACCCATTCAGTGATAGCACAGTGGTAAGTTAACATCAGTCACAGTGGGAGGATTTGAACCACGGATATGGATGAGCCCAACAAATCTGGGCTTCCTTATTTGGAAATCAGTTGTTAAACATTTGTCATCATAACACTGTCTCTTGGTACTTTTCTCTTGGACTACGCGGGGGAAGGTCATATACAGTGGATTCCTTTGAGTATTGTAATTCTTCCATTTTCCTTAACATTCTATAATATTTGATACTTCCAAACAACTTGAAGGCTGTATTATGGATATAAATGAGGAACAGGGCAATGGAGATAAACCCTATGATAACCAATATTAAAACAACGAAGAAAATATTTTTATAGCTATTCATTCTGGTATAGTGTCAGTGTACCTCAATGTTGGCATGATTACATGAACCCTTAGGCAAGAAACAGTCCTTCCCTCACATGCCTCTTCTCCCACCAACTGTCAGCGTCTGCTGTTTGCTTCAGGGTACAGAAGGAAAGAGCACATATGGAAAAAAAAATAATGAAAACATACTTTTTCTGCTCTTTGGAGCACCTGGTCACAAAAACTGAGGTAGTCATTACTGCTGTTCACTCACTATTTCTGTATCTTCACTCTCCCTTCTTGTGTTGGGATTGCATTTCCCTGTCCTTTGTGATTAGAAGACAAGGCACTCCCTGTGTGACTAGCTCTGGCCAATGACTTGTAAACAGAAGTGGCATGTATCACTTCCATGCTAGCACACATAATTGTTAACGTGATACTCTCTGGAGATTTCTATCCTGGTGGCAATGTTCAAGATAGCGGATGTTCCATTATCCTGGATCCCTGAAGGGCTATAATGAGTGGAGACCCTCTACAGACCTGCAGTGGATATGGAGTATGAGTAACAAATAAATCTTCATTAGGTCATTGAGATTTCATGATAGTTTGTTATTATTCATGATCTAGCTTCTTCTGATTGGTGCTCTTGCCTGGAGACCTGCTACATACACAAAAATACCAAGTTCAAGTTCTGCTCTCTCTGGGAAGTCCTGTTCAAGGGGAAAATGTTCAATCCATGAAGAAAAAAAAAGCTATTAGTGAAAATAACCTTGTAATACATTTAAGGAATGGCTCCTACTCACTTATGTATGAAACTTTAAAATTAACTTTGAAAGGCACTTGGTATCCTATTGTGGAAAATCTCTCTTCTTAATATTTAAAAAGTTATGAAAAAGTCAAATGTTTTTACAAATAAAATGTAATATATTATTTGACTTTAGAAAGTTAAAGATACAGAAGTAGCTTTGGGATAAACAAAATTAACTATATCATCTCCTTTCCCAAATAAAACTATATAGTAAAGTTTTGGTTTCCATTTCATTCCCAATGCTTTGGCTATTCCATTTCAGAAAGGTAAGTATGAAATTATATAAAATAAGTGAAGATTTATGAGGAAATTAACAATTCCATTCATAGTAAAAAGGAAGTGGGAGAAATGGTTATTCATCATAGTAGATAAGACATAAATATTTGTGATTTTTATGGCAACATATATTTCCTTTCTTGATTTTATAAGATATAATCTTCAGCTACAAATTAGGAAATATCTTGATAAAACACTGGGATTTTTGAAGACATGTAACTTCAATAACTAAATATCAATTTCAATTATATAGAGAGAAACATTTGAACTTGGAAAATTTTCTAAAAGTCAAAATATTTGGTCTTTTGCAGCTCTGCTGAAAACAGATGGACAAGACTGCTCTGACTGTATTTAACAGGAGTTGGGTCTTAGAGATTTCAGCAAGCACAGTACATGTAAAAAAAAGAGAATTGTTTTTTTAAGTGTCTTATAAAAACTCAAACCTGTTCAGTGGTCTTCAGTTATGTAGTTTATAGCTGATATTTGAGGCACCACATCAGCTTTTACTTTCAAAAGTTGTCTTGTCAGCCTCAAAAAACATAGCTCAAAAAAAAAAAAATCACAGGTTAATAGTTAACAGATCCCCTAGAGTAAGAAAAAAAAAAAAAAAGGAATAAAGCATATACATGAGAAAAATAGTTTAAGGACCCTTGGCTATAACTCTCCCATTTAAGAAAAGATTAACTAAGAAAGTGACCAAATTATTAAATAAAAGCAGCTCCTGCTTCTAGGCCCTTGGCTGTAGGGATTTCCCAGAATTTCAGATATTTGAGTAAAAAAACTACTGTGAATGATATCAAGAGAAATAATTATTTTCTTTAGTTTGAAGAAATTAATGAACTTCATAGAACTATGTGTATGTATGTGTATATATGTGTGTGTATGTATAAATGTATATTGCACCTATAAATGTGGATGATAGAGGATAGACAGGTAGGTAGGCAGATCGATAGATCTATCGATAGATCCTCCAATGACAACTTGATTGTCTACACATAGCAGATGTTTTTAAATTTATTTTTAACTTATTTTTAAAAATGTTTTTAAATGTTTATTCTTGAGAGAGAGAGAGTGGGGGGGGAGGGGCAGAGAGAGAGGGAGACACAGAATCAAAGCAGGCTCCAGGCTCTGAGCTGTCAGCACAAAGCCAGATGCAGTGCTTGAACCCACAAACTATGAGATCATGACCTGAGCTGAAGTCGGATGCTTACCAACTGAGCCACCTAGGTGCCCAGCTGATGATTTTTTTTAAAGTGTGGATACTTTTATTCTCATTTTATAAAAATGAAATGGGAGGAGCTCCTGGGTGGCTCAGTCGGTTGAGTGTCAGACTCTTAATTTCAGCTCAGGTCATGAACCCAGAGTCATGGAATTGAGCCCTGCACTGGACTCTGTGCTGAGTATGGAATCTGCTTAAGACTCTTTCTCTCACCCTCACCTTTCTCTCATCTCACTCTCTCTATATATATATTAAAAAAAAAAAGAAGAAGAAGAAAGGGGTTGCAACTGGGTGGCTCAATTGGCTAAGTGTCTAACTTCGGCTTAGATCATGATGTTGCAGTTTGTGAGTTTGAACACCACTTTGGACTCTGGGCTGACAGTGAAGAGCCTGCTTGGGATTCTGTATCTCCCTCACTCTCTGCTCCTCCCCTGCTCTCACTCTTTCTCTCTGTTCCTCAAAATAAATAAATGTAAAAAAAAAAAAAAAATTAAAATTTTTAAAAATTAAAAAAAAAGGAAAACAGACAAAGAAATAATATTTGTAAGGTCAAACAATGAAGTAAATGGCCATATGTGGAGCTGAACTAAAATCTGTCTCCAAAGTACAACGGTGTTTGTCAGGGGCTGGAAAGACGGCTTAATGAGAAGTTATTGATTAACAGGTACAGAGTTTCAGTTTCTCAAGATGATGAGTTCTGGAGATGGATATTGGTGATGGTTGCACAACAGTATGAATGCACTTAATGCCACTGAGCTGTACACTTAGAAATGATTAAAATGGTGAATTTTGTGCTCCACATTTCATCACAATTTAAATAAATACGAAAAGAGACATATAACACACAAATCTCTCTTTAATTCCAGTGATTTTCTCTTATATTCTACAGTAAACCATTAACAAATTTGGCTTGCATGTGATTTCCAGGTCATCTAAATAGAAAAGTAAGGGATTGTCTAGTCCACGTCCCCTCATGTACAAGGATGAGGCTCTGTTCTTGTATTTGATGGTACGAACCCAATCTGAATATACACGCACTGTGATGAGATACAGCATTAGAGAGCACTGAGTTCCTATCTGCATGCCATCTTTATAAGCCCTTTTTTACTGAGAAATGCATTTTGTATTGAAATACATGCATTTTGTATTGAAATTATTGTTAGGTTAATAAAGATGGCAAGTGAAGGGATAGAAGGAGAAAGGCACACATCCCTAACAGAACATGACAACATACCCCTGATGCATAGACAATTATGGCTGAAAGGGAATGTTGATATCATTTAGCCCATTCCAAAGGAAATATCTGAGTTCTGGAAACAAATGCATTTAAAGAAATACTTGTATAATTTGCCCATTTCTCATCTCTTGGAGATTAATATTGAAAATTAGATCATCAAATATTTGGGAAAATTCTCTGAACAAAAGCAAAAATGCAAAACAGGTAAAACTGGGATTTTTCAAACTTTTTAAAAATGTTTTTAAATGTTTATTCTTGAGAGAGAGAGAGTGGGGGGGAGGGGCAGAGAGAGAGGGAGACACAGAATCTGGGATTTTCTTTTTCTTTTTAAATAAATGTTTGCAGAGTTCCAGGTAACCGAGTTATAAAATGCTTTCTAGTATAATCCTCAGACTTTATAGATGAGACTGATTAAAAGAGATTTTCAGTTATTCAAGGAAAAATATTCAGTTATACTAGAATCTATTTTCCTAAGTTACAATGCATGTCATTTTTAGTAGACAAGATACAACCTTATGTTTTATACCTGATGGCAAGAAAAAAAAATAATTTTTAGCAAAATTTAAGGTAAATTCAGAGAATCTGTGATTTTAGTTCAAAAAACATATAATATATATTTTTAAGTTTATTTATTTATTTTGAGAGAGAGAGAGAGAGAGAGAGAGCTGGCGTGAACAAGGGAGAGGCAGAGAGAGAGGGAGAGAGAGAATCCCAAGCAGGCTTCTTGATGTTAGCATACAGCCCAACATGGGGTTCTGTCTCACAAACTGGGAGATCATGGCCTGAGCAGAAATCACATGTATTGGACACTTAACCAACTGAACTACCCAGGCACCCTTAAAAATACATAATACATTATAAGTGTTGTATAGGATACATATCAATAGTAACTTGGTAATAGTTTTTTCATTGATAAAGATGTCTCTATACACTCAGTTTTATTTTCATTAAAATCATTAATAGAATGATAATTAACCACTCAAGATCTTGAAATCACTAGTCTTTTTATAGAAAGTTCCATTAATTATTATTAATATCACGAATTATTAATATTAGTTATCAAATTATTGATTTCAGTTTTCATTTACATTTAGTGTATGATATACTAGAAAATCATAAAACTAGGCAAGGCACAAGCAAGCTTTCTTTAAGCAAAGACTTTGCAAACTGGGTCAACTCTACCCTCTGTGGGATGCATTCTTACAGAAAAAAATAATAACAACAAATGCATATAGTATAAAAAGTGCAAGCTATTCTTGAATTATACACTGTTGTGTAATACTAAGGCAGTAATTTCTATTGGCAAATTGGAGTTTTTCATGCTGTTTTTCTGCCTTTAAAAATATACATAAAAACACATTTTGTACTTATTAATGTCTTATACATACTTTCACATTTTAATGTATTTTATACATATACTTGTTTTATAAATTTTGTGTAATCTATTCTTTAAATTATTTTGAAATAACCATAGATTCACAGAAAGTTGAAACAACCTACTTTTTATTTATTTATTGTTATTATATTTCTGGCTTGAAACAATAGAAATTCATTGTCTCATAGTTCTGGAGTCTAGAAGTCTGAAATTAAGGTGATGGCAGGGCCTCCTTCTGAAATCCATAAAAGAGAATCTTTTCTTGTCTCTTCTAAATTCCAGTGTTTTCTGGCAACCTTTGGCATTCTTTGGCTTATAGATGCTCATTCTAATCTATGTGTCTGTTGTCAAATGTCTATGTATCTCTTCCCTGTGTGTCTCCATTGCCATGTCATTTCTCCTCTTCTTAAAAGCATACCAGTCATATTGGATTAGGTGGGTTAGGGTCCACAGCAATACTGCATCTTTTTTTTTCCAATTGGGATACAATTGACATACAAACAACATTACATTAGTTTCAATTACACAACATTGTGATTTGACAAATCTATACATTATGCTATGCTCACCACAAGTGTAGCTACCATCTACCACCATACAATGTTATTATGAGTCAATTGACTATATTTTCTATGCTCTACCTTTCATCCCTGTGACTTATTGTTTCCATAACTAGAAGTCTGTATCTCCCATTCCCCTTCACCCATGTTGCCCATCCCCCTACCTCCTACCACTCTGGCAACCATGTTGCAAATGACAAGTGGCAAGACCTCCTCATTTTTTATGGCTGAGTAATACCCCACTGTGTGTGTGTGTGTGTGTGTGTGTGTGTGTGTGTGTGTGTCTGTGTACACCACATCTTCTTTTATCCATTCATCTAATTACAAACATTTGACTTATTTCCATATCTTGGCTATTGTAAACAATGCCACAATAAACATTGGGAGCATGTATTTTTTTTTAATTAGAAACAACCTACTTTTTAAACTTAACAATGTGATTAGAGATTTTTCCATAGAGTATACAAAATTGTACCTCCTCCTTACAACAGCTGAATACTGACTAATAGTGTGAATTGCCTATCATGTACTTAATTGTTCTGATGGTTATTTAGATAGTTTTCAGGACTTCATCCAAGAAAGTCCTGAGAAATAGCACCCCTGGTAGATTAAACCATGTATTCATGGGATTGGATACCCTGAGCTGGTGAAGGGGACAGAGCACTTTAGGAACTGGTCGAAGTCCATGAGAATGGAGGGTACAATATCACAAGGGGCAAAGTTGTATAAGATGAGAAGGGAAGTTGAAGCAGGGGACAGATCACTCAGAGCCTTGGAGACCATGGCAACAAATTTAGATCTTATTCTAAGAGCAATGGGAAACCATTCAAGAGTTTTAAGCAGTATTTTGACACAATCTCCAAATAAATCTTGTAATGTTCATTTATTTATTTTGAGAGAGAGAAACAGTATGAGCATGAGCAGGGGAGGGGCAGAGAGAGAAAGAATCCTAAACGTTGACAGCACAGAGCCTGACGTGGGGCTTGAACTCGCAAACCATGAGATCATGACCTGAGCCAAAATCAAGAGTCAGACGCTCAACTGACTGAGCCACCCTGGTGCCCCTCCTATACATTTTTTAATACTTATGTATGACTTGAGCGTAGAGAATGGACTGGTGGAGGCATGAGCAAAAGAAGAAACATTAGCTAAGAAACTATTCCTGTGAGCCAACCAATAGATGATGACTTAAACTCAGGTGATGGTAGTAGAGACATGCACAGATCAGACATGTGCTTTGAAGGCACAACTGGTATAGATAGATTAAATGTGGGGGGGCAGAAAAGGGAAAGGTCAAGAATCAATCCTACTTTCTAACATTACTAATGGTGCCATTTATTTGAAATATAGAAACAGTGGGAATAATCAGATTTTGTAGGGTGTGAATGAAATGGATGTGTCTTGTTTTTAGTGTGCAAATTTGGAAATTCCTCTGACGCATTCCACTCAAATTTAGACAAGTACATAAATTTAGAGCTCAGAAAAAGTTTGGGTAAGAAATATAAATCTGAGTCACTAACATGTAAATGATTTTGAAAGTCACAGAAATGAATGAGATCACCTAGACAGAGGTATCATACAAAAAGAAATTGAAGCCAGGACTGAGCTTAGAGTAATTTTAATATGATTAGTTAAGTAAAGAAGATAGCAAAGGAAACTTAGAAGGTGCAAGGTGATAGGAAGAAAAAATAAGAAAGCATGCTGTCTCTAAAGCAGAAAGAGGGAAGTGTTTCAAGGAGGGAATAGTCATCTGTGTGAATCATTGCTGAAAATCTAGCAGGGTGATGTCAACAAGTATTGAACTGGTAGGTCATTAATCATTTTAACAAGGATGTTAGTTGAGATATGGGTATGAATACCAGTATAACAGTAGATTAAGAGAAAGTGAGAAACAAAGAAGTGAAAATTTGTGTGTGTGTGTGTGGGGGGGGGTTATCATTTTTAAGAAATAATCTAGAATTTCACCTGAAAGGAGAATTTTTTTAGGTTGAGAAATGTACTAGAGCATGTGTTCATGATGATAGGAATAGTATAGAGAGTGAAGGCGTAAGGATTGATGCTGTAGGAGAGAGAGAAGTTATCTCAGGAAATAGTCTTTTAGTAAGTGAGAAATAATGACATCAAAATAGGATGCCCACACATTATGGTTTCCCTGCAGTTTTCCAGCATCCACTTGCTAAACTATTGTTAATAACACCGCCCCACTCCCACTATGCAACTGGAGAAATCAGTTTCCTCTAGTATACAAGGAGAAAATGGGTGTAGAAGCAGATAAGAGCATAGATTTTATGATGAGAAATCATGGGATTCAATGGAGGGAAATCATGTCCCAATCACTGAACATACCACAAAAGCTGAATTTGAACTATGACACCTAAGGGTCTTTTCTTCATAACATCTGACACTGTGGAAACCTATGGACTCTATGGATTCATATTCTGAAAACCAGTGTAAGCATGCTAAACACAATCCACTAAATTCACTAGTTATAATGACCAGAGATAAACCATCACTCTCTTTACTCTCTGGCCCTGGTGAAGATTCTGAACATTGTGGCAGGAAAAGACAGATATTTCTAGAAAAATAGATACTCCAATGATTCTGTTGTTTTGTGATCTCCCAGGAGTAGAATCCTCAGTGCTGATTAAACCTATATCCTGAAGCTTCCATTGGTTTTTCCAGCACACTATTTCACAATGGTTCTTACTAGTGAGTGTTCATGTGACCCATGTGAGTTCTTATCAGTATATCTCTACAGATGTATAGACAGTGTAGAGGATACTTTTCCTGTGTTTAGCTTACTTTCTTGGCAAAACTTTCTTATATATGATGTAGGAATATAACTTTATTAATAGCTGCTACTTTAATTTTTGTAATATGTGGTGATACCAGTGCACTAAATAGAGACTTTTCCAATCCATTATAAATAATAAATGTGCTTTATGAGATATAGTATTGGAGCACTCCTTGAGGAATTCTGTCTACGAAACATTTCCTCAGCATGGCATCCAAAAGTTCACCATATTACGATGTCAATACATATGGTTCAGCTCTACAGCATAAGCAGCATTATCTTTCTCAAGCTGTTGTTTCCATTTATGAAAAGTAAATCTCTAAACCACATCTAAGGATTTGGAAAAAGTAGTATTTCAAAATTGCCAAGTCTATATGTTGCCTTAAGGCAGAAAAGAAATGAAAGATAAAACAAGTCACTAGGGTATCTTGATAATATATGGTCCAGTTACCTGTTGCTATGTCCCAAAGCCATCCCAGCATATAGTAGGTTGGTAGAATAAAATGACAATTCAGTGTCTTGTAGTTCTGGGGGCTGACTCAGGTGGTTCTCACTTTTGGCTTCTGATGCAGTGGCTCCTGTACAGCAGCCAAATCTGAAGCTAAGTGAACGCTTCACTGGGCAGCATGACCAACACTGCTCATTTGCATGGTGGGCCAGTTACGAATTTATGGACTCCGTTCCCAAGTCTCCCTTTTTGCCTGCTCTGCAAAATCGGATCTGGATCCTTTAAATATTTTTTGTTTGCCAGCTAGCATTGAAGCTTTGTCAGTGGAAGTCACTGGAGAGACATTGCAGGAGGAAGGGGTTTTGCATCCAGTTTCTGTGAGCTTGCTCACTAGACTTTCACAATGTGTACAGCTCCTCCAACATCTGGCTCTTGCAGTACATGGTGGTCAGCAGCACCCAGGAGAACTAGCTTTGCCCAGCACAGCTCTTGAGTAGTTTTTTTAGCAGGGCACTTCTGGCAAGTTATTTCCCTGTGAAGTTTTCCCTGACATCCTAGAGGACCGATTTTTTAGCAATTTACAGAAATTCTCTGCCATTCAATTGCTGAACCTTCTCCAACAAAGTCTGGAGATCTCAGGCCAGCGGTGGGGGTGGGGAAGAGAGAGCTAGATCTACTTTTGGTTCTCTATCCCAGCCCTAGTGACAATAATAATAATAATTATATATTTTTATGTATGTATATAATATTCATATATTATTGTGATATATAATATGTGATATATAATAATATATGATATATAATAGTTATTAGCTATTATTATTATATATCACAATAATATATCTAATGTATTATATGTTGTCTCTGATATATTCTTCTTTGTCTTAACACAAATCAACCTCTAATTACTCCAGTCTTTTGTTATAATTTATAATTCTTTAGGTTAAACTTTCCCCGTTCAAATATTTGTGTGTCTTTCTTTTTTTTCTCTCTCTTGATTGAACCCATCCTAATACATATAGCCAGAAATTGAAGCTGGGTTTTACTTAGGGGCTCAGGTGGGGCTACCAAAAATAGCCAGTACATGGTATCATCATATGGTTTAGGCATGGAAACTGAGCTCTAAGAAAGACTGTTCTAGGAGAACCAGGCAGGATATACAGTGCTTCTTATGGCCTATCCCAAGGAGTCCAAGAATATCACTTCAGCATTCTATTTGCCAAGAAAATCACTAAGATGAGAGTTTTATCACATCACGACAGAGTTTCAAAGGTAAAGAAGCAGCAAAGAATTTATAGTCTTTCATTTGTATCTACCATTCCATATGAGGTTACGTATGGTAGATATTTTTACATGGCACATCAAGTTAATAAATGAGCTCATTCACTTACTATTCCAATTTCATTTTTCCTCTGATTCTTTAATTCATTCAATAATCTTTATCATGTGTCTTCTCCAGGCCCAATTCCAAAGAGATCTTTCCCAAAGTATGAATGCACTGTGATACCTGATCTACCCTGATTGAGCTTTAAATATTGTTGGGCATGTAAAATTCCTGCATAATTAGACCCCAAAACAATAAAGTGTACCACAAACTGTTAAACTGAATGCAATAAAGTGCCAAATGCATAAAATTGCAGTGAGACCAAGAAAAGATCCCAAGAGTCCTGACTTGCAGCTCAGTGTTTGATTTACCAAAAACAAAACAAAACAAAAATACAGTATCTAATTGAAAATAAAAGGTCTGGTCACTGAAATATTTCAGAATGGGCATCCATCATTTTTGCATGTCACAACCATGTCAAGAAGTCCTGAGAGAAATTTTTTTCTGTGAAAACATTGATTTTCTTTCCTTTGCTAAAAATTGTGTCACCATCTCCATCAACAAATACGAGAAATGTTGTGATTAGAAGCTTCTCTTGTAATCAGCTGGCATCCAAACCTTGTCCATTCTTGGCAGACCATATTTTATTGACTTTATCATTTTTAACTCAAAAGCCTGAAGGGACTAAGAACCACTATACTAGCTACAACAATTTTAGAGATGTAGGAAAAGCAAACTGCAATGTATACCCAAAGACAAAACTCCAAGCATCAATAGACATTTTTCAGTAACAAAGCTAGAACTAAAACTGAGGGGGGAAAGCCATTTAGCTTTGCTAAGGCCATTATTTTCTTTACATATATTCTAGAGAGTAATGAAATTCTGAGCAGCGTTGGAGCTCTTCGCTCACACCAGCGATAAAAAGACCAGAAAAAATCCTATCATATGATCTGCGTCTAAGTGAGGAGATAAAAGTAAATTGTAAAATGAGAGCCTCACCTGAGACTCTTGCTAGAAGTAAGACTTCTCTGAATGAAGATCAGGAAATCAGCTTCTACTGAGGAAGTTACCTGAATTACACTTCGGGAATTTGTTCTAGGAAAGAGTTGTAAGGAAGACACCTTAGCATTTAAAGAAGCCCTTGTGAGTCAGAGTGCAGCATGCCAGCAAAGAATGATTAAACTCCTCTGCTACACACTTTTGTGAGAGTGGGTGATGAAGAAAACAATTTCCCAATAAACTAGGATAGCACAGTGAACTCCCCAAGTGTATCCTGAAACCTTGGCCAACCTCAGATTGTTACAAAGACTCGGTGTTTTCTCCATCACTCTTCTTCCGTCTCTACCACTGCCTACCTCCCAAATATCTTAAAATACCAAGTGCATTTTGAAACATCGCAACAGTCATTTATTATGTACTTTCCCCCATCATTAAGGATGGCACGATTCTCAGAAATAAAGCCTGAATTTTGGCTTCAAATAAGCATTCATTCAAATTCTAATTAAATTACTTTGCTGAAACCTATTTGAAACAATTAGTTACCAGAGCCAGTAGTAATCAGAGATTACATACACTGAATTTTCATGCAGGCCAGGATTTTGAATAGATTGTGCAATATAATAAAGAGGAGGCATTGCAAAAAACCCAATTTTCCCCCTTTAAACTGGTATTTATAGTGAATGTGATTTCAAATGTGATCAGATCTCACGTATGTGTGGCGGGGGCTGGAGTGTATGGGTGGAAGAGATTTGGATAGGCAGGAGGAAAAAAAAAAGAAGAGAATGAATAAAAAGGCTGTGTGCTATGCTTAAGGGAGAATGTGAGCGGGCATGGTCAGTGGAAAACAATGTTACTGTGATAGAGTCATACTTGTCAAGAGGCAGTACCTGGAGCAGAGAAGTGTTTCCAGGCTCCCACTAGAATTTACCCACGGCTTACTCACAGTCTTTTATGTTCCCAATCATAGTGGTTGCAGAACTAAATTGATAACCCATTATTAATAATGATGATAAAGAAGGTCATCGGTTCATGCCTTCCTTCATGCTTTGGGCTCTCCAGTACTTGTCCAGCTGAGTTTTCTAGCCATATCAGTTAATGTAGACCAAACTGGTTATATAAACATGGAGGAAATCAGAAGCCATTCTTTTAGTAAGAATTTAAATATGCAACTCTTCTCAGCATGAATAAATTTTGAGCTAGATATTGAAAGAGTTGAGAAGATAAAAATTTAAGAGGACATTTTCAGAAAGGACATTAAAAATGAGTAAAGATCCAAAACACAGGGTTTTTGTCAAACTATGAAGATAAACTAGCTCATTCATTAAAGACTTTATGATTTTGTTTACAACTATTACCCACCCCTGCCAAATTTACACTCTCCATTAGTAGAATAACCCACCTGGAGTCAACTTGCATCTCAAGTGGCTGGAATATTTAATAACCATATTTGAAAATAGCCCCCCTTCTTGCTCTTGCATAAGCCTCTGCACTCATCTCCCATTGGACCATGTCCTATAGTTCTGAAGCCTCTGAAGGCATCCAGAAAAATGTAAATCTAATCGAGATAAATTCAGGGTCACTTTTTACGGTCTTCAAAGATATCCCATAATGATTAGGTATCATAACATGAAATTTTGTTATCATGGAATTTTCCACCATTGCTAGTCACATTTTAATAAGCATTCTATGTTAGCTAGCTAATCGTACATGTTACCTGTAAGTATTTCTCAAGATAGATAAATGGAGAGAGAGAGGGAGGGAGGGAGGGAAAGAGAGAAACACTCATATACACATTAATTCCTTGACATACTTTCTATGAAATACATTTCTATACATCTTCCATCATGTTTGTTGTTACCTGTGTAATATTCAGTTTCTTAACAAGTGGTCTTTGCTCCAATAAGTTCTTTTCTTTAAATAAACTTTACTTTTTGTTTTTTTTTGTTTTTTTTTTTTAATTTTTTTTTTTCAACGTTTTTTTTTATTTATTTTTGGGACAGAGAGAAACAGAGCATGAATGGGGGAGGGGCAGAGAGAGAGGGAGACACAGAATCAGAAACAGGCTCCAGGCTCCGAGCCATCAGCCCAGAGCCTGACGCGGGGCTCGAACTCACGGACCGCGAGATCGTGACCTGGCTGAAGTCGGACGCTCAACCGACTGCGCCACCCAGGCGCCCCTAAACTTTACTTTTTGAATATAAATATGGCCCTCTGTAATGCATTTTGAGACTTTTTTTCTACATCATTTCTCTGATTCATTCTTTGGTTACAGACATGCTTGGACTTTCTGAGAATTGCACTTTCTGAAAGAAACAACTGCCAACTAATGGCTCCAACAATGGGGATCAAATACAATCTAAATAACATGAAAAAGTCAAAAACAGTGGAAAATTACTGCTGCAAAATTCACAGGTTGCACAATTAGAGGGCCTTCTGTGAACCCTTCCCATATGCAAATGTTTGTTTTAAGTCCAAATATTGTTGAGACAATGATTTGGGGGATTCTGAGACACTCAGTACAGCCATTTTCACTAGCAACCTTATCAAGGAGCCTCACTGCTTTGTCTCCTCGTTCACTGGTTGTGGCTTTTCCTTCATTCAGGCTCATCAGTAGCTAACTCAAAAGTCAGGTGGTTCCACGGTCAATATCATGAAAATGCACCGAGTAAGCAATTAGTAAACAGATTATGTAAATACAACTCCTGAACCAACTGCTGACATTTAAGTACTACAGCTTACCTAGCCTTGGGCTCTTCAATTAATTGCAGCAAACTGAAAGGTAGATTGCTAAATCTTTTGGTTTCAGAGTGTATCATGGGTTTACCCAGAGAACCTATTAACTTGTTCATGAAAACATTTGTGTCACTGTCATGTTGACAAAGAAAAAAAGAAAGAAAGAAAGAAAGAAAGAAAGAAAGAAAGAAAGAAAGAAAGAAAGAAAGAAAGAAAGAAGAAAAAAAGAGAAAGTAAAAGAAAAAAGTGAAAAAAAAAGTGTCTTTCATTCAAACATTAAAATCAGGGGCTCCCTGTAGACACAGCATAAAAGCAGTAGGCTTTTTAAAGGCAATTTAAAGGTGAACTGTTCTTAAAGCACTTTCTTTGCACACTTCACACAGATTTCAAATTCTGCCACCTCAGGAGTTACTTTTTCTGGGGTTATAGTATTCAGCTGTGACTGTGTGTCACGTGCAAATGGAACATGCAAATCTCTTTCCTTAACACTATTTTTGGTCCACAAATAAGTATAAATCATCCACCAGGAGCCTGCACCCTACCTGTACCATAGGAAAAAAAGACTTTGTTTTACACCATTAGGAGCCCTCACTTTTTCTATTGGAAATCCTAGAAGAGTCTATATTAAGGATGGAAAACATATGCCTTAGCTACCAAAGAAAGACCTATTTCTTAACAAATGATGATTTATCATTTTAGAACAGAAAGCTGCATTAGCAAACCAATGAAAATGGCTAAAAGTGTAACCACTTTGCCTGGCAATTATATATGTGACAGATTCATTTATCTACCTGTATAGAGCCTTAATTTACGCCAGCACTTAACAGCTAATTGTTGAAGTGCACTTTTCTGCAATAATAATGGAATTTTTTTTAGAGTATCCTAAAACAGAAAACACTTTTAAATAAACACCAATGCCATTAATTATACCATCAAAACAGCACTGAAAAGTGCCAGAGAAAAGAGATAACAGGAAAAAAGAGGTAAAATGCCATTTGTGTAAGGAAATTAAAACATCAATTATTGAATGAGTAATGATATCATCTTTTTTTTTTTTTCTGGAACAATAGATAATGAAGTTTACAAACAGTCCTTATAAGAAACTTCTTAAAAATATCTTCATAACAATGGTACCATTTTTACTTGTTTATACTAATTTATAATTAAAACATTACTAAAAATTTTTAAATACAACCAAAACCTTATCAGTATTTGCAATATTCTATATTCTTCTCGTCTTTTCTGTGTACATTTGTCATCCTTCCTATATATTTTGTTTTTTAAACTGTTACTCAATGAAACTCTCCTATATAAATGGATTAGTGATAAAAAAGCTATTCCATCAATATTAGCAGCTTTTTCATGCTGCTTGCCTAATGAACGTAAAATATGGGGCAGAAATTTTATAAATTCTAAAATTGTTTATGTATCAAGTCCTTAAAAATTATAATCAGAAGAATTTGAATAAGATAAATATTTAGAAGTTTTTCATCATATTTGGAAGCTTCATTATGAATTTTAAACAGCATATTCCCTGGGTTTTTAATGAGTCTCTTGGAGGAAGGGGAGTGATTCTCAAGGTGATAAAGGGATGGTGTGAGAAACCCGGAGCCAGACAACCTTGAACATGAATGCTGACTACAACTTACTTTCTGAGTACCTATAGGCAAATAGCTTTAGCTCTGCAAATGTCAATTTCTTCAAGCCTAAAAAGAAGATAATAATGCTTTCCTCACAGGTTGTGTGTGCGTGTGTGCACTCACATGCCTGTGTGAAAGACAGACAGACAGAGAGATGAGCTGTGATACTGCAAACCACCCATTACAGTCCCTCATCTCCAGCTGCTGTTCAATACAGGCAGTTATCCTGGCCTCCCTCCACTATATCCCTCAGATTTCCTTCCTTTAAGATTATCAAGAATCCAACCAACAAAGAGAGAGGGACTCTTACCAGCTGGGAGTCTTTAAGAGTTACAAAGATTAACAAACCATCATCTTTGTACACAAAGGACCCTCAAATTGTCTGTCTTCTGCTTGTCTACCTTTTTCCCCTCCTTCCTTCGTACCACTTCTGAATGAGTTTTTCTAGGTCTTTCCAGGAACGGCCAATTATCTCCCACTGTTTTGCCAGTCGGTGAGTAAGAAGCGGCCTCACCACTTCCTCAAATACTCCAGGTCCTCTTCTCTTGATCCAGTGTTTTACAAGCACTGGCTAAACACTACCATTCTGTTCTTGCCCTTTGTGAGTCATGCTTCACTCTGATCCCTCCTCCTCTAGGGGCAGATGGATGTACCAGGTGCCCCAAGGATCAGAGATGCATTTTTCTTGCCCAGAGCCATTATATCAAAAGCACAATCCAAAGCCATATCTAAGGAAGACAGGGAGGGAAGCTGTGAATGGTCCACTCAGGGATTTAAAAGAGCGCTAAATTTTCCTGCTATTGAATATACCTCTTCCCCTAAAGCAAGCTTTTAATATGGGGCCCAAGAAAGCAATAAATTTTTAAATCCATAGAGATTGAGCCCTAATTGAGTTTTTTCCTACCATTTCTGATCTATAATATACATATTTACTAAATTGTACTTTAGTTTTTAAATCAGGATATCCAAACTGGTTAGAAGGTTGTTATCTGGAATAAATGCTCATTGTATGGTTTTAATTTTACTATCAGAAGATTGAGCACAAAGAGACAAGAGAGACAGAAGTTAATATTTATTAAATATCTAATTTGTACAAGGCATTAGAAGTCTGGCCTATAGAAATCTTAATTTTACAGATAAAAAAACCTGAGGTTCATAGAGATTTTGGGACATTTCTAAGGACATACAACATAGCAAACTAAAAAATAGAAGAATTAGAATTTGAACAATGTGATACTAAAGTATTTTTGACATTGTCTTTGATGTAGGAGAAATTTGCTACTTTGAGAAGTCACATGACTTGGCCTCAACTACCCTGACTAGTTAGGATAAGAGGTAAGATCTGTTCACTTCAGTCTGCTGGTCTCCAACATAGTGCCTACTCCACCATGCCAAAATGCCTGAGACTTTTAATTCAGAGATAATTTAAAAGCCACAATCACCATATCATAAACCCTAATATATCCCTTTATTTTTTTTCTTTTTGGAATTTTCTTTACTCAGGAAAGTTTAGTTTCATTCATTGGCTTACAAAGTATACTTCTAGTAAACTTAAAATGCTAATTATAATAACACAACTTATTTAAATTGAAACAAAAGTCAAAAATCAAACCATACAAAAGAGTAAAACTAGATTATCTCACTCCATATACAGAAATTAAGTCAAAATGGATCAAGTAACAAAATGTAAGAGCTACAACTATAAAACGCTCAGAAGAAAACATACAGGCAAATGTTCATGATCTTATATTTGGCAATGTCACCATTAAGTACAAAAAGCAAAAAACAAACAGGTAAATTGGATCAAAATTTACAACTGTGTATATCAAAAGGCACTAGCAGAAGAGTAAAATGACAACCCACAGAATGAGTGAAAATCATTTACAAATCACCTGAGAAAATGATTTACAAATGATTTATCTGACCAGCCTATAGTCCAAAATCTAAAAAGAACTCTTATAACTCAACAATACAAGCAATTTAATTTTTAAATGGGCAGAGGACTTGAATGCATATTCCCTCCCCCAAAAACAACGTATAAAATTGCTAACACATGAGAAGATGCTCCATGTCATTTGTCATTCAGGAAATGCAAATTAAAATCACAATGAGACAGCATGTCACATCCACTAGAATGACTATAAACAAATAAACCAAAGAAGTAAAAACAAGTATTGACAAGGCTTTGGAGAAACAGGAACCTATTTACATTGTCAGTGGGAATGAGAAATGGTATGGCCACTGTAGAAAACAGTTTGATAGTCACTCAATAAGTTAAGCATACAGTTAACCATATGACCCAGCAATTCCATTCCTAGGTGAAATAAAAAAAATAAAATAAAACTATCTAGAGCACAATAGTCACAATAGTCAGAGGGTGGAAAGGCTAAATGTCCATCGATTGATAAATGTATGAACAAAATCTGGTATATATGTACAATGGAACATTACTCAGGCTCCAAAGAAATACAGGACTAATACATGTTACAACATGGATAAACTTTGGAAACATTATCCTAAGTTAAAGAAGGCACAAAAAGCCACATGTTGTATGATTCCATTTACATGGAATATCTAGAATAAGTAGATGCAAACAAATGGAACACAGATTAGTGATGCCAGAGGCTAGGGGAGTGAGGGCTGACTGCTTAACGGGTACAGGGTTTCCTTCTGAGCCGGTGGATGTGTTCTGCAAATAGATTGTGGTGATGGTTGCAGAACATTGTGAATGTGCTGGACACCACTGAATTGTGAATTTTAGAATAGGTAAAATTATAAATTTTGTGTTTTATATTTTACCACAATTTTAAAACATATACCTTTCTTTATGTAATACATACAGTACATATATTATGTACACAATCTATGTGCGTACATGTATGATAAAGTAAATGCCATGCTCTATGACAGTACTGATAATTGGATAAGATTATTTTATCATAACAGTTCATTATTTCTCCATTTAATGGATAGCATGCTGTTATTATTGATCTTCCCAGTGTAGCTGATCTAAGGGTCCAGTTATGAGTTATGATGCCCTGTTGATACACTTATTTATACTTAAATACATGATTCACAGCAAATACCAAAGGCAACAGTAGAGTTTTGAAAATTTTCTTTATCTTAAATGAAAAAAATATATTAAATGAATACTTATTCCTGAAATTTTATTAACAAAGGCATAAGAATGGTATATTGATAAGTTGAATACCCACAAACAAAACCTTGCTTTCATCTACTCCTTATATTTTTCCTCTGGTAGTTTTACTAAATATTATCTGCTAATGTTCCATTAGAAATCAAATATATGCAACATAGTACCCTGTTTTAAAAGATCTGAGTATATTTTATACCATAAAAGCACAGCTTACAACTATAGTTTTATTAACTTAATCTTAAAAAGATATATAGGGAAAATCTATAAACATATTGATTCTGACACTCATCCAGATATTTTTATTACTGGATTAAGAAGAAATAAAAGCATGCACACTTAAAAATATTTTATTTTACTTAGAAATGTTTTTAAGTTTATTTATTTTGATGGAGGGAATGGGAGATGCAGAGATTGACAGAGAGAATCCCAAGCAGGCTGTCAGCAGAAAGTCCAACATGGGGCTTGGTTACACAACCTTAAGATCACAACAGAGCCGATTGATCAAGAGTCAGACACTTAACGGGCTGAGCCATCCAGGCACATATTTAAAAGACATTTTAAATATAAAAGTGTATATAGTAAAAAAATAAAATGTACTTCCATAAATATGTACCCATTCACATATAATATTTTTAAACAATCATTATAATAATAACGAATATATATCATTAATTATGTGCCAAGCACTATTTTAAGCACCTAACATAACTATATCTGATTTAATCTTTATGATAATTCTATGAAGTACTTAATATTATTATTGCTTTATTTACAGGCAGAGTCAAAGAAAAGTCAACACATATAAGTTTCTGAAAATTGTTCTTTTTTGAAACAACTGTGTTTCAGTAGAATCCCAATAACTACTTTATTTATAGTATGTTTGGCAGAGGCTTTTGAACAGTATCAGTGATCTCTTTGTCTCAAGTAATACAAATTGTAGTTGGTCAAATGACCATCAAGAATATTAACTACACCCTTGGCCATGTGACTACATCCTGACTAGTAAGATGTAACCGACATATTTTCTTGTAGCTTCTAGATCATTCTTAAGAAATGACAAACTAGGGTACCTGGGTGGCTCAGTTGGTTAAGCCTCTGACTCTTGGGGCTTAGGTCATGATCTCTCAGCTTGTGGGTTCCAGCCCTGCATGGGGCTCTGGGCTGATGGCATAGAGTTTGCTTGGGATTAGGTTTCCCTCTCTCTTAACCCTCCTATGCTTGCTCTCTCTCAAAAATAAATAAATAAACATTAAAGCAATTTATTTTTTTGTTTTTATGTATAGAATTTTTTAATGTTTATTCATCTTTGAGAGAAAGAGAAAGAGAGAAAGAGAGAGAGAGAGAGAAAGCAAGAGCCAGGAAGGGGCAGAGAAAGAGGGAGACACAGAATCTGAAGCAGGCTCCAGGCTCTGTTCTGCTGAACCTATGAATGGTGAGATCATGACCTGAGCTGAAGTCAGACCCTTAACTGACTGAGCCACCCAGGCGTCCCCCCCCCAAATTTTTTTTTAAATAAATCACAAGCCCTGGGGCACCTGGGTGGCTCAGTTGGTTGAGCGTCCGACTTCGGCTCAAGTCATGATCTTGGGGTTTGTGAGTTCAAGCCCCACATCGGGCTCACCACTGCCAGTGCAGACCCTGCTTCAGATTCTCTCTCGCCCTCTATCTTCCCCTCCCCTGCTTGTGAACTTGCAAAAATAAAATTTAAAAAGAGAAAGAAATGATAATCCCTGATCCTTTACCCTTTGTCCTCTTTACACGTTAGTCCATTCTACATATTTCTAAGCTGAATCATGAAGATGAGGGGTCGCACCATATGGATGGTGGGGCAGTGAAATGGATAGAGCTTGTGTCTCTAAGAGTTTCACAAAGTAGAGATGGCATACAAACCCACCATTTATATGAGAGAGGAATTGGAGGTTCCTCGCTGGCTCAGTGAGTAGAGGATGCAACTCCTAATCACAGGGTCTTGAGTTAAAGGCCCATGTTGGGCATAAAGCTTACATATATATATATATAATATATACATATATATATATAAGATATACATATATTATATATATATATATAATATATGTATATATTATATATATATAATTTATATTTTTTATTAAAAAAATTAATGTTTATTTATTTATTTTAAGAGAGAGACAGAGATTGTGAATGAAGGAGAGACAGAGAGAGACACACAGAATCTGAAGCAGGTTCCAGGCTCAGAGCTGTCAACACAGAGCCTGATGCGGGATTCCAACCCACAAACCGTGAGATCATGACCTGAGCCAAAATCAGACACTTAACTGACTGAACCACCCAGGACGTCCTATAATTTTATTTTTAAATTTTATTTTTAAATTTTATTTTTATTTTGTATTCTGATTTTATTTTTGTTTTGTATTCTTACTTCCCCCCCACCGCTGTAGTGACAGTAAATTTTAATTAAACAATATGAATATACCAAACTTTATCCAAACATACCCCTATTCCTGGATATGTTAAATCCAGTCTTCTTTCTTTCTGCTGGAAAATATGTTGCAGTGAATTTTCTCATTTTTGTACTAATACAATAGTATTCTAGCAGTCTACTGTACCATGATCTAGAGTTCAGAACAGATTCTTAGAAGTGGAATTACCAGGGTAAACAATATGCCACTTGTAAAAATTTGACAATTCTTTTCTCCTAAAGGTGGTACTTATTCCAATAGTGTATGACATAAATTTACTTCGCAGACATTCTAACACTGCAGATATCTTCTTAAATTTTGTTTTCACTTTTGTTATTCTGACAGATAAGAAATCGGTTTTGTTTCTTATGTTTAAATCTCAAAAAAAAAATTAGAAACAGTCAAATTACTTGTAAAAATTAACAGATTTCCTATATTTATAAACATTTTCCTTACTCTAATTGCCTATTCATCTCTTTGACTATTTTTATAAGACATTGTGTTTTTGAGATAAAGTTATTAAACTTTTTTTTTTACTTATGTAGGAAATTTTTATATGTTTAAACTTTATATATCTCTTACTGTGTTAATGTCTTGAATTTGTATGTATTTTTTTTCCTTATGGCTTTCTGTCAAGCTTAGTAGAAAGAGAATTATAATGTTCTTCTACATTATTTGTCAGTACATTAAATTTATTTTCAAATGTAGACTTCATTGACTTTGTTTTTTTTTTTTTTTGGTTTAAGGAGCAAGACAATGATCTATTTTCTCTCTTTACTAGATAGACATATACTTCAGCACAATTTATTGACCAGTACATTTTTCCGTACATATTTAAAAATCTCACCTTTATCAGAGATATGATTGTACAATGATTTATAACTGTGAACAATGCCATGTTTATAGATCTTTGTAATGCATTTTGATGTAGTAAAAAAAAAAAAGGTTTCTTCTTCATGAAACTTGTCTTTTCATTCTTTCTTGGCTATTCTTGAATAATAATAAAATTTAAATATATTAATTATATTCCATGACATCTAAATTTTGTACTTTTCTTTATTTAAAAAAAGCACACTCAGAAATATGTCATTACAATCTATTAACTTTTACACATGTGGCATTGAAAACTGAGGGAGCCTGGGTGGCTCATTTGGTTAAGCATCGACTTCCGCTCAGGTCATGATTTCATGGCTTGTGGGTTGGAACCCTGCATCAGGCTGTGTTCTGACAGCTCAGAGCCCGGAGCCTGCTTCGGATTCTGTGTCTCCCTCTCTCTCTGCCCTTCCCCTGCTCGCACTCTGTCTCTCTCTCTCAAAAATAAATAAAACATTAAGAAAAAAATTAAAAAAAAGAAAACTGAAGTAAATGTTCATGCAGTAAGTGGTATGAGTTGCTTGCTTTATAAAACACAAAGTGAAATCAGGCATCCTTGGGTCAGCTACCAGAAAGCCTCTTAAGAACACTCTTCATAGTATATCCAGAGTCTAGAGCTTACTCTTTAGTTTTGAATTATTAATCTTGTAGATTCCTCCCATATGTGTGTGTATTCCATAGATATGCCAAAAAATATATAAAGGCAGCCTCGCAATTTACCTTTTTATCTGACCATGGTGGTTCTTACAAGAGGGACCACAGGTCAAATAAAAAAGCTTTGAGTCAGGGTTCTTTTCTGCTCTGACCTCTTTTTTCATTTTTCAGCTCCACTATCCTCCAGAGAGACTAATGAAGGAGGGAGGATCCTGGGCAACAAATCTGAGAAAAACTTCAACTTTATGTAGACACTCCATTTCAGCTGTGTGTATATCAGCACGATACAGTAATCCTTCCTAATACTCAATAACAGGATAACTTTTTCATAATGTAATGAAAAACAATATCTTGGTTTGATTCCTAATTCTGTCATTCGCCAGTTGAGTGAACTTGGAAATCTTTATCACTCCTTAGAACTTCATTTTCTTACTCTATAAGATGAGAATCATAATGTCACTTTGCGAGGCTGCTATGTGTATTAAATGAAACAATACGGGCCCACTATAGTGCCTGACAGATATCACACTCAATGTTGCACACTGATATTACTGTGCCTTGTACATCTTTCCAATCTTATGTTTCATATATAAGTTTGGACATAGGATCCCAGTGCTAATCTCCAGGAGAAATAAGTTAATAACTTATTAAATAAGAAATTATTTAACTTAGAAATAAGTTATTAACTTATAAATAAGTTAAACCATTTTATTATCACAATAAATAAAATATACATATATATATGGTATAAGTAAAAATTTGAATTTTTACCAAATATAACTTTGAGTCAAAATTTTGTTAATTTCTAAAGAAAATTTTAAACTCTCAAGTTTTATGAAGTTTTAAACATTTTGAATTCAACACCTAGTATCAAAGAATAAAACAATTATATAAGTGATAATAACTGTATTATACAAAATTTCACAGAAAAGAAGCAAAATATATATTTTTATTGAGATGGCAGGGCAGAGTGTAGGTAACACGTATTGATTTGGAAACAGCAGGAGATCCTAATTTGAAAAATTTAGCTTCAAATAAAAATGTACAGGTTAAAAATTTTGGAGCAAATGAATCTTTCTGAGATTTGAAAGGGTGAACTTAAATGAATTGTTTTTCATCATTCAAAATGACTCTCTTAAGAATTTGAAAAGAAGAAACTGGGATTTCTAATCAAATATATGTATACCGGTGACTAAACAGTAATTCCAATTCCATTGTACATATGTATAGAAAATACACAATGAATAAATTATAATATTCTAAGCAAGTTTATGGAAACTAAATCAAGTGCCTGATGTAGAGTTCCCAAAATTTCTTAAAAAGAAAAGAATATTGGTGGTACATTCAGACAATGGAACATTATTCAGCACTAAAAAGAAATGAGCTATCTAGCCATGGAAAGACATGAAGGAAACTCAAATGCATGTTGCTACATGAAAGAAGCCAATCTGAAAATGCTACATATACTGTATGATTCTAACTACTAACGTTCTGGAAAAGGCAAAACTACAGAGACAATAAAAAGATCAGTGGTTGGCAGGGGTTAGAGGAAGAAGAGACGAATAAACAGAGCACAGAGGATTTTTTAGGGCAGTGAAAATACTCTGTATGATAATATAATGATGGATATATGTCATTACATATTTGACCAAACCCATGGAATGTGCAACACCAAGAGTGAATCCTAAGGTACACTATGCATTTTGGGTGATTATAATGTATCAGGGTAGGTTCATCCTTGGTAAACAATGTACCATTCTGGTGAGTGCTGTAGATAACAGGAGAGGCTATGTGTGTGGGGGGGGCGTGGGGAGGAGGGGCGAGGGGGAAGGGCAGGAGTTATATGGAAATCTCTGTACTTTCTCCTCAGTTTTGTTAAAAATTTGAAGCTGCTTGGGGCGCCTGGGTGGCGCAGTCGGTTAAGCGTCCGACTTCAGCCAGGTCACGATCTTGCGGTCTGTGAGTTCGAGCCCCGCGTCGGCTCTGGGCTGATGGCTCGGAGCCTGGAGCCTGTTTCCGATTCTGTGTCTCCCTCTCTCTCTGCCCCTCCCCCGCTCATGCTCTGTCTCTCTCTGTCCCAAAAATAAATAAAAAACGTTGAAAAAAAAAATTAAAAAAAAAAAAATTTGAAGCTGCTCTTAAAAAAATTAAGTATTCAAAAATAACAGTAGAAAAATGCTATAAGAATAGATGGGGAAAAAATCATATTTATTTCCTAAATATATCAGTGGGAGATTTTTTGTATGTGGGAAGTACAAAGAGCCAGGGTTTTCAGAATTTCACAGAAAAAGAAAAAAAAAATCCACAAAACAATAACCTTGAGAGACAGGCATCAAAGCTCGTATTTTTCTTTTAGATATGGCATAATATAAATAATTAGTGTATTCCCAAGGAAATGGGATTTTGTTTCTTCTTATTTGTTTTGTTCAATTTCCTTAGTTGAAGAAAAAGCCTTCAAAAATCTTTTCATTTTAAGTACTTACAAAAAAGAATAATCACCTATAATTTTTGCCTCTGTTCTTCTCCATAATAAGGTTAAGTTCAGTTCAAACTACTTATATAAGCAAAGCCAATATTTCATTGTCCAGCTTTGCCCATAAAATCGACCTGGGTAGTGCATTTTGTAATGCATGTCAGAAAAAAAATACATTTCACTGATACCAAGACCAAGTTTGTACTTTCAGTGAGCAAACTTCTTACAAACATCTTCATTTTGCTTTGCAAGCCCTATATTTAGAGTATCTATATTTAAAAGAAGAATGATCCTATTAACATTTTCTTAGTAGATCTTAAATTCCCTTGAATCTTCTCCATCTCTCCCTTCTTCATGATTTTGTTTTATTTTAGGTTGGCATTAGCCATTTTTTAAACTGTGAAATGAACATTAGTGAGGGCTTGCTATCTTAGAAATTTCTTGTTCCTTCTCTTTCCATCCCTCCTCCTTTCCATTGCTGCCAGATGATCTTTCTAAAACTTGCTCAAACTTTCTCATTGCTGTGGAAGTTAAAAACTTCTGATTCCTTCACCTCCGCTAGCAACACAACACCACACCACACACACACACACACACACACACACACACACACACACACCACCTAAAAGAGTAAAAATTCTTAGCATGGCAGAGAATGCACTTTCAGACACATTTCAGAGACAAGTCTATGCTCCAATCATGTTGATTTGCTCCTTTTTTCCTCAAACACAGCTGAAATTTTCAAATCACTGTGCCTTTCTACATCTTGTTCTGATTTCCTGGAAGTTTCCCTTTTCCCTATGACAATCACTTTTCTATGGAAGTATCACAGACTCCAATAGGCAGTATCGTGTGTCCTTTCCTATCTTCCTTAATTGTATTTGCTCATCTGTCATTACATTGATCATATGCCTTAGAGAGTTTTATATCAAAACATTTGTTGCCTCTCCCTAATGAGATGGTTTCTGAGGGGCTCCCTATTGTAGTAATAACATGTTGGCCATGCTATCTGCCGTATCCTATGGAATGAGAGGGGTGTGGGCACTTGCCACCTCTAAAGCAGAGCTTTGGCAGAAGGCAAATAACTTTCCCTCATTCTCAATTTCCCCAACTGGGAATATGAAACCCAGGCTGAAAAATAATATAGCTAACTAAACTGTTAGCTTCTCAGAACATAGTCGTTGCTTAACACATTCTTAAAATATTTTAATAATTATATAATGAGAATTGTTTTTTTAAGTTTAAAAGAAAACAAAAAGCATAAAAGCCATATAGTCCGCCAATAGTAGAATAATAATTATCTGTAACCACTCATCATTTTCAATGCAAATGTTGTGCTTCTAGTAATTTCCAGTTAGGATATCTCATCAGCTTTTATAGGATTTATAAAAGCACGAACAGGGTGGTACGGATGGTGGATTGAGTCTCTAGTGATTCTATAAAATTGCTATTTTATTGATAAAATATATAACCACAAAAAATATAAAATATATAAAAATGTGATAAAATATAATCACAAAAGAATTGTGATTCTGGAATACTAAAGATTCCTGACACTTTAGTATTATACACGTGAGGTTGTATGGGAAGAGCTATCCTTTGGTAACAACACCATCTAGTATTTACCTTTAACATTAATCAAATTTGTTCACTGAGTGCCAACATTTGCATAAGGTAGAAAATTTAAAACAGTCCCAATTGATCAGCTCTCAAATTCACTGTTCAAAATAACTTTCAGCTTTAAGATCTGGCAGAACCATTCACACAATTACATGTTATTCAACATCTCCCATAGAACATGCATTGTCTACTCTCCTTCAAGCAAAAGAATGATGAAAGGGAAGTATAAGCAGACTTGCTCAGGTTCTATAATAGAATCCATCTTCTGAACCAAGGTCATGCTTGGCAAGAACAATCATTGTCCAGAAAACAATAAAGCCAACTGATGAAAAATGTTCTTGAGTTCCAGCATACAGTGAACTGTAAATCACTATTTATGAAGTATCCACTTTAGCCGGGTATTCTATATGATCACCATAGTCAATAACAAATAAAATAGTTCGGGAAACTAATTTAAGTTTTTAGCACTAAGGGATGTGATTCCTATTTGTTTTAAACAGAAGAGTCACTGACAAAGTTTATATATGTAACTAATCTATAAGATGGATATACATACTTTTGTTTTGTCACATAATAAATTGAAATTTATTTCATGCCTTCAAACAGGTGTTTAGAACTGATTGGAATCTGGATTGAAAGATTACTTTTGGTTAAATTAGCTTTGTTTCCCTTCAAATAGAAAGAGAGTGTTCATTGGTTATAGTAATAAATTTATTGAAAATCTATTAATCTATGCTCCAAATTCAGTAGGACATATTGGAAATCACACAAAAAAATTCTTCTTTCCATTCTTTCTTTATAGAGGATCAATCAATAAACAGCTTTTTTGTGTATGTTTTTATCTTAACAGTATCATATTATTATATGTATTTACTGGATCTTGGTCTCCCGAGGGCATGAGTTCATCTAGAGAAAATCTATCATCTATCTATCTATCTTCTATCTATCATCTATCCATCTCTATCTTCTTCTCTATCTCTATCTCTCTCCCTCTGTCTCTCATCTTAAAGGACATGGGTAGAAAAATTAGGCTGTCTGAGCGCACTTAGGAACAAATGAATCTAAGACAGTTCTGACTGCTGTAAGAGAACCCTGTTCATGACGTACTCTGAGATTCAGTCTGAGAATGCCACTAGAATAAGGTTATTCTAGACAAGAGAACTCTCATGAAATCATTAGCATTCACTCTCTGCCCTCTTGTGGTAGGTATTGCCAGCCACCCAATATGGGATTAAGGTTCTGGATCAATCGGCAATATTGATAATGTGTAATGTTCCTAACATAGTGCTTATTAAAATGAATTGGTATTTGTATTAAAATATTTTTCATTTCCTTTTAATGAGACTTTAATATAATTTTAAATATAACTCCTTTAATTTTGCAATTGTATTGTCAAACTACTAACATACAAGTGCCTGATAGGGAATAAACCAGGGGACCTAATTACAGCCCCCAGATGCTGAAAAGTTCTTTCACTTTTCTGTTCACTGTAATCAGATTGTTTTGTTGTGCTTATCTAGCAATACAAAAAATTTGAGAAAATCAGGGTGTTACATAATCGCTGCATTTATCCACATTTATTGGTTGAATTTTGGAATACTTTAATGCTGGAAAATTCTGCTTTGAGGGACAGATTTATTTTTCAGACATTGTGTTTGCTCAAACATTAATTGAATGTCTACATTTCTTTGTATACCACACATATAATTAGCTTAAGGAGGCCTCACACAAGAGCTTTATGAAGCTGCTTATGTGATACGATTAGAGGAGTAATGAGAACTATGTTTTATAGGCTTCTGTCATAAAACACCTTTCCTACTTGCGTGTTGGTGAATGAAATGCCACAACTGCAGATTAATTTTCCAGATGCATCTCCAACATTTCGAGACTGGATTCCTGGGGGCGGCTGGGCAGAATTCAGGTGAAATCACACATGCTCTCTTCCCCTACCTCTTGCTCTCGCTTTCTCCCCTGCTCTTTTGTTGTCATCTTCCTTTGCTTCCCGCCCCACTCCCCAATCACTGTATGCTTCGATTTGCACACACAAGCCTTATGTGAAATGACTCCTCTTTAAAACAGACAGGACAGGTTGGGGGCTGTGAATATTGTTGCCTGTGGCCTTTCTAGCAGCAAGGAAAGTAAAGAAGTTCCCCTTCTCAACTGAGACAAAAAGTAGTTAATGGTGCTTTCAGTGTATTAAATATGGATAAAATAAAATCACACATGAGCAGTTTATGATAAAGTTTGCTAACTCACATCAGATTTGTGACTCAGTTCATTTCTTATCTGCCCTTTTTATTGGCCATCCCATGCTGTTTCTATCCATTTGGTTTCATTTCAGGAGAAACCAGGATAGGTTGGGTGATGCTTTGCTAACAAGCAGCTCCAGAATCTCAGTTTAAAACAGCAATGACTTCTGTCTCTCTACCAGCACATGCCCACTGTGTGGCTGCTAATCACAGTTCCCCAGACTGATGGAGCAGCCTCCTTCCCTATCATTGCCAATGCCAGCATGAGAAAGAGCTGCAGAGGCTCCCTCGACTGCAATTAACTGTTCTCGCCTAGAAGTGGAGTAAACAACTTCTCTTTGCCTCATTGGCCACAACCACAAGGGCCCTAGGTGGGGCAGTTTCATCATATGCCTGGGAGGGGAACAATCTAAAAATATTTGGTAAATAATATTAGCAACTACCTTACACATTTCCTCTACCAGTACCTCCCAATCCTGGAAGACAGATGCTATTCTTTGCTGTACCTTTTAGCATACTATATTTCTACTTATTCATTTTTTCTCATTTTCCTAATTTGCCACTGAGTTCTTGCTCTTTCTTCTATTTCCTTTCACTTCCAGTATTCCCTGTTTACAAGAAGCTAGCATTCTGGAGGAGGATAGGGGCATGTGAGTTAGAAAGAACATGCATAGATTTCAATCCAGTGAAAAGACAAATGGAGGGTCTGTATCTCAGGGTGACTGAGTTAAGAAAACTTCCAAGAGTGACATTTGAGTTGAAGTGCAGAGATGAGATATCATTCCATTAACAATGAAAACATGTTTTGGGGTGCCTGGATGGCTCAGTCAGTTAAGCGTCCAACTTCGGCTCAGGTCATGATCTCGCCATTCAGAGTTCGAACCCCCACATTGGGCTTTGTGCTGACAGCTCAGAGCCTGGAGTCTGTTTCAGATTCTGTGTCTCTTTCTCTCTCTCTGTCCCTCCCCTGCTCTCTCTCTCTCTCTCTCAAAAATAAATAAACAATAATAAAATTTAAAAAAAGAATGAAAACACGTTCAACTGCAAAGACACATGATAAATGCAGGAATTTGCTAATTATTCAGCATAGCCGTCTAAAATTCACATTTCCAGAAAGCATCTGATTGGGTCTTTCCTAGATCATGTGCCTATTGGTTAGCTAAAGAGAAAAGACCATCTTGATTGGAAATAACATCAATACTACACACAGTAAAGAGAGTTGGCTGTTACCAAGAAGATGAGATAGATAGATGATAGATAGATAGATAGATAGATAGATAGATAGATAGATAGATATGGATAAATGAGAGAAAGGGAAAGAGAGAGAGAAAGAGAAAAAGGAGAAGAGAAAGAGAGATAGAGAGAATTAATGTTTGTCAAGAAAAGAATATATAGTTGTCCACTATCGTAAAGTGGTAACAAAAATGACTAAGCTTTTGTGTGTTACATCAAAGTGTCTGGAGTTCATTCTCAAGACGATGTAGGACCAATTAAAGCAAACTAAGAATTGAGTGACAGGTTAAGGCTGTAGTGTAGAAAGATCTCTCTTGCTCCCACAGTATTGCAGAGGATAAATTCAGTGGGACTTGAAGTTATTGCTGTAATTTAATTGAGATATGGGGGGGGGGGGCATAAGGCAAGGCAGTAATAGAAGTAGAGGCAGGGAGGTCAAAGATCTAGGATGGATAAGTAGAGAACACATAATAAGCAGCATTTAGAGAATAGTAGCACCATGCTAGTACAAAGGAGAAATGCAAGACAACTAAGTTTTTGGCCTCTTGCAGGTGGGTGGTGCCCTCCGCTATGGTGGGCAGAGGAAAGGAGAGCAGTTTCCATGGGATGATGGGGGTGGCAATGAGATCAGTCCCTCACAGCCAGTCCTCTCTCCACTATCTTTGCATCCTGAAGGGAAATATCTCAAGCAGCAAAATTATTTTATTTATTAGTAATATCTGACAAAGAAGACATTAACCTGGTTCACACCATTCTTGGGGGTGAGTTCCACGTTCCATATTCGATTTGTATATACACAAATTTGTGAATATACAGTGTCCATGTGCTATAAGATTTAGAAGAGTATTTTCAAAGAAATAACCTTTGGATACAGCTTAAAATCACCAAAATATTGAGTGCTGATATATAAAACAGTTACTGATAAATAAAAAGCATAATTTTCAAAAAGGAAAGAAAAAAATCCTTTCATCTGTATCCCTACCATGAAAGGTTGGGCAGTGTTTCCACCGTCACAGCATTCACTAAGAGTACCATAGGCACCTCCAGTGTAAAACATTTTTATTCTTTCCTTTAACTAATTTCATAAATTAACATAAATCCCAAGTTAAATGGGCTTCCTAGATTCCATAACCAATTTTCACCTTTCTCTTTGATGGTCACACCTGGCCACAACACTATAAAACTGAATAACTCTGCCTATACTGAGAGACAGTGTATGACTTTTCTACATTTTCCTATATGTCATGACTGTGTACCTAATCCTCACAGCCACATTAATTCCATTTTAAGGCACTACAGGGTATCCAGAAATAATCATTTTTAACAAATTCAAACATAATAAAATTATATTCACCTTGGATCTAACTTTCAATTGTGATGATCTGAGTTGAATTTAGGAAAAAAAAAGTCATCATTCATTCATTTATTCATGAATGTATTAGTTCAGAAAATATTAAGACCTATGTGTAAAACACTGAGCAATAAAAATATTATTCAGATAGTGAAATATAAGGTATATATTTGAGTAATAGAAATATGACATAAAATGTATCCTGGGTGACAACAATTTGAGACAACAATAATAAATCCTGTCGCATCAGTTAGTACCCCAAAAGAGCAAGTCACATTTTGAATTTACTGACAGACACCATGCAATAAAATGTATTTTGGTTTTTGGAGAAAATCTTGACATAAAATGAGAGAATAATTTAATTGTGGTGAGGACTTGGGGAAAAATAAATGTAAAACTTTAGGACATGGTTTACATGACCCCTTCTGACAGACCACAAGCACCCGGTGCCCTGCTTCAGTCAAGAAGTGATCAAGATGGCTTAGTCAGGTCGAGCTGGTATGACAAAATACTACAGGCTGTGCATTTTAGACAACAAATATTTATTTCTCACAGATCTGGAGAATGGGAAATTCAAAATCAAAGTGCCAGCCGATTCATCTCTTGGTGAGGGCCCTTTTCCTAGAATGTGGACAGCCACCTTATCTCTGTGTGCTCATATTGCCTTTCTTTGATGTGTGTTCAGGAGAAAGTTCTCTGGTCTTTTTTTTTTTTTCTTTTAAGAACAGTGACCCATGGGGAACTTGGGTCTACCCTCATGAACTCATGTAAACATAATCATCTCCCAAAGGCCCTACTTCCAAATATCATCACACTGGGGATGAGGGCTTCAATGTATGAATCTGAGGGCATGCAAACATTCAATCCATAGTACAAGTCAACTTAATTCCCCATTAGAGAAGATCAAGAATGAAAAGATGACTTAAATGTTTGCATCCAGTCTTAATTGGAATATACAAAAGTCTTTAAGAGGCAAGGGAGCTTTGGTCAAATGAGATATAATATGTCATGTAACTCTACCTGTACAACACAGAACATTTTTAATAAATTCCTATTTTGACATAATTTCAAATGTATAGGAAGACTGCAAGAATAATATAAGAATTCCCATATACACTCCATCCGCCCATGTTCACCAATAATTTAGATGTTGTCCGACTTGCTCTTTCTCCCTCCTGCTATCTGTATCGTTCTATATACCTATATATTCTTTTATATAGATATCTACATATCTATATATTCTTTTTTCTAATCTATTTAGAAAAGTTGGAAATGTTGGGCCCCTTTATTCCTAAGTACTTCATAATGTATTTCTTAAAACTAGGCATTTTCTTGAATACAATGGATAAAAATATTAAATTGCTTTTCTCTTCCCTTGATATTTTTGGAAAATATGTAATATATCTGCATATATCCCATGTAAAGCTTAAAAAATAACAGTTTAAAAGAATTATCTTTTATTTCTAAGTAGGATTTATCTACCATTTAAATTTGCCTATTATTTTAAAGCATATAGGCTATTAATTGGAATTTGGGTGGAAAAAAACTTCTGTGATCAAATAAGTGTAGGATATGGTCAATTATTCTATACTATTGTACATAGGTCATATCCAGCTTTCTATCTTATAAATAAAGTCTTAATGAAACACAACCACACTTGTGGTTGTTCAGGTATATTCTATAGCTGCTTTGCACTATAAATGTGGTTAGTAGATGCAACAGAGACTATATAGCCTGCCAAGTTTAAAATATTTACTATCTGGACCTTATAGAAAAAAAAAGTGTTTTAGCCCCTTGTCTGAATCAAGCAGGGTTTTTTTTTGTATTGTTAGAATTCACAGAACTCTTAATTATGAGTTATAAATTTCAAGAAGATGTGTTTAAATACATATAATTTTCCCCCCAAAAGCCCACAAAAAGTAGATATCCTCTTACTTAACATGAATACAGTTATCAAAAACCTAATATTTAAGATTGATACGATAATATCTAACCCACATTCCACATTTAGTTTTTAATTATCCCAGTAATGTTTTATGCTATTATATTTTCTGCTAAAAAAAAATCCAATTCAGATTCATACATTGCATTTGACATATTTCTTTAGTTTTCTTTAATCTGGAATATTTCCTGTCCTTTTTAAAATATTTATTGACCTTGATATTTTTGTAGGGCACAGTGCTTTTATTTTGGAGATGAGTAGGCATGCATAAAATTAATGTTGTGTCCCTCTTAGTTCACCATATCAGGAGACACATAATATTAATTTGTCTGAATATGACAGTAACTCTGATCATATCATCATATCATATGATATGTTAAAATAATATCTTCCATATTTCTTCCCAACATATTTTTATACATTATTTTTAATACTCACCAAAGTGATTTCCAACGATAAATTGTAGAAGATGATTTCTGATTTCAATTATTTCAGGAGACATTAAACAAAAAACTCAACACGTTTTACTATGTGGCCTTAAACAACATTCTAAAAATTAGACAAGGTATTAAAAAAATAGATGCCTTTGTGATGGTTCAATTCAATTGGACAAGTATTGAGGGCTTCTCTGTGACAGACACTATAGTTGTTTGATAAAAGGTATCTTGAACATAATTTAGTAGGGAGCAAAACATGTTTGTGAATATCTACTCTGTCTCATGTGAGTAGTAAGTGCTTCAGGAGATACACAAGTAAACATGATAAATAATTTTTTTAAATACATTTAATCAAGTTAGGACAAAATCATGTCATTAAAAATATGGGGTTGTAGGAGGAAAATATTCCAAATGTAGTAAAATGCATTAGTGAAAATAATAAATAAACAGATAATAAACATAGATAAAATAAGGTCTTGAACATATTTAGGAAGAGATATTCCAGTTAGAGAAGCATATATATTAGATGTTTTTATGGTAAACTTGAAAAAGTAGGTTGAGAAGAGATAGGTAAAGAACGTTGGCTAATAATATTAATCTATACATTTTTGTTAAGCAATGGAGAATCATTGAACGTATTTGACCAGAACAAAGCTGTGATTAGTGTTGTATTTAGAGATAGGAATGGGCTTAGAAATCAATTATTAGAGTATGATACAAGCCCAGGTGATACATGATAAGAGTCATTACTATGGTGGTAGCTTTGGGAATAACAATTATCATACCCACTGTGGAGCTAGAGAATTGAGGAAGGATGTGTGTATGTAGGTGTAGTAGATACTGTGGTGCTCGTACCCATCCCATTCACATGGCCAGAACACCTAATCATCAGCTGCTGTAAATACTATCTCCTAAAAGCTCAAAGCTTCCTCATGTCTCTCAGGGTTTGCCTTTCACTGAATGGGACTGAGTGTCCATAGGAAGTTACACACTCCATCTCTGGAAGTGCCTATAGTCATCTACTGTTTGATACTTGAGCATAGAAGTCCAGCTCTTAAGCTCAAGGAAAAATAATTCTATGGTTTAGTTTATACTCCTGAGCCTCACCACATTCATTTATCTAAACTGCATTTTTGCTATACTCCTTTACCTTTCTATTTTTTTTTCTCATGTCTTTACAGATGTTCCCTGAAGAGCTCTTCCTTGATAAACCACAGCATCTAATCCCTGTCTCAGGCTCTGCTTCTAGAGCCCCGTCTAATAGAGTGGTTGTGTGACACTTTTGTGGGTGAAGAGACTGGAATGCTCAGTAGGAGGCACCAGAATAATATTGTTGTTTTCAATAGAAATGAAAATAAAAGAAAGAGAACTTCGTTCTAAGGTGGGGGGGTGGGGGGGAGATTTAGTGATGGGCTTTTGAAGATTTAATTTTTTTAATGTTTATTTATTATTGAGAGACAGAGAGACAGCATGAGCATGGGAGGGGCAGAGACAGGGGGAGACACAGAATCTGAAGCAGTCTCCAGGCTCTGAGCTGTCAGAACAGAGCTCGATGTGGGGCTCCAACTCACAAACTACAAGATCATAATCTCAGCTGAAGTCAGACCCTTAACCGACTGAGCCACCCAGGCGCCCCTTGAAGATTTAATAATGATATTTGGGAGAGGTGCCTCGGTGGCTCAGTCAGTTAAGTATCCTGATTTTGGCTCAGGTTATGATCTCATGGCTCCTGACATGAATTTGAGTCCCACGCGTTGAGCTCTGTGCTGACAACTCAGAGCCTGGAGCCTGCTTGGGATTCTGTGTCTCCCTCTCTCTCTCTGCCCCTCCCCCACTTGTGATCTGTCTCTGTGTCTCTCAAAAATAAAGAAACATTTTTAAAAATTTAAAGAAATTTAAAATGATACTTGGGAAACAAAGATCTTGTATGGGAGGCTGGATACAAAGAGGTAGTGGATAAAAGAATAATGAGAGAAGAAATGATATCAAGAAAAAGATTACTAAGAAAAAAAAGAGAGTAGGTTTCTGGGTAGAATCTTAGGGATAAAGTACATTTGGGAGATGTCTAGAGGAAAAGAAAACCATGGATGCAGTTCAGAAAATCAGTCTTGGGAAGCCTGGGTGGCTCAGTCGGTTAAGTGGCTCAGGTCATGATCTCATGGTCTGTGAGTTGGACCTCCACCTTAGGTTCTGTGCTGACAGTGGACAGCCTGGAGCCTGCTTTGAGTTCTGTGTCTCCCTCTCTCTCTGCCCTTCCCCCGCTCATTCTCTCTCTCTCTCTCTCTCTCTCTCTCTCTCTCTCTCTCTCTCTTTCTCTCAAAAATAAACATTAAAAAAAATCAGTTTCCAAAGAAAATGGGTTTTTCAAAAAGAAACAGCATAATATATTTTAAACCTGAATCAAAAAGGATACAGTCTGAGAAAAGGTGACTCAGGGCAATGAAGACGATAGCAGTTACTTCCTGTGTTAGTAGAGAAAGAAACCAAGGTTGTAAAGATTACATGCACTGTAAGGTGTAAAACAACCATAGTGATTATTTTTGCCAGAAATTTACTAGGTTACCAGGTCAGAAGACTCTGCTGTTTCTCTAGCATTCCCAGGACAAGAGAACTTGAAGTTAACAGCAAATGAATGGTTTATAGATGAATTGGAAGGCTCATACTGATTTATTCTCTGGGGCATCAGAGAGAACATTTCAGGAAGTCTTTAAGTCCTGAGAGTTTGCCTTTCTGATTTATTTGTACCATCTTAATTCTCAGCATCTACTCTAAATTTGTCTTTGAACAGTTATCAAAAGGAGACACCATAAAATCATGCCTTTCCATTCATTTCCTATATCCTTCATCTATAAGAAATTCAAATAATCTCATCTTCTTTCTTCAAACTCCTTTAATACTCTAATTTAAGACTGACCAAAAAAGGCTCAGTTTAGAGCCTAGAACACAAACTTCAAACATTAAAATATAATCTCCTTAAAATGCTAGTTCATTGTTTAACCAGCATAATTTCAAAAAGGTCAAAGCAGTGAAAGTAACGTGTTAAATTTTACCAGCAACACAAAGGCTTTCATAGAAAAACATGTATGAAAAATGTCCAAAATATTTCCATATGGTACAGAAGTAAATTAATTTGACTAAAAATTATATTTTAAAATGCACATTATCTTTTGTCTTCATCTCTAATATTAATAGTTTTACTGTTTCTGTGACCCAAGACTTCCATAGCATTAGTATACACAGCCTTTAAATAATTGTTAAACACATTTCAACCAATCCAAACTTTCAACAAAATCAGTCTTTTGTTCTTTTCAAGAGTTGTGGTAGTAATATAAATAAAATCGCATCCTCATTTTTTGAAGACAGATGGTTCATTAGTAAAGTACACTGGAGTAGCACGACTCATAACAGAACTTTTCCTAGACCAGGGCTTCACTCAGCATTTCCACCAAGAAGACGTGATAAAGAAAACATACAATGTGAGTCCAAAGACATAGATTTGTTCACCTTTAAAAACTGATAGCTACAAGTGAAAAAAAAAAATTCCTCTTTTGCTCTACAAACAAGAGCACTGTTAGTTCTATTCCCTCAGGATCAATACTAATCATGCTATATAACCAACCCAGAGCACTTGGTAACAAGCAGGACATTGTGAATTCAATTCCATTTTTTTGTGTGAGAACACCACAAGTCAATATGTTCTGAAGACAAATGAAAAAATCTAATTTTTAGGGGAGCTATAATGGGAACACATTTATAATACATCACTCTCAATATTTATACAAAGACATTGCAAGGGTCTAGTTAATGTTAAAGTATTATACTCCCACAGTCGAATATAATTTACCTCTCACTGGTGAGAGTTATCACTCTATCTGGCATGATACTTCAAAGCATGTTTCCATGATCTTCATGTGTTGGGGGAATACCTGAGGTTTGACAGGTTAAAGGGCGGCAAGATCTCTGAGTAGAAACAGGGAGGTCATATGTAGTTTAGCAAATGCAGTAAAGAGAATAGGGGAGTGGTGGAGTTAGAAGGAAATAAAATGCAACTTAGGAAGACAAACCCAGTGGAGAGCAGAGGGTGAATGCTGAATTGATTTACAAAGAGGCATAGGTCCGCTCCCAATGCACACTTGCGGTATCAGTGGATTCAGTGTTTATTGCCTTCCTTTCCACGTGGAATGTAAGAAGACACACTCGTTAAACTGTATGAGCTTTTAGGAGAATTTCAGCGATATGCTCTCAGCCAGCAAACCGAGGGCAGTGCGACTTGATGCAGAGTTAATTTCCATTCTGTTTGATGTTTAACGGGTACATTTAACATTTTTTAAAAAATATTCCTCTTGGTTGATGGGGGGTGGGAGGGAGGGGAGGGTGGGTGATGGGTATTGAGGAGGGCACCTTTTGGGATGAGCACTGGGTGTTGTATGGAAACCAATTTGACAATAAATTTCATATACTGAAAAAAAAAATATTCCTCTTAAACACAAACTGTTCTTAAACTTCTTGTGTTGACCCAATGAGTCTCTCTTCTTCAAGACCATATATAAAAACGAAGAATAAATCATCTCCTGGCCCCATTGTCCTCAGAGAAGGCAATATTTCACAAAGTATTCCTATTTTACTTCCAGACCTGAATGGTCATCACTTCTTCTAATCTCCTCTGGTATCACCACTTAGTCATTTAACAGTTCTTACCTTTATTTTGATTCACTAGGTTTAACTGCTATCAAGTCTCTCCTCTTTAAGTATATCCTGTATGAGACCCTCTCAAATTGTTAAGACTGACTTTTAGTTTGTTTTGTATTCAAAGACTCTAGTGGATAGTTGGGGGGAGGAGGAATACTATCTGTCTGACTGACTATTCCCCGGTGTGTTTCAGACACTGATTCTGGGTTTTTCTTTAGGAGGTAATCATTTGCTAGGTATATCAGTGTGAGGGGATGTGGAAGGGGATCAGTCTCACTCAGAGGACCTATCAGTTGAAGCAATAATGCAAAGGGTTTTCAGAAGCATCCAGAACAGATCACAACAGTCACGTCCTGCCTGAAGCTGCTCGAGCACCATCCACACTACCTTTAACGTTCACCCTGCAGTGAGCCCTAAAACTTGTCTGGAAATAACAGTATCCTAGAATTTAGAACCAAAGTGAATATAAAGACAAGATATAAGCAGAAACTTCCCTTGGATTTATAAGGAAAGAGAGACAGAGAGAGAGAGAGAGAGAGAGAGAACAGAAGAGAAATTGCTTATAAAGAGAAAGATATTACTTAGTCTTTTTTAAAGGTTAGCATCATTTGTGGATATTATGAAAAATATGCCAATCTGATTTGCTTTAGAAAATAATGTCATAGCGTTTTATATGCATTAAAAAACCTTTTTTTCTGTATTCAAGAGCTTTAAAGAGGAAATTAGTTTTAATATATATTGCATAAAAACAAATATTAGTCACAGCACAATTCACCAGGTCAATTTTCTGAAACTTCAACTCACTTCGTTTTTCAGAACAACCTCCAAAATTAAGGTTATCAGATCGATTCAATCTGAGTGATGATTTAGGTTAAATTCACATCCCACTCAAATTCTTATCCTCACGTGGGTACACTATCACACCAAATGTAAAGATAAATTATGTTCATTCTCCTTCATTTACAAGAAAGTAAAGGTATACATTTTATAAAGATTGCCAACAATAAGGAATGAAATAAAAAAAAGCTTTCTGATGTATTCTTATTTACCCAGAAAATAAACTTAATCAGAACACCTGTTCCACAAGCAGGCTATCTAGTTGATATCATATTACAGTACACAGGACTTCAGTAGCTGCTACTGGCTATCAGAACTACTAGAGACAGGTACTGTACTTCCTAAAGCAACACAAACCTTGCAGATTATGGTCTTGTTTTCAGAAAGAAGGATAAAAATAAGCTAGTTCATCTTCAAATTTTTCAATATTGTGTCTTCATTATACAATAAAGTTTTTTTTTTTCTGTCTTGTAAACCTGTACAAAGCTAACAAATATAAATTGAAACTTTCCTCGGTGGAACTGAAAAGTTCACCAATGACCAACAGTCATGCCTTAACAAGGTGAATGGTGTCTCCTCATATATTTCTGTCTTATGAAAGACACTGCTGATCCTCCTCTTTTTAAAATTGGGTTTTATATCAATACAATTTAACTTAAAACTTCCTAGGTAAGTGTGGCTGGCCCTCTCTCAGGCTCAGTTCATTCATACAGGGCAAAATTTCTTCATTGCAGTTTTTACCCCCACAGTTCAAGGCCTAACTTTTTTCTTGGTTTACCAAAACGTTTTCTATTTATTCTTGATTTTCATTCTCCAACTCCAGCCCATCCTATATGACCTAAATATGCCCCAGGCTGCCACAAATCTTCTCTGAATACAATCATATCAGAGGAAGCACTGTCCATAGCAGAAATTACTTTACAAGCATCTCGTTTAGCATATACCCCTCTTATTTCTCTGCAACTCTCCTGCACTCCAGAACTCTTCCCCCAATTTTTTTCAGCACCCAACTATATAATTTCTCCGTCTTTCTTCTCTTTGTTCTAGCTCTCTTAGACGTTTATTATGTTAATATCCCCAACTTCTACTTAAGTTCCCTTTCTTTTCTGCATGAGTTTTCCACTGCTGCCATAACGAATTACCACAAACTTCACACCTTTAAATGGCATATATTTATTACCTCATAGTTCTATAGATCAGATGTCTAGGCTGAACTTGGGCAGGTCCTTTGATTAAGGTTTCACAAGGTTGGAACCAAGGTGTCAGCCAATGTTATTGAGGTGGTTGGTAGAATCCAGTTCCTTAAGGTTATAGGGTTGAATTCCTCATTTCTTGCTGGTTTCTGGGTAGAGGTTGTTCTTCCCTTCTGGAGGCCACTAGCATGCCTTGGTCTGGGGCCCACTCTATCCTCAAAGCCAGCAAACACAGACCCTGCTTAAGGAACAAGAGAGGGAAAATCTGTGCACACTGAATTCTTCTCATGCCTTGAATCTCTGACTTTCCCTTCAGCTTCAACCATCTGGCCTCTTCAGTTTTGAAGAGTTTATGTAATTGGGGTGCCTGGATGGCTCAGTCACTTAAGCACCTGACTTTGGCTCAGGTCATGATCTCACGTTTCGTGGATTCGAGCCCCGCGTTGGGCTTTGTGCTGACAGCTCAGAGCCTGAAACCTGCTTCGGATTCTGTGTCTCCCTTTCTCTCTGCCCCTCTCCTGCTTACACTCTGTCTTTCTATCTCTCTCAAAAATAAATAATAAACATTAAAAAAAATTTTTTTAAATGAATAGTTTATGAAATTACATTGGACCCACCCTGGTAATCCAGGAAAATTTTCCTATTTTAATCTGTTACCTCTCAAATGATTAGTAACATCTGCAATTACATCTGCAAAGCCCTGTTAGCCATGTAACCCTACAAAACCATGGGTAAATCACAGAAGGCAAAGGTCATGGGAGCCAAAGTCCTGCCTACCACATCCTCATTACCAGAATACCTCACAAAAGAGGATCAAATCAGTGAAGAGAATTATCCCCTTCCTCTTTGTCTCCAGTTCTGTTTCTTTCTGCCTATTCTTTCAAATCAATATCACAAAATGCTTGGGGCCAGGACTGCTTCCAGAAGAAGAAAGGGAAGAGGTAATTTGGCAGTGACATGTTTCTCCTTAAACAGTGAAGAGACAAAGAAGGGAATCTTTTTGTAAATACTCACATATTATTTGTTTTTCTTATCATATTAATTATGTCAGAATACTTTTTCATAAAATAATTTCTTTCCAAGTTTTTTAAGTTCATTTATTTATTTTGAGAGAGAGTGTGTGCGTGCCACATGCAAACACACACACTGAATGCAGGAAGGGCAGGGAGAGACAAGGAGGTTAGAATCCCAAGCAGGCTCTGTGCTGTCATCCAGGAGCCCAACATGGGGCTTGATCTCCCGAACCATGAGATCATGACCTGAGCCAAAATCAAGAGTCTGACACTTAACCGATTAAGCCATCCAGGCACCCCCCAACTTCACTATTTTTTAATCATGACAATCACCTATTCATAAAGCTCTGCCTATGAATTAAAATCCAATCCAACTCTTTATCCTCACCACATAATCAAATGACCTTGTTTTCATTGAATGTGCCAGAACTATTTCTGTTATAGTTTAAAATTCTGAAATCAGACAGGATAGTCCCACTGTAGCAGCATCAGGCAGATGGGATAAGGAATGGAATAAAAATCAGGACAGAAACTCATCACCAGTGAGGAAGAAGTAAAGGTAGCTCCTGTGATTGTATATAAACATGGTAATAAGTCAATAAATGTTTAATAAACAAGAATGGGAAAAATATGTTTATAAATTCTAGCTTGAAATTTCAACAGATAAGAAAAACATCAGGTCTGGGGCACCTGGGTGAATCAGTCAGTTAAGCATCTGACTTCGGCTCAGGTCTTGATCTCAGAATTCATGGGTTTGAGTCCCACATCAGGTTCTATGCTGACAGCTCAGAGCCTGGAGCCTGCTTTGGATTCTGTGTGTGTGTGTGTGTGTGTGTGTGTGTGTGTGTGTGTGTGTGTGTCTGCCCTTTCCTGGCTCATGGTGTCTCTCTCTCTCTCTCCTCTCAAAAATAAATATTTTTAAAAATTTAAATATTAAAAAAAGAAAAACATGTCTAAAGGACGTGGTAAGGTTACAGCAAGTATTTGGGAGGCCCTGTTAGATAGTGAAATGACCACAGAGGTTTGAGTCAGAGAGAGCTGAGTCTGAGTCTCCAGGCTCACCTTAAGTTATGTACTTTCTATGAGTCTATTTTCATTTGTACAATGGGAATATCAGTGCATTAGCCAGATGTTTATTGCAATAATTCAATTTAAAAAACAATCCAAAACTCTCAATGGCTTACAAGAAGCATACATTCCTCAGCCATAAGTCTGCAGGTCACCAGAGGCAGTTCTCTGGGTTCTACTCAGGACTGCTCTGTGTCTCATTCTTGATTCAGTCTTGAAGGGCATCAGTTACTCAGGGTGTTTTCTTAAATTTTTTTTAATGTTTATTTATTTTTGAGACAGAGAAAGACAGAGCATGAATGGGGGAGGGGCAGAGAGAGAGGGAGACAGAATCAGAAGCATGCTCCAGGCTCTGAGCCATCAGCCCAGAGCCCGACGCAGGGCTCAAACTCATGGACCGTGAGATTGTGACCTGAGCTGAAGTCAGACGCTTAACCGACTGAGCCACCCAGGAGCCCCATCAGGGTGTTTTCTTATGATGGAGGACAGAAGCTCTTCAAGAAGGCAGCAGAAGCACATGACGTCTAAGGCCAGAGAAAAGTCACAATGCAAACCCAACATCAATTGAGCCCTGGTGAATTTTTCTAAGAAGTTTTTTCATCATCTCTTCCCACAGAGGTTAAGAGAAAAGGAAAGACTAGTTGCTGAACTATAGTTTAGTCACGATAAACGACCTTGGACGTTTGCCATTTGTAAAGCAAGGTAGTATTAGACTTGCATTGTCAAGTAGGTCGAAGATTGTGGAGAATGTGAGTGAGAAAAAGGTGGACATGGGTGTCCTCTGAAAGATTTACCCTTGGATAGAGTGAGAGGGGTGTGGGTCTAGGACAAGGTCTCCAGGCCCAAGAGGAGATAGGATACCAGGATAGGGCAGTGTTGTCCCCTTGCAACTGGGTTAAATTAGGGAAGATCTCCCACAAATAAGGGATAAGGGAAAGGAGTAAAGGGAATTGGTTGGAACCTTCTCCTCTGAGATTGACTGAAGGTTGGAGCCACATTTCAGAGTTTAGAATCAAAAGAGAGACTGACTTATATGCTCTTGTAGCACCAGGGATACGGGTCTGATTCTCAATGATAAAAACTTGGAAAGCAAGTTCTGGAGAAGCAGTCTAATTTAAAATTGTCCATCAGAGACAAAAGGGGCTGAGCTTCTTGACAAATGTATCATATATGCATTTAACTTAGGGGAATTAAGATATGCACAGTTGGTAAGGAAAGGGGAAAGGAAGAGAAAGGAAGAGGGCACAGGATGAACAGTTGTTTCCAGCTGTTTCCTTCATGGGTGTAAGATTCTGAGTGGAAGGTGCAGGTCATGAGTCTGCTGTTTCCTCAGACTGTCTCAGAGACCAGGTGGTTCTCATAGAGTATTTGCCACACTCAAATCAAGAAGCAGCAAGCTTTGCTAACACTGGGGAAGCATTCTATTTGTAGAAGATACTGAGAATGTGTACAATACGGCACCTTTGCAAGGGATTTTCAAAGAGGATAATGGGCTGACTTTAGAGACTGAACCTCATATAAAATCAAGTCTAATTGTACAGTTCCTCTGCCAGTCAGGCCAATTATCTTGACTTATTCAACACCTTTGTGACTGCCACTGTAGCTCAGTCTGCTGCGCTCTACTTTTCGACATTCAAGCAAAACAGAAATCCTGCTGGCTCTACCTTCAAAACATATCAAGCTCATCTCTAACTTAGGATGTCTAAGCCCCCATTCTCTTGCCTTGACTACTGCAGTGAACTCTTAAGTAGTCTCCCCAGAATCTTCTTAACACATCAACCAAAGTTTTACATTTCTTGCAATAGCCTTGCGTGATCTAGACCTTAGTTATCTCTTGGGTCTCACCTCCTACACCTTCGCATCTACACCCTTGCTCAGTCTACCCCAGACACACTAGTCTTCAGTTGTTCTTTGCGCACACCAGAAATGCTCTTGTCTTAGGGTCTTTGGCACTCTTTCTGGAGGTTTGTCAACACTGTTAGTACTTTCAAAAAATATATATGTAATTCTAAAAATTCTATTTTTATACATTAAATTATTCCCTTTTCTTTATCTTAATTAATTTTATACAATTATTATTTTTCTAACTTCTTATATTGGATGCTTACCTTACTTCAATTTTTCTTTTCTTATTTATGGATTTTGGGTTATAAATTCTTCATTAGAACTTATTTTGCATTCCCCAATTTTGCTAAGAAATATTTTCACTATCATTCAATTTCTAGTATAATTTCCATTCAGTTTTCTTCCTGCAGTCCATCGTGTATTTAGAAGCACTTTTTAAGTATAAAATATAGGATTTTTAAAATACTCTTTTAGTATTGATTTTTAACTTAATGTCATTGTGATAGGAAAGTGTGGCTTGCATTATATTGAGTATTGGAATTTTTTTTAATTTGCTTTGTGCTTAGAATGTTATCAAATTTTATAAATATCCATAAGAGCTTGAAAAGTTTTGGGTTGCAATGTTCTTTAGATTTCCTTTTTGACTAAGCTTGTTAATCATGTTGTTCAAATCCGTATTCTCATTGATTTTTTTGTCTGCTTGATCAATCAATAAGAGAGGTGTGTTAAATCAATTTTTTTCAGTTCTCCTTTTAATTCCTTCAATTTTACTTGATATGTTTTAAAGCTATGTTGTTAGGTGCATAGAACATTAGGATTGGAATATCATCCTGACAAATTGAATCTTTGTCAAAGCAGAGTAGACCTCTTTATCTCAATTAACACTATTCTGCACCCAATATCTATTTGGTCTGATATTAACACAAAAGCACTGGATTTCTTTTAGTTCTTACTTACTTATTTTATATATGTGTGTGTGTGTGTGTGTGTGTGTGTGTGTGTATACATTTGCCCATATATGCTTGCCTATTATAAATGTTAGTTACTTTCAAGCTTTCTAAGTCTTTAAAATTATTTAATCCTCTTTTAAGAAACATAAAGCTAATTGATAAAAAACAAATCTTATCCTTTTCTCTTAGTTCAACACTTTTTATCTTTTAAGTGCAGTGTTTATTTCATTTACTTTATTCCATTAGAGCATAAGCTCCATAGAATCATGAATTTTTGTTGTTTTATTCATTTCTCCCCAGTGTCTAGGACAGTACTTTGCACAGAGTAATGATTTAATACATTTTCGTTGAATGAATGAGTGAATGAATGGTTATGGTCCATTTGGATTTATTTCTACCCTGCCTCATTTTCATAGAAGGTAATGTTTTGGGGGTTAAGAGTGCGCCCTGGAGTCAGACTACATGGATTCAAATTCCAGCTTGGTACTTAGCAGTTGTCTCTCTGTGCCTCCTCAGTTACTTCATGGGATGAAGGGGGTGGCAACAGCACCCTTCCTCCTAAGGTTGTTGTGAAGATTAAATAATAAAATCCCATGTGAATCATTTGGGAACAGTACAGTGCACATAGTAAGCATCATATAAGTGCTAGCTATCATCCTTTGTCCTCTCAGTAAATTGGAAATCATACCATTTGTACACTTTAAACAATTTTAACTTACTTAACCAAAGTCTACAGTTAATTAATATCAAAGATTTTTGACACTCTTGAAGTCTGTTTACCACCTCCCAAATATATCTCCCGTTTTAATTCAGGAGTATAATTCTAGCTTACTTTCACAAGCCTGATATTAGACATAATTTCCATTCATTTATACTGCTGCTAGTTATTTATATATGTACTTATTTTTATTAATTTTTAAGACAACTGTTCTCTTTCTCTCTTTTCTCTCCCTCTCTCTGTTTCCCCCTCCAGCTTCTTTGAATATCTTCTTATTTTTGGTGTTTTGATTTTTTACTTTTGTTGTGTCTAATTTTAAGTTTCTTTTAAAATTTTATGCTTAGCTTTCATTGCACTTCTTGAAAGTGAAAATTCATGTATTTCATCTGCTCTGGATAATTCTAAGTCATTCTTTCTTTAAATATTGCCCCTCCTCCTCTTTATTCTCTTCTTCTAGAACTCCAATTAAATATATGTTTTACTTTTTTCCCTCAATCTTCCAATTTTTTTGTAGCCACCTTTAGTATGTACCTTCTTTTTGTCTGTATGTGCAACTTCCTTTGATCTTTCTTTAAATTTACTAATACCCTAATTTCTATATCTAGCTATGCTCAACATGTTCATTAACTTAATTAATTCTTTTCCTAGGAATTCTGTTTATTTTTAAATCTTTTATTTTTTACATTTGCTTTTTGGATCCTTCTTAGCACTTTTAATATTCTCTTTTACTTATGAAATAAAATAACCAAGTACTTTATACTAGAAATAGTCTCCCTAGATATTTTGTTTTCTTATTTCCAGAAATAAACACTGTATCTAGTATGTCCATTATGGCTCCTGGTTTCCCACTCCCTGCCCTTCACTCTGTTGCCTTTCACAGTGCTTGCAACAGCAACAACCCCATCATCCTCTGGCCTATGGATCTGCCAACCTCTGCTTCTCTCTGGGTCCGTGTCTCTGGCCTCTGCATCCAAGTCTCTGTGTCAGAACCATTTCTCTTTTTCCTTGAAGGGCAACAAAAGTCTGCAGCTGAGTAGCTCCACCAGCCTATTTCCTACCTGTGGAATCCTGAGAGTCTGACAACCTTTCCATTTCATCTAGACTCTATTCTTTTCAGTCCAAGCTGACAGTGTTTATGCTGGTGTAACAATCTCAAAAACTCTGTGAGTCTCCCATGTATGTCATAAAATCCACACTGTTTGTTTGTTTGTTTTTAACTTGAGAGAGAGAGTGAGTGTGTAGAAGCAGGGGTAGGTAGAAGAGGGAGAGAGAGAGAATTTTAAACAGGTTCCACACTTAGAGCATAGCCTGACATGGAGTTTGACGCAGGGCTCAATCTCATGACCCTCTGATCATGACCTGAGTCAAAATCAAGAGTTGACTGCTCAACTGACCTAGCCAACCAAGTGCTTCCAAATCCACACTGTTAGAGAAAAGATTCAACAGATCTTTCCCAGATGACCCCATCTGCATCCCTGGCTTCTGCTGTATGGATAATTGTGTCCATTAGTCACATACCTCATATCTTCAGCAAAAGTTTTTCACCTACAAACTTGGTTCTATCTCTAGTGAATTTCCAACAGTAAATTTCCTAATTTGGGCATCATTAGCAATCTGAATAGACTGAGAATCTCTTAAGTCATCAAATGCTGGTTCTTTTTTGGGTAACAATTCCTTCTTGAAATTATCTCCTTCCTCTTTCATTTTACTCTAGGGAGGAAGGAGCAACCAGGCTGTACATTCAACACTTTGCTTGAAATGCTCCTCAGCTAAATATCCAAGTTTATTATTTACAAGCTTTGCTTCACACGCAACAGAATATAATTCAGCCAAGCTTTCCACCATTATACAACAAGGGTTGCCTTTCCTCCAGTTTCTGATACATGTGTCTCATTCCCTTCTGAGACCTTACCATAAGCACCTTTAATGTTCTTATTTCTTAAATTTTTAAATTATTTTTTTGAGAGAGAGTGTGTGTGGAAGGGGGTGAAGGGCAGAGAAAGAGAGAGAAAAAAATCTTAAGCAAGATCCATGCCCAGCATGGGGCCTGACACAGGGCTGAATCTCACGACTGTGAGATCATGACCTTAGCCAAAATCAAAAGTTGGACATTTAACTGACTGAGCCACTGAGGTGCCCCAAATGTTTATATTTCTGCCAACAGCCATTTCAAGAGAATCTAGACTTTTTTTTATCACATGCTTTAAATTCTTCCAGCATTTACCAATTGCTCAATTCCAGGGCATTTTCACATTCTTAGGTATTGTTACAACAGCATCCCACTTCTATCAATAAAATATGTATTAGTTTCATAGGGTTACTATAAAATATATCCACAATGTGATGGTGAAACCCAATAGAAATTTATGCTTTCATGGTTCTGGAGCCGGAAGACTGAAATCAGTGTGTTGATAGGACCACACTCCCTTTGAAAGTTCTAGAGGGGAAATCATCTTTGCTTCTTCCAGTTTCTGGTGGCTCCAGGTGTTGTTTGGCTCATGGTGGTATAGTTCCAATCTTTGTCCCCATCTTCACTGACTCTCTCTTGATCTCCCCATATTCTCCCTTTTAGTTTTTTATAAAGACACCTGTCATTGGATTTTGGGCCCACCCTAATTCAGGATGATGTAATCTTGAAATCCTTAATTATATCTACAAAGGCTCTTATTCCAAATATGGTCACATTGTGAAGTTCTAGGTAGACATCTTGGGGGGACCCCATTCAACCCACTGCACATATTTTAAAGTAATACATTTATAAAAATACATTTCAGGTAGATGTAAGCTCACCATTGTTGAAAATATCAAAGACTAACCTGTCTATGACATTTACTTCTTCTTCTTCTCTATAACATTACAATAGAAATATCAAGGATTAAAATTTAATAACAACCAATATATGAAAATTCAGCTCTGAAAATTGAAGGTAACTAAAATAAAACTTGAGGGGACTTATGATTTGTATTTCCTCTCAAATGTTGCAATAACATTTTAATTACATTCCTGGGGGCACAGGTAGAAAAATATCTTAACGATGTGACAAAGCACAGTAAACAGAAATGATTAAGGTCTAAAAATGTGACTATGTGAGGACACTGAAAACAACAAACCCCATGTCACCTAATCATGCTGAGATACAGCACTCTTGAAAATAACTTTTTTTTAACAAGCTGCTACTACTTCAAGGTATTCAAAAGGATTTCACAACCAACTCAAATCACAAGAATTGTCTTTTCCTTGAGATAATGAAAAGTTAATGAAAACTCCCTTTTACTCTACTTCAGTGCCTCTTATGGGAATGGCTTCATAATGACCTTCTACATGATGAACTCTTGAAGCTTTACCTGGCATGTGCATATTAAGGTCTTACATTGTTGATAGACATGGAATCCCTAGTGGGAATTAACTGTGTTGTGGTTGATTCAAGAATACCACAAAAAGTTAAGAAGGCAGAAGAACTTTCCATGAATTGACTGTTTTAATCATCATGAGCAGCTTTAAAACACAGCAAGTGAATCACATGGAAAGTAATGACTGATATTTCTCAATGGTAATAGCTGTCAATTATAATGAACTAAAGACACACATCTAATTTTTACCACTACAATTTAGAGAAGGCTGAAGTCAGAGACAGCCCTAGGGGAATGAGGAGTTTGTCTTTGATAACCAGTATTAGGTGAAAGCCCCCTTTCCTCACCTCATGTCTATTTTACAGAAACTATTACCCTGACCCAGGCTTCTCATGTTATTCACCAACAATCCACAGTTATTAGTAAAGTTTATATTCAAATAAATATTCTTCATATTTGATTCTTGTCATTATTCTTACCTCCTATTTTTGACTTCTCTTATTTCTCCCTGAACTAGAGAAACTACATCAATTCTCATTCCAATGACTAACCTACTTATAAATAAGTAAATCTTTGCTAATTTAATAATTTTATAATAAGAGCAGTGATTATTCTATCCTGGAGAAGGACAGAAGAGAAGGATTACCATGAGACACAAGGAAACTTTTGGGAAGTGATATATATATATATATATATATGATATATGATATATGATATAGATATAATCTTGGTTATGGCCATGATTTCACTGGTATAAACATGTCTCCAAACTTAGCAAATTGCACACATTAAGTATGCACAATTTATCATATATCAATTATAGCCCAATAAGATAAAAAATAAATTTATATTCATTAAAATTATCAAAATACAGTAAAATAAAAAATGGATTCCCCAGCCACACTAGTAATTTTCAAGTGTTAAAATGTATTACTAGGATGTACTACATTGGACCAAAAAGAGTGAACTTTATCATCATTACAGAAAGTTTTACTGGATCATGTGGGTTTAAACAGGACATCATCCCTTAGATAATGCATCAGCTTAGCAGGGGACTGTTGGGCAAAAACTGTGAATATAGCATAGGAAGGTAAGTGAAGATGGGAGAGGGCCAGATAATTGAGTTAGAAGAGAAATCTAAAGGGAGGTAGGTAAAGAAAAGAGAAGATGACACAGTAAAGATAATGTTTTTTGTCCTTAGTTACATTATATCCTTCCACTTAATTAGGTGCCCTCTAATTTTTGCCAATAATGTTTTATAGTTTTCAATCTAGTAGTCTTGCATATATTTTGTTAGATTTATTACAGGTGCTTTTTGCTTTTCGATGCTATTTAAGCTATATAATTTCACTGAGTTACATTTTCTATTTTAATATGGAAATGAAATTAATTTTCATATTAACTTTATATCCATGATCTTGCTAAGTGTATTTATTAATTATGGCAGTTTTCTACATATTATTTTGGCTTTTCTCTAGCTTTCTTAGGCACTTTATGGATGGTATGTATTTTCCATCCTTTCCATTTAAACTACTTTATTATTAAAGTGGATTTCTTATAAGTCACATCCATATATTTAATTTAATGATGATTATTCAGCTGGGCAATCCTTTTCGCATTCTGGTTCATAGTTCTTATTTTCACAGGAATGTTGCCAGAAGGAGGTATTCTAAAGAGAAGAAATTATTCTAATAACATTTTTTCGAAATCAGTTTCCTTAAAAATTCTTGTAAGGGAACACTTAAACACATATTCTTTAAAATTCACAATTTTAAGAAACATAATTTTTTTATATTTTACTATAAAGCATTAAACATATTTTAAATATAAAAATATTTTAAAAGCCCCTTAAGGAGAATATTCTTTGATACTGAGAATATTTCCATCTTGATATCAAACAACAAGAGTTTCTCCAGTGGTTAAAACTTTTAACTCCTATTGATGTCACACTAGTTGATAACATATTTTGAGTTTGTTGTGACTGTTCCTAAAAAAACATATTCGCATATTAAAAGTTATCACAAAAATTAAAAAAATCTGTAACTATGTGTGGTGACAGATGCTAACTAGACTTACTGTGATGATAATTTTGCAATATATGTGAATATAAAATCATTATGTCATAAATCTGAAACTAATATAATGTGTGTCAATTATACCTCAGGAAAACAAAAACTTACACACATGACCATGTATCCACATCAACCCAGGGATTCAGCTTCAAGCATATTTCAGAGCAGTGTCTATAGTCATATTTACAACTCAATGGTCAAACGGTTTTTGAAAGAGAAATCACAAGAGAATTACAGTGTAAATGAAAGCAAATGTACCACAATGGTCTAGACAATTTACTTGTTCCTACTTTTGATAGCCAATTGGGAATGAAGAGAAGAACAAAATGACTTTTTTTTAAGAGGATGGGGTTTGTTTTTTTGTTTTACTGGATTGATATATCCATCTTAGAAGAAACTCACATTTTAAATCTTTAGTAAATTCTATACTTGAGATTTGCTATCTAACAAAATCTCATATTCTCATAATCACTTTATACAAACTTTCCAAAACTTCCCACAAACTGCCTGAAAAAAGAGCTTAACAGGTAGGTGGGACAATTCTGAAAGCTCAAATAGCAGATGTTTTAGTAGGAACTGACTTCGTGGGAACTTCACTTTATGGAAAATTGGTTTGGCAATAGTGTAGAATGAATAAAAATGAGTTGAGAGCAATGATGAGAAAACAGCTGAGAAGTTATTGCAAATACTGAGTTATATCCAGGTGAGATGTAATGACATGTGAACTCTAATGATAGGTATGTAAATGAGACACTAGGGGCAGAGAGAGAGAGAGAGAGAGAGAAAGAGGAGAGAGGAGAGATTGTAGAAATAAACCCTGTGTTACTTACAGGATCTGGCAACAAAATGAGGTAAAAGAAAAAATCAAAAGTGATGTTTTGATCCTGGGCGTTTGGGAATATGACTGTACAATTAATGATAATGGGGAAATCAGAAGGAAGATACCATCTGGAGAAGAAAAAAAAATACTTTTTTCCCCTCATATTTTAAGTATGTCATCTAGGGGTTCAACTGCAGTTGGAATTGTGGAACAGGAAGAGACAGAACCATGCTTATTGGGATTAGCTTGGAAGTCATGAAAGCCCAGTGGGTAGAGATGTAATACAGAGAACAAAAAGAATGGAAACAAATAGCAATGTTTGGAACTTCCATCACTGAGTGGTAAAGATGAAAATAACCTGCAAAGGAGGCAAATAACAGAAGCTCCCGTGGAAAAAGAAAATCCCTGTGTCCCAGAATTCCTGAAATAATTTTAAGAAGGAGTGGAACAGCCCTTATTGTCTAGTAACAGCCTAATAGTCTAGTAACAATTACAGCAGAATGAAAAGCTTCCAAAACACATTTCAAAGATTACTAAAAAAAGTGTCTAGAAGTGGAGGTCTGAAAGCACAGATCTCTCTCTCTCTGTCTTTAAAATAATTTTGGCTGGAGTTTGAGGAAGTATCAGGTCAAATCAAAGTATTTGGTTTAGCTAAGGTGGGAGTGAATGTATTTGTAAGCACAAAAGAAATAGAATCTTTCAATAAATTGTGCTGGAAGAATTGGACATCCATACACACACAGACACACACACACGTGCACACACACACACACACACACACACACACACAAAAGTACCTAGATGCACTCCTCACAAATTTAACTCAAAGTAGATCATAGACCAAAATGTAGAATTATAAAACTCTTAGAAAAAAATATGGGAGAAAATCTGAATGACCTTGAATTTGGTGATAACTTTTTAGATATAACCCTCAAGGCACAATTTATAAAAGAAATAATGGATAAATAGGACTTCATTAAAATTAAAACTTCTGCTCTTTAAGAAACACTGTCAAATGAATGAAAAGACAAGTCACCAACCAGAAGAAAATATCAGCAGAAGACTTAGCTGGTAAAGAATTACTATCCAAAATATACAAAGAACTTTTAAAAAGCAATAAGAAAATGAAAAACCTTATTTAAAAAATGGGCATAAGACCAGAACACACAACTCACTAATGAAGATATAGAGATGGCAAATAAATATATAAAAGGTTGCTCAACATCCTATGTCATTAAGGAATTGCAAATTAAAGCAATAATGAGAAACCGCTACATATTTATTAAAATGGCCAAATCCAGAACGCCGATAACACCAAATGATGGCAAAGATGTGGAGCATGAGAAACTCATTCATTGTTGGTGGGAATACAAAATGACCACTTTGGAAACCAGCTTGGCGATTTCTTACAAAACTAAACATACTCTTACTACACAATACAGCATTTGGGCTTCTTGGTGTTTACCAAAAGAAGTTGAAAATTTATGCACACACAGAAATTTCATGAGGCGTGTTTACAGTAGCTTTGAAACTTGAAAGCATCCAAGCTATTTTTCAATAGATGAATGGATAAATAAACTGTGGTACATCCAGACAATGGCATATTATTCAGCGCTAAAAGTAAATGAGCTATCAAGCCATGAAATGAAATGTAGGAAACTTAAATATGTATCCTTAAGTGAAAGAAGTCTATCTGAGAAGCTACATAATATATGACTCCAACTATATGATTGTTGGAAAATTCAAAACTTTGGAGACAGTGTAAATTCACAATTGAGTAGCTTCCTGAGTACAATCTGAAACCTGCCCCCATACCTGAAGGGCAGGGAAAGACTGAAGAAAGAGGCCTAGCACTCCAGAGTGGCAGGTGGCAGGATTAATAAACCCAGGGAATTTACATATGAGGCTTGCCTTAGGATGCTGCAGAAAGTAGATCCCTGCACCCGCCTGCCAAATCGTAAAAGTTTATATACAGGTGTTAACCGAGTTCAGTCATGTATATTTCCCAGATGGTCCTAACACCACATTACTATCTCAAGGCTATGTCCTTAGGGCAGCTCCTGGGAGCAAAAAAAAGGCAAGTGGAATGCACATTCCAAGGACAAGGTTGGGGAGTAAGGAGCATCTAGTTACTGGGGTCTAGCTCACAGGCCAACCGAAAGTCACATACTTTTGATGGCCTCCCCCAAAAGGCAGTAAAAAGCTCATTGATTGACAGCAGACACAGGACAAAAGAGAGATAAATAGATCACAGAGTATGAAACTACACGATATGATTGTATAATAATGGGTACATATCATTATACACTTGTCAAAACGTATAGAATGAATAACACAAGAGTGAGCCCTAATATAAACTATGGGCTTTAGATGATAATGATGTGTCAGTGTAAGTTCATGAATTGTAAAAAAAAAAAATGTAGTGTTCTGCTGTGTGATGTTGATGTTGGGGGAAGATATTTGGCAGGGGGATGATCTGTACTTTTTGCTCAATTTTTCTATGAACTTAAAACAGTTCTAAAAATAAAGTCTATTTTTAAAAAGAGGCAAAGAAGACAGAGGCAGGACAGCAGAAAAAAATGTAGGGAAGAAAGTGAGTAATTGATAAAATGATAAAAAGTGTATTGTGAAAACAGCTAGTATAAAATTTGGCACAAGGTAGATGACAAAAGATAACCCTAAAAATCTAACAGTATCCAGACACTGAACACTGTTATAAATAAAATATTCAGCTATTTTTAGAGGAACTTAAAAAACATGCATGACATAATTCCTCCTAAATTTAGGCACAAACTTCTGAAAGTTTCTGTAACCATACTTGTGTTACAGAATCATTTTAGAATAGATATATATCTTGTCATAAGACAGCAAAAGATTACCAAATCAACTGTATGGCTAATACCATAGAAATGTTAAAATACAAGCAATTTTTAGACATTCAGCCCAAGTAAGTAACTCCTTACCTCACCTCAATCCATTTCTTAGTATACCTTAATGTGTGAAATGAGAAAGCTAATCAAGCCAAAGCTTGAATCCTAGGTAGGGGCATTGTTTTTCACTATTACAAAATATGTTTTAGAATAGAATAAACATTAAAGTTACCTTATTTTTTAGGTGTATCAAGTAAACTGAAAAATTATCTTAATTTTTTTAATGTTTATTTTTGAGAGAGAGAGAGACAGAGCATGAGTGGGGGATGGACAGAGAGAGAGGGAGACACAGAATCTGAAGCAGGCTCCAGGTTCTGAGATGTCACAACAGAGCTTGATGCAGGGTTTGAACTCACCAACCGGTGAAATAATGACCCAAGCCAAAGTCAGATGCTTAACTGACTGAGCCATCCAGATGCCCTTGAAAATTTATGTTATTAAAAAAATATAGGGGCACTTGAGTGTTTCAGTCGGTTAAGCATCCGACTCTTGATTTTGGCTCAGGTCATGATCTCATGGTGTGTGTGATCGAGCCCCATGTGGGGCTTGGTGCAGATATCACAGGGCCTGCTTGGGATTTTCTCTCTCCCTCTCTCTCTGCTTCCCTCCTGCTTGTGCACACATGAGCTTTCTCTCCCTCTCTCAAAACAAGTAAAGAAAAAAAAAATATATATATATATATATATATATCAATACTTTGCTATCTTTTATGACAGTGGTCTTCTTCCCATACCTTTTCCTGTATATGTTCAATCTACATACATATATTCACAGATTGAACATATACAGGAAAAGGTATGGGAAGCAGACAGACCACTGTCATAAAAGATAGCAAAGTATTGAAATTACCCTTTGTTGTATAACGTTTTAGAGATCCTTATCATAGGATTTAGCAATTTGGGATTAAAAATAAGAATTGCTACAGTGGGTATGTAATATGCACTTGGATTAAAAGTATCAAGTTTGAAATCAATAAGTTAATAAAATCTTCCTAGGATCACCTCCCAGTTACTTCAAAACCATTCAACTGGGATTTAATATTCACTGTACTGTAATTTCAACTATGTTCAAAATGTAGGTAACTGGTGCAATTATTGCAGCTGAGACTTGCACAAAATGTATAATAAGCAAAATGCTTTCACATATGCTGTCTTATATTCTTAACAAAAGATAATTGTCTTTTGTCCAGTCCATTTTCCTGTCCCATCTTCTGTTCTTTCTTAATTTAACACCTGTTCTCTATCTCTCCCCACCCCCTACACACACACACACACACACACACACACACACACACACACACATATACAGACAGATATATTACACACACTTAGGAAAAATTATTTTCATGGCTATGATTCTAAACTAGCTTCCTTACATGGATTTTCTCCTTGGTTGCTTTGATAACAATTGCATTATTTATAATTGTGATCTATTTGTTTAGATAAGGCAAACAGGAGACCTAGTCTGCTTTCTGGAGGACTGCAGTTTAAAAAATAGAAACAAGATTTTTTTTTTGGTGTTTATTCATTTCTCTATAAATAATTAAGGCAGCCTTTATTTGGTGTGTAGAGTGACCCTAGCACTCTACTTTTTCCCATCTGAGCAAAGAAAGGAGAGTGATGGATTTTGACCCCCAAAATCTCATAATTTAGGTCTATAAAGGCATGGATATCACTATACTGAGCCAAAGCAAACCATTTCTCAATGATATTGTGCTTTTGACAGGTCACCAACTACTTTTTAAGTGGAAACTAAAAGTATGTATATGAAATACTTTTATAAAGCTATGGAGCAATATATGCATAGGCATTTAAAAATATCATAATTCTCTTTAAATTAAGATAAAATAGTCATCATAATAGTGATTTAATGAGAAGTTTCATACAACTGTTTTTTTTTTTTGGTAATGAACAGAATCTATTTTTTACTAATGAACGTGGTTAATGGATACAAAATAGGCATCAAAGTAACAGCATAAACAGTGGCAGCAGAAGCAAAAAAACAAGAATTAATAAAATGTATTATATGTACACATATATAATACATGTATTATATCATTAGAAAAAAAGGCAATATGTTGAATTAGCTTTATTAATTTTTCTTTCTTTTTTTGTGATTTATTAGTAAATCATATTACATGTCAACAACGAGGCTACCAAGAAAGATAATTAGAGAAGTGATTGATGGGTGAAAAACTAGACAGATGATTGATATACACATAGACAAATGGATAATGGTAATATATAAAAGTGGTTCCAAGAAAAAAATATATAAAATATGATAGGCAATGTTTCAAAACTTAAATACATATTGGATAGGTTTATTACATTAGTCAGTTCTTGACTTTAATTTATATTATGTGATTTCAGCCTGCAGCCATGATGAAATAACAGGGAATTTATTTATCTTCAACTTCAAAAGACTAAAAACTTAAAAACTGGATCAAATATATGAAACCAAACCTTTCAGACACTGCACCATAGGCAACAAAGGGCGATGGCATCAGAGAAAACTAGAGTCACATAACTGAACGAATTTGCTGCATGCAGAGAATTTCCAGAACACAGACACCAGGGGGAACCAAAACAGACACCAGTAGTAATTGTTCAGGATTTGGAGAAGTCAAGAGAGCTTAGAATTCACAAGATGGAGCATTGGAGTGGAGAGTTTTGTAAGTAAAGACCTCTACAGATTTTCAGAGTTCCCTTAAAAATTTTGGTTGAATATTCATTATGGCATGCCTCAAAGAAACCAAGAATGGGAAAAAAATTAAAAAGAAACATGCAGAACCGTCCTCAGATGTCACACGTGACTAGGAATACTTTATGCTCTCAATGGTCAGAAAGGAGAAACTTCATAATAGAATTTTTGGTTGACTGCTCAGAATGGTATTGGGTAAAAAATACATAATATATATGTATATATTTTAGTTATATATATAAGTATATACATACACATATAACCTATATATAATAAAGGGTAAACAGTATATAAGTTGTTTTCAGGTAACTTTATAGTATCTGACAACAAAGCTAAAGTATATTTAAAGGAAGACAAAAAAAATACAGTGCCTATGTCATAAAATTTATGTCTGGCATCCATTCAAATACTAACAAGTATGTAACAAGTAAGAAAATGTACCAATGATGAGTAAGAAAAACAGCTGATGAAAAAAGACTCCAAAATGGCAGAGAAGATAAAACTATTAGAAGTAGACTTTACTACAGCTATTATGAAAATATGCCATGTAAAGCATGACCTCATTAAAGAGACATAGAAAGTATAAAAAAGACAAAAAAAACAGTGAAAATATACAATGCTTAAGTGGAAATATGTGGGATGTGATTAACAGCATATTAGATCCTGTAGAAGAAAAGATTATTGAACTAAAGACTTAGCAATAGGCACCTCTGAAATGAAACACAGAAAAAACAATTGAAATGTATAAACTAAGTTGTAAGAAAATTTCATATAAATATATATGGCCTCATATAAATACATATGGAATCACAGGAAGAATGGATCATGGGGAAAGAAAAAGATAAGAATCACAAAACTTTTCAAATTTGATGAACACCACAGTCATAGAAACTATAGGCACAAAGAACTTCAAATAGAGTAAAAACTGCATCAAAATTAAATGACAAAACCATTGATAAAGAAAAAATACTACAAGAAGCCAGAAAGAAAAGACATATGACACAGAAGCATTATAATACAAATTATAACAGACTTCTCATAGGAAACAATGTAGGCTAGAAAACAGTGAAACATCTTTAAAGTTTTGAAAAAGAAAAACAGTCAACACAAAATTATATGCCAATTGAAAAATATCTTTCAAAAATAAAGGTAAAATAAAACCAGACATTTAAAAGTACCATAAATTTTCAGACCCAACACACCAGAACATGAAATGTTAAAGGAAATTCTTCAGGCAGAAGAAAAATGATATGGGGGGGGGGGGGGCGGGGAGATCTGGATCCAAACAAATAAAAGCAATTAGGAAAATCAATGAAACTAAAAAACTGGTGCTTTGAGAAAATCAATAATATTGATGGCCCACTAGCCAGGCTAATCAGAAAAAAAGGAGACAAGCACAAATTACCAATATCATGAATGAAAGAGGGGATATTACTACAGAGTCTAAAGATATTAAAAGATAATAAGAGTAGGTTATAAACAGCTATATGCCATCTGAAACAGGTGAAAACAGGTGAAACAGGTGAAAACATCTGAAAACAGGTGAAATTTACAAATTCCTTAAAGTTTGCCCAAAAAGAAATAAACTGAATAGCAAAGAAATTGAACTTCTTGCTGAAAATCTTCCCAGAAAGTAAATACCAAGAGCAAATGGCTTCATTGGTGAGATCTACCAAACATTTAAAGAGGAGATAACCGTTTAACACAAGGAAATAGAAGAGGATTCTGGAGACTAGCATTACTCTGATGCTTAAATCAGACAAAGACATTACAAGAAAGGAAAACTATAGAACACTATAATTCATGAATACACATGAATTAACAAATTTTAGTCAATTGAATTCAACACACAATAAAAAAGACAATGCATCATGAATTTCTGATCCACAGTCCCTTAGCCTGCAAAACTGACCTTGGGAAGAAGGGAACATACTGTCCACTCAAATGTGCTTGCTGAGAAATTTTTCTGTCAAAATAGTTCACGTTTTTGTATATTCTTAAGACCTCAATGTGAACTATTGTTCTTTTTTTCTCATTATTTCAATTAGGAAAACATATATAAAAAATCTTCTGGAATTTTTTTTGCGTGTGTAAGGGTGAGAGGTGTTGACATAAACCGAATACATTTAAGTCGTTGGAATTGCCCATTTATTCTTCTCAAGTATACAAAGTTATGCTATCAAGTAGTCACATCATAAATCTGGTTTTGTAATTCAATGGCAACTTCTGGCCAGAAAGGAGAATTTGAAAGGAAAAAAAAATGGCAAAAAACTTAATGGGTATTATATCTGTGAGGGAGTAAAAGAAGGCAGGTACATAACTTTGTTCTTTCTTCTTTTCCATTTTTTCCAGATTTATTGAGATAGTGTTGTCAAATGACATATGTAAATTTAAGGTACTCAACACGATGTTTGATACACATATACAATGTGAAATTAATTCCACAATTAGGTTAGTTCTCTTCCATTTTTTTAAATAACAGCAATGAATTGTGACATAGAGTTGCTGAGAGGAAAAAAAAAATGTTTTCCTGATTCACTGACTTTTCTGTAATCCTACTCGCTGATAAACTTCTCGATATAGTGAACCAGAACACGATATATCAGCTAACACTTTCTCATGGACCCAGTCCTGCAAGACCTCCAGTAGTACACTAGACTAACTCCAGCCGGTGCCTTGTCTCAGCCAGTAACTGCTGACAACGACTTCAGAAAGATACTCTCTTTGGATATTCTGGACCAAATTGCCCCACATTTTGACATTCCGCAAAGGATCTCTTTCCAGGTAGTGGCAAATTCACATAAGGCTTGGTATCCCTATTAATTTATATTTTGGCATTATAGGGTTTAAAAAATCTGACATGTGGCAAAAACATATTTTCTGTTCTTAATAAGTGTCAAACTCAATTTTGTGACTTTTAAAAATGTATTCCTCTAACATTTTGAAATTTTAAACAAATCAAAGTAAAGTTTATACATGGAAGAAAAAAGTAATGGAATCTAAGGAAGTATACAAAAACTTCAGTGAATTCCCAAGTTCCTCTTTGGATCATAAATATAATAACAGTATGTTTACTAAGTACTACATTTTAGGTACTGGGCTAAACACTTACTTGTAATATTTGACTTAATCTTCAGATAACAACTCACTGATGTTAATGAAATATTATTTTCATTGTGCTTGTAAAAAATTTGAGGTTTAGTGAGGTTGAATTACTTGTCCATGATTGAGCAGCAAATAAGTGATGTTTACAAATCCAGTCTGTCTGACTCCAAAAACATGACTCTTAACCCCTAGTCTGCACTGCCGTTTAAGAAGACACCTACCCAAGTACACCCAACGTTAAAAGTGCAACTGCAAATAAGAAAACAAACTGGTATGCCAAAGACACACAAGATGATGAAAGATTGCAATTAAAATGATCTCTGTAAAAGAAAAGAAATGATCACCAATGAACAACTTATCTTTTCCTATCACGTACACACATACAAATAATAAGCATTCAAAGTAAATTATATATAATTGATTTATAAAAATGACATTATGAGTATTGTAAGAATATTGGTGTTCTATTCTTATTACTTATGTATTATTATTATGCATTATTCACTATCCACTGATTTCTTCTCTATAGACATTTATATTGAATTTACTAAAATGCTACTTAATTTATTCACCCAAAAGTTTAACATCACTTAGGACTTTCAAAGATGCAGTCTAGGCTGCACATATTTTCCAAGGGAAATTTTAAATATTTTAAAATGTCACCTCATGTATGATATTTTTAACAAAACTAAAATCCTACTTGTCCGTGTTTATTTTGTATAGAATGTATTTCTGGAAACTTATGTAGTAACTGGAATATAATGAGTTATAACATAACTTTACAAATGAATTCTAGCACTTAACATTCTCCATCAGCTCTTCCTTATCTCATTATTTCCCTCAAATATTCACATTTGTTTTGATTATAAGTCATGAACAAAAGAAGCACGAGGACTGTGTCTTGGGGTACTGCAAGTTTAGATGTCTAAAAGTAAAGAAACATAAAAGGAGAATGTGAAGAAATGACCAGAAGAAGACCACAGAAATTAGGCATCTGGAAGCCAAGTTAAAGAACATGTTTCAAAAGGAAGGCTGATCAAACTACATGAAATGCAACTGACAGATGAAGTTAAATGATAACTGACAATTGGCCGTTGAATTTAGCATCCTAGGCATTGTTGATAACTTTGACAAGAGCTTTTCCAGTAAAGTAGCTGGGATGAAAGTCTGTGTGCAGCAGAGAATTAAAGGAAGAGAATTAGCGTGTATTAACACTAAAAACTCCATGAATGTTGTTGTAACAAGGAGTAGAAAATTGGGATGGTGCTTGGAGAGAAATGTGGCCTCACATAAGGTGACCAACAGACTCTGTTTGCCCAGGACAGTAGGGTTCATGGGACGGGAGAGTTTCAATGCAGTTGATCGATAATGAGATTGTTAATGAGATTAGATATATCAAAGATTGTTTCCACTTTGATGGGAAAGAGATAGTAGAGAGGGAGAAATTGTTGCTGGAGCGATAAACCTGAGAAGGGGGAAGGAGATAAACTTTGGTACACAGTGACCATCAGAGACAGTTAAGACAGAGGCAATATAATCATGGCAGTAGATGCAGACACATTGGTGCAAATGTGGAAGCACCTTTCTGGTGGCTTTTATAGTCACGATGACCTGGAAAGCAAGGACATCTGAGGAGAGTAAAAAAAGGGTAAGGCGGTTGAAGGCTGAGGAGACAGGAGAAGGAATGACCTAGTAGTTTAGGAAAATGGAAAAGCCAAATGTAGTATGACCATAGCTCAATATGAAGAGTCTCTTGACAGAGATCATGATTTTAAAGCGAGGCTACTTCATTTGTTTATCATCCAGCCCCTCCACTTAAAAGTAGATACCAGTAGAGAACAGATGTGTATGGTGGTTCTTTCTTATTACTATAGCCTTGCTGCCTAAGAGAGTGGCATAGTGGAAAGTCAAATATTTGTGATATATATTCTGACAAGTATACACAATTTTTCATTGTATAACTTTAATTTAAAAGTAATCCATCTTCAAAAAATAATCCATCCTCATATGTAATATTCTCACAGATTGTTCATTAAAAAGTATGAAATTTAAAGAATAATAGTCTGATAAATTAAAATCTTCACATACCACTTACATTTTCTCACATATGTGTCCTAGGTTGTTGCTGGGGAATCCTTTGTTTATATTGTTTTAAATCCAATTACACTAGAAGCAAATTTTGAAATGTTCCTCCAGGTGATTAATTTCACTGGAGGTCATTTTAGTACATCGATTGAAATCCAACTGATTATTTGATAGACATATTGGCACATATAATGAATTTGATTGGAAGAGGGGCATCTTTTGAGATGGAGCAATGGTTTAGTAGTTTTCAACTTTTGCTCCTAGTAGAATCACCTAGGATTATTTAAGGAGATTCCTTAAGGAACTACCAAGGCTTCACCCCATACCAATTAAGTCAGATTTTCTAAGGCTGGGGTTCTGATATCAGTATTTTAAAAGCATTCTAATGTGCAGCTAATGCTAAGAGTTTTCATGATTACTGTTATCATGTTCCCTGATTCAAATGGAAATGGCGTATTTTATGTATTCGACTGGTTGTAGCAGATAGAGTTTAAAACCTAAAATTAATTTACTCCATCTATTGACCACAGGTAACCTATCTTCCCTAAGAAGTCAACTTTTAGTGCACCAATCCCTTAAAATTTGCACCTTTGCTCTGGTTATTACAGAGAAAGCAATGTGATCAAGTGGGTATAGGGTAACAATGTTATTTTGCCTAAAGAGCTGCAACTGTGAGGTTCACCTTTTCCCTAGTCTAAATGATGCTACAAGTGTTTTGGAGCCCAAACTGCAGGGACACATGTCCCAAATTTCTCTACCTCTGTACTAACACGCTACCTGTAAAAAAAGGTGCAGTGTTATGTACATGTGTTAAAATCTTCCAGGGGGCCCCTGGGTGCCTCAGTCGGTTAAGCAGCCGACTTCAGCTCAGTTCATGATCTCACTGTTGGTGAGTTCAGACCCCTGTCAGACTCTGTACTGACAACTCAGAGCCTGGAGCATGCTTCAGATTCTGTGTCTCCTTCTGTCTCTGCCCCACCTCTCTTTCTCTCTGTCTCTCTCAAAAATAAATAAATGTTAAAACAAAATCTTCCACCCTGTTTTTGAGAATCTGAGAGTCAGATCTGGTGGGTGCTAACAATCAACATAGACACGGTTAAATTTCTATTTGGCATGAATGATTTCCTTGCAATGCTGCCTGCAATCTGTGACACAGAGTGGTTGGGTTTGATATAGAAGAAGAATTAAAACTTTATCTTCTTTTTCTTAAATTTTTTTTTCAACGTTTTTTATTTATTTTTGGGACAGAGAGAGACAGAGCATGAACGGGGGAGGGGCAGAGAGAGAGGGAGACACAGAATCAGAAACAGGCTCCAGGCTCCGAGCCATCAGCCCAGAGCCTGACGCGGGGCTCGAACTCACGGACCGCGAGATCGTGACCTGGTTGAAGTCGGACGCTTAACCGACTGCGCCACCCAGGCGCCCCTTTATCTTCTTTTTCTTTGGGACAACTTTAATATGATGTATTTCTGCTTATTAGTTTTTTGAAGGATCAATTCTCCTTGGTAAACTTGAAAGAGCCTCACCAAAGTCTTCTACTTCTTTAGTGTCATATACTCCCCCCAACCCCTAGTAAAAATGAATAAATGAGAACTTGATCATGAATGAAAATGTGAGTGTAAAACAATCTTTATATAGAATTTTATAGAATTTATGGACACCTCTGATGAAAATCATCTCGAGTTATCAGCCATCATTTTACTGAATTCTAAACCAGTAAGAACCCATCTGCATTTAAGTCCCTGGCACAAAATATTAAGTGGACTTGGTACTTTTTGCATTGACTCCCAGTTTTCTCAGTTGAGAACCTCAGAAAACCAGTTACTACTATTTAATTGAAGTTAACACAGAAGAATAAATCTATTTGCTATCTCAATATTAGAGGTATTTACATAAATAACCAGACATAAGAAAAAGATGTCCATTATTGTCATAGCAATTAATATACTCCTGGAATTTTAATTTATTCAATATAAGAATAAGAAAAAGAGGGGTGCCTGGGTGGCTCAGTCATTGAGTGTCTGACTTCAGCTCAGGTCATGATCTCATGGTTTTGTGGGTTCAAGCCCCACGTTGGGCTCTGTGCTGACAGCTCAGAGCCTGCAGCCTGTTTCAGATTCTGTGTCTCCTCTCTCTGCCTCTCTCCCACTTGTGCTGTCTCTCTCTGTCTTTCAAAAATAAATAAATGTAAAAAAATCTTTTTAAAAGAATAAGAAAACGAGGTATAAATATTGGAAACAGAATTTAAACTAAGTGTTTCTGGTATAAGATGGGGTTGCCTGAAAACAGAAAAGACTCTAAAACCTTAGAATACACAAGCAAGTTTGTAAAAGTGGTCCGATATGATTATATTGTATATATATTTTTTCATTCTAGCAGTTTTACTACAACCAAAAAGAACTAGTAAGAGAATGTAATCACAAGAGATACCATTCCACAAAAGCAAGACAAATATAAATATTCTAGAAATAAATTTAATAATAAGTGGAGAAACAATGTAAACAGTACCACCCTTCCAAGAAAGATGAAGTAACAGTTGAGTCAAGTCAGAGAACTAGCATAGTCTGCATGGCAATAAAAAGTATTATAAATAAACCCCTAAAACTTATCTATAGATTGGATTCAAATCCAAACAAAATCCTAATCATATTATCGAGATAATATAAAAGTATTTCCAAATATTATCTGGGAAAAATGCATAGAAATAGGCAACACAATTTTTTTCAAAGACTAATGGAGACTTGTCTTACTAAATAAAATAAAATCTTATAAATCATTGACTACTAAACTGTGTGGTATAGGGATAAACATCAGAGCAGTAGGTCAGAATATAGCATGAGAGGACATATATATTTGCAATAGTCAAAGTGATCCTCTTAAAACAGAGCCAGCACATACCACTGCTCTGCTCAGAACCTTCTAATAATGCCTTCCTAAATCCCTCGGAGTAAATGCTGAACTCCTTGTGACATCCGCAAGTGTCCTGCATAACCTGACCCCTTTCCTACCACAATGACCTTCACTCATTGTTCCAGCCCAGCATGCTTCTGCCTTAAGCTTTTGCAGGTACTGTTGCTCGACCATGAATGCTCCTCTCCCAGAAAATCCCATAGCTTCTTCTTTGCTCCAAAGTCATTGCAAGACTCTTGTAAAACAGAGCCCTATATCCACCTCCTTTACTCTGCTTTATTTTTTCTTGGCACTTACCACTGTCTGAAATGCATATATTTTGTAAATTATGTGTCCCAGCTCACTGAAATGTAAGCTCTATGAGGCAGGAATTTTGTCTTTCTTTCTTACAACTCTATGCCAGCACGTACTATCGTATCTGGTACATACTAGATACTTAATCCTTATTTGTGAAATAAGTAAATGAATGAATAAATGAATGGACTCCAACAGCTGGTCTACAGCAAAAAGCAATTAGCCACCGATTTTACGACTTAATCCAAACTAAATTCCAGATGAATGAGAATTTTAAATAAAAAAGAATGATGATATTAAAGGAAAGTAATTAATATGCATACCATGTTGGATATGATAAAGTCTTTTGAAGAAGAGATCAAACGTAGAAACAATAAAAAAAACTCATAACTTGGTTGTTTAAAATTTTAACCTGATCCTCAAACCATTATAAGCAAAATATAAGGCAAATCAAATAATAAACCTATAAAGAATTATGAATTAACTGTTGGATTAATATTATAATCATTTAAAAAACTCAAGATTTATAAGAAATAACTGAAAACTAATATAGAAATCACATATAAAGGGTACTAACAGACCATTCATAAGAAAAGAAAAAAAAATTCAATAAATTTATTACAAAGCTTATCTTTAGAGCTAAGGAAAAAGTGTTAATTAAAATAGAAATACCATTTCTAACTACTAAACATTTCAAAAAATCAGAAAACACAGAATTAATAAGAAGCCAGAAAACAAATATATGATGGAAGTGTAAAATCACCTAACATTCCTGATGTCAGTTTCTCCAAGTATTAAAATATCTACATACTTTTAGTCCACCAACACAACATCTGGGAAAGCACTGGATTAGCCCCCCTACCAGTCTCCTAGTGACCCTGATGGATTCTAGGCGAGCCCTGGTGCTAATTCAGCTGTTCCCTAAATATAGAGCTTTATTATGGTAGTATATTATGCCCCACTGAACATTAACAAAAAGTAATCCCCAAAACTGTTAAATAGCTACACACTCCCATCAAAGATTAACTTTGGTTTTATTTTAATTAATTCATGCCTACAACCCCCCCCTATTGTATGTATTTCTAAATGTTAAAAGTGATCACCTGAGTGATGGAATTAAGGGTGAATTTTATTTATTTTTCCTTTATTTCTATTTTCTACCAAAAATACGTATTTGACTTATAATAAGAATAAAATTAGAAGTTATAAATCCAATTCAAAAATAAGATATGAGTACAATACTTGGAACCAAGGAAAGGATCGTTTCAATATGAATCTGCTCATCACATAGACCTCCCTTACTTTTATCTTATATAGCAAGGAAGAATAGAACAGAGGTAATGGAATGAGTTCAGGAATGGAGCCAGTAGGGCTGTACTGTAACAATAGGAAGTAGAAAAGATGATGAGATGTCCATTTAGAAAATATATCAAAATCATTTCATCCACTGTTTGCATATATCCTTGACTGCTTCTGACAAGTGGCCCATTCTTTCTTGATAACGATGATTTTGAGTATCAGTTTTTCTTCTTGCCTTCTGCTAAAATGAATCATTCTGAAACCGTTGGTTTTTGTAACAAATGATCCAGCAATATAAATATATGTGTCTGCCCACCCCATTTTTATTTACAGTGGGAAACAAGAACTCAGTGTGAGGAGGACTGTAAAGAAACTTTCCTTATTGAGAAAAAATAAATAAATAAAAGCCAGAAACACCAGACCAAGGACCAAAAGAAGGACTTGATAGTGGAAACTTCACATTTGGAAGGAGTGGTCCAGATCACAGTGAAAAGACATAACCCTAGGGGTGCTTGGATGTCTCAGTTGGTTAAGCGTGGGACTTCATCTCAGGTCATGATCTCACAGTTCATAGGTTCGAGCCCCACGTCAGGCTTTGTGCTGACAGCTCAGAGCCTGGAGCCTGCTTCCGATGCTGTCTCTCCTCTCTCTCTGCCCCTCCCCCACTCTCACTCTGTCTCTCTGTCTCTCTCTCAAAAAAAATAAAGAAAGAAAGAAAAGACATAACCCTAAAGTGAGAAGAAAATGCTAAAACAAACAAAAAAAGACACACCATTAAATAATTCAATGTCCGTGACTGTGAATACAAGGGGAAAAAATATTTTAATCTCAATCTGGTTGATTTTTCAGTCTGTTTTGGAGATGTTGAATCATACTTTTTTGTTGTTGTTGTTATCTTTACATCATTTTCCCCCTTCTTATGGCCCGATGTTAAAAGAAATATCACTATTAAATGTCATTAAGAAATGTATGCTTGCTGTAGGCAACTAAAGAGGGAGGAATAGTCAGGCATGTACTGAGTCCTTGGACTGAGCTATTTTTGGAGTTTCCTGCAGTACAGTAGCAGCTTCAGTTTTGCATGATTTCTTCTTCCTTGACCACCAGAATAGCAGAGATCATGTTTTGAGGCTAGCAGGGAAAGAAACATGAGTCTGGCAACTCAAGGAAGAAGACTAAATGAATTTCAAAGTATGTTTTTCTCATCATAAAAGCAATACATGTTCATAGCAGAGCATTGGGAAACATATAATGAAGAAAAGAAATCTACTAGTGATCTCAAAGTCCACAGAAAACTACTATTAGCATTTCAGTACAATTTCTATCTTCTTCTCCTATAAGCACAGATATATATATATATATATATATATATATATATATATATATATTATACAATTGAGATATGATCACTATTGCATTATCTAACATTTTCCACTTAATATTTTATATTTTTATATTTTGATTAAATGTCTGACTTAGGTCCTGCCAAATTTATCTAGTACTCCCTTTTAGGGGTGGATCTTGGTTTAATTTTCTTTCATTTTTAAATAAAACTGAAAGGGAAATTACAGGAGACCAAAAGACAGAAACCAGTCTAAAGTTTCACTCTCTTCAATGCATATGAAATACCCTGTTGAAGATGGAATTCTTAAATAACTCAAACAGTCTTCAGCTTTGGAACTGTAGGAATTAGTCTGTAGCCCTTAAACAAGATTCTTCAAGGACAACTGGGCCAAAGGCCAAACTTCATTACCTTCTCTACCGAAGAAATTGTGTGTCCTGAGGCATTCAATTATAACTTTCATGTTATCAGGACTTTATAGAAAGCACTACTTTTAACCTAATTTACTTATAAAGACATAAATTTAAAAATTAAGTAAGGGAGACCTCTAATCAGGGGATCATCAGGCAGGTATTGCTAATTATCCACTGATCTCTCTACTATCCACCTTATCTTTATTGAAAGGTAAAAAGAAACCTAACACTCCTAGCTTTAGAAGAATGAAAAAGCTTAGACTATGAGTTAATTCTGCTTCTCATTAAAAAAAAAGAAGAAGATTTCATGGTGTTTTTAGGAGACACCCATGACAAATTCCTTGAAAATACAGATTGGCCATCAACATGTGATATTTTGTGATGTGATGATCATAACTTATTTGCCTATTCCTTTATTTAGCTAGGTTCCAAATTTTTGTTACAGTTCTGCAATAGATATACTAATAACTAGAATTTATTTTGTGTTTACTATGTCTTAGGCACTGTAATAAGCACTTTATATCTCACAATTTACATATATTAACTCACTGAGTTAACTCACAACAGTCCTATAAGGTAAGATCTGCTATTTATCCTCATTTTATAAATGAGAACGCTGAAGCACAGAGTAACTTGCTTAAGGTCACGGTAGTGGTAAGACATACAGCCATGGTTTGTATATAATAATGGTTATGGAAAAATTAAAAGCTTTAATACTATTAGTTTCAAATTGCTCTAGTTTTATGAACTAGTTATTTTCAATGTTTATGCAAGCTTAGGCCTGTATTGTAAAATTTGCTCCAAAATATTGGGTAAAGATGTAAGAAAATATTATAATTTTATTTTATAAAGCTACTAGATGTTTCAAGAATAAAGGGAAAAGGAAAATTATGGTTTAATATTCCTTATTATAAACATATAGGCAAAAATACTAAATTTAAGCAAATTGAGTTCAACTCCTTAATCAAAAAAGGTTTATTTGTCAATTTACAAGGATGGTTTAGGTTACTCTTGAAATAAACTAGAGTCATATGCATAATTTATTTGGACAGGATGACACATGAGAGATAACCCTCATCCAGGTTTGTCTGAAATACACTTCTGTTTTCAAGTCTTTCTTAGGAGAATAGAATTGGAAATGTACCCTTTTATTTGCCTCTCCTTCCTACCATGTTTAGTCCAGGAATTATCTCTGAAAAGACATATAGAAAGAGAAAGATGCCAAACTGATCTCAGATAGGAGAGATATTATACCAAACTTTACTTAGTAGGCTTAGGACATCATCCCTACTCATATAAGTGAGGGTGCCATATTGTTGTTGGGTCTATTTTCCTCATCTGTTATTCACTGTAACAATAAAACTGAGATGCAAGTGACTTTTATAACTCTCACTAGTCCCATTAGGTGGTTTCTTAGTATAAGACTCCCTCTGCAAAGGAACCTGAAATTAGGTGTTTGTGAAAATATTTGGGGAATAGTTTCAGGCAAAAGTTGTGGTAGACTGGTAATAGTGGGACAGAGAAGGGGAAACCAATGTTAGGGTGCATTCTTTGGTTGATCTCCACTATGAGCAGCTAAGGCACCCTCCCACCACCAGGACTCTTCAAGGAATGGTATAAAATGTGCTTCTGTTCACCCAAAGAATAAAAGAAAGAAATGTTTACCTACTAATTCTAGTACCCCATTGGTCAATGATTATCCTATGGGGAATTAATATATTTCATTTCCAGTGTGCACATGGGTGAATGCCAAGATGATACCTCAGATGTCTCCACTACAATGTCTGAGAGGCTCAGGGGTATAAAGACAAAGATAGACGACCCCTCAGATGCATCTGCACAAAGATGGCTACCTCATTCATGGCCAGAATAAAAAGTATGCCAAGACTCTTCACTGGTACTACAAAGTGGAATCCCATTTGTAGAATTATTCTTCTTAATTCTCCACACTGTTAATCTGTTACCTAATAGACACTGCAGTAAGGGCTACAATATAAAGGTGAATAAGACATAATACCTGTCATTGAGTGGTTTACAGTCTAGTACAGAAAATGACAAGTAAAATTAAAACTACAATATGGAGGGATGAGTGCCACAGTAATTTTGAAATTCTAGATACTATGAGAGAACCTAAGAAGGGTAACTAATCGAGACTTGTTGGAGTTGGGAAAGGCACTCCAGTTCACATCAAGTCCATAGTAATAGCTTCTTATGTCATAGGCCATTTCATTTATAAGTATTTCTGAGTCTTTGAAAATAAATGAAACACCACCCAATTTCATCTTTTGTGAACAGCATAAAACTCTGGTAGAATCACCTGCACCTGGCACATCTCTTCTTTAATATGTAGAAAATTATAGGTTTTACAACTTGGACATGAAATAGCTTTTTAAGTATAACTATCCACCATTTTATAATTATGTATATTTCAGATAAAGAAAATGTTCTCATTCCTTCTGCATTTTAGTATGTTATCTAATCAATTTTACTTTCAAACTCTACTGATAAAAACTGTCCATGATACTGGTCTATAGTTTTTAAATGTATTCTTATGCTACAAAAATCTCTAATGTAAAGCACCTTATGCACATTCAAAGTCAAACATGAAATTACCAAAAGATTATCAAAATAATATTTTGGTTACCAAAATGACCATCTGTGGTTATGCATTCTGCTTCTTGAATATAGACACTTTAACATAATGTCAATGATCTATCAAAATTATTCATCAATAAGGCAATGAATTTAACCTGGAAAGTCATTATATATGTATATCTTATAAAAAAATACACACACACACACACACGTGTGTGTGTGTGTGTGTGTGTGTGTATAGATAGATAGATAGATATAGATGTACAGATATCATTGGCTGCAGACATTTTGTCCTTGCTGGCAAATACTTCCTTCACATCAAAATATACTTTACTTAAATCCTCTCTGTTATTGTCAATACACAAGAAAAATCACAAATGCATATATCAACTTTAGAAAAAAATATTAAATAGGGAAGTGTTTAAATTTAGATAGCATCCCTTTTAAAATATGTATGTTGTTTTCTAACACTATAAAGGTCTTAGTTGTGTAAATTGGCACTGTAGAAATTAAAAGTATGGTATATTTTATAGTTTCAAAATAGCTCTATTTTTAAAATTATTTCTATGGTTACATACAGAAAGGAAATAATTTGTAAAATTGCTCCGAATGAGAATATTTTATTGACTATGGGATGAATTTGGCTTCACTCTACTTGTCAGAACTTTGGTAACCCAAAGAGACAATAAGTTGAATGATTTATAGGAATTCTGAGGAGTTAACAGAGCTTTCATGGTTAAAAACAAAAACAAGCAAAAATAGTTGTTTCAGGATATCAAATTGTGCATTTCCTAGTCTCTTAGATGCACTTGATATCTGGAAGATTCCATGTGTCATTCTGATCTTGTCCTGTAATATTCTATGGGCAGTGTGGTTTTGCACTATGACCCTCTGTCCCAGCATACAAAAAAGGAAAACTTACAGAAGAAAGGGGGAACTCAAGACATAGAGATTGTTGGGCTAAATTGGGTGCAGAGATGTTTGAACACTAGCTATGGATATGCTCAGATTGTAATATCTGACTACTTGTACTTCAAAGCAGATCTTCAAGAAGAGAAGTTCAAGGAAATAGCATTTTGGAACCTGCTACTCTCAGAGGTGGCAACAGGAACTTGAAGGCTGAACATGTGCTCTCCCATTAGTTCAGAAATAATAGTTCAGGAGGGGAGGAGCCAAGATGGCGGAACAGCATTGAAGTTCTTTGTGTGTCTCACGTCCATAAAAATATAGCCAGACCAACACTAAACCATCCCACACACCTAGAAGACTGATTAGAGGATTAACACAACAATCTGCATAACCTGAACCACAGAATTCAGCAAGTACGCGGCACAGAGAGGTGAATTAGGGGAGAGAGAAGCTGCTGAAGGTAGGGAACCTGCTGAGGGTGGAGAGAGGACGGAGACTGGGGAAGGGAGGAGAATACGGGAAAAGCAACCCTCCCCAAAAGCAGCTGGAGAGAAAGTGGAAAATTGGAAACAGCCGCAGGGGCTAAACTAAAAAGGGAGAAAGGAGAAAGGAGAGGGTTTAAATTCCATCAAGACTGTAAACAGGGGAGCGCAAAGGTTGCAGCTCCACAGCTCGATACCTGGCGGTGCTCTGGTGGGAAGGGCAAATCCCCAGGAACAGAGTGGGGTCCGGAGGTTCTCCAGCCACATGGGAAAAAGCAGTTCCACTGGTGGAAGGACATTTGATAGAGACTGTTGAAGCCACCTGGTCCCAGCAGACCCCAGGAAACAGCCACATTCGCTGGTGCTGGAAAATGGTCCTTAAGGGTGAAGCCTGGTGCCAGATGTGTGTTGTGATTTTCCATAATCCCTGAAAAGCTGCTGCTACACTATCTCGCGACCTTTCTCTGGGGCAGGGTGGCACTTGGCCGCAGTCTCGGGGTACCGGCAGCAGCAGGGTCCCACAAGCGTTCCTGGGTGCAGCCAGCATTCAGCCATTGCTCAGTGAGACCCTCGCACAGAGGGGCGGAATGGGCCAAAGCCGCAGTCCTTCAGAAGTAAGGGGCTGGGGAAAACAGCCACAACTGAGACAAAACTCAGGAGAGAGGTATTACCTGGGGCCTGGTCACGGAGAGTGAAAAAGCAGAGAGTGGATGAAAGCTGAAGGCAGAAGACAGGTGTGCAATTGCTGATCTGGGAGAACAGAGTACTGATACTAGAGACTGGGTAATTGGTTGATGCCATTTTAACCGCTCCCACGCATGCGCATACGCACCTGTGAGCACCACAACACTCCACCCGAGTAGGCTAGCAGCGCCATCTAGTGGAGAACAGAGCCTTTACACTGAGCCCTGACCAACTGGGCCTACCTCGCTCTTCCAGAACACAAGTCTCACCGCCTACTTAGTTTATGGACTAGAAACTGCTACATAGTCTGACTTCTAAAAGAAAACGAAGGAATTTCAGTCCTATTTCAATCTGTTAGCAGGTCCATCTGTTCAATTTTCTTTCTTTTTTTTCTTTTTTTTTTTCTCATTTACACTACTTTTCTTTTTCTTGAATACAGAAAAAGAATAAATTCATTTTTATTTTCAATTTTTATTAAAAATATTTTCTTTAATTTTTTACTATATTCTTTACTTTTGTGTATTTTTTTTCCAAATACTATCTTACTTCCATCATTTTATTTTAGTCAACTTCAGTGTATTCACCTTTTCAAATTTTCAAACTATTTCCTTTTTTTCTTTTTCTTTTTTTTCTTTTATACTATTATTTTTCTTGAATGCAGAGAGAGAAAAACTTCATTTTTACTTTCAATTTCTATTAAAAATATTTTTCTTTAATGTTTTTACTGTATTTATGCTCTTATGCAAAATTTTTCAAATTCTATTTTACTTCATCATTTTATTTTAGTCTACTACAGTGTATTCACTTTTTCAAATTTTCAAACGATTTCCTTTTTTTAATCTTTTTTCTCTTTTTCCTTTCTTTTTCTTGAATACAGAAAAAGAAAAATTCATTTTTATTTTTAATTTTTAGTAAAAGTATTTTTATTTATTTTTATTCTACTATATTCTTTACTTTTGGGTAAATTTTTCCAAATTCTATTTTACTCCCGTCATCTCATTTTAGTCTACTTCAGTGTATTCATTTTTTCAAATTCTCAAACAATTTCCTCCCACCCCCTTTTTTTTCTCTAATCTGTCAAACTACTTTCAACACCCAGACCAAAACACACCTAGGATCTAGCATCATTTATTCGATTTTGTGTGTGTGTGTTTAATTTTTTAATTTTCATATTTTTTTAATTTTAATTTTTCTACCACATTAATTCATTTTCTCCCTTCAAAATGTCAGAACAAGGGAGTTCCGGAAGATGGCGGCGTAGGAGGACGCTGGGCTCACCGCGCGTCCTGCTGATCACTTAGATTCCACCTACACCTGCCTAAAGAACCCAGAAAACCGCCAGAGGATTAGCAGAACGGAGTCTCCGGAGCCAAGCGCAGACGAGAGGCCCACGGAAGAGGGTAGGAAGGGCGGCGAGGCGGTGCGCGCTCCACGGACTGGCGGGAGGGAGCCAGGGCGGAGGGGCGGCTCGCCGGCCAAGCAGAGCCCCCGAGTCGGGCTGGCAAAAGCGGAGGGGCCGGACGGACTGTGTTCCGACAGCAAGCGCGACTTGGCGTCTGGGAGGTCAGAAGTTAACAGCTCTGCTCAGAAAGCGGGAAGGCTGGAGGACAAAGGGAGGGAGAGCTGCTGAGCCCCCGGACGGCAGAGCTCAGCTTGCGGGGAACAAAGGCGCTCGCCAGCGCCATCTCCCCCGCCCATCCCCCAGCCAAAATCCCAAAGAGAACCAGTTCCTGCCAGGGAACTTGCTCGCTCCGCGCAAACACCCAACTCTGTGCTTCTGCGGAGCCAAACCTCCGGCAGCGGATCTGACTCCCTCCCGCTGCCACAGGGCCCCTCCTGAAGTGGATCACCTAAGGAGAAGCGAGCTAAGCCTGCCCCTCCCGCCCCCGTGCACCTTGCCTACCCACCCCAGCTAATACGCCACCTCCCCAGCACCACAAGCCTGGCAGTGTGCAAGTAGACCAGACGGGCCACACCACCCCACAGTGAATCCCGCCCCTAGGAGAGGGGAAGAGAAGGCACACACCAGTCTGACTGTGGCCCCAGCGGTGGGCTGGGGGCAGACATCAGGTCGGACTGCGGCCCCGCCCACCAACTCCAGTTATACACCACAGCACGGGGGAAGTGCCCTGCGGGTCCTCATCACTCCAGGGACTGTCCAAAATGACCAAACGGAAGAATTCCCCTCAGAAGAATCTCCAGGAAATAACAACAGCTAATGAACTGATCAAAAAGGATTTAAATAATATAACAGAAAGTGAATTTAGAATAATAGTCATAAAATTAATCGCTGGGCTTGAAAACAGTATACAGGACAGCAGAGAATCTCTTGCCACAGAGATCAAGGGACTAAGGAACAGTCACGAGGAGCTGAAAAACGCTTTAAATGAAATGCAAAACAAAATGGAAACCACGACAGCTCGAATTGAAGAGGCAGAGGAGAGAATAGGTGAACTAGAAGATAAAGTTATGGAGAAAGAGGAAGCTGAAAGAAAGAGAGATAAAAAAATCCAGGAGTATGAGGGGAAAATTAGAGAACTAAGTGATACACTAAAAAGAAATAATATACGCATAATTGGTATTCCAGAGGAGGAAGAGAGAGGGAAAGGTGCTGAAGGGGTACTTGAAGAAATTATAGCTGAGAACTTCCCTGAACTGGGGAAGGAAAAAGGCATTGAAATCCAAGAGGCACAGAGAACTCCCTTCAGACGTAACTTGAATCGATCTTCTGCACGACATATCATAGTGAAACTGGCAAAATACAAGGATAAAGAGAAAATTCTGAAAGCAGCAAGGGATAAACATGCCCTCACATATAAAGGGAGACCTATAAGACTCATGACTGATCTCTCCTTTGAAACTTGGCAGGCCAGAAAGGCTTGGCACGATATCTTCAGTGTGCTAAACAGAAAAAATATGCAGCCGAGAATCCTTTATCCAGCAAGTCTGTCATTTAGAATAGAAGGAGAGATAAAGGTCTTCCCAAACAAACAAAAACTGAAGGAATTTGTCACCACCAAACCAGCCCTACAAGAAATCCTAAGGGGGATCCTGTGAGACAAAGTACCAGAGACATCACTACAAGCATAAAACATACAGACATCACAATGACTCTAAACCCGTATCTTTCTATAATAACACTGAATGTAAATGGATTAAATGCGCCAACCAAAAGACATAGGGTATCAGAATGGATAAAAAAACAAGACCCATCTATTTGCTGTCTACAAGAGACTCATTTTAGATCTGAGGACACCTTTAGATTGAGAGTGAGGGGATGGAGAACTATTTATCATGCTACTGGAAGCCAAAAGAAAGCTGGAGTAGCCATACTTATATCAGACAAACTAGACTTTAAATTAAAGGCTGTAACAAGAGATGAAGAAGGGCATTATATAATAATTACAGGGTCTATCCATCAGGAAGAGCTAACAATTATAAATGTCTATGCGCCAAATACCGGAGCCCCCAGATATATAAAACAGTTACTCATAAACATAAGCAACCTTATTGATAAGAATGTGGTCATTGCAGGGGACTTTAACACACCACTTACAGAAATGGATAGATCATCTAGACACACAGTCAATAAAGAAACAAGGGCCCTGAATGATACATTGGATCAGATGGACTTGACAGATATATTTAGAACTCTGCATCCCAAAGCAACAGAATATACTTTCTTCTCGAGTGCACATGGAACATTCTCCAAGATAGATCATATACTGGGTCACAAAACAGCCCTTCATAAGTTTACAAGAATTGAAATTATACCATGCATACTTTCAGACCACAATGCTATGAAGCTTGAAATCAACCACAGGCAAAAGTCTGGAAAACCTCCAAAAGCATGGAGGTTAAAGAACACCCTACTAACGAATGAGTGGGTCAACCAGGCAATTAGAGAAGAAATTAAAAAATATATGGAAACAAACGAAAATGAAAATACAACAATCCAAACGCTTTGGGACGCAGCGAAGGCAGTCCTGAGAGGAAAATACATTGCAATCCAGGCCTACCTCAAGAAACAAGAAAAATCCCAAATACAAAATCTAACAGCACACCTAAAGGAAATAGAGGCAGAACAGCAAAGGCAGCCTAAACCCAGCAGAAGAAGAGAAATCATAAAGATCAGAGCAGAAATAAACAATATAGAATCTAAAAAAACTGTAGAGCAGATCAACGAAACCAAGAGTTGGTTTTTTGAAAAAATAAACAAAATTGACAAACCTCTAGCCAGGCTTCTCAAAAAGAAAAGGGAGATGACCCAAATAGATAAAATCATGAATGAAAATGGAATTATTACAACCAATCCCTCAGAGATACAAACAATTATCAGGGAATACTATGAAAAATTATATGCCAACAAATTGGACAACCTGGAAGAAATGGACAAATTCCTAAACACCCACACTCTTCCAAAACTCAATCAGGAGGAAATAGAAAGCTTGAACAGACCCATAACCAGCGAAGAGATTGAATCGGTTATCAAAAATCTCCCAACAAATAAGAGTCCAGGACCAGATGGCTTCCCAGGGGAGTTCTACCAGACGTTTAAAGCAGAGATAATACCTATCCTTCTCAAGCTATTCCAAGAAATAGAAAGGGAAGGAAAACTTCCAGACTCATTCTATGAAGCCAGTATTACTTTGATTCCTAAACCAGACAGAGACCCAGTAAAAAAAGAGAACTACAGGCCAATATCCCTGATGAATATGGATGCAAAAATTCTCAATAAGATACTAGCAAATCGAATTCAACAGCATATAAAAAGAATTATTCACCATGATCAAGTGGGATTCATTCCTGGGATGCAGGGCTGGTTCAACATTCGCAAATCGATCAACGTGATACATCACATTAACAAAAAAAAAGAGAAGAACCATATGATCCTGTCAATCGATGCAGAAAAGGCCTTTGACAAAATCCAGCACCCTTTCTTAATAAAAACCCTTGAGAAAGTCGGGATAGAAGGAACATACTTAAAGATCATAAAAGCCATTTATGAAAAGCCCACAGCTAACATCATCCTCAATGGGGAAAAACTGAGAGCTTTTTCCCTGAGATCAGGAACACGACAGGGATGCCCACTCTCACCGCTGCTGTTTAATATAGTGCTGGAAGTTCTAACATCAGCAATCAGACAACAAAAGGAAATCAAAGGCATCAAAATTGGCAAAGATGAAGTCAAGCTTTCGCTTTTTGCAGATGACATGATATTATACATGGAAAATCCGATAGACTCCACCAAAAGTCTGCTAGAACTGATACATGAATTCAGCAAAGTTGCCGGATACAAAATCAATGTACAGAAATCAGTTGCATTCTTATACACTAACAATGAAGCAACAGAAAGACAAATAAAGAAACTGATCCCATTCACAATTGCACCAAGAAGCATAAAATACCTAGGAATAAATCTAACCAAAGATGTAAAAGATCTGTATGCTGAAAACTATAGAAAGCTTATGCAGGTAATTGAAGAAGATATAAAGAAATGGAAAGACATTCCCTGCTCATGGATTGGAAGAATAAATATTGTCAAAATGTCAATACTACCCAAAGCTATCTACACATTCAATGCAATCCCAATCAAAATTGCACCAGCATTCTTCTCGAAACTAGAACAAGCAATCCTAAAATTCATATGGAACCACAAAAGGCCCCAAATAGCCAAAGTAATTTTGAAGAAGAAGACCAAAGCAGGAGGCATCACAATCCCAGACTTTAGCCTCTACTACAAAGCTGTCATCATCAAGACAGCATGGTATTGGCATAAAAACAGACACATAGACCAATGGAATCGAATAGAAACCCCAGAACTAGACCCACAAACGTATGGCCAACTCATTTTTGACAAAGCAGGAAAGAACATCCAATGGAAAAAAGACAGTCTCTTTAACAAATGGTGCTGGGAGAACTGGACAGCAACATGCAGAAGGTTGAAACTAGACCACTTTCTCACACCATTCACAAAAATAAACTCAAAATGGATAAAGGACCTGAATGTGAGACAGGAAACCATCAAAACCTTAGAGGAGAAAGCAGGAAAAGACCTCTCTGACCTCAGCCGTAGCAATCTCTTACTCGGCACATCCCCAAAGGCAAGGGAATTAAAAGCAAAAGTGAATTACTGGGACCTTATGAAGATAAAAAGCTTCTGCACAGCAAAGGAAACAACCAACAAAACTAAAAGGCAACCAACGGAATGGGAAAAGATATTTGCAAATGACACATCGGACAAAGGGCTAGTATCCAAAATCTATAAAGAGCTCATCAAACTCCACACCCGAAAAACAAATAACCCAGTGAAGAAATGGGCAGAAAACATGAATAGACACTTCTCTAAAGAAGACATCCGGATGGCCAACAGGCACATGAAAAGATGTTCAACGTCGCTCCTCATCAGGGAAATACAAATCAAAACCACACTCAGATACCACCTCACGCCAGTCAGAGTGGCCAAAATGAAGAAATCAGGAGACTATAGATGCTGGAGAGGATGTGGAGAGACGGGAACCCTCTTGCACTGTTGGTGGGAATGCAAATTGGTGCAGCCGCTCTGGAAAGCAGTGTGGAGGTTCCTCAAAAAATTAAAAATAGACCTACCCTATGACCCAGCAATAGCACTGCTAGGAATTTATCCAAGGGATACAGGAGTACTGATGCATAGGGGCACTTGTACCCCAATGTTTATAGCAGCACTCTCAACAATCGCCAAATTATGGAAAGAGCCTAAATGTCCATCAACTGATGAATGGATAAAGAAATTGTGGTTTAGGGGCGCCTGGGTGGCGCAGTCGGTTAAGCGTCCGACTTCAGCCAGGTCACGATCTCGCGGTCCGTGAGTTCGAGCCCCGCGTCGGGCTCTGGGCTGATGGCTCGGAGCCTGGAGCCTGTTTCCGATTCTGTGTCTCCCTCTCTCTCTGTCCCTCCCCCGTTCATGCTCTGTCTCTCTCTGTCCCAAAAATAAATAAACGTTGAAAAAAAAAAAAAAATTTAAAAAAAAAAAAAAAAAAAAAGAAATTGTGGTTTATATACACAATGGAATACTACGTGGCAATGAGAAAGAATGAAATATGGCCTTTTGTAGCAACGTGGATGGAACTGGAGAGTGTGATGCTAAGTGAAATAAGCCATACAGAGAAAGACAGATACCATATGGTTTCACTCTTATGTGGATCCTGAGAAACGTAACAGAAACCCATGGGGGAGGGGAAGGGAAAAAAAAAAAAAAAGAGGTTAGAGTGGGAGAGAGCCAAAGCATAAGAGACTGTTAAAAACTGAGAACAAACTGAGGGTTGATGGGGAGTGGGAGGGAGGGCAGGGTGGGTGATGGGTATTGAGGAGGGCACCTTTTGGGATGAGCACTGGGTGTTGTATGGAAACCAATTTGACAGTAAATTTCATATATTAAAAAATAAATAAATTAATTAAAATAAATAAATAAATAAATAAATAAAAATGTAAAAAAAAAAAAACATACCTAGCACAAATAACAAGAATGGCCTGGGAATATAACAGAGAAGTGAAATAGAGATATTCAACATTAAAAAAAAAAAAAAAAAAAAAAAAAAAAAAAAAAAAAAACAAAATGTCAGAACAAAGGAATTCACCTCCAAAAGAAAGAGCATGAAGAAACAACAGCCAGGGATTTAACCAACTCAGATACAAGCAAGATGTCTGTACCAGATTTTAGAATCACGATAATAAGAATACTAGCTGGAGTCGAAAATAGATTAGAATCCCTTTCTGCAGAGATACAAGAAGTGAAAAATAGAATGAAATTTAAAATGTTATAACTGAGCTGCAATCACGAATGGATGCTGCAGCGGCAAGGATGGGTGAGGCAGAAGAGAGAATCAGTGATATAGAGGACAAACTTATAGGGAATAATGAAGCAGAAAAAAAAAAAAAGAGGGAGATTAAGGTAAAGAGCATGACTTAAGAATTAGAGAAATCAGTGACTCATTAAAAAGGAACAACATCAGAATCATAGGGGTCCCAGAAGAGGAAGAGAGAGAAATAGGGGTAGAAGGGTTATGTGAGCAAATCATAGCAGAAAACTTTCCTAACCTGGGGAAAGACACAGACATCAAAGACCAGGAAGCACAGAGGATCCCCATTAGATTCAACAAAAACCAACCATCAACAAGGCATATCATAGTCAAATTCACAAAATACTCAGGCAAGGAGAGAATCATGAAAGCAGCAAAGGAAAAATAATCCCTAACCTACAAGGGAAGACAGATCAGGTTTGCAGCAAACCTATCCACAGATACTTGGCAGGCCAGAAAGGAGTGACAGGATATATTCAATGTGCTGAATCAGAAAAATACGCAGCCAAGAATTCTTTATCCAGCAAGGCTGTCATTCAAAATAGAAGGAGAGATAAAAAGTTTCCCACACAAACAAAAATTAAAGGAGTTTATATATATATATATATATATATATATATATATATATATATATATATATATAGAGAGAGAGAGAGAGAGAGAGAGAGAGAGAGAAAGAGAGAGAGAGAAATAAATACCAAATGCAACAAAGATTAGAAAGGACCAGGGAACACCACCAGAAACTCCAACTCTATAAGCATCATAATGGCAATAAATTCATATTTTTCAGTACTCACTCTAAACGTCAATGGACTCAATGCTCCAAACAAAAGACATAGGGTAACAGAATGGGTAAGAAAACAAGATCCATCTATATGCTGTTTACCAGAGACCCACTTTAGCCCTAAAGACAACTTCAGGTTGAAACTAAGGGAATGGAGAGCCATCTATCAGGCTAATGGTCAACAAAAGAAAGCCAGGGTAGCCATAGTTATATCAGACAATCTAGATTTTAAAATAAAGACTGTATCATATTAGAAGGCATTGTGTCATAATGAAGGGGTCTATCCACCAAAACGACCTAACAATTGTAAACATTTATGTGCCAAATGTGAAAGCACCCAAATATATAAATCAATTAATCACAAACTTAAAGAAACTCATCGATACTAATACCATAATAGTAGGAGACTTCAACACCCCACTCACAGCAATGTACAGATCATCTAATCAAAAAATCAACAAGGAAACAATGGCTTTGAATGACACACTGGACCAGATGGACATAACAGATATATTCAGAACATTTCATCCTAAAGCAGCAGAATATACATTCTTCTACAGTGCACATGGAACGTTCTCCAGAATAAACCATATACTGGGACACAAATCAGCCCTAAGTAAGTACAAAAAAATCAGGATCATACCATGCATATTTTCAGAGCACAACACTATGAAACTCAAAATCACCCACAAGAAAAAATTTGTAAAGGTAATACTTGGAGACTGAAGAACATCCTACTAAAGAATGAATGGGCTAACCAAGCAGTTAAAGAGGAAATTAAAAAGTATATGGAAGTCAATGAAAATGACAACACCACAACCCAAAACCTCTGGGACGCAGCAAAGGCGGTCATAAGAGGAAAGTATACAGCAATCCAGGCCTTCCTAAAGAAGGAAGAAAGATCTCAGGTATACAACCTAACCTTATGCCTTAAGGAGTTGGAGAAAGAACAGCAAATAAAACCCAAAACCAACAGAAGACAGGAAATAATAAAGATTAGAGCAGAAATTAATGCTATCGAAACCAAAAAAAAAACAGTAGAACAGATTAATGAAACTACAATCTGGTTCTTTGAAAGAATTAACAAAATTGATAAGCCACTAGCCAGTTTCAAAAAAAAAGAAAAAGGAAAGGACCCAAATAAATAAACTCAAGAATGAAAGAGGAGAGATCAAACCCAACACAACAGAAATAAAAACAATAATAAGAGAATATTATGAGAAATTATATGCCAACAAAATGGGCAATCTGGAAGAAATGGACAAATTCCTAAAAACATATACCCTACCAAAAGTGAAACAGAAAGAAATTGAAAATTTGAACAGACCCATAACCAGTAAGGAAATCAAATTAGTAATCAAAAATCTGCCAAAAAACAAGAGTCCAGGACCAGATGGCTTTCCAGGGGAATTCTACCAAACATTTAAGGAAGAGTTAACACCTATTCTCTTGAAGCTGTTGCAAAAAATAGAAATTGAAGGAAAACTTCCAAATTCTTTCTATGAAGCCAGCATGACCTTGATTCCAAAACCAGAGAGACTCCACTAAAAGGAGAACTATAGACCAATTTCCCTGATTAAAGTGGATGCAAATATCCTCAACAAGATATTAGCCAACTTGATGCAACAATACATTAAAAAAATTATTCACCATGACCAAGTGGGATTTATACCTGGGATGCAGGGCTGGTTCAATATCTGCAAAACAAATAACGTGATTCATCACATCAATAAAAGAAAGGACAAGAACCACATGATCCTCTCAATAGATGCAGAGAAAGCATTTGACAAAATACATCATCCTTTCTTGTTAAAAACCCTCAAGAATGTAGGGATAGAAGGAGCATACCTCAAGATCATAAAAGCCATATATGAACGACTCAATGCTAATATCGTCCTCAATGGGGAAAAACTGAGAGCTTTCCCCCTAAGGTTAGGAACGTGACAGAGATGTCCACTCTCACCACTGCTATTCAACATAGTATTGGAAGTCTTAGCCTCTGCAATCAGACAACACAAAGAAATAAAAGCCATCCAAATCGGCCAGGAGGAGGTCAAACTTTCATTTTGTGAAATGACATGACACTCTATATGGAAAACCCAAAAGATTCCTCCAAAAAACTGCTAGAATTGATTCATGAATTCATCAAAGTTGCAGGATATAAAATTAACGCACAGAAATCATTTACATTCCTATACACCAACAATGAAGTGACAAACAGAAATCAAGGAATCGATCCCATTTACAGTTGCACCAAAAACCATAAAATACCTAGGAATAAATCTAACTAAAGAGGTGAAAATTCTATACACTGAAACCTATAGAAAGCTTATGAAAAAAATTGAAGAAGACACAAAAAAAATGGAAAAAGATTCCATGCTCCTGGATAGGAAGGACAAATATTGTTAAAATGTCAATACTACCCTCAGCAATCTACATATTCAATGCAATCCCTATCAAAATAACACCAGCATTCTTCACAGAGCTAGAACAAATAATCCGAAAATTTGTATGGAACCAGAAAAGACCCCGACTAGCCAAAGCAATCTTGAAAAAGAAAATCAAAGTATGAGGCATCACAATCCTGGACTTCAAGCTATACTACAAAGCTGTAATCATCAAGACAGTCTGGTACTGGCATAAGAACAGACACTCAGATCAATGGAACAGAATTGAGAACCCAGAAGTGGACTTACAAATGTATGGCCAACTAATCTTTGACAAAGCAGGAAAGAATATCCAATGGAATAAAGACAGTCTCTTCAACAAGTGGTGCTGGGAGAACTGGACAGTGACATGCAGAAGAATGAACCTGGACCACTTTCTTACACCATACACAAAAATAAACTCAAAATGGATGAAAGATCTAAATGTAAGACAGGAAGCCATCAAAATCCTCAGAGAGGAAGCAGGCAAAAACCTCTTTGATCTTGTCTGCAGCAACTTCTTACTCAACACGTCTCCAGAGGCAAGGGAAACAAAAGCAAAAATGAACTACTGGGACCTCATCAAAATAAAAAGCTTCTGCACAGCAAAGAAAACAATCAACAAAACTAAAAGGCAACCGACAGAATGGGAGAAGATATTTGCAAATGACATATCGGGTAGAGGGTTAGTATCCAAAATCTATAAAGAACTTATCAAACTCAACACCCAAAAAACAAAGAATCCAGTGAAGAAATGGGCAAAAGACATGAACAGACACTTCTCCAAAGAAGACCTCCAGATGGCCAACTGACACATGAAAAAAATGCCCAACATCACTCATCATCAGGGAAATACAAATCAAAACCACAATGATATACCACCTTACACCTATCAGAATGGCTAACATTAACAACTCAGGCAACAATAGATGTCGGCAAGGATGCGGAGAAAGAGGATTTCTTTTGCATTACTGGTGGGAATGCAAGCTGGTGCAGCCACTCTGGAAAACAGTATAGAGGTTCCTCAAAAAACTAAAAATAGAACTACCCTACGACCCAGCAATTGCACTACTAGGCATTTATTCACAGGATCCAGGTGTGCTGTTTTGAAGGCACACATGCACCCCCATGTTTCTAGCAGCACTATCAACAATAGCCAAAGTATGGAAAGAGCCCAATGTCCATCAATGGATGAATGGATAAAGAAGATGTGGTATATATATATATATATATATATATATATATATATATATATATATTAAAGAAGATGTGGTATATATATACATATGTATATATATATATATATATATATATACATATGTATATATACACACATATACATATATATATGTATACACACACACACACACACACACATACACACACAATGGAGTATTACTCAGCAATCAAAAAGAGTGAAATCTTGCCATTTGCAACTACGTGGATGGAACTGGAGGGTATTATACTAAGTGAAACTAGCCAGTGAGAGAAAGACAAAAATCATATGACTTCACTCATATAAGGACTTTAAGAGACAAAACAGATGAACATAAGGGAAGGGAAACAAAAATAAAAACAGGGAGGAGGACAAAACAGAATAGACTCATAAATATGGAGAACACACTGAGGGTTACTGGAGGGGTTGTGGGATGGGGGATGGACTAAATGGGTAAGAGGCACTAAGGAATCTATTCCTGAAATCATTGTTGCACTATATGCTAACTAATTTCAATGTAAATTTAAAAAAATAAAAAATAAAACAAGTTAAAAAAAGTATTCAATAAATAAAAATTGACTTCATAACAACAACAAAAAAGTAATACCTCCTTAGTATTGGAAAATTTGGATTTACCCTCTGACTTTTCCCTTGGCTCTATGAATTCTATTCCCCACAGAGCAGTCAGAGTTATCCAATGGATCATCTCTCGAGCCTGCTCTACAAAACATCCTTCTGATCCCTTCCCATATTAAACAGGGAAACCCTCAGAGTCTATAGATTACATGGCTCTAAGCTGCCTCTCTAAATCTTATTTTCTACTATTTCCCCCTCATTCTCAATCATACTTAAAAAACAAATGCACAAAGCAACCCATATAGGGTTTGCACTGTTTTTTCCTCTTCTTGGAATGTTCATTTCCCAGATATCTTCATGGTTTATCCCTTCATTAATTCAGATCTCTGCTTATTTATATCCTTAGTGGTGGGAACTTTCCTGCCCATGGTTATAAAATACAAATCTCTCCTTCACTTTCCAGGCTCTTCTCTGCTTTAACATAATAAATATGTATTTATTTTGTTAGTGTCTTTTTGTCTTATATGAATTAGAAATGCCTTGGGGGGCACTAACTTCATCTGTTTTGTTCAATTATATTTATACCACTAGCACTGAAAACACTGACTGCTCCATAGTTGGTGCTCAATAAATAGCTGCTGAAATATAGAAAAGCATGGAAGGAAGGGAGGGCACTCTAATGACACTGCTCGATATTAACACCATCAACAAGCTGATAGCTTCGTTGGTCATAACAAATACCACAAATGTTATGAAAATTCCCTCCAGTGGGAAATGTGGTCCACAGAGCTGTTTCAGTATGAATTTCATTTGCCAAAGCCATTATCTCCATTCAGGAGGTAGGAGATTTTACTGGAGCGTGATCAGTGCATCCTATCCCACATAAGCTTAGAAACAGCCATATCATGACTTCAGTACACTCTTAATATCTTTCTGGGTCATCGGATATGTTTGATGCTAAGCGTAACACGATAATACTTAGCTTTATGGACTTTTCTAGAACCATGGACTTCTGTCTAACTGGAACAATGCCAGTGATTAGAAATCCATTCATCATTCATCTATATGGGGCACTGACAGGAAAATGCCCTTGATTGCAAAATTGCCCAGTTTCTCTGAAAGAATCCAACAGTATAGATGTATCCCGTGTTTCCACTTCAGCAAACTTTCTATCAGGAAGACAGAAATGGAATTCCTCATTCTGGACCCTGTACTTTATGCTACGGAAGAAATACTATTTGTTATTATTCTAACTGTATATTTTGAATAACTATGAAGAGAAAATGCTAGAATTATAAGGATGTTTGTTAGGCATGCAGAACTTGGTCAAATACTTAAATTACCATCCAGCTACCACTATAGGATGCATAAAGCACAACAGAAAAATAATTTGCAAATTATTATCTCTCAATTTCATTATTAATAATTTTTAATATGAAGCTGAAATGAGATGCACTTTTTCTACCTTTGATCCAAAATTTAAATTCTATATTCAACCAAATAAATAATCCCCAATAGAAAGAACACTCATCTTGTAATCAGAAGTCTGAGATTGATATCTCAGTCCTGCCAATCTCCCTAACACCAGGTGACAATCTGAAGAGGAATAAACTCTTTTGGCCTATGGAAAAAAAAAATTTCTACCTAGTGGGGGTGGTCAAGAAAGGTCAGATTAGTGATGTGCACATAAATGGTATGCACGTACCTGGCACAGTGAAAACTAGTCCAATTATGTCAGCTAATTTTTTTTCTCATCATTTAACATCACATTCTAAATTATTGCATGGAGCCAGAAGGATTTTATTAACAAATAGATGGTATAGAGCTGAACAAATCCAGCTCTCCTATTATACTCTCAGGTCAGCACTGGTGATGTGCTTTCTCGTTACTGATGTTTTATGCACCTGAGATTCATGGAGAGCCTTGGTCTATTAATATGATCCATGATGAGGACAAATGCATTGTGAAATGAACTGTTCATAATACACAGTTATTCTGTGGCAGAGCTCTTCCTGAAACATATTTTTTATTCATTTGAAAAGGTCTGTAATGCAATTTATTATCTTTACTGCAAAAAAAATATATTAGAAAATAATTCACTCTCTTACTCCTTCTATCCTCTCCTCATCTCCAAAAGTCATTGGGATGGAGTAAAGTTGTAAACCTCTGGCAGCCCGTGGTTGATTTCTGAGGTGACCTGGCTTCCTCTCTCATTTTTCTCTGTGGTGATCTGGCTAGAAGGTTGAAATTATTTTCATGTTCACAAATATGCACAAGTGACATGGAGCTCTGAGAACTCTTCTGGCTGCTGCTGTCTCAGACTCATCCTAGATCATTCTCTAGGCTCATTGCACTGTGAAACCATGCCCTTTTCACGTTAGAACAACTGATGTGAAATAATGATCATCAATGAAACAGGCATCTATTACTTCTACTTGATATTTCCCAGGCAGTCATTTTTCTCATTAGAAGAATTTTTTTGCCCCTGGAGGGGAAGCTGGATTCGGTATCACAGAAAATAATTTGTAAACTTGACTCTAATTCCATTGTTAATAAATCCTAATATAGGACTAAATTATAGGAGCTTCAGGGGTTCTAACTGCCATTCATCTTAACCCCAATCCATTTACTACCTATCTTTACTCATATATTACACCTGATAAAGGAAGATATTAACTACAAGAGTCCCTACCCTTAACAATAACTCACAACTATTGATGTTAATAGGTGCTCATATTTATATGACTCATAAGTTTTTAAACATATATGCAAAATACAATACAAATATATTTATGTGTTACACACACGCACAAATACATACACATATATAAACATTCCATTTAATTCAATAAATTACAAGTAGATTTTATCATCATAAATCATAACACTGTGTGTTCATAGGTAGAGAAGGGGCATCATGGTTAGAGGAACCCCAGAGGAGATATGTATATAGTTTCCAGGTTGCCCCCAACCCCTATATTCAGATGTGTACATTACTGTGCCCTTTGCTTTTCCCTGGTAATTCTAGAGATTTTGTTTACACATCCTTCAAAGCAAAGTTCAGGCAGACATCTGTTTCCATTGCTCAAAGAAAGCCCCCTTAAAAGACAGATTGTGCAGTGCACATGGCTTGGCAGCTTGGAAAATGTAGTTTTGCAAAGATGTATTAGTTACATATGCTAGATCTGTAGAACAGAAAATTCTCTATCTTGAGTCGTCCCAGAGGATAAAATGAGGAAAATTGATACCTGGATGTTTATCCCCTGGATGACTCAAGATGGAGAATTTATTTTTGCTCTTTTTTTTTCCTAATCAAAATTATTTTTATCTGAATAATCTGATTTTTGCCAAGGTGCAAATCACTAATAAAGTGAATGAACAGTTACATTTTCCATTCTCTTTAATACAATTTAACCTTAACTAAACCCCAAATGCATCTCTAAATGCTGAAATTTTAGAAAGAATAGAAAATCAATGGAGGGGACCTGGGTGGTTCAATTAAGCTCTGTTAAGCATTGACGTTTGATTTTCGCTCCGGTCACGATCTCACAGCTGTGAACTGAAGCCCTGCATCAGGCTTCACAACGAGTGTGGAGCCTGCTTGAGATTCTCTCTCTCCCTCTGTCCCCACTCTAAAAAAATAAAAATTAAAAACAAAAGTCAACGGAAAATGTATTTATTTACCAGGAGCGCTTTTCTTTTAGCTAGATGAGATGACTATCATTTCCATTTATTTGAAACGACTTTCCTCCAAACTGGGTCAATAATGAGATTATAATATAACCATTCTATTTTAGTCCATTCAAGCTGCTATAACAAAACCACAGACCGGATGGCTTATAAACAACAAAATTTATTTCTCAGTTCTGGAGCGGAAAGTCAAAATTCAGAGTACTGGCATGGTCTTCTGAATCAGAGACTTCTTGTATCCTCATTGTGGAAAGCGCAAGGAATCTTTCTTGGGCCTCTTTTATAGAGGCATTAGTCTAATTCATGGGGGATCTGCCTCTATGATCAATCACCTCCCAAAGCCCCATGTCGGAAAAACATCATATTGGGCATTAGGATTTCAATATGGGGCACAAACATTCAGTCCATAGCACATCCTATCAATTGCTATCACTGTTTCTGCTCACTATTGAACTACAGGTCCTGGATAGTATATTGAAAAGTTAAATAAATAAACAATAGCTCGAGACTTCATTTACAACAATATCCAAAGTATAAGGTCCCTGGAAATATATCTACAAAAGATGTGAAAGATCTTTACTGATATAAATTATAAAGGCTTATTGAAAGTGTTTACAGAAGACATAAATAAGAGATGTATTTGTTCCTGGATATAAAAACTCAGAGGTAATTCCTCTCCTGATTTATCTCAAAATCCGTTGCAATTCTAATAAAAATTCTAATAGGAGTTTTCGTGGACTTTCACGAATTGTTTCTAAATATTATATGAAACATCAAAGGGCCAAGGATAGGCAAAGCTCTATGACAAAGAAAAGCATTATGTAGAGAATGGTTAAAACATCTAACAAAACTTATGTTTAAAGCCATGATAATTAAGGCACTTTCCTAGCTGTGCAGAGCTGAACAATTGTACACATGAAGAGAACCAATGAAAGTTGACCCATACACATGAAACTTGGCTTGCGGCCAAGTTGGCATTGCAGGAGTAATTATAGATAATAAAAGGCACTTAAACAATTGGTTTTGTATTTAGGAAATAAAAATTAATCCGTATTTCACATATGTAACTGATTGCAGGTCTATTAAAGACTTAAATGTGAAAAACAAAACTTCTAAAATTTTTAAATGAAGAAGGAAATGCTTTCTTAAGTATGATACAAAAAGCATACACCCTAAACAAAAAGAAATTACTTTTTATTTAAAAGAGACCATGAAGATAATAACAAGACAAGTCACAAACTGAGAGAAAATCTCTATATGTATAACCAAAAAGGCTTAGCATCTTTTGAATCAACAAGAAAAAGACAAATAGCCCTATTGAAAATGGACAAGAGTATAAGCAAATATTCCATGGAAGAAAGCCAAATGTCTAATAAATATTCAAAGATGCTCAAACTCCTAACTAATCAGAGAAATACAAACTAAAACCACAATAAGATAGCATTTTACATACTGGCAGAAGTAACAATACATGACGATCTCAAACACTAGAGAGACAGATCTGGAGCAGTAAGACTTCTCACACATGCCAGTGAAAAGTGCAAATTGGTTCCATCAATTAGGTATTTTGGCATTATCAGTTACAATTCAGGTTGTGTGTAGTCTAGGACTCTTATTTAGATCCCAAGGTAAATCCCAAAGAGCAAACCATGTGTATATCAATGTATAAACCTTGTGTATACCATTTTTTCCATTACAGAAAAAAAATCATATCCATCTAAATGTCAGTTAATAAGAAAATGAAATAATAAAATGAGAATCATGCACAAATATATAAATGAAAGTGGGTGAAAGTAATGAAATTAGGAAGGGGGACACAGGAATCCATACAAGAACATTCTATTCTGTAAGCTAGGTAGTGGCACACAGATGTTAATTTTAGTAGTCTCTGTACTAGTTGCATATGTTACATATACATTTTTTGATTTATGCATATTAAATGTTTTATTGTGATAAAAGTTTTAAAATTCTAAAACTCCAAGGGACCACTTCGAAACATTTAGCCCACCTGCATGACATTGAGCTATCTCATTAATTTCCTGCCCTACAGCTTTTAGTTGGTCAGGTCTCCCTTGTTGGTGGAGGTTATGATAAGACATATGAAGCAAACTTGGTTTGTTCTATTTTTGTTTTAATGGGTGAATAGCCTTGTGGATTGCATGGATCTAATTTATTAAAAACCTTAAACTGTACTTCTTTCTTTTCAAAATTATATGTTAATAACAAATTTCAGCGATAATGTTTTTATTCAGTTTATACTTTTTAACCAGTGCCATAGCTTTCCATTGCCTTATATAACTCTTCTGAAGTAAAGGTTTTCATTTTTTCAAGGTCGGGTTTACATTCAGATAATGTAGCATGTTTCAGTGTGGCTAAGTAGAGCTATGGCAATAGATAACATTTATTGAGATATGTCAAGAATACAAAAGCAAACAATCTTACAAGTGAACAGAGTAAAAATTCAATGACAAAATACCAGTAGTGAATGCATTACACTGATGCTTCAAATTATAATGTTGAGGATGTAACCCATAATCATTTAGGCTGTGTTAGATAGGAGTCAGTCAGTAACAAAGAGCATAAAAATATTCTGTGACAAAATTCCGTGACACAGCATCATTCTTTTGGAAAGGAAGATTCAAAAAGGACAGACTAGTAAATGAATAAATGGTGAAAGGCTACGATTGGGGTAATCCCAGGTAACTAAAAACTGAAGTCAAATCCACTTTGAAAAACCGACCTGAGCATAACACAAATACTCTGTCAGGATCACTCTAGACCCATATGGTTATTGACTTCAGAAATGCTTTTACTACTTATCCATCAACTCCTCAACACTACTGCAAAGGTAGCAGGTAATTCTCATGCAGAAAGGACCATTGCAACACAAGTTAATGTGTTGTCTATTTGACATATGGATTTAATACACAGATATAAGCGGAAAGGTGTAAGTGCCAAAAATACAGTCAAGGAAGTGTAGGAATTGATATGGGAGTGTTCTCGTGTATGTTTGTAAACCAGAGGATTTTTGAAAACTCTTTGTTCTTGGGAGTCCCACACAAAAAACATTCATGAGAAATTTATATATGGACACTTTCTAAGTATTGAAAATATCTCTAATCTTTTAGAATATAAAATCATAAATGTATCACAGAGCCCTTTCTTCTAACACATTCTTCTTGAAGGGAGAGCTTAAAAGTTCATTTCCTTTGTTTGGTCTCTATGACTATGTATATGATATAAAGGACTATTTCTTCACATTTATGATTCCAGAATTCTTATCATGTACTACTTTATTTTTATAGGAATAAGTCCTTATTTGTAACTATATTCTAACACCAGTGTCTAATATAGGCCTTTATTATACCCAAATACATGTGTGTGTTTTCATTTATATATATGTAGAGACAGAGAGGGAATGTGAGCAGGGGAGAGGAGCAGAGAGAGAGAGAGAATCTCAAACAACTTCACACTCAGCATGGAGCCTGACACAGGGCTTGACTCCATGACCCTGGGATCATGACCTGAGCTGAAATCAAGAGTCGGCTGTTCAACTAACTGATCTACCCCCCTCAATTATATTTATTAATAAGAGAATACACTTATGATCTACTTGACTAGATTGGTTGACTTTTCCTTTGCCATGCAAAATAATGAAATGTCTCCTATAACATTTTTCTCTCCTATTTTTTTCCTAATACAACATAAGACTGTTCTGATACTAATTTGAGGAAATGGGAAAATATTCAAACTTAAATGTAACCATAATCTAAGCAATCTACTTAATACTTTGGATTCTGCTTCTGAGAGGTTTTCAAATTTAATCAGCAGGTCAGAGGAGCATAAATAATTATTGAGAGGGTTATAACAGCAAGAGTAAAAATGATATTCATAAATAAAGCACATTTAAACAAAAACACAATAGGGTAAATACTGCAGACATAGGAACAATACAGCCAGTTTAAAAAGGCAGAGACTTTCAATCCTGTATTAACTTTATATCCACTTCCATTGCATTCAACAAATGCCATACAGAAAACCAAGGACCTTGATTACAGTATTACTTATTATCAGGCAGGTTATTTTTACAGTAGGCAATGAAATTTGAGAAAAATATCAAACAGCAGCAAAAACAATATAAGAGAGGCTTTCTGAAAGACTTTGCTTTCATAGAGTTTTCAATGTCATTCTCTCCACACAAGCAATTCACTTTCAAAATATGTTGTGATATTCATAATAATTTCAGATGCTTTTATGTTCCTAAGATAAAGTGTAATTCCTTATGGTAATATCTACTGAGTAAGAGGATTTTGTTTGTACACACTTTCAGTTCGGAATGCTAGAAGATATATTTATATACAGAAGAGACTCTTTCCTGATTAGAGTAACTGAGATGCCACACTGCCTAGGAAGAAAGATTTAGAGAGAGTGACATTTCAAAGTTACCTTTTAGATCCAGAAGTTGTATGTGGACAAAGGGGATTTCATTTTGAGAGAAAGGCAATGGGCCTAATGTAAGGAGCCACGAACTTTGTGAAGGAAAATATACATGGGCCACCTGTCACTGCCATTTACGAGAAGCGTGACTGGACACAAGTAACACCTTCCCCAAGTCTTCAGGTCCTCATCTGTGCAGTGGATCTCACACAACAAATGAAATAATGTTTATAAACAGCATTCATAAATTACTATGTATTCACAGGGAATCACGGATAGGTTAGGGTTATTTTGGTAACAAACAGCCCCGCACTATCAGGGTTTATACTATGAAGGCTTATTTCTTACACATGCAAAGATTAGCATTCACCAAGGCAATTTCCCAGGGTAAGTATCTTCCATGCAAAAGGTCAGGAAACCAGATGGCCTTCATTTTGTGTCTCCACCATCCCAACACAAAGCTTCCTTGTTTGCAGGGACAGGAGAAAAGAGAGAGCTGAAAGTCACCATGTGACAGATATCACTTCCATCAAAAGCCTGCTGATCAGAATAAATATGTGATCTTACCAAACACTAAGAGGGCTTGTTAATGAGTGCAGACACAATTTTAGAAAGTATCATGGTCTTTGATCCAGTTCTAAAAATAATGCAGTAGTTTTACTGGTTTTCACTTTATTAGAAGTGATGTAATGCATAGAAGATCCAAGGTAGTAGACCAGAAATAATTTCTATTCTTCAGAAATGCATTTATGGGGCAACTGGGTGGCTCAGTTGATTAAGTGTCTGACTCTTGGTTTCATCTCAGATCGTGATCTCATGGTTCATGAGTTTGAGACCCATGATGGGCTCTGTGTTGGCCGTGTGGAGCCTACTTGGGATCCTCTTTCTCCTTCTCTCTCTGCCCCTCCCCAGGTCATGTGCTCTCTCTCTCAAAATAAATAAACTTAAAAAATGCATTTAAGTTTAGATGTGTGTCACTTTTTCAGGGGACAAATGATACATATTAATGCTAATAATGACTAAAATGATTTGACTGAGCTCAAGAGATGCCTGTCACCTAAAATAGGACCCCTTCCTTGGATAGTCATTGGAAAATATTTTCTGTGGATTTTAGAGTAGTCTAGAAAAGACTACCATCAGGAATGCAGTATTATTGAGACTATGCTACAACATCCTTCTACAACATTACTTTTGTTAGTGCTCCTGTACCCAGGAATATTCTAGACTTCCTTCTATAGTGGGAAGAGACAAACTTCATTTACAAAGGAGAGGAGAAATAGTGCAGCTCAAAAGATAGATAGCTTATATATATATATATATATATATATATATATATATATATATATATATATAATGTTAGATATATATTGTTTTCTCAAATATGAGAAGGTTAGGTTACCAAACCCCCTAAGTAGAAGAAAAAATAATTAATTAAAATGACAAAACAAGCAGAAAGAAAACTCAAAGCAAACAAATCAACAACACCATGTCTTAAAAATGGGTTAGTTGGCTTTGTTATTGTTTGGAGGTTGCCAGGAAGAGAGTAAATACTTCAAAATAATCCAGTCAGAAGGTCAAAGAAGTTAGAAGCCTTTGCACTCTTGTCACACTGAAGGATAATATTCATTATTGACTCTTGGGCAATAAAACTGGAATCCCTCATGTGCTGGGACTGATTCTCATAGACTTGGTATAGCTTTAGCTAATGGCTTATAGATTGTAAGATCGTCAAGCCTTGCTGAAAAAGCCTATTAAGTCTGGCAATGGAAGCAAAAGGTCAGTGGGCCAGGGCCAGGTGAATAGATTTCCTCAGTCAGGTAGAGAAAGCACTCACTAACAAGGTACCTTAGTTCCTTAAACCCAGATGAATGCAGACACCCAAACATAAGGTCGTAAAGAATCCACGATCATTTTATATCACTGGGCTTCTGTGACTAAGGAAATCTTACATCACAGAGTGCTGGTGGTGCCACTCAGGACATAAAACCTAATCTGTCCCAGTGAGTCAGGGCAATCTCAGTGGAAACACACAGGAGCAAAGCTGACAAAATGAGCCTTGTACTGAACTCTGTTACTCTGTTTTTCTGTCATCTCCCTGTAACCACTCAGGTGGCGGAAGCTGACATATATATATATATATATATATATATATATATATATATATATTATATATATGATCATGTATATAACATATGTATATAATGTATTTAATGTGTACATATGAAATATATATATCATGATATATATATATATATATATATATATATATATATATATATATATATATAATGTATTTACCCTAAGTAGTTAATTATAAAGGAATAGAGAAAATGGGGAAGGGATATAAAAATTACATATTTTTTATAAATTATTCCTTACATTTACATTAAGAATGCAAATATTGTCTCATTATTGTAAAATGCATACCAAGAATTTGGAATGCCAATTTTTATAAAAAGACAATTTTTCCCCCCAAGGACATTGTGATAATAAATATCAGTCTCAGCTTAGCATTCTACACATTATTCCATAGAAAGTTTCAAAAACAAATTGCTATGATTTTTTTTTTTTTAATTTTTTTTTTCAACGTTTTTTATTTATTTTTTTTGGGACAGAGAGAGACAGAGCATGAACGGGGGAGGGGCAGAGAGAGAGGGAGACACAGAATCGGAAACAGGCTCCAGGCTCCGAGCCATCAGCCCGGAGCCTGACACGGGGCTCGAACTCACGGACCGCGAGATCGTGACCTGGCTGAAGTCGGACGCTTAACCAACTGCGCCACCCAGGTGCCCCACAAATTGCTATGATTTTAAGTTGTGGATTTCAAAGCTGATCCAGGGACACCTGGGTGGCTCAGTAGTAGGTTAAGCATTTGACTTCAGCTCGCGGTTCATGGGTTCCAGCTCCACATCAGGCTCTGAGCTGCCAGAACAGAGCTTGGAGTCTGCCTCAGATCCTGCGTGTGTCTCTCTCTCTCTTTGCCCCTCCCACACACGAGCAGGTTCTCTCACTCTCTCTCAAAAATAAATAAACATTAAAAAAGAAAGAAAGAAAGCTGATCCAAACATAACACCCAAAATGCTCAATATTAATTCTGGGCCTGTAACCACTCAAAGATTGAGAACACTCTGAAAGGCATGAGGGCACCAGGTTTTAAATCCTGCTGTTGGGTCTCTGTGTTTGAATTGTCCACATGATCAAAGCTCCTAGTTTGATCCAGTCTTGCCTATTTTAAGAAAATTTGTTTAGACTACAAAAACACACGGAGAAAAGATAATACATCAATGATAAACACAAAAGGAAGCATATTGAATTAAACCATGTCTTACTAGTGCAAAATTGATCTCTAGATGTTTATAGTCTAAGTGGCTAAATGTATTTCTCACTTACTAAGGTGCTGGCATTTAACTATTCTAAAGTGATTCCAATAAAAACCTTCATACTCCTAAGACAAAATAAATTCACAGAAAAAGTGTATTTCCTGCAATTTCTTGTATATATATATATATATATATATATATACACAATAATATGTGTATATATATATATATATATACACAATAATATGTGTATATATATACAATATATAATATATACAATGTATAATAGATACAATATATAATATATAATGTATATATACAATACAATATAGTATTACAAAATAGTCTAAGCAAACACAAAATATTAATTTATATAAATTAGATGCCAACTGACAACCCAACCTGTCACCTATTAATAGTTTGAGAAATGTCTTGATAATCTTACAACTCATCTTTCCTCTTTTCAAGATTTATAAGAGATTATATATAGTCAAATAAGAAGATGAATACTATTTTATTTACATTGGGAAAAGAATTAATATTCCCCACTTCAGGGATTGTCTGGTAAACTATACACCATCACACAAATAAGGCTATTTCTCTTCCTTTCTTGGTATTGAAGAAAAAAAGCATGGTTGGTTTGTCTCAAGTAATCTAGTGTTTACTAATACTAGTATAGAAAATATGCTCTGTAAAACAGAGTAATTATTCTTACCCAACACATCTGGACTTTTAGATGAGACATCTTATTGCTTAAGGAAATGAATAATTTGTGAAAACATTACTTACACTTTGTTATGTGGCTCTGAAAAAAATGCCAGATAAATGGAGAGTCCAAGAAATATCAAGGAAAACCAGTTATAACCTTGGTAATTGGTGTCATGTCACTTGCATTGTTGAACAATGCACAAGAGTGGTCATCTGTCATATTTTGACACCAAATCAGAAAGTAGTACTTCTAAAAGACACTTTAAGATTTCCACCTCAATAATAAATTATTGTATTGTACACTAGAGCTTATTCTGTTATAAAGTTAGAACCATAAATATATACAAGTTATAAAAAATATTGAACAATAATATCTATGATAGAGATTCTTGCATTTCCTTTGTCCAAGTATCTCAAATAGATAAAGGAAAGACACTATAAAATAAAGTTTGTTCAAAATGCTGTGTATTAAACAATGATTAGTCATAATTTTGTATAAGAATTTAGTGAATCTGACTTGGCATACGTAAAGTCTCTAAAAACCTTTTTCTCAGTCAAGCTCACTATTTGTTAGTTCTGATGTAATAATTAAGTAGAAAATACTTTGTAAACTTTAATTTAAATAGGGAGATGTCAGTTTCAATACACATGTACACACATCTATATGGAAACTATTATGTGCTCTATATTTCTAGATTCTGTATGGGTTAATAAATGTATAAAACATGTTTCTTACATTTATAAGTTTTTGCTACATTTAACAACTCTGTATGAGTTTTTAACAGTCTCTACAGGCAAAAGAGGGGGACTTGAACAGGATGAATCACAGCAACATAGAGAGCTAGCTGGTTAGGTAATACCAGGGAGTCCAACTACACAATTCTAGTCAGGGGAGTATGGTAGTGGGCAAAAGAGAGAAGAGCCAAGTTCAATGAGCTATGTATTAGATGTTCTGCAAAGAAAGTATTTCACTGGCAATATTTTTGGAAAATGTTATATGTTCACCCTTCACAACCCTTATTTATTGGCATATTCTGAGATATCCTGGGTCTCCTTGGTGGCTCAGTCGGTTAAGTGTCAACTCTTGATTTTGGCTCAGGTCATGATCTATGGTTCATGAGACCAAGGCCCATGTTGGGCTCTGTGCTGACAATGAGAAGCCTGCTTGGGATTCTCTCTCCTTCTCCCTCTCCCCCACCCATGCTCTCTCTCTCTCTCTCTCTCTGTCTCATTCTTTCTCAATGAATAAACATTAAAAAAAAACTTAAAGTAAATAAAAAAATAAAGTTCTGAGATGTCCTTTGACCTAACATTTTCCAAGTTATTTGACTACCTTTTTTCCACCTCAGAACACTCATTAATATCTCAAGGAATGTTTCATGACTCTCAGTTTGAGAAACCCTGCTGTAGGTCTATTGTATGCCAGGTGCTTTTGTGTGTGATGGTTTATTTACTCCTCTGCATCACATTTATATATGAATAAAGTAACTCTCACAGAGTTTTACTAATTTGTTCTAATTTACACAGTAGCTATGCAACTGGAATGAAATTTAGTAGTATTCCTGATTTGCGCACATGATTGTAGCATTTCTGAGAGAATATTAAAAAGAAATCAACCAACCAACAAACAAACCCAGGCAGCATTCCAGAAGGATTAGTAGTAATGCACAAATCAAGTATAGTGGGACTAACTTACAGAGAATGATATGGAGGCCCACTATGGTAGCTGGAGCACATGCTGGAGGTTAATTATTGCAAACAAGGTATTATCAAATTATCACTGCGGATATGGGATTAGGGATCAGCTAGCAATTCCAAACTCATGACATTGCTGTAGAGTGCCTCAAAATAAAGATGCTTGCTTTCTGAATTGGTCCAAGACACTGAGGTCAGAGTCAAGCCAATGGATCACTACAAATGGCACTGGATGCTACGAAAAAGGAAAACAAAAGAAGTCTCCATAGGAAAGTGCATTGGGGTTAAGCAATCTGAGGATAGTTTTGAGGGGATTTGTAAACTGGTCAGAAGAAGCCAATCTAAAAAGTCTAGATGGCTACATAAAGTATGATTCCAACAACAAGACATCTTGGAAAAGACAAAACTACTGAGACAATAAAGCTATCAGGGTTGCCAAGGTTGTGGAAGGATGAATATTTGGAGCACAGAGGATTTTTAGTGCAATGAAAATATTCTATACAATGTTATAATGTTGGATATATGCTATTATACATTTGTTCATACTCCTAGATTATACAACACCAAGAGTGAACCCTGTGGTAAACTGTGGACTTTAGGTGATTACAATGTGTTTATGTAGGTTCAACAATTATAACAAATATACCCTCTGATGGGGATGTCCATCATGGAGGAGGCATGAATGTGGCACAGGAGGGTATATGGAAAACCTCTGTACTTCTCACTTTCTTGCCAATTTAAACTGTTAAAAAAAAATTAAGCCTAAAAAAAAGTTGTCAGAGAAGTAGGGACACACTTTAGGAGACAGGCAAAAGAGAGACATGGCATATTCTTGAGTGATGAAGGAGGAGTTTTAGGAAAATTAGAAGGGTCCAGGATGAGTGAGTGGAAAGGGAGAGACTGGAGTTGGTTGAGGACAATAGCTCAGGAAGAGGGAATGTGGATTAGGGTAAGATTTATGTAGACACAGAAGGGCGGAAATAAAGAGAAGTGAGTGAATTCTAGTACATTGCATAAGTGACAAGAACATAAAAATACTGAATGCAGAAAATAGAGAGTGAAGAATTATAAACACGTTTCTTATAAATTGATAAATGAAATAATTTCAAATTTTCCTACAAAAATATGGATATTGTAATAGCTACCCCAAAAAAGCAATTTGAAGAGAAGCAAGAGGCAGTTGAATTTGATCATGGGCATGTTAAATTAGAGAGAACACAGGATATGTAAGTATTTAAGTTTTTCACTGAAGGGTTAGAGTTGAATTTTTAAAAATGGATGAATTTGAACATAACTCAGGGGGAAATTGCAAGAAAATAAGAGACAATTTTTTAATGTTTTTAGTTATTCCACCAACAATTGTCAGTTAAATCGGGTTTATTTAAAATAAGAGAAAAATGAAAACAGGTAGTATTTTTGGTAAAGTTTAATTCACAATTATATTAATAAAGAGCATCAACATATTTTAGACTGTTATCTCTAAAAATGAATCAAAATACACAATTTAACACCTGCCTTGTGTTATTTTTTGTAACAGAACCAGAGGTTTTTAAATTCCCCACACAACAAAATGCAAAATAAAAGCAGAACACCCACAGCCTCCTGCTTTGAATTAAAATTCAATGTACATTTCTTCTAGTTATAATTTTCTTGTCTATCATTCCCCAGATCCCAAATTAGATTTATTTGGCACCATGCCAGAGGACGGGTCTTTAAATCATAATGACACTCAGCTTTTACATACAGCACTATTGATGATATGAACAGCAAAGCTGGGCAGTGCTAGAATGGAGTGGGTAACAGATGTAGTTCCAATTCTGGCAGAGTGACTTAAAAAAAAAAGCCCTCAATTTTAAATGCTGTTTAAAGAAATTAGATACACATTAACCATCAGTAGGGAGGACGGAGCAAGTGTGAGACAGATAACACCAAGTTAAAATATTTTGTGGAGGAAACTTTAAAATGCTGTGCTTTTTAAAAAAATTCTGTAAAATCAATTTTATGTAGTTAAATACTCCAAACACTTTTCAAAAGAAGCTAACAGTTGACCTTATAAATGTGAATGTATTATATTAAATTGTGGATTAAGATAGTAGTACATAGGTTTAATAATAAAAATCTCATAAAACAATTCCACACTCAGAAAAGAATCTTCCCTTTTGTTCAGATTAAACCAGATGTTGAGAGAAAAGGGAAGTTTTTATATTTTTGGGTTTTTTTAATCGTATTTTTAACCTTATTTGAGAGAGTGCTGTTATCAGTACAAATGTGTACAAGCCACTTGAGTCTTGGATTGGGCTTTCCAAAAAAAACCCCAAAAAAACAAAAACAAAAACAAAAACACAGCTTTTTGACTCAGTAGACATTACATGATGTCATAATGATAAAGTCTTTGGCCCAAAATACTTTTCAAATGCTTTATTATTTGCCATCGAAGAGAAGACTTCAGAATCATGGAAAATATTCAGGACCAAATAGTGTATCAGTGTAACAACATAGCATGTACACATACTGACTCATAGACAAACTACATTGTGGGGAATTGGGGAATCACTCAGGTACAAATTCTCCTTACATTTTGTACATCTTGATTTGACTTCAAGGTGTTTTGAAATTGCTTTCAAAATGCACGCAAAGATAACAGAATACTGTTGCCACATTCTGTAGACATAATGTCTACAAGTCCCACCAAAAATGTTTAGGGAAGGTTTAGATTCCGAAAACTGGAATAAAAGAGGTGTAATGTGGAGACAGCCAATAAATTATGCATGATTAAGCCTAGTACCACCCAGAGTGAATAGATTTCAGTCCCACAGGGAAATTCTAGAAAATGGTGCCAAACACATGCGTCAGATTCTCCCCACCCAAGGGACAAGGGAGCTGTGTGATATTTATACAACTCCTGAAAGTCATTTGAATGCAGTTGCTGGGAGAAAGTGTTAATTCCTTGGCACTTTGAACTTGCTACACACACGAGCAGTGTCCCTGTCCTCAGTGTACCGATTATAGCAATTGGAAGGTGGCCGGAAGACACTAAAAAGTCTGAGGACTACAGGTACAGCACTGACACCGCTACTAAATCTTCCAAAGGGAATAAAAAATATCCCTATGCTTGTTCTCACTCCTTGCTACTCTTCAGTTCTTGGGAAAAATCAGAAAACAGAAACTGCATCTGAATATAGCCTAATTTAATTTAACTGAACATTAAAGCACGGAATTTATGAAGCCAGTTCTCAATGATAGAATAAAGGAGGCAAATATAGCATAACTTTTTCATGGTTTCTTTCCATGGAGGCTAAGATTCCATATTCAGATTGACAACATTTAGTCCAAGATATTTTAATTCACAACAATTGTCTTTTCCCAAGTTCATAAAAATACATGACTAACTTGCACTGAGGAAAAAAAAGGCATGGGGTGGGGGGATTCCATAAGTTTATTCTAAAATTGACTAATTTTTTAAATTTTATTTTCAAATCGAAAATATGCAGACTTTAAGTATACAGTCTGTTTGGGCAAATATATATGTTTATGTAACCACCACTCTAATCAAAACATAAATATTACTACTGTTCAGAAAGCTTTTTCAGGGGCGCCTGGGTGGTGCAGTCGGTTAAGCTCCGACTTCAGCCAGGTCACGATCTCACGGTCCGTGAGTTCGAGCCCCGCATCAGGCTCTGGGCTGATGGCTCGGAGCCTGGAGCCTGTTTCCGATTCTGTGTCTCCCTCTCTCTCTGCCCCTCCCCCGTTCATGCTCTGTCTCTCTCTGTCCCAAAAATAAATAAAAAACGTTGAAAAAAAAAGATTTAAAAAAAAAGAAAGCTTTTTCATAGTATTTGCTAGTGCACACTCCACTCCACTGCACTCATTATTCTGAATTGTATTACCTTATCTTATTGGGCTTATTCTAGGACTTGATAAATGGAGTTTGATCATATGGCTTCTTTTGCTCATTGTTTTGAGACTCATCATGTTGTTGCATGTTTCAGTATTTTGTGCCTTTTTTCTATTGCTCAGGAGAATTCAAATGAGTAAATATACCAGTATTAGTTTATCCTTTACTATGTTGGTGGGCATTTAGGATATTTTCAACCTTTTGCTATTATGAATAAAAACTGCTATGAACATTTTTGTCAAATATTTGGTGCACATAAGATTTCCTTCTTTTGGGTAAATATTTAGGAATGAAATGACTGAGCTACAGAATAGGTTTGTATTGCTCTGTTGATTTATATCCCTATTTTTATGAAATACTACTTTCTGGATTACCATAGTCACCAGGTAGGATAAATCCTCCAACTTTGTTGTTTTTCAAGAATGTTTTTGACGGTCCATAAGTCATTTCCATTTCCATACATGTTTTTTGAAAGAGACTTCAAATGCTACAACAGAGCCTGCTGAGATTTTTATTGAAATTACATTGAATCTGAGATCCACTTAAGAAATATTTATATGTTAATAATATTGATCCTTCCAATTATTGAAGATGCTATATCTCTCCATTTTTGTAAGTCTTCTTTAATTTTTCTTAGCAGTGTTTTGTAGTTTTCAGTACAATGTTAATCATTGTACAGTTATATTTGTTGCTTCATTTCCAAAAATGTGGAGGATATTCCAGATTACCTTATTGTTTTTTTTTTAAATTTATTTCTATTGTGGCCAGAGAACATGCTCTATTTAATATTGATATTTTAAGTCTGAGACTTCTTCTATAGCTTAGCATATGATCTTCTCTGGTGATTGTTCCATGTACAGATGAAAACAAGGTCATTTTAATGTTTTATAAATGTCAATTTGGTCAAATTGATTGTTGGCAGTTTTCAAATCTGCTATATATTTATGGTTAGTTGGGGTTTTTTAATTTTTTTTTTTTTACTTGTTCTATCAATTATAGAGAAACAGGTATTAAAGTTTTTACTTCTTTTGGTTCTCTTTACTTCTGTTCATTTTGTTTCATATATTTTGATAGTTTGTTATTAGGTATGTGCAAATTTAGGATTATTATTCCTGATAAATTGGTTCATTAAATGAGTCATCTGTCATGAAATGTCTCTTTACCTTTGAAAATCCTCTGTGTCTCGAAGTATCTATGTTTTTAAAATAGCCATGGAAACTTTCATATGCTTTGTATTTGCCTGATATATCTTTCTTTTACCTCGACCTATCTTTGTCTTTATATTTGAAAGTGTCTATAGTAGATGGATCATAGTTCGGTCTTATCTTTTATCCAGTCTGATAAACTCTCCATTAATTATAGTGTTTTGACAACCTAATTTTAATGTGACGATTGATCTAGCTACATTTAAAACTACCATCTTGCTATTTGTTTTCTATCTATCTCTTCTATTATGTAATCCTTTGTCCTCCCTCCTCTTTCTTTAGAAAATTATTTGGTCGGGGCGCCTGGGTGGCGCAGTCGGTTAAGCGTCCGACTTCAGCCAGGTCACGATCTCGCGCTCCGTGAGTTCGAGCCCCGCGTCAGGCTCTGGGCTGATGGCTCGGAGCCTGGAGCCTGTTTCCGATTCTGTGTCTCCCTCTCTCTCTGCCCCTGCCCCGTTCATGCTTTGTCTCTCTCTGTCCCAAAAATAAATTAAAAAATGTTGAAAAAAAAAAAATTAAAAAAAAAAAAAAGAAAATTATTTGGTCAATTGAGGACTTTTAGCCTCATTTCTCTTTAATCAATATAACTTACTGTATTGTTTCTTTTTTAAGGTCTTGTTTAATGAAAAATACAATTATTTCCACTGTTCTTTTGAAAGATTATTTTTTCCTGTGGAGGTACAATTTTAGTTAACAAGGTTTTCTGTGCTGTTTTTTTTCATCCACCACCCCTCCCCCTGTCCATCATCTCATCATAAATGCTGCTTTATTATCTTTTGTTTGTTTTGTTTTGTTTTGTTTCTCATTAAACTTTGTTTTAATGAATCTCAAAATTTGTGGCAGACATTTGGCCAAGTTGTTTCCATTAAAAAGTACTGATTTTGGGGCGCCTGGGTGGCGCAGTCGGTTAAGCGTCTGACTTCAGCCAGGTCACGATCTCGCGGTCCGTGAGTTCGAGCCCCGCGTCAGGCTCTGGGCTGATGGCTCGGAGCCTGGAGCCTGTTTCCGATTCTGTGTCTCCCTCTCTCTCTGCCCCTCCCCCGTTCATGCTATGTCTCTCTCTGTCCCAAAAATAAAAAAAATTAAAAAAAAAAAAAAAACGTTGAAAAAAAAAAGTACTGATTTTAAAAACTAATAACTTAAAACTGCCACACACACACACACACACACACACACACACACACAATCAGTAATTGTCCTCTAATGATTATTGTTTTATTCTATCAGCCAATTATATTGCTAATGAATCATCATCATAACCTTATGATGGTTTGGTTTAATACTTTGTGAGGAAGGGTATATTTTAGCTACTCCCTTAGTCCTAGGGTCTCTCTAACTCAGATGCCAAATTCGCTTTCCCCTACAGGGAGAAGCAGCTAAAATTTCTGCTCAATACTTTCATCTATCTAGCTTTTGTTTTATCCCTAGACTACTTGTATTCTGTCCCATTTATGCATAGATTAGGTGTCAACCAAAGATTTGAGGGTTGTTATGCATGAATCTGAAGGCTACACTTTATCAAGCTCTCTCATTTTTGTGATATCTCCTATCAATTTCCAGCTCCTTTTCAATACCATGCTCCAACCACTGAGTTCTCAGGTCATAAAATTATAGCTTTATGTTTGAGCTCTATTCAAAGCATGTAGCTTTGAGAGAGGGAAACTGAAAAGACGTCATGAGAGACTGTTTTTTTTGCTTTCTCTATACTTGCTAAGACCTACACTCCCTCCTTGCACATGTCTCATAGTGCAGATAATGTATGCCCTCCTTGCAAAGGTCAAAGCATTAATGATTTCTTTTTTTTTAACATTTATTTATTTTTGAGAGACACAGAGAGACAGAGTATGAGTGGAGGAGGGGCAGAGAGAGAGGGAAACACAGAATCTGAAGCAGGCTCTAGGCTCAGAGCTGTCAGCACAGAGCCCGATGTGGGGCTCAAACCCACAAACCATGAGATCATGACCTGAGCCAAAGTCAGAAGCTTAATCAACTGAGACACCCAGGCACCCCAAGGCATTAGTGATTTCTTTGGAGTCTCCCAGCACAACAGGCAACATCTAAGGAGTGACTGGACAGAGTCATCACGAAAGTTTTCCAAGACCACTGGCTCACCCAAGACCCCCGGCTCCAGGTTATAAGTGACTTATGGAGGACACTTAAACACTCATCTTTGTTCCTCCATTACTGAGAACAAATGTCACAGGACCACAATCCTCAGTAAAAACCCTGGGCCCAAAGCACAAATAAAACTCACTCTTCTTTCCTTTCTGAGTTTCCTGGATGCTCTGTCCATATCTACTCTTGCTTTCTCTCTTTAATAAACTCTGCTCTCCCTTCCTCTCAGCTAGTGTTTGATTTCTATCCTGCACGAAGCCAAGGACCTTCTTGGTTGGTCCTGTGGGACCTCACTCTGGGTCCTCAGACTCAGTCATACTGTATCAGGTTTTCCCAATATTTTCTTCCTCTGAAGGAGTGAATTCCCAACAGTTTCTGCCTAATTTTGGTCACTGTCCAATGCCTCTAAGCAACTCTGTGTATGTGAGTGTGTTTCTACATATATTTTGTACAAAATAGATAATTGTTTTTGACAGGAAAGTTAGTTCAGTATAAGCACTACTGTACATCAGAGTTTTGTTGTTGTTGCTTTTTGTATGTATTTTTATTTTAGCGTTAGTTTGTGTGTGGTGTGTGTGTATACTTCAAAATTCATAACCATGGTAATAGTACTACCTAGATAGAGCATCAGGAAAATTCTATACAAATGTGTGTTAATCCAGCATTTGCTTGTCTATTCACATTCACAGAATTATCAGAACAACTTATCAGTTTTTCACTGGAATTTATTGCTAAAATCAATAGCCTACATATAACTGATTGTTGATGATAATACACATAGCAAAGAGGATTCTACCAACAATTGACTTTTCTAACACAAAAGACATGTAGAAACATTAACCTGTTTTGGAATCATGCTAGAAAAGCAGACAATAGTGAATATATTTATAATGAATATCCATTGGATTGAATATCCATTTTTCAGCTGAGCAGTGATGTATGTGACCTAATAAATAAAGAAAAAGAAGTCTGTTACACAAAGAAAGGGAAATAGGTATGTGCTTGCCATGTTGGAAATTTAAGCTATCCAATTATGCAGGCAGTTTAAAATGTATATGATCAAGACTTACTACCACTAGAAATAACAATGTGTGTGCTATAGTAAAATATAAAGGTGAAATTAGATATATAACATAGTGGCTATGATGTTTGGCTAGAAAAAATATATATGTACATTAAGAAAAAGATTCACAAGGAAAACAAATGTGTGAGGCACAAAACATGTATTTACTTGGGGATCCAATCAGTCTTGAATCAACTATTCTTCTGTATTCTAGCAGCCTCCAAATTCATATTTTTTTAAAAAATACCACCTATTTCCCAACTAGATTTGCCTCTAAAGGGAGTTATCAATTTTGGTATATAAACTAAAAGGGATATTAATTGTCATTTCTACAAAATAAATATACTTGAAGTTCATTCTCATTTGGTGCCTAAAGTACATTCTATCAAAAAGCTATTCAAAGTCAGAAGTCAATTTATTATTGGTAAAAAATCAAATTATCATATTATTTCCTAACCATCTATCTAAGAAGAAAATAGTAGAAATATTTTGACAACAACAATCTCAGGAATGGACTGTCCACCCATTCTTACCTTGAAAGTATATTGGTGGAGAAACTCTTTTAATCTCACACCTCTTTCAAGCTTGATACTGGCAAAAGAGTACATACTGTAAAGTCCCCCTGTATTCATGATTTCACTTTCTGTGCTTTCAGTTACCCATTGGTCAACCACAGTCTGAAAGCATATGATCCTTTTTCTGCATATCATCAGAAAGTCAGTAGTAGCCTAATGCTATTTCACAATGCCTATGTCATTCACCTCACTTTATCTCATCACATAGGCATTTTATCATCTCACATCATCACAAAAAGAAAAAGAGTGAATACGGTACAATAAGATATTGGGAGAGACCACTTTCACATAGCTTTTATTACAGTATATTGTCATAATTGTTCTATTTTATTATTAGTCGTTGTTGATCTCTTACTATCCCTAATTTATAAATTAAACTTTATCATAGGTATGTATGTATAGGAAAAAGCTTGGAATATATATATATATATATATATATATATATATATATATATATATGGCTCAATACTATCCACAATTTCAGGCATTCACTGGTGGTCTTGGAATACATCCCCCATGGATAAGGGGGGACTACTATAATGAAACCTCAAAATACTCAATCCACACAGACTAGACACATTGGATCCACAGTGGAATTCTACCGATATTTCAAAGTTCCTTTCAGAAAGGCCAATAATCACAAAGCTTTGATTACAGTACTTTGCTTTCACTTCATGTCACTTCAGATTCCAAGCATCAGTGGTGTCATTAACATAAATTTGCATACAAGTAAAGATTACATAAATGTCACTGCAAAGCTAGTAAGTATAGAGCAAACAGAGAAATAGATGAGCTCTGGATTGAAACTCCTTTTAATATCCTTTTAATCAGTAGCAGGTTCTAACCTGGCACATGAATTCCTTTAATAAAAATTTTCAACTAGTTGTTTCCCCTACTTGTACATGGAATATACTTGTGTATGTGGAGCACTCCTAAGCACACTCAGCATTTAGGGATTCCAAATGTCTTTTTCCCCACCTCCATTTTCTCCATTAACCAATACAGGGAGTGCAATATTGCACTATGATTCTGTGTAGGATATAGTCCTAATTGCACAAATAAGTTATAGATTTACTATAATGTGATTTCTGCCTTGACATATCAGCATATCCAAGACTTTTATTCATTAAACTTACCAACAATGCCAGTGCCTTTTGCTTTCTTACTTCAGATTCTTCCTAAACCTCTTATTCTGGTCTTGATTCCCAATCAGACAAAGACTCCCAAATTCCCACTAGCATTTTTAAAAATGTCTTCTTATATATGTGATCCTCAAGATGGTTTCATCATCCATTTTGGATTTTCATTAGTACAATAAAATTTTCAATTATGCTTAGGGAAATTATTCAGCTTCCATCCCATACTCCAATGAACTTTCCTTTGTCATTGTCACCAAAAACATCCAATTCAATGGCCTCTTCTGTTCCTCATCTTAATTATCATGTTGACCATATTCAAAAGAGTCAATTGTTCTTCCTTCTAAAAACTTATTTTTGGCATCTGAGGGCCTATACCAATAGTTACATTCAATCTCCCTGACTATTCTCTGAGTCCTCTTTGCTGGCTTGCCTTAAGATCTACATTTTAGATGTCCTAGGGCTCAATTCTGTATCTTATTCTATCCATGTTCTCTGCCCATGTAATATCTTCATACCCATGGCTTCTAATAACATACATTTTCTGATGACTCTAAACTTATATCACCAGTTCTGATCACTCTTTTAAGTATCAGAATCCTACATAAATCCTCCTGCTTAGCATATTTTTCTGCTAAAAAATCTACCTGAATATTTCACAGGCACCTCAAAATTAATGTGTTGAGAACTGAACACTTGAGTTTCCCCTGGAACATATTTTTTCCTGAGTCATTTTCAATTAAATTAATGATGTCACTATCTACCCAGCTACTTAGGCCAATAACCTAGGAATAATGCATAATTTCCTGTTCATTCCTTTACTTCTGTACATCAGCAAGCCTGATGGATCAACTTCAAGAAGCAGTTAAATCTCTTCACTTCTTAGTGCATCTACTGGTACCATTCTGGGCCCAAGCCACTTATTTTTCACATAGACCACAATGATAGTGTCGTTACCAGTATTTCTGCTTTCCCTCGTTTCTCTTATTTTCTACCATCAAGTTTATTTTTATAAATATAAATCAGATTATTTAACTGCTTTGCTTAAAAGCCTTCATTGGTTTTCTATTGTATATAGAAATTTCAAATACCTTATGGTGTTTTATAAAGCTGCCGGTGATCTGATCCTTTTCTAGCTCTGTCGGTTCATTTCCATCTTCTCTTCTTTGTCCCTGTTCATGACTCTCTGGCCACACTGAACTTCTTTCTTCTAGTCAAACATGTCCAAACTCCTTCCTACCTCAGGACATTTGTAGTGACTGTTCTTCATCCTTGGATGATTTTTCCCCAGATCATCTCATGACTGGCACTTTAGTATTATTTGGGTCCCGCCTAAAATATCCGGAGGCTTTCCTCAAGTACTGAATCTAAAGTGCTCACAGAGACTCATTTCCCAAACTACCAAGACAAAGTATATCATCATACCTTATTTTATTACCTTCAGAAAAATTCCAATCTAAAATTATTGTACTTATTTTATTTTTACTTGTTTTATATTTGCCTTCCTCTTCTGGAAAGTAAACTCTGCAAAATCAATGATTTAGCAGCATCACCACAGTACTTAGAACCATGATTGGCAATCAGCAGGGGTTTAATTAATAGCTGTTCACTAAATGGATGGATGCATTTTATGAATATAAAAGCCTATAGAAATTAAATTCCTCAAGATAAAGTATCTAATAAAGAGCAGAACAAATAGACTACCTATAGTGCCTGCATGAAAATATTAATCTGGCAAAAATGTGTGATTGGAATGGGGAGGGCTAGAGGCTCAGTTATGAGATAAGGAGTAATTTTGACCAGAAAGAGAAAATTCAAAGATGCCTATAACCAAGATGAAGCAAAAGGGAAATAAAAGTGGAAATGGAGGCAAGAGCCACAGGAGAAGCCTTATAAGAATTGTTAATTTATTGCATACAAAGACAAGAGAGGAATCAGAGCTAACTCTAAGATTTCCAGTCTGAGTGAGAAAACAATTCCTAGCTTTTCTCAGCAAAACACAAAACTTGGAAATGAGAGATGTATATGAGATTTAGTGTGGTGATGTGTTTAAATACCTGGTAGTAATCCAAGTAGAGATAGATGGTCTCTAGTCAACTGAAAACATACTTATGGCATACCAAAGAGAGATTAAGATTGTATGTGTATGGGTTTTAGTAATACTATTAAGATACCATGAAATAAAATGAAATTCAGTCACTTCAGGTGCATCATTTATTCATCTTGAAAAGTGTATGCATTTATTTAAACACCACCATAATCAAGATATAGAATAGTTACATCATCTCAAAAATTTCTTTTATACACCTTTGTGTATAAAGTCAGTCTCCTTCCTGATACCCCAACTGATAGCAACCACCAATCAGATTTTTGGTCTAAAATTTTGCCTTTTCCATAAAGTCATATAAATGGAATCAAATGATGCTCCAACATTTTATGTCTGAATTCTTGGATTTTGTATAATTCCCTGGTAATTCATCCATGCTGTTACATATATTTATTGCTTAGTAGTACTTAATGATGTATCTACATTACAACTGATTAATGGCCATTTTGATTGCTTCCAGTTTGAAGTTATTATCCACAAATTTTTAAATAAATATTAGCATATAGGTCTTTGAGTAGACATATGTTTTTGGTAAACATGTATGAGTGGGATTGCTGGGATGTATGGAAAGTAAAGATTAACTTTATATGAAACTGTCTAACTCTTCTCTAAAACAACTATGGTATATTTTCCCAGAAATATATGAGAGTTTCTCTACATCCTGTCAGGACTTGATATTGTATTTTTTATTATAGCCATCCTAGTAGTTTGTACTTCTACTGCATTGCAGTTTTAATTTGCTCTTTCCTAATCACTAATGATGTTGAAAATTTGAACTTATTTGTTCTAGGTATCTCTTCTTTGATGAAGTGGCTGTTCAAATCTTTTACCCATTCTTATTGAGTTGCAAGAGTTATTTAATATACTCTGATTACAAGTGTGTTTTATAAATATTGTTCCCACTCATGACTTACTTTTTCAGTTTTTAACAGTTTTTCAAACAACAGGAGTTTCTAATTCTAACTAAAACCAGTGTATCAAACTTGTTTTAGTGGTTTGTATTTTTGTGTTCTGTATATGAAGTCTATGCCTAATTCAAGGTCACGGAAATTTTCTCCTACATTCTCTTTGAGAATTTTTATAATTTTGCCTCTTATGTTTAGCACTATGATCCCCTTTGACTTAACTTGTATGTGTGGTGTAAGAATAAAGGTGGTCCTTATTGCATAGGGTTATCCAATTGTTCAAATACTATTTGTTAAAAACAGTATTATTTGTCCATTGAAATACTTTGGCATTTTTGTTGACAAATAAGTTAACACCTATATGTGTTTTTAATTTTTATTTTTGTAATGTTTATTTACTTGTTTTTGAGAGAGAGAGAGAGAGAGAAAGAGAGAGAGAGTGAGAGAGAGCACACACAAGCAGAGGAGGAGCAGAGAGAGATAGAGGGAGACAGAGAATGGAAGCAGGCTCCAAGCTGTCAGTGCACAGTCCAATGTGGGACTCAAACCCATGAACTGTGATATCATGACCTGAGCCAAAGTCAATGCTTACACCGACTGAGCCACCCAGGCACCCCATGTGATTTACTTTTATTTTACTTTTAAGTTTACTTTTTTTTTATTTTGAGAGAGAGAGAGTGCATACAGGCATGTGTGAGCAAGAGATGGGAGAGAGAGGGAGAGAGAATCCCAAGCAGTCTCCATGTTGTCAGCATAGAGCCCAGTGCGGGGGCAGGGGGTGCTTAATCCCATGAACCACAAGATCATGATCTGAGCCGAGATCAAGAATCAGATGTTCAGCTGACTGAATCTTCCAGGAATCCCGTGTGTGTGTGTGTGTGTGTGTGTGTGTGTGTGTGTGTGTGTGATAAAATGTTTAACGTTTATTTATTTTTGAGAGATAGAGGGAGACAGAGTGCGAGCCTGGGAGGGGCAGAGAGAGAGACAGAATCTGAAGCAAGCTCCAGGCTCTGAGCTGTCAGCACAGAGTCCAACATGGGGCCAGAACCCACAAACCATAAGACCGTGACCCCAGCGGAAGTCTGACACTTAACTGAGCCATCCAGGCGCCCTTATATGTGCTTTTATATATGGATCTGTTTTCTTGTTTACTGACCAATATGTCTATCTTTATGATACTATTTTATGTTACTATAGATTTAAGATAAGAATTAAATTCTGATAATTTAAGTCTTCCATTTTTCTTTTCTTCTTTTTTTTTTTTTTTTTCAAGTTTGCTGTGGCAATTTCAGGTCCTTTACACTTGTAAATGAATTTTAGAAGTAGTTTGCCAATCTCTATTTTTAAAAGTCTGTTAATGTTTAGATAGGGATTGAATTGACTCTATAGACCAGTGTGGGAAAAAATGATGTCATAACAATATTGAGTCCTCAGAGACATGAACATGGTATATCTTTCCATTGTTAGGTCTTCTTGAATCGTTGTCATCAACGCGTTATCATTTTTATCTTAAACACTTTGCACATTTTGTCAGCTTTATCCTTGAGCATTTCATATTTTTATATTAAATACTAGTTTTTATATGAATGTATTTACATTTCCAGTTTTTCATTGCATGTGGGTCTAAAATATTCTGATTTATAGTTTCAATATCTGCATTATCTCTTAGTTTGATTCTGTTAATTTCTTTACATATTTACAGTGAGATTTTTCCTATTTCATTGTCTTTTTCTATTGTTATTAATACAACTATTAGTATTATGGGGGTTTTGTATATCTACTAATATTTAACTGAAGATCATGTCTGAAATAACAGTAGACACTGAAGCAAATAGGAATTAGAGCTGCAAATTGTGGAGACCTTTCTTCTGTGAGGTTGTTTGCATAGGAAGTTAAATTAGCTTAGATATTTGAATGGAGTTTGTGCCTTGATGTTGCTATAGTGAACCTTAGTGTCCCACAAGCTTCAGATTTCTCCAATGTGGGCTGCATGATCTTATGTTTACTGACTTATGTTTATCACAGTACTGTGGTATTGGAAGCTTTCCCTCCGTATCCCTGCTCTGCTTTTAACAAAATCATGAAATTGGTGCCAAAGAGGAGGGTCTTGTTGCCAAACTCTGTCTTAAAGAACTCAGACTGTTGTGAGATAAATGCAGAGGGAAAGAGATGAGAAAAAGGGGCCTCAGGCTCTTCTCTGTGTGCTTTCTTTACTATACATAAAATCCTATTCCCACCCTCCCCAGAAACCGTCCCACAAGATTCTAATAAATGTGTTGTGAAACCTCTCTTTCTTAATCATGTACCTCTCTATTGACATTTACTTTTCTGTATTTTAATTATGAGAATACACATCCACTTCACCTAACCTATTCTGAAATCCTTGAGAGGAGGCAACATGTCTCATTCATCTTTGTATAGATATTTTTAGGAATGTAATCAGGAGTCTGGAAAGAAAACTGAAAAAAAAAAAAAGCAGCAAAACAAAACAGATGAGCAACCAAAATGACTTACCTGATGTCAAACCATACTCAATCAGTTGTGACCAAATCAGCCTCATTTTATTATATCCTTGAGCAACTTTTGATTGTGAGAAAAGTAGAAGAATGTCTGGGAGGCAGATGATGAAAAAAGGAATCTGTAAGTGGGTAGCATCATGAGTTTAAAAAAGTGGACTCTCAAGAGGTAAGTGTCTAGTAGTGTCAAAGGTGGTGACGACAAGGAGAAAATAAGTACAGTTTATATCATATATAAGAAGGAACGAAAATAGGACTGGAGAATGAAAGATTATGGGCACAAATTTAGTTATTTTTATATGTGAACACAGTCCATGAATTCTGTTCATTCTAGGTGGAAAATGCAAATATGGTTCAAGTTCATGGCAAAATGACTAGATTACTAACTTCTCAGGGATGGAGAAAGTTGTCTCTACTAGGCAGAGTGCAAGGTATTTAGATGCTCAATAAAGATATCGGTTGGTGGGCAAAGAGTCTCCTCCCTTAGGTATTTCTAATCGTCTCATCTGGTCTGTGCCAGTTGAGGGGATAAAAAGGCAGAAAAAAGCAGGACAGGATGTTTCTGCTACAATAGCAATTGACAACACTATTGCTACTGACAAGAGAAGAGTATGGGTAAAACCTGTCAAGTTCTTCAAATTTAGAAAAGGTGTTCAATATAAAGTGAGATACATATTTCACAAAGTGTTTCTGTGTTTCCTGTGAGCAATTCATGGTAAAAAGATTCAAGCTTTTTTAGTATGTGTCTCAAAATTCCAATTCCAATGTGGCTTTTTATATTCCCTAGTGTTTCCATGTTTCCAGACCTTTCATTTTTCTTCCATCTTATCTCAAGGCTGAAAGAAGTTTATCATATTATTAGACGACAGAGCAGAACAAAACAATACATCAAGCCCCAGCACTTAGTACAGCTTTGCAGAGAAAATCAGGTTCATTCTCTTACTGTATGTATAGAGATATACTATACTGTATGTATAGAGAAACAGAAGAGGGTGTCCCAGATACCATATTTCAGAAACTAGACAGAGTTGATGTGCCTAATTAATGTTAAGGGAACAAAAGTATAGCAAACAGATTAGAAAGCAAGAAATTAAAACAAACCCTGAAAGCTTAAATCTTGAAAGAAGAGTTGTATTAAACCAGCCTCAGGAACATATAGGGGAAAAAGAAATTCTAACATGACATGTGAATTAGACACATAATAAAAAATTTTGCTCCATGAATTAAAAGTGGGACTTTGACTCCAGTTGTTATTATTTTACATGTAAAATGCTATCACTTCTATTAACATGAAGATATGTTACAATTTAATCCCAACAGCTAACCTATATTGATCATTAAATGGTTCTATTAATTTATAAGATTGGGTCTTCTCTGAAAATAGAGATCTGAGCTACCCATAACCACACATAAAATATTTATATTAGTAATCTAAATCTCTTCAATTATGAACTAATGTAGTGAAAACTATTTTTGTTATCACTCAGGTTAAATTTCAAGAAAAACGAGGATCAGTATTATTAAATCTTTGGGAATGGGTATTGGGCTTGTTTCATCTTCAAGTTTGGAAATAAATGCATTTTAGCTATGATATATGAAACCCATTTGCCACATTGAGCTTAAAATGTGTGAGAAAGATTGTCCTGTGGTATTTATAGTAATAAAACACAGCTGATGTGATCATCATTACATGTTCTAGATGATTATTGCATGCCTCAAGTGGGCAATATGAGGCACAGAAGACGTAAACCCCATGAGAAATGCAGTAATTTTCCCCACATGCAGGACCTGAAGCACCACTCGATTACAAAATGCAATGTACCAATGACAGAAGCAGCCACAGTCGTGAGCCAATGCTCTGCAAACTAGCAAGCCGCCCCAGTTAAGTGTCTGCTAAATGATGAGCTAGCCTTCCAGCAACCCAACGTCCCTCAGTTTTTACCTTGAAATTTATATTTCGGTCAGGTGATAAATTCCTACCTCTTAAGCTTTTCATAAAAATTTTTAAAGCATCACCATAATTTTTTTTAAAAAGCCATTTTATTTATGTACTTTTTTTAGAGAGCGTGTGCACAAGCAGGAGAAAGTGGCAGAGACAGAGAGAGAGATTGGGACAGAGAGAGAGAGAGAGAATCCACACTGAGCATGGAGTCCAGCTTGGGGCTAGATCCCATGACCCTGGGATCATGACCTGAGCCGAATGCAAGAGTCAGACCCTCCACCAACTGAACCATCCAGGCACCCCCATTATAGTTCTTCAAAGCATCTTTCTTTTTCCTTTTTTGCTTTAGCTTAAATTTTTTTCTTGCATATGCTATTATGAGGCAATTTAAAGGGGAATACAAAGAGAAATTTCCTTTAGACCCAATTTAGTTTTTGTAGATTGACTATGTTAAACTTCGGAAAGTTACTTTCCTGGAGCTTATAATCTAGCAAGGAAACCAAAATGAATCTTGATATTAACAATAAAATAAAATTCAGATGTGCTATTAAAATTTTGTGAATTAATAACATGATAGAATTTTAAGTATTTATTAAGAGATAATATGGTATGTTACTTTAGGGCACAGGCATTGTCAGGAGGAAAATAAGTGGTTATTATTCTACAGGGTGTTTTGGTTTAATGAATAGAGATCAGTATATTATATTTAGATCACTTTTTTTAAATTTAAAAATGAACGCTCTGAGATATTCAAAGCATTTTAAAAGTTTATTATTTTTATATAGCTGGTATTAAATATTTAGTAAGCTGAAGCTTATTTGAGAAATTGTGTTTGCATTGTTAATCTACATAGCCATTCTTCTCTTGCTTGAATCTGTGCATTTTCAGATAAGATAAAGGAAGGAAGCCAACATGCAGAAGTGAGGAAAAATTTGGTATTTTTCTCAGTTTGACTGATGTGAAGAATTCCTGAAAGGGAGAAGGGGAAGCCGTGATGGGTGGGCTACCTAGAAGCATCATCACAATTATAAAGATGTAAAGTATAGAAATTGAGAATAAAGAAGGAGTTGTAGTGTCTGGAGAATTAGAAGTACTTTGTGTAATTCTTTAAATAAAAGGGTTTTCCCCCCAGGGATCCAAAGTTTCGTCCCAGTTTGTTTGACACAAAGCTTACAGAGTCAAGCCAAACTGTTCACGACAAGAAGAAAAGCTTTGTGATTACTGAAAGAAGCCAAAGTCCTTTAAAATCCTTTCAGTGTGTGGAATACATTTCAGGGCTGTTTCTCCTGGAGCCAGCCAGCTTATGTATGCTAAAATTGTCCAGTCTTATTTTCCACACCAAATGCATTAGAAATCCTTGACCACACTGTACACAGTATTAAAGTGGAAAAGGACTCTCAAAGTGGCCTTATATTTTGTTCATATTGTCCTTGAAGTTTAAATGACAAAAGTAAACGGAAAGTTCAAATCAATTTTTCATACGAGAATTTTCCAAGGCACAAAATTTTATTGTTCTGTGGTGTGGGTCCATATGTTTAGACTAGAGCTTTTAATGGGTCAGCCAGAAGACAAAAGAATAGACAGTCATATTTTACTTTCTTTCTCAACTTTAAATTGTTTATTCCTGTGTTGCCTCCAGTTAACTACACTTACTATAGGAAATAAATCATACTTATTGTTCATCTCGCATTCTTGCTGAATTTCACATAGAAGTTTAAGTTTCTATGGAAATACAATGTTACTAAACTCAGGATTCCCTTCATAGTTAAATCAGACTTTATCACATAATCAAGGCTGAAGACGTAGCCTCCATGTTTCATTTAACCCTGTCATATATTTAATTATCACATCCTTTAAAACTGGAAGAAGAGACATGTCCCAAAAGAATGTGTTATTATCTCAAACATTGAAATTAAAACCATTAAATTAGTTTCATATTATTCATTCCTCCCCAAATTTTCACAGTAAAAATACCTCCTGTGGCAAATTTGAACTTTTCCTAAGATGTAGAAATCAGAACCACATTGCTGAACTTCTTCATGCCTGAGGTCACCATGGGGAAAACCAATCTCTTTCATCAAGCTTCAAAGTGGGATTTCCAACCCTTTCAGAAAGTGCCATTTATACAAACTGAAAGAGTAACTTTTAGTAGAGACTTTTGTGGAAGATACCATTGTAGAGTACAGTCATTGCCATGGGAAAATCTTCTATCACTTTAACCAGTTAGTAAAATAAAAGACTTTTACAAAGTAAAAAGTTATGGTTCATCTCCTCTAGTAAAATACTGCATACCAATTTCTGGTTCCAGGGAAAGAAGCTGAATTTGAGAAGTCCCTTCCCCTTATAACTAAAGTGGACTAACATTAGAAAGACTTCAAATAATATATACTACCTTGAAGAGAGATAAGAGGTTGGGCAAAGGGTAGCATCATGCAACATGGATTATAAACCCATTTGAAGGCTCTTTCAAATATAGTGTGTTTGTGTATATATATATATATATATATATATATATATATATATATATATAGATAGATTGATAGATATCTTGGAGTAATTGGCTACAGCTCTCCCCAAGGATTGTTTTGCATTAATCAGATGGTCTGACAGCCACTCTATGGATTTTGAAGAGATAGATTTGAATTGCTAAAACAGTGTTTAGGATTTTTGCATCTATGTTCATGAGGCATACTGGTCTGTAGTTTTCTTGTAATGTCTTTGATTTTAGTATCATGGTAATATTAGCCTCATAAAATAAGTTAGGAAGTATTCACTCTCTTTTCTGTTTGCTGGAGGAGATTGTACATAACATGTTATTTTGTTTGTTTGCTTCGGTAGAATTCAACTGTGAAGCCGTCAGGGACTGGAGTTTTCTCTGTGGGAAAGTTTTTAACTATGAATTTCATTTCTTTATAGGTAATAGGCTGTCCGGGTTATATATTTCTTCTTAAGAAAGATTGTGTCTTTAGGGTATTTTCTGATATAAAGTTGTTTATAATCATCCTTCAATATCCTTTTAATATCTGTAGAATCTACATTGTGTCATCTCTAACCTTCCTGATATAGTCTGTTTTATCCTTGATCAGTCTGGCAAGAGGTTTACCAATTTTATTTATCTTCTCAAAGAACCAACATTTATATTCATGGATTTTGTGATTATTTTTCTCTTTTCTCTTTTACTTTTATTTCTGCTCTTAATTTTTTACTTTTTAATTTGTTCCTTTTTTTTTTCTTTCCTTTGCTTACTTTGGGTTAATTTGTTCTTATTTTCCTAGTTTATGGAAGCCAGAAAATTGATTTTAGACTTTTCTTCTTTCTTAATATAGGATATAGGTGTTATCAATTTCTCTCTAAATACCAATTTAGTTATTTCCATCACACAAATTTTGATGACTCCATTTTCATATTTATTCAAAATATTTCCAAGTTTTCCCTTTGTTTTACTTGTTACCTGGTAATATAGAAGAGTTAAGTTTCCAAAAATTTTGAGATTTTTCTGATATCTTTTGGTTATGTGTTTCTAGCTATTGATTACTGAATTTTAGTAGAGTGTAGACATCAAACCACATTGCTGAAACTTCATTTGTGAGTCACTATGGAGAAAGGGACTTATTATGAAATTTCTAAACATTTTGGGATTTTCCAGATGTCTTTGGCTATTGATTTCACAATTCCATGGTAGTCAGAAAATATACCTTGTGATACTTGAATTATTTTAAATTTATTAAGATTGATTTTATGGTCTACAATATACTTTGTCTTGGCAAATGTTCTATGTGTACTAGAAAAGAATGTCTATTTTCTTATTTTTAGATGTAGTGTTCTATAAATATAAATTAGATAATTTGGGATGATAGTTTATCTTCTATATTTTACTGACTTACTGTGTACTTGTCCTGTCAATTATTGAGATAGGAATATTAAAATAAATAACTATAATTGTGTTGTCTATTTCTTTGTTTTGTTGATTTTTGTTTCATTAATTTTGAAATTATCTTATTAGGTACATACACGTTTAAAGTTATTGTGCTCTCTTAATAGCTTGCTGGAAATTTCTTTTGCCAGTTACTATTATAGTCACTTCTGCTTTCTTTTAATGTGTGTTTGCATGGTTTATGCTTTTCCATCCTCTTACATTTGACCTATTTATATTTTATATTTAAAGTAGATTTCTTACAGGCAGCATATACTTGGGTTTTACTTTTTAACTAATAACACAATCACTGTATTAATTTGGGTATTTTAAACACTCATATTGAACACAATTATTGATACAGTTTGGTTATACTTATGATATCATCATTTATTTTCTTAATTTTCTAAATTTTCCCTTTAGTTGTTTGTCCCCTTTACATCATTAAATTATGTAATGTCCCCATTACATCTGCATTCTTTTGGATTGAGTGATTTCATGGTCCCATTTTATTATTTTTTATTAGATTGCTCTTTGCTTTTGCTTTCTTCCAGGGTGCTTTAGAATCTGGAGTATAGATTCAAGTATAATATTTATATCATAATGAATAAAAAATTAAATATGTGACTTAAAAAGTTTAGAAAAATAATTACAAAATAATGGAATAAAAGTTCAAAGAAAGAAAATACTGAATTGGAAAATAGTAACATTGACAAATAAAGTTTAAAGCTTTGCTCTTTGAAAAAATAAAATAAATAAACCACGAACTAGCTCTATTAATAGAAAAGTGAGAGTAAATAAATACAAACAAAATAAAGAAAAAGAAAAACATTATTAGATGAAGAGAGAAGCTATTTTCTCAACTCTGCCAACACTCTTGAAAGCTTGGATAAAATGGATGACATTCTATTAATTTTTAGATAACCAAAATTTACTCGAGACAAGAGAAAATTGAAATAGATCAGTTTTCATAGAAAATAATGATGAGAAAAGACTAATTTCCAAAGAAGAAATACTCTAACGCTTTCAAAAAACTTCAACATGGTTTCACAAAGAAAATCTTCCAAACCTCTGCGAGGTTCTATTTGTTTAAACCATTTAAGGATATAATATTTTTTTATTTCTTCTATTAATCCAGGATAAAATGGCAAAGCTTGACAAAATAATCCAATTTTATCATGAACAGCATTGCAAAGATCCAAAACAAAGTCTTAGCTAATAGAATCCAGCAGCATCTAAAACAGCTGATATACCATAAGCAAGTATAGTTCATTACAGAAACCCAAAGATTGTTTGTAAGAGCAAATTATTAATATAATCTCTAGGGTCACTAAGGAAAACTATAGATATGCCTATAGGCGGTGAAAGGTATTTTAAAAAAAATCTATTCCTTTTAAATACATCCAATAAAATCAAATAGATGCATACTACCTAACCTCAGGAACATATATTTATATGATCTTTGACTTAGCTTCTAACCATTTAGAGAGTTTTACCTATCTAAGCACATTGTTCTGATGAATGCCAACATCTGAGATAAGGCATGGTTTCAGATTTTGGAACATAAAATATTTCTTTGTTTTTTTAAGACTGATCCAATTTTAACTCACTCTACTTTATCGCTTAAAGAAGTAAGATGAACATGATAATATAAAACACAATAATATTAAAGACAAAAATATACAAAATTGATATTTCTAAAAAATGTAAGTTTCCAAATGTATAAAGAAAGAAATACCTCCCATAAAAGATAAATTTACACATCAAAATGCTATACCATGTAGAGAAAAAATTGATTCTATCAAAATCATAACCTCTTATACAGTGTGTCTTTACAAATTTAATGAACTATAAGAGTAAATAAAGAGTCTGTGGGCATCCAAGTAAAAAATATAAATCATATAGGAGGCAAATTAATTTGACTGGAATAGGACACATTTTATAGCAATCTTCAGTACTTATGAAACAGTGTTCAGAACAAAATAACAGACCCAAAATGGAGTCACTTATGCTAAACTCCACATCACCAACTAAGATCTAATTACAGTTTTCAAAATGAAAGTCTTTCATTTTGTACAGCTTCTCAGAGCTCCTTTCTATCTGCCAGATGGTTATTATGTCTGATTCATGAATTACTGAATAAAACCAATAAAATTTTTAAAATTTACTCATTTCCATTTTGTTTTTTCACTCAGTGAAGCAATATCTATAAATTGAGAGAAAAATAAAATGAAACTCAAGAATAGTCAAATTTTCCTTTCTCTATAGAATAAACAAACAGGATCATTTCTCTTTGAGCCCTTCTTGAGTAATATTTTACTACAAAAATACTTTGCTGTGTAAACTATGTGGCTATGTGTATTAGATCCCTTTATACACAGCATTTAGGCTAACCACCTATGGAAAGCATGGTTTCAAAATAGAATGTGATTTTTATAAATGTGAAAATAATGCTTAAAAAAAGCAAGGAAAGAGAGAGTAAAAATTTGAAGAAGTCATAAGTGTGGTTATTTTCTCATGTTCCAAAACACACACTCAATAATGTTACTGAAAGTTTACATGCTCCAGCTTATGGAATGCTTCTTTTTAAACTTTAAATAATTTAAGAAATGATTATTGGTTTGTTGTAAAACCATCTCTTTGTCAGTTGTCTAATTCATATTAATATCTAGTGTTTCTGTTGAAATCAATTAATTTACAGTGCAATATTTTATTAACATAAAATTTGTAGCATGACCTCATTCTTGCAATATTATCAGTCATCTCTTGGTCTTAAATATGTGTTCTTCCATCTGGTAATACTCGGAATCATGTAACCCAAGTGGTTATGTCTGGCCAGTGGCTTAGGGTGGTACTGTTTATTTCCTCTTCTTATTCTAGGGCATTTGAAGTTTTATATTCAGCATATATAACATTTTTTGAAACTTAATTGTATTATTTTTAAAATAGAAAGACGTTTGTCCAAATAAAGAAAAATACCTGGTTATGTAAGATCAACCATGGAACTTTGATAGAATTGCATAGCAGGTGTAGATTTACTCACCCAGAGTAATATCGCCAAAGTTCAGACAATAAGGAACATGGGACAAAAATTAATATCTGTTTCTCAAAGTATAAACATATAGGATGGACACAAGTGTGGTAATATATATGGTAATAATGGTAGTTTATATCCAAATAATGTATTTTTAGTCACTAAAACCAGAACTGAAATCACTGATTTAAAAAAAAATATATTGACATGAAAGGTGTAGTTTAGTATCTATATTTTATATAAAAATTACAGCATTAAAAGTCCAACAAAACACTAATAAATGTACAATGCAAACAAACATTTATCATTTCTGAACCAATATTTTTCTGCCAATATTAATAACAGCAATGCAAAATCCCTTTTATTTTTCCAAAAAGGGAATAGGGTATGGATTCGTATAAATTTGTGACTATTACAGATAATACCTAATTACATGAAAGATACTGGCAAATTTATAAACTATAAAGCTGTATATTATGCTTATTAAAAGGACAATTCATCAATTAAACAGGACTGTGTCTCTTAATTATAAAAATCATTATATAAAACTGACTGAGGGGTGCCTGGGTGGCTCAGTCAGTTAAGCCTCCGACTTCAGCTCAGGTCATAATTTCAAGGTCCATGAGTTCAAGCCCTGAGTTGGGCTCTGTGTTGACAGCTCAGAGCCTGGAACCTGCTTCAGATTCCCTCTCTCTGCCCCTCCCCCACTTGCACCTCTGTCTATCCTCTATCTCTCTGTCTCTCTCTCTCTCAAAAGCAAATAAACATTAAAAAAGATTTTTTTAAAAAATGACTGAAACTGACCCTCATTATAAAAAATCACATTACATACCCAAATAGTTGTAGAGACTTGAGACCCTTAATATTATCTGAGAGACACTAATTACTTTAATGAAGGGAGAGGATTTGAATTTAAATGATTATCATTGAAAAGAAAACTCTAAAACCCTTAGTTAACCAATTCACTTGTCACTGATAACATTGACCCCTGTTTTAGTCCATATATATATATATATATATAGTTACATATATTTTACAAAGAGCACCTGGGGGTTCAGGTGGTTAAGCATATGACCCTTGATTTTGGCTTAGGTCATGATCCCAGGGTTGTGGGATCGAACCCCACATCAGGCTCTGGGCTGAGCATAGAACCTGCTTGAGATTCTCTCTCTGTCTCTCTCTCTCTCTCTCTCTCTCTCTCTCTCTCTCACACTCTCTCTCTCCCTCTGTCCCTCTTCCCTGCTCACACTCTCTCTCTCTCTCTAAAATAATTAATTAATTAATTAATTAATAACAAGAGTATTAGTTCAAGTGGGTCTTAGTTACTTGAGTATGGATTCTGTTGTTTTGATAAAAAAATAACTTACTTTTAGCAACTGAAGATCATTAAACACTCAAGTTCTGTGCTGTAAGTCTTCAGTTTGAATTAATAGGTCAATAGACTCAGCTCTTCTACTTATTAAAGTAATTAAAATAGACATATCACAATAGCCTTGGTTGTGTTGTATCCTCCTAGTTTTCTAGAACTAATGAATCAAAAAAAAAGAGGGACTTCTCAACAATTTAATGGACTGAGAGCATTGCCTTGAGAAGATTTGTACTTAAACACTCCAGGTTCGTCCACTTTGATTCTTGCTTTATGTATTTCTGGAGTTCATGCTTTCTCTGCTTTAAATAGAATATTTTTGCAATTATCATTTATAAGATGAGCAATACCCCCCATGAGCAATGATGTTTAAATCAATCTTCATCTTTTCTCCTTTCATTTGGCTTCACAATTTTTTAAATTTTTAGTCAATAGTCTATGCCATTTTCCTTTCTCTGTCACAGAGGTGACATTTTCTTTGATCACCATTTTCATAAATGGAGAATACTTTCTTTATACTTCTTAGTATATACTGGGTGCTTTATCTCCTTTATATACTGCAGCAACCCAAATTATTTTCCTACATAGCTGAGTTGTTGTTGGTTGTTATTTTTTTATCCACTGTGGAAAATGTTTCTTACATACATTCTTTAAAAATCATCTTAGAAATCCCACTGTCAAGAAAAAAAAAAAGTAATTTGTGGCAACATTTTTTGTGATGGTGAAAAGCGTTAATCTCCACTTCATCCGCTAAATGATCACAGTTTACATGTGGTTTAATGGGACTACCTATGCATGACGGATATTGTTAAATTATGTAAATCTCATAATAAGTTTATCTGGTAATATGATCAGAATAACAGACAATGCTTTGCTTGAAACCCCATGACAAATACCACAAAATATTGAAAGGAACACAACTTTAAGGTTTGTTTGTTTTGGGGGGTTTTTTTTGGTAAGAAAATTAAAAGGAACATTTTACATAATACATATATGCATAGCTCTTATATTGAGCTTTATTCTTCTTTTTGATCTAAAGGAGCTGTTGGCCGCCTATTCTGAAGGACTTGAAAGCTAAGAACATTTTCATCTCAACTTCCTAATACATAGGAAGTAGGGACCAAGGACTGGCCTAGAAACTGAATAGCCCACACTCTAATTTTACAGTTCTGTGAGAATAGAAAACCCATGCTCCTTGCATAATGAGCATTTGAAAGGTTAAAGTTTAAAGTCAACTCAGTTCTATTGTCTAGGTTAGACACTAGTGGGCAGGTAAGGTAGCTACTGAAATGATGTTATTTAAAGGATCCTGAAAGATAAACATGCCATCACCACCACAACCCCAACCCCAGGAAAATATATTTCCCCACCATCCTACCACAAAGCCTGTAATGTCAAGTATTATCTTGGAATTGGCAAATGTTACCTTTAATGGCAAAATGGACTTTGCAGATGTAATTAAATTAATGATCTTGAGATGGGGAGATTATCCCAATCATCCAGGTGGGCCCTAAGTGTAAGCATGTGTCCTTATAAAAGGGAGGTGGAGGGAGATAGGGCTACAGGCAGAAAAAGATGCAATATGATGATAGAAGCAAGAGGCTGCCTTGCTAGCTTTGAAGAAGGAGGAAGGTGCCAGGAGCCAAAGAAAACAAGGAATGTGCCTCTAGAAGATGAAGGCCAGGAAAGTGATTCTTCAGGATCCATTGGAGGGAGCTCAGCCCTGATTTTGGACTTCTGATCTCCAGAGCTGTAAGACTATAAGATAATAATGTGTGTGTGTGTGTGTGTGTGTGTGTGTGTGTGTGTGTGTGTGTGTGTGTTTAAGCCATCAAGTTGAGTAATTTGTTATAGAAACGATAGGAGCTTGATATAATTAGTAATCATATGGATAACTTAGACCCTTGAATCCTATATATATACATGCATTCTAATTAGGAATGGCATTAAGAAGCATAGAGCAGGAATGTAGATTTTATTCTGGTATGATTGTATTCTGGAGTCAAAAAGAAGAATGCATAAAGGAGGCTTAGGGCTTGGGCAGAACAAAACTGAGAATAGCAAAATTTTTATCCCACCTCTTAGTATTGTATATCCTACTTAATTCTGTCCTAATGTATATTACCACACTTAGTCATACAATCTCAATAAAGTAAGCAACATCCGAATTGACAGAGGCTGGAGTTTCAGTGTCTCATCTCTTCCAGAGCATACACAGAGAGAACAGTTTCCTATGATAGGAATGCAGAAGAGAAATGCTATAACACTCTTCCTTTTCAAAGCAGTGGGGAAATGACCTACCCACTTGGATATTCAGGAATTTTCCTTTTCTTTTCATTTGTGTCAGAAACAAATACCTCCTACTGAATCCCCAGGGCTTGCCCCCTATTTGTGCACTGTATTCAGAACAACCTACTGCTTATGGAGGTTACCAAAAGAAATGAAAGAACACTAGCTTAGTCAGAGCTAATGATCTAGTTATAAAAGTAATTGTGTCCTATGATAATCTACATCCATAGTCTGTTACTATTCATATAGGCTTGAAGGTCTAAGATATACATGCACTTACGTATTTTAAACCTTCTTTCAAACCAACATATCAGAAATATAATTTAAAGCAGTGTTTACGAAGGGAAGATGTTGAAGGGAAGTAATTGAATGCAATTAATCAGGAAAGCTTCCTGGAAGAGGTCAGTTTTAAGATGGGTTTTAACTGAAAGAGAGTCACGGATTGGCATAGAGGAACACAGAAGCTTCTATAACTGCAGAATCCAGAGCCAAGAGGAAAAGCAGTCCTGTCACAAAAAGCTAGGGATCTTCCCACAAACCAACATGAAGCAATAATGTAAGTGACACTTCTAGGGTTTAAGCTGGATGTAGCAAGTAGAATCTGAGTACATTTTAAGCCCTATTATGGCACTTTGTTTAATGGCAAGTGTGAAACACCTCTGCTAAATCATTCCTGGCATAATCAATGTAGTCACTGCCGTGTCTAACTGCATTTTCATAGGTTTGCTGCCTTAGCACATTTCCAGAGTTATTCCTTCCTCTCCTTCACCAGCTCTCTACTAAAATGCTCTGGTAATCATCCTTTACTGAACTTGAAGGCTGTGTCCTCTTCAGAATGTACATCTATGCCAATGGCCTTCTGAGTTTAATGGCATGTAATTACTGTTCCCTCCTTAAACTGTGTAACTTCCGGAACTGTAAAAGTAAGCAATATTCTGCCAAAATTCCTTCCCTGTAGGAGAAACACGAAAGTGAAGCAAGGTTATTGGTAGCCATGCCAAACAGAAAGAGACTGACAAAGCCGATTCATCCTCTTGTCTGCAAGATCAAATTAAAGGCACAAGCCAAGGCTTTCCTTGAGCCTTGACCTGACTGGGTCAATGTGAAATAACCTTACACCTCATCTGTGTCAGTTAAAACAGGGTCGTTTTGAGAGGGAGCCAAATTTGGGCTATTTATTTCTGTTAATAAAATCAATTATTATGATAGTTCATCAGGGTTGCCAGTGAGTGAAATTTCTAAAGATGCTGGGTCTATAAGAATTCAATAACGAGCAGTCCTGTGGATTAGCATCAGCACACTAATATTAAAACATTCTTGACTCATCACATATAAATATATCCAAGTGTAAATATCGGTCAATCAGTCAATACATATAATATGTCAAACTTCCACACAATGTTTGTAACATTTTGGTAGATTCTCTACCAACAAATAAAATATTTGCAAAAAACGTTGACAAATACAATTAGTGGTCTCTTTGCTAGATGCTGACCGTCAATAAAAAATGAAAATGCTAACGACTATCCCCACAGCCAATAAAACATTTTAAAGTGAATAAAATATCTACACAACAGTAACATTCTATTCTAAACATTTTCATTTCCATATTAATTCAGATACTAAAATATGCAAACAAAGAGAATACAACTGTTAATGAAAATAACTCCAGCCCACCTTCAGGCTATCTCACACATTTTGATGTTTGTGTCCAACATAAAGATGACATTAACAAGTATACATCAAGCATAACCTTCACAATGGAGTAGGGATGAAAACCTCCAAGGTAAGAATCTTTCACTTGTGAATGTATCTCAAGTTGTCTTCCTTCCACCAGTCAAACAGTACATATTTAAGACCTGGATTTCTCCTGGATTAACACAGTTTTTTGTTTGTTTAGCAGTCATTGAAGTAGACCACTCAGATATCCCTTTAAGAAAACCTGCCTGGGAAGCACCCATGATTGAGAGCCCCCAAATGCTCGACTTTGTACCTACCAATACGCATGCCAGGTCACTCCCAGTCAGCTGTTCCCAGTCAGTGACAGAGCTTATCAGGAGTGGAGGAAAGCAGTAGAATTCTCACCCACCTGAGCAATCCTAGATGATAGGGGATTCCTCTGACCTGCAGTTCTAGCTAGTGGGCTTGTTACCAGCCTGGCTGAAACTCTCAGGACAACACTGCATTCTGGGGCTCTTCTTTTTCAATCCTTCCTTTACTAACTTACAACTGAGATGTGAAGGTTCTCACTGCCTTCTCCTGCTCCTGCTTCTTTCCTCAACAGTCATTTACCCAATATCTCCTGCACTTCTTGTTCAGTCTTGGCATCTGATTCCAGGAGAGACAAAACTGAAACAGGTGGTTATAGGGTTAGGGTTAGAGATGGAGTGACCCCACTCACAATCACCCCCAGTAACCCCCTGGGGGACTTTGGGCAATACTCTGAGCTTTGCAGGGTTAGAAGTCTTGGTCCTCAAGGGGAGTACACTCTTGCCAAGTGTCCTCTCTAGTAAGATTTTCATTGCATTATAGGCTACAACCACTGTCAGGGCACGTTGGACTCCTTACATTTAGGGACCAGTAGGCAAGAAATAGTTACCATGTTGGCAGGGTAAATTGGACAGCAAAAGAAGACAGTGCTGCTTTTATATACTAGAGTAAAGGAAAAATACATGTGAAACCTGGGCAATCCACATGGGTGCTTCTAGATACTTCTTTGTCTAGTCGTCGCTGGGAATAGATGCATAAAGCAACCTGGTACTGAGAAATGTCTGATTAGCAAAGCCTCAGACTCCTTAGGAGTAAAGATTTGGGTCATATCTCCAGATAAACTATCAAGGCCTGCTCAGTTAACAGGCAAGGGTCAAGGGAAGTCACAATCCGGAAGGTAGCAAATCATATCACTAACTACAGCCCCCTTCTAAGTTTCTCTGCAGGAATAATGGCCCACCAGAACCATGGAATAAGTGCCCCCATCTGTGTGGAGAAGTGGATCTCTGGCAGCCAAAGGGAATTTTGCAGGTGCTCTGCTCAGATATCTGTTCAAGGACCTGCTGTGGGAGCCGAGATGGTGGCCAGACTTCAGCTGCCACAGCTTTGAATGCACAACAACGTTCATGCCCAACCACCCTTTGCCTGGGAGGTCCCAGCCAATGACAGATCCTTGCAGAATGTACTAGAACCTGGCCATGCCTGCCTGCATGGACTATTGGGCAACTTTCATTCAGGCACTCCTGATTAGCTTGGACAAAACTTTCTCAGAACCGTCCTTCATGATGAAACTTTTTCTACCTAATCCTTTCTTACTTCCCTCCTTTCAAAGATGTCAGACCTGCATCCAGGTCTGGAGGACTTTCTGCCTACTTTATGTACATGAGAATTTTCCCAATAAATCTCTCATATATCTAGTCCAGTCTTGGCATTTCCTTCTCAGAATGGCATAAATGACACAATTTCTCAATCAAAAAGGTATCGTACCTTAACTGATTCAACATAGCATGTATTACCTCCTCCTCAAGCTCTTTTAATCAAAAGCAGTCCCAATTATATTGCCTTCCAATGTACTCACATATTTTTTAAAGTGAATACTCTTTTTTCAAAAATTTGTTTCAATATAACTAGTCTTCTCTCTGACCCTAAGTGGAAATGAATAAGAGTCCTCCCTACTTCCATTAATGTTCTCCTTTGTTTTCCACAAACATAAATCTTACTCTTTTCCATGAAATATTTACTTATAAGTCCAAGACAAAATTGTTTCTTCTTTTCTAGATTTTTATGCTACCTAAATGTTTATTATTAGTGGCATTTTTCTGATCGACAGAAGTACTTGTTTATGTAGCCCTACTTTTTCTCTAGTCAATTCTATAATTTCCTTTTGTTTAAGAAAAGACTTTAATTAGATAGCCATAGCCCCTTTTAAGATCAAATGAGCATTAAACTTATCTTTTAGAACCTGTAATATTAAAGCATCTAAAAATAGTTTTGTTGTAAGAAGTGAAGTTAGGAACCTTAAAAAAGAATATTTCCAAAAAGTTAATGAATCATCTCATAATTATATAATATTATAAATATTCCTTTTTCTCCCTTATCTGAAATAGGACTATCATATCATAAATACTTACAATATATATAATTAATCTCTTTCCTGGCTTTCTATTGTTGCCATGAATTTTCTTTTCCCACACCACACTCTCACACTCTCTTCATTCTAGAAATCTATACTTTCATTTACTGTCTAGCACAGAATTACTCGTCTCCTCTCACTTCATTATTCTCCAATGATTTCCTTTGCTAACCTTTCTTACTCATGCTTTTAGATGACTATTTGGTTCATGTTGTTCAGTAACCCCCAAATTCCTACTGGTATTTTGATTCAAATTTTGTTGCTTGGCTATGTATTTTGGAGAAAAATGAGTAATTTTCCATTTCTCAGTGTTAATATCCAGGATATGGTATCTCTTCATTTATTCAATTATTTTATATCATTCAGAAAAATGTTGAATTTTTCTTATAAATGTCCTATCTGTATCTTGTCCAATTTTCTCCTGTATTTTTATGTTTTTGTACTTATTAAGAATGGTATAATTTCCCATTATATTTCTTAAATGATTATTGTGATTGTGCTGGAATTATATTTAATTTCCCTGCATCTATTTTTCATAGTTTTCCTCCTACGTGCACTCTTTGTCAAATTTTCATTCCAAAATAATGATAACTTTGTAGAAGGAATGATGAAATTTCCACCTTTTTTCTATGCTGTTGGACAACTTTAACAGCATAAAAATTATGTAAGACCTGAGCATTTTCAATAAATTAATTCATAAAATTAAATTAAAATGCTGTATTTTAAAATTAGTTATTTGGAAGATTTTTCAATATTTACTATGATCTTCTATATCAAATTTTATATTAAAATTTTAAAATCATTTTATATCATCACAAAAGACTGGGTTATCAAACAGATGTTCATGAAATACACATTATAAGCCACACTGGGCTTTACTAATAATTAGCAAAAGAGAAAAGAGAAAAACAGCAGCCATCAGTGTAGCATCTACACTGTACCAGTGGCTGTACCAGCCAGCAAGCCTGCCCAAAGTTCCCTTTTCCACACTAAAACACATTTTGGCTTCAGAGTGACAGATGATCCCTAACTATGTGTGTGGTACAAGTTACCTTAGGGAATACTAGGTACTACTTAGTATTAGGGCATATTAGTTTTCGTAAATCACTAGGGGTGTAGCTAAGGAACCTATTTGAGCAACATCCATTCTGATGTGCAAGTGTGCCTCATAAATTATAAATCCATCAGCGTGCCTAAAGTTAAGTCTGGTCCAAGTGGAATGGGTATTTCCAATGTGGTAGAGATCAAGATAATGTGCAATTAACAGAAAATATAACATTTAATGATAATTATCAAATTTCCTCTACATTATTGGCTATGTCATCTCCTATATGCTTACCTTTCTTTGTATGTATTTTTCCTTATTTTCTGCTTAGATTATAGATCTTGCTTAATTTCTTTTTTTTGTTTCAAGAACCAGAACGTTTCATATAGCAATTCTATTATGTCATTATTTCTATATGGATACAATTAATAACCAATGTTTACTCAGTGACTGTTAAATGACATGGAATACATAAGTTTCTATAAATATATTAATGACCAAGATAGATTTTTTTTTTAATTTGCTAAAAATTGTTTTGTAGCCCAGAATATGATCTATTTTGGTGAAATTTCTATGCATACTTGAAAATAATGTGTGTTCTGTTGCTCTGTAGTGAAGTGTTCTATAAATTTCAGTTGCATCAATTTGGTTGTAGTGTTGTTCAAATCATTTACAGCCTACCCAGCTTTCTTTTTACTTATTCTAAAACTTGGAGAAGGACATTGAAACCTTCAATTAAAATTATGAATTTTCTTATTTTATTTTTAATTCTCACATATTTTGCGTCATGAATTCAGAATATTTTCTGTTAGATGCATACACACTAAGGACTGTTACATATCCTTGAAAATTGAGCCCTTTTTCAGTATGTAATACTGTATTTCTGATGATATTTCTTATTGAAAGTCTACATTGTCTGATATTAATATAGTTAATCCAAACTTCTTCTCTTTAATGTTGTGCTGGCATATGGCTTTCATACTTTCACTTAAAAAATTTTTAATGTTCATTTATTTATTTTTAAGAGAGAGAGAGAGCAAGAGCGAGCAACGAGCAGGAGAGGGGCAGAGAGAGAGGGAGAGAGAGAATCCCAAGCAGGCTCTGTGCTGGCAGCACAGAGCCTGACACGGGGCTCAAACTCACAAACTGTGAAATCATGACCTGAGCCAAAATCAAGAATCAATGCTTAACCGATAGAGCCACACAGGTGCCCCTCATACTTTCACTTTTAACTTATCTATGTCTCTATGTTCAAAGTGGGTTTTTTGTAAAGAGCCCCCCAGAATTGGCCAAACTGTGAAGTTTGTGGGCACAGCTCTCCATGAAATCAGAATCACTTTTGCCACCAACTGCAAGTCTAGGGGTTTCCCAAAACCTGCCCCTAGTTTAATAATTTACTGGAAGGAACACTGAAGAAAGAACATTTTCTCTGGGAAATGGACTTGCCTCTATTTTATTTATTTATTTATTTATTTATTTATTTATTTAATTTTTTAATGTTTTTATTACTTATTTTTGAGAGAGAGAGAGAGACAGAGTGCAAATGGGGGAGAGGCAGAGAGAGAGACAAAGAATACGAAGCAGGCTCCGGCCTCTGAGCAGTCAGCACAGAGCCCGACATGGGGTTGGAACCCATGAACCGTGAAATTGTGACCTGAGCCAAAGTTGGAAGCTTAACAGATTGAACCACCCAGGCACCCCATCACCTCTATTTTAGATAGGTCTTTAATGCAGGGGTTTGAGTTAATTTAAACAGGAGGTTAGCTGGTGTTGAAGTTTGTCCCACCAGTATTTACTTTCAGCTCTTTACACACTTCAGTTTTCTCTTAGAAATACCTTGTATTTAAGTTAGTGACTTCTTTTTTGTTTGTTTGGTTTTGTTTTCATTTTTTTGTTTTTAAAAAATCTGTCAAAAAGTCAGCTTTAATCTACCATTTACACTGTCACTGGGAGGGTGTGTTTTATACGTTACTTGTTAGTTGCTATTATCCTTACAGTGGGGGGAAAATAAGAGCATTCTGTGTGGCTCTTGTCCTATGGGTCTTGAGGGTTTGATTTTCTCAGTGCTCCTTCCCTCCATTGGCCTAGCAGATATTTCTCTCTCTCTCTTCTTGTGATGAGGAGCTTTCCCCTGTTCCTTTTCTCTAGTTGCAACAGATTTTTGCCAGTGCTTGTAGGACAACAGTATTCATTCACCCCTCCGTTCACAAAAAGAATTTCGTTTCTTAGGGGCAGTGAATGTGAAAATGCTCCAGGGAGTTCTGTCCCCTTCTCACAGCTGTCCCCTGTCTCTTGGGTTTTCACAATTAGGGAAACTTTCTCAAGACATTTCTCTTCATGTGTGTGTGATCACCTGATGGATTTCATGCAGGGAAAACCTCCAAGAGGGTGTGGGAAAAATTGTCAGCTATATTTCCAAATGCATGTTTGACTGCCCTCTATCAATTTGCCAGTCATTTAAATTTTTTTTTTAATGTTTATTTATTTTTGAGACAGAGAGAGACAGAGCATGAATGGGGGAGGGTCAGAGAGAGAGGGAGACACAGAATCTGAAACAGGCTCCAGACTCTGAGCTGTCAGCACAGAGCCCGATGCGGGGCTCGAACTCACAGACAGTGAGATCATGACCTGAGCCGAAGTCGGACGCTTAACCGACTGAGCCACCCAGGCGCCCCATCAATTTGCCAGTCATTTTAGCTGAACTCTGCGTACCAGTGTCTGACTGCATCTTGCCAGATAAACAAAAATGCAAGCTTCACTTCTCCCCATGGGTGCTTGTCTGTCTTTATATTTTGAGTCAATGGTTGCCTTGCGACTTCAACACTTCATGGATTTAAGAAAAGTCACAAACGTGATGTTTGTTAGATTAGTTTTTGTTGTATGATTGGAAATAATGCCCTTTTCAACCCTCAACATCTCTCAATGGAAACCGGAAGTCCTATATCTATTATTTCTTATTGTTACATTAAATTCTATAAAGGAAAAGTTCTAAAATAGTACACACCAATAGTTTTACTATTATAAGATTATTGTTTACTGGTTTGTTAGGTCAGTCAGTAACCAAATATTTGTTTGATGTCTATTCTAAGCAAGAATTGTCCTGAACAACTCTCTAGGCCATATAAATAACCTTTATAAATCTTAATACTATATATATATATATATATATATAGTATATATTCATATATATATATATGAATATATTTCAAGAGCTATAACAAAAAGGGGGGAAACTCAAAATGATTTCTGTCATTAAAATATGGACATACAAGTACATGTTTCATTTGACTGAAATCCATGTTTGATAAATGAAATTGTGGATATTAACTATGAATTAAGTTTTATATATTTGTTTATTATAAAGTGTGTATAACAAACACTTAGAGTTGTACTAGCTGTTACGTAACTGATACTTTGAGGAAAGCAACAAAAAGAGCTTTTGTATAATTTGAGAATTAGTTATTAAAATAATAGTTTACATTTACATTTGTAAATAAACTTTATACTAGATAACAAAATAAAAAGTTGCTCAAAGTTGTTTGCTGAATGATTTTTTTTTCCTGTTATAATCCCCAAATGCCTTTTGATCTGTCACTGCTATCATTATTCGACAAAGATTAAACATCCAATGAGTCAGGACATAAAGTCAAATGTCACAGAAGAATGTTGTTTAGTACTTGGAAGAATAAAAAAAAAAAGTAGACAAAAACACCAAGTCATCACCCATACTTAATCAGGGAAATTATCTGAGTAAATTTGAAGTATCTACAAAAGCACCAAACATATATGTGTATTTAATCTTAAAGTTTGGTGGAAAGAAAAAAGCTTTCCAAAACCTGCTAGGGTACTTACTTCAAAAGAAGAAAGTTTTATCAAAAATAGACTGAGCCCTGAGAAAAAGCAGACATGAGTAATTTTATCCTCTTATTTTGTCCTAATACATGTCTAAACTTAATTCTTGAAGGTGACCAAATATTCTCTACTTTACAAGCAAAACCAAATCTAGGCTCAGCCTACAATCAACTGTCATTTGATCAAACCAAGAACAGAATGTGGCTTTATGTCTGAGAAATGTATTTAATTTTGACAACCCAACTTCTTAGGGCTTTACTCATCAAAAGCTCAGCACATAAACACACTGCCTGCAGCCCTGCATTGATTGTCAGCACAATTAATTGCCAGGAAAACTGCAGCTTTATTAAGGATACGGTACTAACAATAAAAACATCACTATTTATAGCACAGAGCATGGCGGGATATCTGTACAAATAAAATATAACAATAATAAACAAAAGGCCAGCCAGTAGTCCCACAGAAGAACATCAATGAATCTGTTTTAATGCCAAGCCACAACAGGACACTCAAGTGTCCCTGGGCATAAGACACTGCAACCTCTACTAAAAGACAAGAGCTTTTTGTGAATTTCTGCAGTGTGAAAAGTGGATGTCAACCTGTCTCTTCAGAATTAATTCTTGTGGTTTCAAATCTCCATTCCCACTATGCCCTACTACAGAAATGGTGTCTGGGCAGGAGACAGAAGAGAAACATCATACGACCCAATTATAGTCAACATTGAAGTATATCCTAGATTTTAATCAGTGATGCCATTTTAAAAGTTGATACATCTTGATATATTGGGGAGAATATAAATGGTATATTGGTAGCATTAATTAGTTCGACAGTAATGACTGAGTACTCTGCATTACAACTTCAGCTTGGGGTTCTGAAATGAAGGGCAAGTAGTTTTTTTTTCAATATCCTTTCATATATATAGATATTCATTACTGCAAGTTGGCAGTATAGAGCTGCACAAATCTTAGAGAGGCAATATGTTTGAGAAAGGAAAGGCAGAGGAACAAGAGAGTAGAGACCAACATGTATTGCACACTGTAGGAAACACTGGGAGACCAATGATTACTCCCAACCAACACTGGTTTGTTCCATCACACAGCAATATGGTGATTATTGTGGTCAAAATGTCTAAGCAATAAAGCATGTCTGCACTAGGAAGCCTTTAAAAATGATATGTTTGGAGCATTCAATTAGAAGAAAAATAAATTTGCTTCATTTAACACCCATATTTTTACCATCATTTTTCAAATAGTAGTAGTAGTTTCATAGAAGTAATGTGTACAATGTCAATAATCTTAGGAATAATAATGCTGGGAATCAAACCCCATTCTGACATATTGGCTCCAATATACCACAATACCTTGCATAATACACAGAAAAAGATGGACTGCTTAAGGCCACTTAATTGTGAAGAAGGTTAACTGAGCTAAAATGTAAGCAGATATTTCCTTTACTACATACGCATTAGGTACATTGCTAGGTGCATCATGTGCATTATGTACTTTAGTGCGGACCTCTGGCTCAACCACAGAAGCAATTTCAAATATCAGTGCAAAACAAACTCTTTATTTACTGTGAGAAACCTGAGACTCGGGTTAATATAACCTGGCCAAGTCCCCTTGCTAGTTGGGAGACAGGAACAGAATATAACTATCTTTATCCTTTTTCCCTTAAGCTATATAGCATACAAGCTGCTATTCAACAAATAACTGTTACACTTGATTCTATTACAGGCTCTAACAGTAAACATATTTTAGAGAGAGAAAAACATCTGATTTCTAAAATGCAGAAATGAATTGAGGCTCAAAATTTTAAAAATTGCTTTCAGTGGTCACATCGCAAGAACGCAAAACCCCTTAAGTACAAGAAGCCCATGTCTTAAACATCTTTGTAGTTTCAACACATAACACATCTGCAAGTACCAGTGTTTACAGTTCTTTCTGGCAAGTGAAATCATTCATTTATATTCATCCCTTCAAAATGAGAAAATTTCAGTTTCTTACTTTAAAATAAATCTTCTGGGGCGCCTGGGTGGCGCAGTCGGTTAAGCGTCCGACTTCAGCCAGGTCACGATCTCGCGGTCCGTGAGTTTGAGCCCCGCGTCAGGCTCTGGGCTGATGGCTCGGAGCCTGGAGCCTGTTTCCGATTCTGTGTCTCCCTCTCTCTCTGCCCCTCCCCCGTTCATGCTCTGTCTCTCTCTGTCCCAAAAATAAATAAAAAACGTTGAAAAAAAAAATTTAAAAAAAAATAAATAAAATAAAATAAATCTTCTGGATTAAGAATTTCCTTTAAAAGAATTTGGAATGCTATTTTGCATTTATTACACTTGTTGGGGAGGTGGAGGAGGTAAGAAGCAGCAGAAATCATCCACAGTGTCTATGAGAAAAGGTTTATAACCCATTTTGTGTTGTCCTAACCTATTCTCAGTCATCTACCAAATAAACAAACAAAAAAACCAAATGAAATAAAACTAATCTTTGACAAAAGAAAAAAGTTGGGACAAATCACACACACACACACACACACACACACACACACACACACACACAATTACCTGACATTGAAAATATGATTCATTAGGTTCTCTGCACTCTGGGCACCTAATCTAACTCCCTAGTTTAGACAAAAAAGCAAACTTCTATGACAAAAGTAAAAACAGAGTAGGTACGGCAAAGCCAAATTCTTATTTTTAACTTGAAAGATCACGTCTAAATTGAGGTAGAGACCATATGAGATAATGTTTTAAAATGTTGAGCTACCAGCAAATTTTTAACACAACTGCTTTCTCTGGTTGAACCTCAGCAAAGTGTTGATCGATGGAAAACTTGATTTCTAAGCATTTTGCAATCAGTCAATGACTATAATTTAGGGACTACCATTCTCCAGGTTCTGGGCTAGGTGGAGAAGTCACAAATAAGTCAGGGTCCGTGTCCTCAAGAAATGTGGATCTTTCAACTTGGGCTAAATTTGGAAACCAGATTGGCCTGTTACCTTAAACCAACAATTTAAGGTAACTAATATATATCAGGAATATATACACACAAGATGTATTATATATGTTATATATATACACACATATATATATAAAGTATATATAGTATGTAGCAGGTAAATAACATATATTTTTATATATGTATAAATAAATGTGTATAATATATATACACACACATACTATATATACATTTGTATATATTTTGTTTCTGGCTTTGAGTCAAGTTCAAGCATAGGACCATATCCTCACAGCTATATGATCTTCAGACAGAGTCTAATTAGTTTTGGCCTCAGTTTTCTCATTTCTTAATAGTTAAGTAAAACTGTTTCATAAAGCTTTTGTGAGAACTAAGTCAAACAACACTTTAAAAGTGCTAGTCACATAGAGAATACTCAATAAACTCTGGTACTTTTCTTAAGAGTTGCAATTTTGCAAGAGTTAAGCTTTTCAGAAGGCACAAAACCTCCCATAAGCTGTTGATTCAATTTGCAAAATGTAAAGCCCATTTGAAATGACTCTGCTGATGTTAAGAAAGGCACTTCAATTAATTCCACAATGTAAAAAAATTTCTTTCTTTCTTTTTTAAGTGTTTATTTTGAGAGAGAGAGAGAGAGTGCAGGAGCAGGGGAAGGGCAGAGAGATAGGGAGACAGAGGATCCCAAGCAGGCTCCATGCTGTCAGCATGCAGAGCCATTGACATGGGGCTTGAATCCAAGAACCTTGAGATCATGACCTGAGCCAAAATCCAGAGTCGATGCCCACTGACTGAGCCACCCAGGCACCCCAAAAGAAATTTCTTAAGATATAAAAAATATTGTAGTATATTTTGTGGCTCTACAAACTGTTGCGATATCATGACTATCATTTTGTTTTGTTTATTGTTTTGCTTTATTTTCTTAAGACAGAAAAACTCATAGTATATGAGTCCTAGGAAGCAATATACCTCCAGTTGCCATTTTAGCAAAAATCTACTCAGATTCAATGCACAAGACCATATCCAATAACAGGTAGAAATTGTCTTTTCTCTGACTACTTTGTCCACCTGTTTCAGCAGCCTTATTCTTGTTGCTTGAAGGGTCTTGCATTGAAAAACAAGAAGCAAGCAGTGAGCTGATCTTCCACAAGGTGGCCTTTATTGCAGCAAAATTACTCCACTAATCTCCTTTCTCCTTTAAACCGTTATGGCAGGCAACTATGGGACCAAAACAGAATAAAATGCCATCATTTTAAAACTATAACATCAGGCAGAAATTCATCATAATATCTTCCAAAAAAAAGTTTTATGGTGGCATTTTCTTATTTCAAAAAAGAAATTAAGACTTTCAAAATTCAAATGCCATATCTATAGCTCTGCCTCCCTTAACAGACACTCCATATAGGACCTGTGTAGTTCAAAATATATATAAGAGACAGATGACTCATATTATGATCTCATTTTTTAAAAGACAGGACTTATCTGTGATTACATTCAGCTGCAAAGGTGAATTTTTCATTCCCTTGGTTTGAGCATTGTGATGGCTTTCCTTTATCTATGTCACCCCCTTTCCTGGTGTGCTAAAGCAATCTCCTTGTTTTGGAACTGTCTCTGGTGATGTTTTTGACAGACTCGAGGAATTGCTTTCTGGAATCTGTGTTGAGCACAACTGAGCACCACACTCCCCTTAATGCTGGAAGACATCGAGTCCCACATCTGTTACTCATTTACGCCACTGAACCAGAAGCTGGGTCAGTAAGAATAGGATTAGGAAAAACAGGCTGCTAAGACTTTTTTTTTCTCCTTCTCTTTTCTCCTTACCTCTACTTCCTCCCCATCCATCAGGTTTTTGACTACCAAAGAATAGAAAATTTATTAGCAGGATCACTTACCGAGATTATGTTGTCCAAACATTTTCTCTGAGTCTTTAAAGAACTTTGACTTGCTACATTTTTAACTTTTTTAAATATTTATTTTATTTTAATTATATGTTTAGGGTTCTTTTTTATTGTTCCATCCGCAAAAATATGAGGAGGAAAAAATAATATCTTGTTATATTTCATCACATTTTTAAAACCATAAGATTAAATATATTTATAGTTATTTACTGTTTATGACCTTTGACTATTAAATCTGATTTGGTAATCTTTTTTAAATTTAAATTTAGTCAGTTAACAGACAGTGTAATTATTAGTTTCAGGTGTACAATACAGTGACTCAACACTTCCATATAATACCTGGTGCTCATCATAAGTGCACTCCTTAATCCCCATCACCTATTTAACCCCCATCCACCTCCCCTCTGGTAACCATCAGTCTTTTTCTGTATAGTTAATAGTCTGTTTCTTGGTTTGCCTCTCTCTTTTTTTTCCCATTTGCTCATTTGTTGTGTTTCTTAAATTCTACATATGAGGGGGATATCATATGTTATTTGTCGTTCTCTGAGTTATTTCACTTAGCATAATATTCTCTAGCTCTATTTATGTCATTGCAAATGGCAACATTTCATTGTTTTTTGTGGCTGAATAATATTCCATTATATATATATATATGTATGTGTGTATATATATATATATATATATATATATATATGCATATATATATACATGCACACCACACATCTTTATTCAGTTATCAGTCGATGGATACTTGTGCTGCTGCTTCCATATTTTGGCTATTATAAACATCAGGGTGCATGCACCTCTTTGAATGAGTATTTTTGTATTCTTTGGGTAAATACCTAGTAGTGCAATTATTGGATCATAGAGTGATTCTACTTTTAACCTTCTGAGGAAACTCTGTACTGTTGTCCAAACTGGCTGCACCAGTTTACATTCCCACCAACAGTGTAAGAGGGTTCCCCTTTCTCCACATGCTTGCCAACACCTGTTTGTTTCTTGAGTTGTTGATTTTAGCCATTCTGACAGGGATGAGGCGATGTTTCATTGTACCCTTTATTTGCATTTCCCTGATGATCAGTGATGTTGAGTATCTTTTCATGCGTCTGTTGGCCATCTGTACCTCTTCTTTGGAAAAATGTTTATTCATGTCTTCTGCCCATTTTCTTAATTGGATTATTCATTTTGGGGGTGTTGAGTTTTATACGTTTTTTATATATTTTAGACACTAACCTTTTATCAGATGTGTAATTTGCAAATATTTTCTCCCATTCTGTGGATTGCCTTTTGGTTTTATTATTTCCCTTGCTGTGAAGAAGTTTTTATCTTGATGAAGTCTCAGTAGTTTATTTTTGCTTCTGTTTCCCTTGCCTCAGGAGACATATCTAGAAAGAAGTGGCTACAGCCAACGTCAAAGAGGTTATTGCCTATGTTCTCCTCTAGGGTTTTTATGGTTTCAGGTCTCAAACTTACATCTTTAATCCATTTTGAATTGTTTTTTTTTTTTTATAAGTTTTAGACTTACAGAAAAATTATGTAGTACAGAGAGTTCCCATATTCCCCACACCCAATTTCCACTTTTATTAAAACATCTTCTAGTAGCATGGTATATTTGTTACAATTAAGGAACTGATATTGACACATTGTATTAATTAATGTCTAGTCTTCATTCAAATGTCCTTAGTTTTTACTTAAAGTTGTTTTTAGTTCAGTACCCCAACCTGGATACCATATTATATATTAAGTGGTCATGCCTACTTAGGCTCTTCTTCACTGTGAGTTTCTCAAATTTTCCTTGTTTTTTTATGCTTTTGACAATTTTGAGCACAGGTTAGATATTATATAGAATGACCCTCCAAGCTGGTATTTGTCTGATATATTATTCCTCATTAATCACATGGAACTAAATTGGAGTTATTCATTTTTGTAAGGAAAACCTCAAAAGTGGGGGACATGGGTGGGTCAGTTGGTTAAGTGTGGGACTCTTGATTTTGGCTCAGGTTATGATCTCACAGTTTGTGAGCTCGAGCCCCACATTGGCCTCTGTGTTGACAGTGTGGAGCCTGCTTGGGATTCTCTCTCTTCCTTTCTCTCTGCCCCTCCCTCCCTCCCTCTCTCTCTCTCTCAAAAATAAATAATAAAAAAAACTTTAAAAAAAACCCTCAAAGGTAAATACTATTTTCCTCACATGATATCAAGAATACATACTATCAATATTAATTATGACTGCTGATTAACCTTGATCCTCTGAGGTAGTATTTACCAGGTTTTTTCATTGTCAGTTACTCATTTCCCCCTTTCCACACTGTACTCTTAGGAAAGAAGCCACTGTATACAAGCCATATTTTAAAAAATGGGGAATTCTACTCCACCTCCTTGAAGGAGGAATACCTACATAAATTATTTGGAATTCTTCTGCGTGAAATATTTTTCAGTTCTCCTCCATTTAAATTACTCAATGATTTATGTCGACATGGGCTCATGGATATTTATTTTATACTTTGGGATAAAGTATACGTTGATACATCACTTCTTGTCACTGAATAATATTCCATTGTACAGATGTATCACACTTCGTCTACCCATCCACCTAATGAAGGATATCTTGATTGCTTCCAGTTTTTGATGATTATGAATACAAGTGCCGCAAATATTTGTGTGGGGGTGTTCAGATGGGTAACTGAACAATCGCTGGATCCTATGGTAAGACTCTGCTTAGCTTTATAAGCAATTTCCAAACTATCTTCCGAAGTAGATATATCATTTTGCACACTCACCAGCAATGAATAAGACATCTTGTTGCTGTACATGCTCACCAATAATTGGTATTATCAAGTTTTTAGATGTTAGCCAGTATAGTAGGTATAAAATGGCATTTTATTGTTTTAATTTGCAAATCCATAATGACAAATGATGTTGGGCATCTTTCCATTTGTTTATTTGCCATGTAAAATATTCATTTTGGTCAGATGGTTATTCAGATGTTTGGACTGGTTGTTTTCTGATGGATTTTAAGAGTTCTTTGTAGATTTTGCATATATGTCCTTTATCTGGTATATGTTTTGCAAATACTTTTTCCCAGTCTGTGGCTTGTCTGTTCTTGCTTATAACAATACCTTTTGCAGGGCAGAACTGTTTAATGTGAATGATGTCTAACTTATCAATTTTTTTTTCTTTCATGGATTTAGATTTTGCATCAAAAACTCATCAGTAACCTCGAGGTCACATATGTTTCCTTCTCAAAGTTTAATAGTTTTATAATTTGCATTTTACACTGAGATCTATGATCCGTTTTGAGTTAATTTTTGTGAAAACTGTGTCCAAACTCATCGTTTTATACATGGGCATACAATTGTTCAAAAAATATTTGTCGAAAAGACTCGTTTCTTTTTTTTTTTTTTTAATTTTTTTTTCAACGTTTTTTTATTTATTTTTGGGACAGAGAGAGACAGAGCATGAACGGGGGAGGGGCAGAGAGAGAGGGAGACACAGAATCGGAAACAGGCTCCAGGCTCTGAGCCATCAGCCCAGAGCCTGACGCGGGGCTCGAACTCACGGACCGCGAGATCGTGACCTGGCTGAAGTCGGACGCTTAACCGACTGCGCCACCCAGGCGCCCCGAAAAGACTCGTTTCTTTATTGAATTGCCTTAGCTCCTTTATGACTGTATTTGTGTGAATCTACTTCTGAGCACTCCATCTTGTTCCACTAAGCTATCTATCTACCTATCATCTTATTTTTTTTAAATTAGTACTATGCTGTCTTATTTACTTAGCTTTATAGTGAGTTTTGAAAATAGGTAGTGTGAGTCCTCCAACCTTGCTCTTTTCTTTAGTATTGGCTTTTCTAGATCTTTTGTCTTTTCCTATAAACTTTAGAATTAGTTTGTTGATATCTACAAAACAATTTGCTGGGATTTTGATGGGGATTGCAATGATTCTACAGATCAAGTTGGGGAAGAACTGACATCTCAACAATACTGAGTATTCCAAATCGTGACATAGAATATTGCTCCACTTATTTAGTTCTTTGATTTATTTCATCAAAATTTATATTTATATATGTATACATATATATATGAAACTATTAAAAGTATAAACTATTATATTTATACCTAAGTATTTCTCTTTTGGTGCTATTATAAATGGTATATAAATATAAAACCATTTTTAAATTATCAAGTCCAATTAATCATTCCTGTTGTATATGAAAACAATTGACTTTTGTATGTTGATCCTATACTCTGCAACCTTGTTATAAGTGCTTATTATTTCTAAAAGGTTTTTTCTTTAATTCTTTGGTGTTTTCTACATAGACAACCATATTATCTACAAATAAAGAGAGTTTTATTCCCACTTGGTATGCATTATATATTTTTTTCTTTTTATTGAACTACCTAAGACTTCCAGTACATGTTGTTTTTGTTTTTTTTAAGTTTATCCATTTATTTTGAGAGTGTGTGCACAAGTGGGGGAGGGGCAGAGAGAGAGAGAGAGAGAGAGAAAGAGAATCTCAAGCAGGCTCCTCACTGTCAGCACAGAGTCTGATGCAGGGCTTGATCTCACAAACCGTGAAATCATGACCTGGGCCAAAATAAACAGTTGGACACTTGGGGCACCTGGGTGGCTCAGTTAGTTAAGTGTCTGACTCTGGGTTTCAGTTCAGGTCATGATCTCACAATTACATGAGTTTGAACCCCAAATCAGGGTCTGTGCTGACAGTGCATAGCCTGCTTGTGTTTCTCTCTCTCCTTCTCTCTCTGCCCCTCCCCACTAGCACTATCTCTGTCTCTCTCAAAATAAATAAGTAAACTTAAAAAAAAAAAAAAAAAAGAGTTGGATGCTTAACTGACTGAGCCACCCAGATGCCCCAAGTACAATGTTGAATAGAGCAACGAGAGAGGACATCATTACCCTATTCCCAGTCTTAGAGAAAGAGTGTCCATTCCTTGTCAATATGTATGATGTTAGCTATAGGTTTTTTGTAGGCTTATGTTACCAAGTTGAGGAAATTGCCCACAGTTGTACTTTGCTGACTTTTTATCATGATTGGGTGTTAGATTTTGTCAAGTGCTTTTTCTACATCAATTGATATGTCATTTTTCTTATCCTATTAACATGTGAATTACCTTTTTCATTTTTTAGTAGGCTTTATATTTTATAGCACATTTAGTTTCACAGTAAAATTAAGAGGCATGTACAGAGACTTCCCATATAGCCCATAGACACACAGTCTCCCCCACTGTCAATATCTTTACCTGAATAGAATGTATATTACACTTGATGAACCTACATGGACACATCATTATCACTCAAAGTCAATAGATTACATTAGGGTTTACTCTTGGTGTTTGGTTAGAGTTTACTCAATGAGTTTTACAAATGTATAATGACATGTGTCTACCACCACATTACTGTACAGAGTAGTGTCACTGACATAAAAATCCCCTGATCTCCATCTGTTCATCTCTCTCTCCCCACAACCTCTGGCAACCACTGGTACGTTTACTGACTCCATAGTTTTGCCTTCCAGAACGTCATATAGCATATATGGTGTGCAACCTTTTCAGATTGGCGTCTTTCACTTTCAATATGCATTTGAGTTTTCTTTATGGCTTTCATGGCTTGATAGCTCATCTCTTTTTTAGTGGTAAATAATATTCCATTGTCTGGAGGTACTACAGGTTGTTTTTATCCATTCACCTACTGAAGAGAAGCCTGATTACTTCCAAGTTTTGGTAATTATGAATAAAGCTACTGTAAATATCCTCATGTAGGTTTTCATATAAGTTTTCAACTCCTTTGGGTCAACATCAAGGAGTGCAATTGCCGGATGGTATAGTAAGGGTATGCTTAGTTTTGTAAAAGACTTCCAGACTCTCTTCCAAGTGGCTATACCATTTGCCCACCAACAGTGAATAAGAGTTCCTATTGCTTCACATTCTTGCCAACATTTGATGTTGTCAGTGTTTTGGATTTTAGCAATTCTAATAGGTACATAGTTTTAGTTAGCAATTTCTTAATGTATGATTTTGAGAACTTTTCATATGCGTATTTGCCATCTATATATCTTTTATGGTGAAGTATCTGTTCAGGTCTTTTACCCATGTTTTAATTGAGTTTTCTTGTTATTGAGTTTTATATTGATTGATTTTTGAATGTATAACCAGCCTTACATATTTGGAATAAATCCCACATGGTCATGGTGTATAATTTTTGTTATATATTGTGGATTCCATTTGCTAATATATTGTTGAGGATTGTTGGATCTATGTTCATGAGAGATATTGGTCTGCAGTTTTTCTTTCTTGTAATGTATTTATTGGATTTTGGTATTAGGGTATTACTAGCTTCATAGAATGAGTTTGGAAGTATTCCCTCTGCTTCTGTTTTCTGGAAGATATTATAGAGAATGGCATCATTTCTTACTTAAATATTTGGTAAAATTCACCATCCAGGCCTGCTGCTTTCCTTTTTTGAAGGTTGTTAATTATTGATTAATTGCTTTAACAGATATAGGCCTATTTGGATTACCTTTTTCTCCTTGCATAAGTTTTAGTAGCTTATGTCTTTTAAGTAATTGGTTCATTTCATTTAAGTTATCACATTTTTAGGACTAGAGTTGTTTACAATATTTCTTTATTATCATTTTAATGTCCATGGTTTCAATATGATAACTCTTCTTTGTTAATATTGCTACTTTGTGTTCCCTCTATCTCTCTCTCTTGCTCTCTCTTTCTCTGTCTCTCCCCACCTCCCTCCCTCCTCCCTTCCTTAATCCTAGTAGAAACTGTGATGGTTAATTTCACGTGTCAACTTGTTTGGGTGATGGTGCCCTGATATTTGGTCAGGCATTGTTCTAGATGTTCTGTGAGTTGATTTTTTTTTTCATGATTTTGTATTTAAGTTGGTAGACTTTGAGTAAAGCAGATTGTCCACCATAATGTAGGTGGACCTCATCCAATCAGTTGAAATCTTAAATAGAACAAAAGACTGACCTTCCATGACTAAGAGGGAATTCTCCATTAGACTGCCTTCAAACTTTGTCTACATCAGGTTCTTCCTGATTCTACAGCACACTGTTTTGGGACTTTACCTGCCACTCTTTCCTAAGTCTCCTACCAGCCTCCTTATCAGATTTTGGACTTTCTACCAAGCCTCCTATTAGTCTGTTTCTCTGAAGAACCTGCACTAACACAGAGGTTTATCAATTTTATGGATCTTTGCAAAGATATACCTTTTGGTTTCACTGATTTTCTCTATTGTTTCTGTTTTCAATTTCATTGATTTCTGCTTTAATTTTTATTATTTATATTCTTCCCCTGCTTTGGAATTACATTTTTCCTCTCTGCTTGGTTTCTTACAGTGGAAACTTAGATTATTGCTTTTATATCTTTACTTTCTCTGATATATATTCGTGGGAAACACAGACTCTAAGCACTTCCTTTTCTTCCCTCTAAGCACTTCCTTTTCTTCATCCCATAAATTTTGACAAGCTTTATTTTCATTTTATTTAGCATAAATATCTTTAAAACTCTCCTAAAAGTACCATACAAGCTTGAGAACACAACGCATACTGGTATTTTTGGTTAGAGTATTTTTAATAAACCTCAACTAGGTTAAGTGGAGTGAGATCACACTTAAAGTCAACTATATCTTTACTGAATGTTTGTCTGCTTAATCTGTCAGTTACTGAAGAAGAAATGTTGAAGTCTTCAACTGTAATAGTGAATTTTTATATTTCTCTGTTCAGTTTTATCAATTTTTGCCTGGCCTATGTTGATGTTTCATTTAGGTGCATACTCATTTAGGATTGATTGTATATCTTCTTGAAAAATCTAGTGCTTTATCATTAGGTAGTACGTCTCTTTACCTTTGATAATTTTTCTTATTCTGAAGTCAGCTTCATTTGACATTAAGCTAGCTATTTTAGCTTTCTCCTGTCTAGATTTAGCATGGTATATATTTCTGTATTTCTTTACTTTTAATGTTTTTGTAGACAATACATGGTTGGGTCTTTTAATCCACTCTGATATTCTTTATTGTTTAATTGATATGTTCAGACCATCATATTTATTTATTTTATATTTTTAAGTTTCTTTTTTCTTTATTTTTGAGAAGCAGAGAGAGACAGAGTACAAGTGGGGGAGGGGCAGAGAGAGAGACACACACAGAATCCCAAGCACGCTCCAGGCTCTGAGCTGTCCACACAGAGCCCGATGTGGGACCGAACTCATGAACTGTGAGATCATGACCAGAGCCGAAGTCGGTCACTCAACTGACTGAGCCACCCAGGCGCCCCTCAGACCATCATATTTAAAGTGATTATTGATACGGTTTGATTAATATATACCATGTCTGGGGCACTTGGGTGGCTCAGTCAGTTAAGCTTCCGACTTCAGCTCAGGTCATGATCTTACAGTTTGTGGGTTGGAGCCCCACATCCAGTTCTCTGCTATCAGCACAGAGCCAGCTTTGGATCCTCTGTCTCCCTCTCTCTCTGCCCTTTCCCCACTCTCTCTCTCTCAAAATAAATTAAAAAACATTTAAAAATGTATATGTGTGTGTGTGTGTGTGTGTGTGTGTGTATCACATATACCATGTTTGTAGCTATTTTCTATTTATTGGTTTTGCTCTTTGATTCTTTTTTCTCTTTTCCTACTTTTTCTGGTCTTACAGGACATTCCTAGTCCCTCCCTCCTTTCCTCCCTCCTCCCTCCCTTCCTCCTTTCCTCCCTCCATTCCTAGTTTTTATTGGATACTTCCTTTATCAAAGTTTCCTTCTTCTCTACTAATTTCTATTCTCTCCACTTTGCTTAAACTCAAAAGACATAGGTTTCTAATACTGAGGTAATAAATATTTAACAACATACATGGATATTTGAGTTCATAACAAAAATGTGAAAAGATCAAAGAGGTTGTATCTTGTTAACTTCTGATCAAGAATCTATCGATACCTGGGAGGGGGGCAGTCTAACTTGGCTCTCAGGGCCCTTGCATATATATCTTCAGGATGTTTCTGAATGGGCTTTGTACCTGTACCAGAGCACCAAATGGCTTTCCAATATGGCACTGCTGACGCATACCTAGCTTTGCATGTGGTAACAGACTGAAAAATCCACCTCAGCCTCCATAGCTAATCACACACTTTGAAAGAGAAACAACTGCACAAGTATTTGAATATGTTAGAGTTTATGGTGCAATTACCTCTCTGACAAATGCTCTGTATTTTTATCAAGGGTGTTGGCTGAGCGTAAGGTGGAGACATGGTCTAACCCAACACAATGAAAACTGTGGTCTTCCCAGACACCTGGTTTCCCTGCACTCATTTTCACTGTTGAAATGAATTTTTCCTGAACAACAGGACAGACTGAACTTCCTCTGGTACACCTGCAACTTAGTCCCCTCCCCTCATTTTTGTCCTTCTTACTCTCCACTTTCTTCTGAATAGCCTTTAGAAATGTAAACATAAGAGAAATTATGCTGCAAGCTTGTTCTTCATAAAAGAACAGCTTTTAATTAAATTAGAAAAAAATACCGCCACAGGCAACACTTAAACTGACAAGGAATGCATTCTGTTAATCTTTGCAGAGAGGCTCTGTACACTACACTTAATTTAATTAGGTGGAGAAAAGGCCTGTTCAGTCCTAGGGGTTTACCAATGTCCTTTTAAATTGAGGACACAGCATTTATATAAAGTCATTTTAATATCAGGCAATACCTTTCTAAACAGTAATTTAAAAATATTACTTGCTATTATTAAATGATACCTTCTTGCAGCTTCTCACTTCATGAGACAACTTTCATTTCACAGAGAAATTTCATCCACCAACAGGCCTTTTGCTAGCCTCCGATAATTTATTGACTTTGAAAGTGTTAAATAATTAGGACTAGGTCCCCTGGAAAACAACTGCACTAGGGAAATACACGTCAAAGCTATATTACAATGGATAATGTATTTGGATTATGTTTCACTTCTGGGCCATGGTAGTGAGTGATAACAAATAACTTTTATATTAAAAATTATATTACAGTGGGGAAGTGGGTTATATTCTGATATCACTCCTGGCGCTACAGAAAGGAAAACTTTAGAATATTTTAGTCATTTTTTAGAATTTCAAATCATACTTCCCTGCACTTCAAAATCTTCATTGAATACCTCGACCCCCTTTTGAACACCGAAGAAGCTAAATAGGCCATCAATCTGTCACACTCACAAACTATAATACAAAATTATCTGGGGGGTGGAGGGAGGCACCTGGGTGACTCAGTTGGTTAAGTGTATGACTCTTTTTTTTTTTAATTTTTTTTAACGTTCATTTATTAGAAAGAGAGAGAGAGACAGAGCATGAGCAGGGGAGAGGCAGACACAGAATCTGAAGCAGGCTCCAGGCTCTGAGCTGTCAGCACAGAGCCCGACGCAGGGCTCGAACTCACAAGCCATGAGATCATGACCTGAGCCGAAGTCGGTCGCTCAACCAACTGAGCCACCCAGTTGCCCCAAGTATATGACTCTTGATCTGCACTCAAGTGGTGATTTCACAGTTCATGGGTTCGAGCCCCAGGACAGCTCTGTGCTGGCAGCGTGGAGCCTGCTTGGGATTCTCTCTCTCCCCATTCCCCTGCTCTCTTTCTCTCAAAATAAATAAATAAACTTAAAAAAAGTAAAAAAGGAGGGGCGCCTGGGTGGCGCAGTTGGTTAAGCGTCCGACTTCAGCCAGGTCACGATCTCGCGGTCCCTGAGTTCGAGCCCCGCGTCAGGCTCTGGGCTGATGGCTCGGAGCCTGGAGCCTGTTTCCGATTCTGTGTCTCCCTCTCTCTCTGCCCCTCCCCCATTCATGCTCTGTCTCTCTCTGTCCCAAAAATAAATAAAAAACGTTGAAAAAAAAACAAAAATAAAAATAAAAAAATAAAAAAGGAAAATTCACCAAATACAGGCCACGGCAGTTCAAAAAGCAAGTTGTATACTAAGAAAAGTTCCATTTCACACAGATTTTTTTTTTTTAACCCGGAATCTCAGGGAATACTGTTGCAGTGCCCCTTTGGACCATTATGAATCAAAGTGAGGATATATATTTTAATTCCTTGGATTTTGTCGGTTTGTTTATCTATTTGTGAAAGTCTTTAAGGGTAGGCATCAGCCTAGCTGACAGTGATTTGAACTAGTGAAACCCCGTTTCTGACAGCTTAAAGCTGAGACTGCAACAGTCTTGGGGGAGGTGGGTGTTTCTCACTATGGTTTCAGGTTTAGGTCAGAGCAGTATTCGAGCAGTAAAGGACTACTGAATAAGGGATTGAGAAGTATGCTAATCTCTCTTTTTGTTTTCTATTGATACAACAAAATATCTTTTCCAATTATGAGGATTATATATGTCAATGAAATTAGTCCACAACAAGCAGTGCAAATTCACTTTCAGCAAGAACTAGTAAGCATCTAATTTTCAGTTCTGATCTGAAAACCCAAGCAGACCTCTGATTTAAAATTGCTGTTTGGGGACAAATTAAAAGTTCATTTTCAGGCAGAATGTTTCTTGGCACTCATTTGCACAGAGACTTATATAACTGGTCCAAATTCATCCCCCACTTATGTAAGAAGAATTCATTGTTAAGTGCTTAGCACAGAGTCAAGACCAAAAGAAACCTCAACAAATGGTGGGTATCACAACTACTTGGGAGACACTATATCACGGTTAGGTGCCTAGGATTTGTTGCCAGGATTTGAATCTGAGTTCTGTCACTTATTAGCTCAATTATCTTAGCCTTATTACTTGAAGTCTGGAGGCTCAGATTCTTTGTGTTTAAACTAACAACAACCTGGGGGCTCCTGGGTGGCTCTGTTGGTTGAGCATCCACTTGAGCTCAGCTCATGATCTTGCTGTCAGTGAGTTCGAGTCCCTCCTCAGGCTATGTGCTGACAGCTGAGAGCCTGGAACCTGTTTCAGATTCTGTGTCTCCCTGTCTCTCTGCCCCTCCCCCACCCCCCTCATGTTCTGTCTCTCTCTCTTTCTCTGTCAAAAATAAATAAACATTAAAAATAATTTAAAAAATTTTTTTACATTTATTTATTTTCGAGAGACACAGAGAGACAGAGCACAAGTGGGGGAGGGGCAGAGAGAAAGGGAGACACAGAATCTGAAGCAGGTTCCAGGCTCTGAGCTGACAGCACAGAGCCAGACACGGGGCTCAAACTCACAAACCACGAGATCATGACCTGAGCTGAAGTTGGAGGCTTAACCGACTGAGCCACCCAGGCGCCCCCCGAAAAAAAATTTTTTTTTAATAACAACAACCTGGAGCCCCTGGGTGGCTCAATTGGTTGAGCACCCGACTCTTGATTTCAGATCTGGTCATAATCCAAGGGTTGTGGAACCAAACCCCCCTTTGAGTTGAGCATGGAGCCTGCTTAAAATTCTCTCTCTCTTGAAGAATTTGGCTTAAGCATCTGACTTTGGCTCAGGTCATGATCTCATGGTTCTTGGAGTGGAGTCCCACGTTGGGCTCTGTGCTGACAGCTCAGAGCCTGGAAAATGCTTCAGATTCTATGTCTCCCTCTCTCTGGGCCCATCCCCTGCTTGCTCTCTCTCTCTCTCTCTCTCTCTCTCTCTGAAAACTAAATAAATAAACATTTTAAGAAAAATGATTCCCCCTCTCTCTCCCTCTGCCCCACTCTGCTTGTGCTCTCTCTCTAAAAAATAGTAATAATAAAATAAAAACAACCATGCAGGGATGTTGCTTAAGAAATGAATTTTAAAATATAAGCAAAATATTTATCATTAAGCTTACATTTGTAAGTACTAAATAAATCTTGGCTATTATTGTATCTATTGGCAGTAAACAGGCCTTCAAACTACTTTGTATTCCTTAATTATTTATATTACTTGTTTTTGTCACAGTTAGCAGAAAATCTGACTCAAATGATTTTTAAAAATAGGCAAAATGTATCATTTCAACTAAAATGAATCTGGAAGTACAATAATTTCAAAACTTTTTATCACAGTCTTAACAATATCTTTAATAACCTAGATTGTCTCCTTATCTATTTTTGTTCTGTCACACTCAGTATTGATTTTTGTCCTCAGGTTTGTATCCTCATGACATAAGGTGGCTGCCACAGCTCTGCCCTCACAGTTTCACAGGACATTGCACAATGGTCAGAAATAGAGAGTGTCAAGAATTGTGCAAGGTCTGAGATCTAATACTACTTTCAAGCTAAAAATTAGTGTGCCACAGTTTCATAGACATTGACAAAAGTCATATGACCCCGAGTAAGTCAGAGATGGACAGTTTATTACTCATAACAAAAGCAATGGCCACAATGTCATAACTATTTTGAGCCATTTCCCAAAGTCACAATTCCCACAAAGGCAGTATGACAAGTGTCTGGTGATGCCTTCATATTGTGTGGATTGTTTTACACAAGAGGAACCTTGACATTAGGAAATTCTAATCTTTTGATACATGCAATAAACAAACCTTCTAGACTTTTGTGTTGGAAGAAGATACAATGTTTATTATTCTGGACAGTAAGCAAGCCTGCCCTTTTCTCCAAAACTAGTTCATCCTTGAAAACCATTCATTATACAAATTCCTTAAGAAATAGTCTGTAATAAAAGGGCAGTGAGTAGAGAAACATGAGAATTCCCACACAGAGAGCATACCCCAACCTCATGCCCCTTGTTAAAAGTAACAAAATATTTTCCAAAGTTTCCTGGAAGTCTTTGATTCATTTAATATATTTGAACCTCACTTGTGTGCTTACTTCTAACAATAGCAGGGGAAATGGGAGTGCCAAAATTGACTCTTTTATTAATCAATATTTAATTACTAGTACTAAGAAAGAGCCCATTCTCCCCTACAGCCCATGACTCTCCCAAACTCTGGGGAAAAAAAAAGAAAGAAATTGGATTTTTGTTAAAAAGCAAAAATGGAGGATTATTATCAGGTAGGTAACCAACAAATAGAGACTGCTAAACCTGGTGTGTGTGCATCCACAGCAATCAGGATAAATTGTCCTTTAAACAAAATTTAAAAACTCTTATTTATAAGTGTGGCTGCATTATGGCAATTGTAATAGGCAGACAAATGGTCTTCTTTTACTTTGGGTTATTGAAAAGAGTGTGTGTGTGTGTGTGTGTGTGTGTGTGTGTGTGTGTATGCACATGCCTGAGTGAGCACATGAAAGAGAGAGAGAGAGAGAAAGGGAGAGAGAAAGATCATATTTTTAACAATGGCTATCTATGAGTAATGATACTATTTTGCTGTTATTTTATCTGCATTCTCTAATTTTCCCACATTGAATACACATCATAGTAACTGATTCACAGGAGGTGTTTATTAAAAAGTTATTAAATTAATTAATATGTAATTTTTTAGCTTTATAATAAAGGAAATCTATGTTGGGATACTCTTCTAAAAAATCTTTGAGTATTAAATTATGTTGACATTTTATTTTGTTTTTTTTGTTGTTGTTCACTATTAATCACTTTCTTTTTTTTAAATTTTTTTTTCAACGTTTTTTATTTATTTTTGGGACAGAGAGAGACAGAGCATGAACGGGGGAGGGGCAGAGAGAGAGGGAGACACAGAATCGGAAACAGGCTCCAGGCTCCGAGCCATCAGCCCAGAGCCCGACGCGGGGCTCGAACTCACGGACCGCGAGATCGTGACCTGGCTGAAGTTGGACGCTTAACCGACTGCGCCACCCAGGCGCCCCTATTAATCACTTTCTTAAAGCATATATCATTAAAAGAAAACAGTATCTAATATAGCTACCGTATGCCAGATGATACTTTCTATCATATACTTCAGTATTTTATTCATCTTCTCAAGTGTTTTTTGGCCAGATCAAATGGACAGTACCTTATATAACCCTGAATATCAGTATGGGTGCCAGTAGGGAAACTATCTAAGGAGCTCTAATATTCCATTTATAAACTATAAAACTGTATTATCTGTGCATCTTTTAGATTTTTTTTTCAAGCGAAATATTTCTCTCATTACAGAAGGTGTTGGATCATAGCTATTTCATATGAAGAAAGAAAGAAAGAAAGAAAGAAAGAAAGAAAGAAAGAAAGAAAGAAAGAAAGAAAGAAAGAAAGAAAGAAGCATTCACATGAAAGAATCAGCTGGATGCTATGTTTATGGCCTGGACAATTATACTGTTGAAAAGCTGAGCAGGTTTCTGGAATCATATAGTATATTCCAAGTTAATAGACTTTTGTTTTGTTTTGTTATGTTTTGTTTTCTCTCTGTGAACTCACCAAGAAATCATGATCAAGAAGTCATTTTGATTGGGGGAACATTACTTGTGAAATGTGGGGAGGCCCCAAAATGGTTTAAACCAGTTCAGCACCAAAGTCCTGCTAGGGTATCATAGGCCTATGCAGATTCTTTACTACTGTTTCTTCTTACAATGCACTTGATTATTCATTCCACAAATATACAATGAGTGCTTATTATGCCTTGTGGATATGAAGATGAATAAGACATAGTTTGTGACCTCAAGGGCATTCAGAAAACTCCATTAATACAGAAAACTCCAATTAAATGGTATTCTTCCTATAATAAGAATGCAAAAAGGAGATTTAATTACCTAATGATCAAAGCAAGTTCCCAAAATGTGTCTCCAGTCTATGAGTCTAAGTTAGTGAGGTGGAAGGTAAGGCAAGAAGCTTCTAGTATGGAATATCATGAGGAAAAGAATGGAACCTTGAAAAAAATATGATGGAGGATTAACTACCTAGAGACGGCTATGCTAGTATCCTGTAGGAATTTAGAAGGAGAGGAAATATTTTTTTTCCTTCAATAGTCAAACTATAAAATTAAAACTCAAAGGGATCTATAAGGGCAAAGTATTCAAGAAAAACTGAATGATTCTCAAGAAAAACTACTTGCATTTTCCTTGAAATTGTTAGTACCCATAAAGAAAAATGGTTTGGGTCTTCCCTGGAAATGCAGGCCGAAGATGCAAAGAAGACAAATTCTATTTGACAGATAGAATGCTTCTTCATATATAAACTCTGGATTCTATGCTTAAAAGTTAAGGGACAGGGGCGTCTGGGTTACCCAGGTTAAGTGTCCAATTCTTGGTTTTGTCTCAGGTCATGATCTCACGGTTTTGTGAGTTCTAGCCATGCATTGAGCTCTGCGCTGTCAGCATGGAGCTTGCTTGGGAGTCTATCTCTCTCCTGCTGGCTCTGCCCCTCCCCCCCTCACTCTGTCTCTCTCTCTCAATAAATGAATTAATTTAACAAAAAGTTAAGGGACAGAATTTTTACCATAGTAAATTCATCAGAGTAATAACTGTCTCCTTGTGAGGCCCCTTAAGAGAAAACCCAAAACTTTTATCTTGGGAGTCACCCTCAGCAAGTTCCCAACAAGCAGGTGGGCATTTTGAATAGGAAGCTGAGGGGTTTAAGGAATAGTGGGAACTTTACTGCCTTAGTTTGGATCCTCCCAAAATCAGACCCTGAGGCAAGCATTTGGGAGGCACAAATGATCAACAAAGAAAATGTGATGGGGAAAGGGAGAACAACAACGGCAACAAAGATGTGTTAGTGAACAATTTGCTATTTTAGTTCACCAGTGTTTTTTTTTATTTATTTTTTTTTAATTTTTTTTTAACGTTTATTTATTTTTGATACAGAGAGAGAGAAACAGAGCATGAATGGGGGAGGGGCAGAGAGAGAGAGGGAGACACAGAATCGGAAGCAGGCTCCAGGCTCTGAGCCATCAGCCCAGAGCCCGACGCGGGGCTCGAACTCACGGACCGCGAGATCGTGACCTGAGCTGAAGTCGGACGCTTAACCGATTGAGCCACCGAGGCGCCCCAGTTCACCAGTGTTAAATCCAATAGGCTCCATCTAAGAAACCAGGTATAATAGGTATCAGGATTCTCACTGAATGATGGGACTCTCATCTCCCATTATTGAGAGTTGCTCTAGGGCCATTATTTCTTCCTACCCCACACATCCACATATGTCTGGGTTGCCTAAGTACAGAGAAGCCAGTTTGGGGGTTCCCAAAACTTCCCACTCCCCTTGAGTAGAGAAGTGAGAATCAAGTACTTGAAATAGGAAGCTGTAGGGGCGCCTGGGTGGCTCAGTTGGTTAAGCATCCAACTTCAGCTCAGGTCATGATGTCAAGGTTCAGGGGATCATGTCCCACATGGGGCTCAGTGCTGACAGCTCAGAGCCTGGAGCCTGCTTCCAATTCTGTGTCTCCCTCTTTCTCTGCACCGCACACCCACCACTTGTGCTCTGACTCTTCGTCTCTCAAAAATAAAATAAACATCAAAACATTTTTAAAAAGAAAAAGAAATAGGAAGCTGTCAGCTTGCTGGTACCAGAGCTTCAAGGAACTTGGGTGAAGTAAGGGAATATGGGAATAGCATTTGCTTCAAAATACCCCGTTATATTTCTGTTTTCTCATGCCTCACATGGAGTCCTCACTGTTACATCTTCTCAGCACTGTGGCCAGTCAAAATCTCTTGGAAAAAAAAAAAAAAACTTAAAGCAAAAGATTAATGAAACTACTTCCATCTCCTACTGCTGCAGCTCCTATCATGAGTGTAACTGGACCTAAATTGGTGTTGGTCTGTTTCTGACAGGTTGAACATTCGGCAACAAGGGTAACTGGATCAATGTTCATAAGAGGGACTCCATGTTACTGGGTTGCTTACAGAGTAATAATGCAGCTGTGATGGAACTGGGTTTTTATTGTAGGTAAATCTATCTAGTGGCTGTGTGAAGTTAATTTGAAAAGGCTAATCCTGAAAGCAATGATCCTAGATAGGACACTTCTATTATTAGCATGTGTTAGAGGTAACAAAGACCTAATCTAGAGAATGAACGAGTCGGTCTGTCTTTACCTCAAATAAACATAAAGAATCCAGGAGCAAGATCGTCATCTTTATAGTTACTGGTCAAGTTGGAAGGATAGTTCATATTTTCATAAGTACTGGAAGTGTGTAGTTGGAAGATATTTAGAAAGAAAACATGCCAGTTCTCTTATTAGTTACTGTACCCTTTCATTTTTGACAGTAAGAGTCTGACAAATTACCCCAACAGTGTTTTTTTAAACTGTGATATGCATACACATCATCTGGGGATCATATTCATATGCCAATTTTTATTCAGTAAATATGGGGAGAGGTTTGAGGGTTCACATTTCTAAGATTCCAGGAGATGCCTATTTTTTTGTTCTGAGATCACATTTTAAGTACCAAGAGCACAGGTTGTTTTAGGATGCCTTATCTGCTCTTATTCAGACTTAGGTAAGAAATTAAAAACAAGAACATATTTTGAAGCTTGCTCTATCCCTATCCATATTTTATGTACTTATGTCACAAAATCATCTATTAGTTAGGCTACACACAGCTGAAGCAAGGTGATTTCCTACCATTCTAATTGAAATCAAGGGCCTGTATTAATCAAAATATCCAAGACTCATTCACAAAATGAGATATCACTGGTTGATTATAGAATAAAGTCTTTCTCTGGCCATCTCATTGCTTAAATGAATTTATTGAATATTTTTATGCCAAAACACTTACACACATCCCACCTACAAACTCACTGAATGTTAGATCTAAAACTTGAGAGATCATAACATCTAATCTCATCAATGTGGCATGAAGAACATAGATTGCTAAGAAAATAACAATAGTAAAAACACCCTCATCGTTCAGGTTAAAACTTTTTAACAAGGAAATTATGTTAGCTTGGCTAAGTAGTTGCTTTTCAATAGTATACTCCTTGCTCTTTTGCTTAAATGCCTGTTGGTTTCACTAATGACTTTAGGAGTCAGAAAGATTAATCAGGCTGAATTTGCTTTACAAAACACTGTTGGGATTCCCCGTTTTAGATTTGTATCACATTTAATATATTTAAATCCTTTCCATCATTACATTCCCAAAGACGTATTTAAATAAGGACACATATATCAACTCTGGAAACCAGGATTCAAGGAATTACAGCAAGATACAATTCAAGTGAGACAGATTTGGGAAATGGCTGAATGATTCAGCACCGCTAAAAAACAAAAACCAGATGGGAGAATTAATATAGATGACCTCAGAGGAACTAACTAGTTCCTTGGTTTGGAGTAGCTGTGTAGAATGTACCCAAATTTATTCAGAGGGTCAGCTGATGAAAAGGCAAACCTTCACCCAAAAGGGTTTTCCTTTAGGAAGCATGCAAAAAGTAGTCCATTCACAATGAATAAGGGAACTTAGGGGAGCTTATTCCTAGCTCATATTGGATGTCCACAGACTCCTATGTCTACCTTCTTTCTGACATTTAGGAAATAAGGACTCTGGTTTCAAGATGAGAGATGGAGCACTTGCCCCAAATGTTCCCACCTCCAAACACACACACCCGCACTCACATGCACAGACATGCAACACACGCACGCACACACGCAACACACGCATGCAACACACGCACGTGCACACACAACACACACACATAACACATACACAAACACACACAGCTTAAGAAACAACCAACCGGGGCGCCTGGGTGGCTCAGTTGGTTGAGCGGCCGGCTTCGGCTCAGGTCAGGATCTCACAGTCTGTGAGTTCAAGCCCCACGTCGGGCTCTGGGCTGAAGGCTCAGAGCCTGGAGACTGCTTCCGAGTCTTCGTCTCCCTCTCTCTGACCCTCCCTCGTTCATGCTCTGTCTCTCTCTGTCTCAAAAATAAATAAACGTTAAAAAAAAAATTAAAAAAAAAAAAAGAAACAACCAATCAACCAAACAAAATGTGTCATAAATTGTGAGGCAATCCTCCCCAAAGGATATAAACAAAAGGAAAATAGCAGAAGAAAGGAGCACCTAAGAAGCTCACGGGAAAATTCTGTGCCACAGAAGGGAGGAGCAGGAGCCTCGGTGCCACTCATGTAGAGAGAGGCAGAAGCTAAGAGAAGAAGGAGCTTCAGAATCAACCAACAGAGCAGTTAGTTACTATATTTGGAATCATTTTGCAGTTCTTGCCATTTCCAGATAATAATCAGTGGGAACTCTATATATCAAAATCTATAAGATGTAGTCAAAGCAAAGGAAATGTACTATCTTAAATACACTCACAAAAAAAAAAAAAGGAAAGTTGTAAATAAATGAAATGTGGGTTTTTAAAAATATTTATTTAATTTGGGGACAGGGTAAGCAGGGAGTGGGGGCACAGGGTGGGGAACAGAGGATCTGAAGCTGGCCTTGCTCTGTCAGGGTGACAGCAGTGAGCCCAATGTGAGGTTCGAACTCATGAACCACAAGATCATGACCTGAAGTCAGCTGCTCAACCGACTGAGCCACCCATGTGCCGGTGAAATGTATTTTAAACTGAAAGGCCTTGGAAAATAATCGCCAAGAGAGAAATTGGTATTCATGATTAAAATAGAAATAGATTTTTAGCCAAGAATATTTTTGGAAAAGAAACAAAAAGAATGCAATTACCCAGCCATATGTTAAAATATACTATAAGCCTTAAGCATTTAAAACATTATGGTATTGACATGATGAAAGACAAATAGATTTTGAAAACAGAATAGCCATAAAACACCAAGGTATAAATGAAAAGATTAACACATCGGACTATACAAGTAAAGCTCCAACATGTCTAAAAGCACCATAAAGATGAGTAATAAGTGCCTAAGAGAAGAGATTGCAATATATACAACAAAAGGATAATATTCTTCACTTATCAGAAATGTTTACAAATAAAAGCAACACAATAGAAAGAAATAGAAAAAGGCTATAGACAGACAATTCCAATAGAAAAAAGAGAAGAAAAATACAAATGATTATATTCCCATTAAAAAAGAAAAAAAAACCCAGTTCATTAAAAATTACAAAATATACCCAAAGCTTAATTTCTGAATACCATTCTTCAATAAAATGAACCAGGCCTTCTTGAAAAAGTAGCTGATTCTAGTGCTATAGCCTGGAGCATCTAGTTGTACCAGAAAGCAAAAAAAGTGATCAAATAGTCAAAAGAGTCAGGGTGCCTGGATTTCTCAGTTGGTTAAGCACCGACTTCTGCTCAAGTCATGATCTCACAGTTCGTGGGTTTGAGCCCCACGTCAGCCTGTGCTGACAGCTCAGAGCCTGGAGCCTGCTTGGATTCTATGTCTCCCTTTCTCCCTGTCCCTCCCTTGCTTGTGCTCTCTCTCTCTCTCTCTCAAAAATAAAATAAAATAAACATTAAAAAAAAAACCACACACACAAATAGTCAAAAGAGTCGACTTCAGTAGTTCCCAATGACTAACGCTGGAATAACTTGAACACTTTAATAAATAACCATATCATTGTATTATAATTGAAAGAATACAGTACATACCCATGAGTCCCTATTGGCATAAATAAATGATTGAATAAATAAGAGAGGGAAAATAAAATTTTTCATTTAATTTAATTTAAAAAATGGAAGGAAAAGGGATAAGTCCTCCTTACAGAATAACTACAACTAGTAACTGTGTGAGGAATGAAGGAAGTAGAAAGTCGCCATTAGGATACCACAGTAGTAATTTCCTCAGACAAGATCCACCAATGAATGCAAAAATCAGTGGGCAAAACTAACATAATTTATGTAGCTTCAAAGTATCTTCCCCCAAATGCATTAATTACTGTGGTGATTTTAACATTTGACCACAAATTCTTTGATGTTCTTCCCTGCAGATGGTGATGTTTAATTCCCTTCCCCTTGAGTGTGAGCTAGAATTAGTGATTCCCTTCTAACATATAAACCATTGAAAAGGAAGAGCTATAATTCAGCAATGGAGAATCCTATCAAACATGACCTTTATCAAGGTCAACATCACCAGTAATAAATTGTGCTGAGAATGGATCTTGAAAATTAAGAAGTTGGATCTCAATCTACTTCTAACATGAAGAAGAGATAAGAAATTACTGCAGTAGTCTGTATGAGAAATTACTGACCCTGAGCAAGAGACTTAGTCTCTCTACATGAACCCATAAAATGGAAATTATACTATTTTACTCTTACTAGAACTTTATATGAATAAAGCATCACATTAGGTATTAGAGTGGTTTAATATTTAAATAAGAATTTAGTATGCACTTTCTGTTTGCAAACACAAAACAAAACAAAAAAAATTTGAGATAACCTATCTGAAGGGTGTGTGTGTGTGTGTGTGTGTGTGTGTGTTGAGGTTGGTAGAATAGGAGGTAGGAGGAGAAAAGAAATTAAATAAGACTAATAATCCAGCACATCCCAAATTCCGATATACAAATGTGAAACATACGCAAGGGTTAAATAAAATACTAGACTATAACAAGCCCCCCCTAGTTATACAGCTTCATAATCCTATATATTGTAGTTAGAATTCCCTCATTTGTTGCATTGAGGAGGATATATAACAATATACCTATAGGTTAAAAAGTAGATGTAATTATTATTTATCCATTTAAACACTGACCTTCATTCTGTGTGGACAGCCATTGCCTTATGGAATCCTAGATCTGATCATTTTCTAATAAACTACCTCAAGCAGATCAAAGCCTTCCTGAAGAAAAATGCATTTCTATTGCCATAAACTATCCTGTTTGGAATGCCACTTAGCTAATATTACTCCCTTTCCTTTATCTAAACTTATCCTCCCTCTTTCTAGAAATACATCCTTATGATTTTATCTATATATTTTATTATTACTCTAATTGGTTTTTTCAACTTGGCAAAATCCCCCACATTGTATTATAAAGAAGTTTTTCCTTGAGGCTCAGTTTTAATATATGAGCCACAGAGCAACTATGTACTATTAGCCACATGCCAAATGGAAGAATGCTAAAATATACCATAATGTGAAGCTAGGAAAATATGCTGAACTTCAGACAAAGAAAGTTGAAGTATAAGGGAAAGCACATACTGCAAAATAATAATAATAATTAATAATAATCATTAATCATCCCATCCAAGAAAGCTTTTGAAGTCTTTTGTTGCTAATTTTCTAGTGAAGTGTCTTTGGTATCTTCTTGCATTAAAGGTTCATTTGTAACAAAATAACATGAAAAAATTTATATGGAGATCATTTCAGGTAGATAATTTACCTGGGTGCTTGTAATGTAGTCAGTAATATTTCAGTCAGGAAAGAAAATGTTAATGGAAAGAGCCATTTTATTCTACCTAAAGGATATTTCTAGCCTCAAAATATGTTTCAGAAAAGCACTAGAAATAAATTATCACAATGCTACATACCGAGATTCAGTGAACAGGTGTGTATGAGCTTCATCCTGGATGAAAATAACGAAAATAACTTCCTTATTTAATTGATAACTTACCAGTAAAGTTTTAAAATTTCAGCAATTTTGTCTCAGAGGAAATGAAGAAGAATTTCAGGGAATGATTTAGAAAAACACAGACAATAAACTTCCCCCTATTGTATTTTTTTCCTCTATTGTTTTGATTACACAGTCATAGAAGAGTAATTTAATGAGATATTGATTTTTCTTACATTTCTGATGTAGTCCCTTTTCATTTCTTTCTGCAATGAGACAGTCAGTCCCTTCTTGGAGAAGTTTGTGTGCAGTAGCTCATTGAAGAGATTACACTTGGTTGATGTGTCAGGGTTAAGAGAAGAGACCAGAAAGAGGAAGGGAAGAAAAAAAATAGTGTCAGAGAAATGAGAAAGATTTTCAAGTCTGAGAGAAGAACAGAATTAACTGGAGTAAATAGGTATCTTCTAGCCCATCAGAGATAGCCCTGAGGAAGTCTCAGGACCAAAGGAGATGGCTACATGCAGAATCCAGGTAAGCTAGACTCTGTTGCGAGGGCTCAAAATGGCTGCAAAGTTGCCTATGCCAGAGTGTGGAATCATGGAAATGGAGTTGCTGAATTGTGTGAGACCACAAGGGTTTAGAGAATAAAGATGTTATCAGTGGGATGCACTAAATATGAAAGAGTCCTTGTCTTGCTTATTAGTAATCATACTATCCTCATGAACTCTGTGCAATCCAAAGTATGAGAGTGCTTCAGCTTCCACCTAATAAAGGACTGCAGGATTACCTAAGCACTTGAGTTTGGCAAGTTAAGACTCATGATGTCTTCACATGTTTATATAATCACACATTAACTTTTCAAATTTTTCTTACTATTTCTTATTCTTCATTGATTGATATATAAACACCTCAGATAATCATCATGGTTCTGTCGAACTCCAGATTTCTTCTTATTGACCGCATTTTTTCAACCTGTTTTCTCAAATTTTAAGAGTTTCAACTCCAACACACATGCACACACACACACACACACACACACATAACCTCTATAGTTTTTTTCCAGTGCTCCTGTATATGGACTATGTGGATTCATTTCCCTTCAAATTAATGGAAGCTGACAATTATAGGCCAGTTTATGTCTTTGTAATGGAGCATTCCCATCCACGTTAAAGTTAGTGCAGTGTCTACAAAGGATTTCTTCCTTGTACTAGCACTTCCTGGTTTAAGAAACCAAAAAAAAAAAAAAAAAAAAAGGAAAAAGAAACCAAATCATTTTTGTAACATTAATAGTGTTGCTACTTTCAAAAGAAATCTCTCAGTAGAGGATCTACAGTGAACACACAAAACACAAAGAAAAGGGAACCAATGCATATCTACAGAAAATCATCAATTTACAAAGAAAGCAAAAGAGAAAGAAAGGAATAGGGAACTACAAAACAGCCGGTAAACAATAAAATGGCATTAAGGTCTTATCAATTAATTATTACTTTAAATGCAAATGAAGGGGCGTTTGGGGGTTCAGTCATTTGAGCATCCAACCTTGATTTTGGCTCAAGTCATGATCCCAGAGTCCTGAGAATAAACACACCTGGGGTTCCACACTGAGCCTGGGGACTGCTTGAGATTCTCTCTCTCCCTCTCTCCCTCTCTCCCTCTCTCCCTCTCTCCCTCTCTCCCTCTGCCAATCGCCCGCTTACTTATGCACACACACTCTCTATATATAAACATTCTTAAAAACTTTTAAATGCAGGGGCTCAGTCAGTTGAGCAACCGACTTCGGCTCAGGTCAAGATCTCATGGTCTGTGAGTTCGAGCCCGACATGGGGCTCTGTGCTGGCGGCTCTGAGCCTGGAGTCTGCTTGGATTCTGTGTCTCCCTCTCTCTCTGACTCTCCCCCGCTCATGCTCTGTCTCTGTCTCTCTGTCAAAAATAAATAAACATTAAAAAAAAAAAACTTTTAAATGCAAATGGATTAAATTCTCCAATAAAAAGGCATAGAGCAGCTGACTGGATAAAAACAAAACAAAAAACAAAAAATAAGACTCAACTGTGTGCTGCATACCAGAGACCCACTTCAGTTTTAAGGGCACACATAGGCTCAAAGTGAAGTATGTGGGGCTGGGAGGAGATATTCCATGCAAATGGAAACCAAAAGAAAGAAGGGGCAGCTATTCTTGCATCAGACAAAATCAATTTTAAGTCAAAAACTGTAATAAGAGACAAATAATATAATTACATAATGATAAGAGGGTCAATTCATTAAGATGACATAAAAATTATAAATATATATGCACCCAACATCACAGCACCTAAACATAGTAAGCAAATACTAACAGATTTGAAGGGAGAAACAAACATTATAATAAAAATATATGTTTGATATCTCTCAAGCATTCACTAAAGAGTGACTATAAATACGCAAAGTAAGGATCTGAGGCCAGAACTCTGAAATCTCCAACATTTAGAAGTAAGAGAAATGAGGGGGAACCAGCAAATGAAACTAACAGAGTGGAAAATGAGATAGGAGAAAAATCTAGGGGAGTGTGGTGTTCGATAAGTCACATTTCAGAGGGGCTTGCAAGAAGAGAATACTCATCTATGTCAAATGCTACAGCATTGTCAAGTCAGACAAAGACTGGAAATTGACCACTGAACCAACCTGGAGGTCACAGATAACCATGGAAAGAGTAGCTTCAGTGGTGTGGTGCTGGCAGAAGCCTGATGAGAATGTATGGAAGAGAGAACAAGAGAAATTGGAGGCTTTGCCTGAAATAGAGCCCAAATTTAGGATTTTTGCCCTTTTCTAAAATATCTGTACAGAGAAAAGGTGAAGAGAACATTCACTGTTCTGAAGCCAGGTGACCATGTCACCTCAGCTCCTAATGCACTCTTTGATAAGCTTTTTTTTGTATATGTGTACAATCCAAGATTCCCCCACCTTTCCAAAACCTGTTTCAAGATTCACAGCAAAGTGCCCACTTGCATTCTTACCCAAATACATAAAACTTCTGTGAGATATATTTTTATATTATAGATGCAATAAATTTTATATTTAATATATTTTTATGCTCACATATTTTTATAGATAGTGTGTATACAAGTAAATTTGGGAAGTTTGATTTATTTACAAAGTGAAGATGTATTAAGTTGTATTGAAAGAGCAGGAAGAGAAATGAGATGGTAACTGAAAGAGGATTGAGGACGTGAGAGTTTCTTGTTACTTGGGAAGAAATTGGATCACCTTATAATAACCAAATTTCTTCTATCTTAAAAAAATATTATCAGTAGAGTGTGAAAAATAAATGCATAAAGACAGAATTGCAACTTATTTGCAAAATTCTTACTTAAAACATCCACTTTGAGTAAATGCTTAAAAAACCCTAGATAAGGACAGACATATTGTTATGTGTCCTCATGGCAACCTGCGTTTATCTTATTTTAGTGTTTATCACGCTTAGTGGTTAATGTTTGTATAATTGACCTTCACCCTAGACTTTAAGTTCTGTAACAACAGAAACAAAATCTATCCTGTCTACCAAAGTAGTCTTAGTAATGGTGAATAACAGATGCCTAGTAAATATTTTAAATGAATAAATGAATGAATATTACAATTGCAGAAATATAGTGAGTCTGTGGTATGCAAGGCTGGAAATAAATATTTTGATAGATCTCAAAGTCTCAAAATTTATATAGAATTAAAAACAATTTCACAAACTAAAAGAAAAATCATCCAATGAGTTCAGAGAGTTGGTTACCAGTACAAAGTACAAATAACAAAATTAAACTTGTATTCACCTTGGAAGAGTAAGTAAAATTCATAAATGAAAGAAGTATTGATAGATTTCTATTAAAAATATGTGTGCTTTTGTAAATTATTTCTTCATGCAATAAAAGAGGTAACTATTCATTTGCCCACTGGCTTATTTTCAGTATAGAAAATTTCCCCCTGTAATTTATCAATATATAATGAAAAATCAGCAGGGGGGAGGAGAGAGAGAGAGAGAGGATTCACATATATCAATATCTAATACATCAATATTTAATGAAAACACAACATAGAGAGAGAGTAAGGACTCAGGTTCCAGAGTCAGGGAGTCTGGGGCTGAATTCCAGAATAGCCATTTACTAGCCATATGTCATTGGACAAATTGCTTTTCTCTGTAATCCTCTTTCTTCATCTGTAAAGTAGAATCACCACAGTACCTGCCACATAATGGGAGCATTAAGTAACTTAACACATGTAATTCATGGAGAATGACTGGCACACAGGAAACCCACAATAAACATTTGTGGCTGTCATTACTTTAAATGATTGCCAGTACTGCATTTCCTTCCTACTTACATTACCTGCTTTACTTAGACTGCAAAATAAATGAAAAAAATACTAGGCACTATCATCCTCATAATGGGGCAGACTCCTAGCTCTTTCCCCAGATCTGTCCTTCCCTTCCTCTAGAGAAATAGAATTATTTGTTAATGTAGCCCCCAGATATTTTCAATTTTCAGCTTCCCAGTTGCTTCCCAGCTTTGTGTGGATCAATGACCATCAATGTAACCTAACCGAATACAGTCATTTGCAGTTCTGGGTACTGTGGTATAGGATATTTAGAATTGTTAATGTGATTAGACATAGTAATTCATGATATGTTATTTCTTTATATGTAAGCCATTATTCTATAACAGGGTAGCATTTATTCTGTGGTAAATTCTAAGTTGTTCTTACTGTTCATTTTCTTAAAAAATTGTTTATAATGAAGACTTTTTTTTTTTGAAGAAAGTAACCTTAATAAGTAAATGTAAAATGAGGCTGTGATCCTGTGGAACTGTCAGAATGGATGATCTTGACCCTTGGATTCCAGATGGATCATTAAAAAAAATCCTGCCAATTATTCCCTAATTTCACACTGTGCACTCCATCTGTTACCTCACTTGCTTTGGTTAGAGGCTGCTTGTCTGCCTTATTCTCCACCACTCCACAGAGACAAAACTCAACTGACATACACGCATATTATGTGTAAGCATATGTACTTAGAATGTCTATTAGAAGAATTCAAGGACAGAATATAAGCAAGGAAAATAAGACATTTCACAATAAAACGTTAAAATCTATCTCACCAAGTTTAGGAAACATAAAACAAAGCCAAAAGCAAACAACTAGACTAACCAACCAGAACTAAATTGTTAGAGGAAACGTTGAACACTTATTTATTCATTTAATATTTAGGTTAGAATTCAGATCCAGAGCATTAATGCATTTTAGCTTAAAAGGTACTGAATTTGTAATAAAAGCTCTTAATGAGCATATAGTCTAAAGATATCATAAATGGCATCTGGAGTTACTAACCTGGTCCCTAAATGGCAATCAGACTTGGGATTAAAACTATCTAATTTGGTGAGTCAGCTCTGTTTCATTCAAAATTATGTTATGTGACTAAATCCATTGTTTCAAGAGCTTAAAGGAAATTTCCAACAATATGTATGCTTTCTTTAATATTATAAATATTAAAATACTAAAGCAAAAGAAATATGCATCCATGCTAGACAGTGACATCCTCACAATACCTGACACATAAGAACGTCTCCATCAATATGTACCAGACTAGTGATCTTAAGTAAAACTATATAGTTAAATCCATTATGTTCACTATGAATATGAATAAAACATAGGGTAGCAGATTAAAGGGTGACATTTATTTATGCTCTTTACTATTTATTTTAGCAATGTCTACAAGGTTCTGGACCCACTTTACACTCTGCCATTTCATCAGATATGCAGTTGCAATACATATGGTAATAATTAGAGCAGTTAGAATATGAAAATAGTTTAAAAGCATAAGTTGCATATTCTTATGACACTGTTCTTGAATGTTTTTAAAGGACTACTGGAAACAGCATCCTTAAGACTGCTGCCACTTTAGTCTCTTTTCCTCAAGTATTCCTCTTCCAGTGTATCTTCAGCTTGCACATGGTTACTGAGTCATTCAAAGTGCAAACTTGATTTTATTGAAAAAGGGAAATCTTTAGGCATAAAATATGTCCAGAAGGCAAATCTTTTCATACAAAATAGAACCAAACCAAGAGAGTGACAGGTATAGTGGGGTTACAGGCACTAGCCAGGCTTTGTCCACTATGGAATCAAGCAGTGACATTTACAACAGACAGAGGTTCATGATGAGAGGAGAAGAGAGTAAAGAAGATAAAATGTTTGACCAGGAGCTGGTAAATTGGCTCAGGTCCAAGGATTTCTATCTGAACTCCTCAGGGCTGCAGGCAGAGGTCTTTCTTTACCCTGGAATAAATTGCTTTGCTGCCCAAGTAAAAATGTGGCCCAACTGTTGATGAACTACAAAGCTTTGGGGCCTAGAGAATGTGTCAGGAGGTGACCCCCTTGCCAACAATTTCAGTGATTTCCTAAATACCAACCGCAGTGGTAGTAATCAGTCAGCCACAAGTGATTTTGTTAGCTGTGGTCAGGAATTGGAACTAGCATGGAGGGACACAATGGATGCTGTGGTAACAGAAATACTCTTCATGAACCCAAAAGCAATGTGCCCAAGAACTCCCAGAAATAACACAGTAAGAATTCAAGAATTTTTCAACAACGATAGGCCAAATTGAGGTAAAAATTGGTGCCACATTGGTTACTACAAAATGAATGGACGTTTAGGGATTGAGGATTCAGCCAGAAGACAAGCTAGAATATCTAAGGACAAATAATATTTGCTAAAGAGGTTTCAAATGATGGCTTAAGAGAGAAAATAAGTAAAGGACAATCATCGGACATTAACTTATGGTCATACTCCATTAAGAAAAGACCAGAGAACTTAAACACTAAAATACTCAGAACTCAACCGCATATCTGACCTAAATATTATCAGGAAACTTCAAATTTAAAAATGTATACAAAACAAGAAGAAAGCAATTAAAATTGTATTAATCCACAGATAAGTTTCAATCAAGGTAATGGGATTTTAACTGAGAAACCCCATAAGTGATTGCAGCATGTAATGCATCAAATAAAGGATTTGAGCACACAAAATATTTCATGTTTTTTGAAATATAACAGAGACTGTCTTCTCTGTATTTTGAGCACATTCTTCATGACATCCCGTTGGACTAACTGGACCTTTATGGATCATTCCTCTCCAGATAGTCTAGGACTGAGGTATACCAGTCAGCAATGGTTTGTATGGTAATAAATGGAATGAATCTCCATGTACTGGTACGATGTACAGTCAGAACTTCCAATATTCATTTAGTTTAGTAAAATATGGGGTCTAGGAGTATTGACTTAAAATTCTCCCTATTTTCTTCAGACCTCAAATGGATTTTAAAACATGTTATCACTGACTTCACTTCCTGCTGGCCACACATTGTGCTGTTGAGTGTGACAGCACTCATTTCCCCATATAGATGTGATATTCCCCATACTACATTTTTTAATTTAAAAAGGTTATTAAAATAAGACAGCTTATTTTTAGAGCAGTTTTAGGCTTACAGCAAAATGACGAGAAATGTACAGAGAGTTCCCATATAGTCCATGTGTCCATACATGTACAGCCTCTCCCAGTATCAAAATCTCACTCCAGAGAGATACGTTGGTTATAATCAGTGAACTTATATTGGCTTATCATTATCACCCAAAGTCCACAGTTTGTATTAGGATTCATTCTTGATGAATGATATCATCATTCTGTATGATACTACAATGGTGGATAAATCTCTTTATACATTTGTCAAAACTAATATAGTGTACAACACTTCATTGTAGTATCATGCAGAATAGTTTCACTGTTCTAAAAATCCTTTTTATTTCCCATTAATCCCTCCTCCCTCCCATCCCTGGCAAGCACCCTCTTTTGCTATTTTCATATCTTTGCCTATTCCAGAATGTCCTATAGTTGGAGTCATACAATATATAGACTTTTCAGATGAATCTCTTTCACTTAATCCTATGCATTTAAGTTTCCTTCATGTCTTTTCATGGTCTGATAGCTTAAGTATTTCCAGCACGAAATAATATTCCATTGTCTGGTATTTTATTTTCCACTCACCAAATGAAGGACATCTTGGTTACTTCCAAGTTTTGGCAATTATTAAAAAGCTGCTATATACATCCATGTGCAGGTTTTCGTGTGAACATAAGTTTTTTAATTTTGGTGGGTAAATACCAAGAACCACAATTGCTAGGTCATATGGTAAGGGGATGTTTAGTTTTGTAAGAAACTTCCAAACTGTCCTCCAAAGTGGCCATTTTGCATTTCTACCAGCAATGAATGAGAGTTCTTATCTGTCTACATCTGCATCAGTATTTGCCATTGTCTGTATTTTGGATTTTAGTGATGTGATTCTAATAGGTGAGTAGTGGTATCTCATTGTTGTTTAAGTTTTTGCAATTTCCTAATGACATGTGATGTGGAGCAGCTTTCCATTGGCTTCTTTGCCATCTGTATTCTTCCTTGTTGAAGCATCTGTTTAAATCTCCTGCCCGTTTTTAATTGGGATGTTGATCTCCTTATTGTTGAGTTTTAAGAGTTCTTTGTATATTTTGGATAACAGTTTTTTATCCAATAATATCTTACACAAGTATCATCTCCCAGTCTGTACTTCTCTGTGTATTAGTCCCATTCCATCTTTAGACTCAGCCCACCATTTCATAATCAAGCTTATTTTGGAAATAAAGTCAACAAAAGCAAAAATAATAACAACATATAAAGTGTCTCCTAATGTATCTCTTTTTTCGTCTTACTCATAGAGATGGTGACTTCCTGTATACTATCAAATAGCCCATGCCTAACAACAAATCTCTAAACTTCTGTACGGCCACGTATGACATTGTAATTTCTTTGCATTTTAGTTATCCTCCATTATTCTTCTGGGGAATTCTAGTTTCTTGAAAACCAACTCTTCTCCAAGAAGGGTGTGGTTCACAAAGGAACTGCAAATATGTGTTTGCTACTGAATTAAGTGAGGCCATGCAGAATGGCAGAAAGAACAGACAATGAAGTTGGGAGATTGGGCTCATTCTCAACTTTGCAATTACTGGCAGCAGGATTCTTAGGCAAATCACTCAACATCTTTACACCCCTATTTCCTTATCCGAATTGGAATTCAAATAACTACTAAGCCCACTTCAAATTGCAAGGCATAAATATATGCCTATCCTAGAAGCTGTAAAGTGCTATAAAATTTTAATTATGATTATTATAAATATGTAATAATGTGTCCCTAAAAACATTTTCTAGGCCAGCTGCTTTTGCATTATATCCCTGCTCTCCAATATGTAGGATTTCTTCTGTCATGTTTGTTGGCCTGTGACGGGCAAGCAATTACAGTGAGTAATTCCATTTTAGGAGAAGATAATAAAACGTGATATCGTAACTACCCACAGAGCTTCAAAAGTATTTATGTTTCCTCTAATAACCTGGTGTGATGCTGTTAATCTTGAGAAAGGCTGCCTGGCAGGTGCTAGGGAGCTGAATCTTCATATTCTCTCACTGTTTGCTGACTCTTCCACAGGGAAGAATCCAAGCTATTAAAATGCAATGGCCTTGCTCTATTTTTAATTACATTTAGTTTATTAGAGAACAATCAGATGCATAGTACTGGGAACAGACTTTCCCCATTACCTGACTGAAGGCCTAGAACATTTTATCATTTACAAAATGGGTCATGGGGAGCCATTCCTTCACCTCTCTTCACTGAGAGAAGCTAAAACACAATTTAAAGGAGTAAGAGAAATGTATCACTTCCAGAGGGACGTAATTCTTCATGGATGATTTTCCCTTCGATTCAGTTAACCTTTTTGTTCTAAAGCTCATCATCATAACCTTTATGTAAATAAGTAGGTACTGGCCAGGTAAACATAAGGATGGAAACTCCAAAATTATCTCTTCTGTATCAAGTACAGAGTCTCCATAAAATAAACCATAAATCTATAATATGTAATATTTCCTTTAGAAGAACTCTGCAGGTTATAAGGTATTAATAAACGTAATTCTCACAGGCTGCATTCCTTGGCTGACCAAATCAATCCAACTCCTCTCAATACATGGCATTATAAAAGCTGTAATTTCAGGCATTATTATGTGCAAATAGAATTTAAGAATGCTTTCCATTTTATGTACAAAGAAAGGTATATAGCATAGAAAAAGAATAATATATTTCCTACATTTATCATAAAGTTGTTTTCCAATCCCATTTGTTAACTCAGTCTATATTTTGGGCAAATGGCCATTATCATTAATCACTTAGTGCAGCCAGAACATGGCAGGTTGTGAAATGTAGGTTGTCTTTTTTTTCTCCCTTTCCATTTTGAGAGTGGAATTGTGTTATAGTCTCTAAACATTGTGTAGGACTGTTGCAACTTTGAAAACACAGATGCAAGCAGAGGAAATGATTAAAGAAAGTATTAAAGAATGGGCCAAGTAGGAGTGTTGACTTGAAAGTGCCGAACATTGAAGTTATGTGTTTATTTTGTTGTTGTTAATGTTAAATGCTTTCTAGTAAAGATTCTGGTCCCTCCTTAATCCCCAGGAATTCCTATTTAAAAAATAGTCAGTGACCACCCTAATAAGCTGAGTTGCACTTGAATAAGGGAGAAAAATCATTACTTATGAAGTATTTACTTCTATTTTCTAACTTTGGAAAAAATGAAAAATAAAAGTTATTGAACATACTCAGATTTTTGGCTTAACTCTGATCTCCTCTAGATTTTATAGAAATGGTTTTGTTTATCTTCTTCAGTCTCTGAAAATAGAATGACAACAAGTGAGCGGAAATTGAGGTAAGTAGAGAAAACTATGTAAAAAAATACATTTACCATCTATTTTAAACAGTCAAAAGCAATTAATAAATATTCCTGTGGAGTCCATTTACACATTCAATGAATATGTATATACATCTACTGTATCCAAGGAAATGTCATCTATTGGAGATAAAATAGGGAGAAAATAGAATCTCATTCTCTGTGGTGCTTATGGACTCAGGGGAAAAAATTAATTATATTTTGCTAAGTGCTGTAAGAAATAAATAAAAGGAGCTTTGATATTATAACAGTTTGAGTGGAATGAGTAGGGGCAAGAGTTAAGGAAAGATTCATTAAGAAAATTATAATTAAGACTTGAAGAACAAAAGTTTCTAGAAATGGGTTCTAGAAAGACAGATTAACCTGTATAAAATCCCTGAGGGGATAAAGCAAATGGCATCTGGAGAAATTGAAAGAAGGGAATGTGTCTACAGCTTAGAGGTGAGTGGCATTAGATAAGGCTGCAGAAGCAGGTGGTGGGAGATGACACCAGGCTCTATGGGTCATGTGAAGTATCTGGGACTTCATAAGGACAATGGAAAGCCATTAAAAATCTTTAAGCAAAAGAATGACCAAATTATATTTCATAAATATAAATCTGACTTCATTATGGGATATAGAGGGATACCAGAGTTGTTACATAGATTGTTATTAGTGTAGAACAGCAAAATTCCCCAACTGTGCAAGTATCAGGTGATAATTTCATGAAGATGTATCATCTTAGATATTATAATTTTCCAAGTCTTCTGCTACTTATATAAAGTAACACTGGCTTTAAAAAGGCTGTTCAGTAAAAACAGAGATAAGCACACAGAATAGAAATATATTAACAAAACTAAAAAATAAGACTTAGCAGCTATTTGAAGAGGGGTGAAAGAGTAGGAAAAGTCAAGAATAGTCCAGCTTTCTCAGCGAGGGCCTAAGAGCCGTTAAATCATCCTGGAACAAAAAGTAGTTGAGGGAATTTGTGTGTTTAGCCCTGTGGTTAACATAAAAGAATGTAAGACCTGTCCTGGTCCTCACAAAATTAGCTAAATGTCCAAATCCAAATTCTAAAATCAGAATAGACTATTTAAGAGGTGAATGCTACAATACTGAATTTACAGATGATGCAAACCTTAAATGAGCTGAAGTAGTTAGGAAAAGAACATTATGGAAGTTATGTCAGTTGCACTGTGACTTGATGAAATGGCTTTGGAGTTGAGTAAAGGGACAGTGCATAGTTACATTTAATTGCAGTACAGGGTTCCTGTGGAAGAGAAAGTGTTGTAAGAATGAACAGTCTTGGCAGATTCTGGATGGCCTTGAAAGAAGGCCTGATATAATAGATATTATGAAATGATAGTAACAGGAAATTTGATGTTCCTGCTGATGGTAGTAAGGGATAAGCTGGAATTGACTGGCAGAAGATCAGGTTGAAGGCAAAGTATGAGGAAGTAAGGCCGTGTGAGAGTTCCAGGCATAAATCAACACATTTCTGGACCACAGAAATGTTAGTGAAAATGGACAGGGAAGGTGATTACTTTAAAAAAATATATTGTTAATTATTTCAAATGAACAGATAAAAATACAAAAGATGAGCTCCTATGCACCCACTATCCCAGCTTTATCAAATCTTACTAGTATTTTTTATATGCTTCTGATCTTTTTTCAAAGAATTTTCAAAAAAAACCATATATAACTGATATTCCATTTGCCTTTCTTAGATTACTATAGTAAATTGAGTTTTATCAATTCCATGAATGTATCTATATTTATACTGCATATTTACATAAAGTGCTACAATTTAGCATTTTATTTGTTTTTGTACTTTATACGAGTGGCAGAAAACAGTATATATTATTCTGCAACTTATTCTTTTCACCCAAAACTATATATTTGACATTTAGCCATGTCAATAGATGATGTTTGTTCTTTTTAAACATTGTATAGTTTTGTGCTACAACTATAATGATTTAGATTTACATTCTTGATTGATAGACATTTGGGATATTTTTAGTTTGGGCTATTAAAAGCAATGCCCCAAAATTCCTGCATTTCATTTTGCACAAGTGTTTACACATCTTATCTATGGATGTACCAAGAAGTAGAATTTGTTCACTGTATGGTAAGAGCATCCATCTTCACATTTATCAGCTATTGTTGACTTGATCTCCAAAATGGTAGTTTCTATTTTCACCAACTGTGAAAATAGAATGTGTATTAGAAAATACACGTGTATTGGGGCGCCTGGGTGGCTCAGTTGGTTAAGCATCTGACTTTGTCTCAGGTCATGATCTCGCGGTCCATGGGTTTGAGCCCTGCATCGGGCTCTGTGCTGACAGCTCAGGGCCTGGAGCCTGCTTCAGATTCTGTGTCTCCCTCTCTCTCTGCCCTGCCCTTGCTCATGCTCTGTCTCTCTGTGTCTCTCAAAATTAAGCATTAAAAAAAATTTAAGAAAAAAAGAAAATACATGTGTATTAGTATATATATCCACTAATTTATTTCCATTATCACCAGGATATAGGCCTATTTTCCCTATTTGGTTTCCTCCTTTGGAAATAAATGATTAAATGTATGTCTATTTTTTGTTTGTTTGTTTGCACTTTTTTTTTATCTTACTTAAGAAGTCCTGTATTATTTGGAGATCTTCAATTAAATTTCGCTGTTCATATTTAGTACTTTGGTCTACCTGAATATCATGTTGGTGTGCAGTGTGAGAAAGACATCTAATTTTCTTTTTTCTACTTTTCTGTCACTATATATAAAGCAATTTACCATTTCCCCTCTTTTTTATAATGTTAACACTGTCATATATTAAATCATTTTATATGTGTGGCTCTGTTTGCAGACCCTTTATTTTGTACCGTTGGTGTATTTTTGCTAATTCCACAGTTCTAATTATTATAGTTGTATAGTATGTCTACATATCTGGTAGAACAACTCTTCCCATCTTACTCTTTATAATTGCTATCCATTCTGCCTATTTCTTCTAATATATGAATTAAAGGGGTGGCATTTCCAATTCTATCAAAAAGAAACGTTGGAAGTTGCAATTGTATTAAAATTTTATGTTAATTTGAAGAAAACTATTTTGATGATACTGATATTTTTCAGAACAAATACAGATTCAGCTTTCTCCATTTATGTATGCCTTTTATGGCCCTCATCATTATTTTGTAATTTTGTACCCAGAGGTTTGAACACTTTTGGTCAGGCCTATTCCTGGGAAACATCACTTTTACTGCTATTGAGAACTGAAATTTTACTCTCTATGCCTCCCAATTAGTTTTGTCTCTGTATTATAAGATTTTTATATGTTGAGTTTGTATCCTAAAACGAAATCCTAAAAACTTATTAGAGAACATCAACTATAATAAATTCTAAGAGTGTGAAAATTATTTTGAATATTCTATGAAAATAATCATAGTATCTATAAATAAGATTATATCTCTTCAAACTTTTTCTCCTTACATAAATATTTATATTTGGAATATAAGGAAAATAATTTCTGTATTTAATAGCTCATTCTTACATGTTTATTTTATTGTAGTTACACATTGGGCTTATTTCTACTATCTCACTTTGTATTTTCTTTTTCTTTTCCTTTATCTTTGCTTCTCGTGAATGGGTCAAAAAAATTTTAATGCCAAAAAAAAGTTTTAATTAAACTACAAAAACAATAGTTATATGAGCAAAAAGGTGCATTATGTTATAAGCACTTACAAAGTTACCAACCATTTGCTTCATTAACATTTTCTATATTTTAAGTTCATACATGAAGATGATCAGATTTACCATTGGCGGGGGGAGGGGAGGAAAAAAGGTGCATTTATCATCAGCTCCATGTGTTCACTGTAGGTTCTGTTATTTATATGCAAGGCCCAGGTGACTGGAAGCACAGCTGTCGAGCATTTTAATAACCTGGACAGCCAGTTGTTTCTGCACAACATGACATCTTTACACAGGAGCAAACAGGAGCAAACAGGAAACAGCCAAGCACCCTGCACAGCAATGCACCACCTTACTCATTAACCAGCATTACTCATCTGCTATACCACTGTGCCTACAGCACAAAAATACACATAAGAAGAGATTAGAATTGTGTCTGATAAACAATCCTTTCAAAAAATCAAGTAGTTTCAGCTGAGAAGTCTTTCTACAAGTCTGGGTTCAAATTACCATTTAGGTCTGAAGTTAAATAACATATACAAATACATTTACACCAACTTTTGTAGGGTTTTGATTTTAAGGAATGAAGGCAATATTGAGACAATCCCTTGATAGCATTAGGCTGTGTGTAATGGCTGCACACATTTCCTTAAAAGTCAGGAGGCCACAAATGAGGTTACCAATCTGTTTAATTTCAAACAAAAAAGTCAGCCCTGTATAAACAAAAAGGAAAATTTATCTCAAATAGCCAACCCACTAATGAAATCTGAAGTCATTCACCTCACTAAATTACAAGAAATTAGAATAACAGCAACAAAATGGCACATAACATGAAATTTGCCACCTGAGGCAAAGCTCAAAACATGTAAAAAAAAAAAAAAAAAAAAAAAAAACTAGACAAAATATCACAAAACAACCTTTTCAATAGCCAGTAGCTTGTTCAAAGGACTCTTCAATGGACTTTGTGTGTGGTCGTTTTCCCCCAAGTCTTTCATTAGTTATGTTGCTTTGTGACACATCATTTGCTTAAGAAGACACCACTCCTTCCTCCTCAAGAGACTTGGGGAGGACTCTTGCATTGTGAGCTGGACTTGGACTCCCTCTTGGCCATGGAGGGAGGACTCCTGGACCTACACCTGGATCTGGAGACAGAGGAGGACTTGGACTTGGATCTTAGTGCCAATCTGGACTTGGAGGTTGACTGCAATCTTGAGCCAATGCATCCCACTGAGACTTCCAGAAGATGTAATGAAATAATTATGGGACCTGGACCTGCTGTGGCAGAGTGCCTGTGGCCTGGGTACCTGCAGGGGATGGCTCTGGTGACTGTGGTGCGAGTCCATGGGGGGACAGTCATAGCGCACCATCTGTACAAATAGGTCAACATTTTAATATTTTTTCTCCCCCTATGGTAGGTATATTTTAAGACGATCCCCACTGATCTTACCTTCAGTATTCATGCCTAATTTATGTAATCACTTCCCCTTGATTCTTCTCTAATGAGTAGAATACAACAGAAGTAATGTATGCTTCTGAATACATTACAAGAATAGTTTACATAAAAAAATCATGCTTCTGTCTTAGAAGTGCTCTCTCATTCTCTTTTTTAGAATGCTCATTTTGCGAACACCCAAATGCCATGTGGTGAGGCAGCCCTGTGGAGAGGCCCAGATGAGTAAGTTTGAGAGAAGATCATCTGAAGCCTACTAATGGCCATGCCAGTGACCTTAAAAGCAGATAAGATTGATCAAAGATGGGGACAAACAGACAAGGGAGTAGAGATGGTTGGTGTGAAAATAGTTGAAATAAATAATGATCATTGGATTTGAACTGGGTAGGAAGAAAATGAAGACAGCATGTTTCAGATAAATATGAAGCTGGAATCTAAAAGACTCTGAAGAGATTGGGAGGTACGAAGTGTACAAGAGTAATAAAGGGAATCCATGTATGAGAAAAAGTTTAAAGATGGGAAATCAAATAAGGTATAGAGATATAATATGAAGAAGTTTAAAAAGAACTTTAAAACCTAGAAAGGATCTTGCTGCGGAGGAAAGTTATGTGATGTGAAATGCAATACTGGGCACTGTGGATCAAAAAGTTGACATAGTCAAAGTTATTTAGCTCTTTAAACTAAAGACTTTATGCAAATGCAGAAGACCTGAGATATCTGCTTGAATTTTGAGTTTTGTGATAACTGAAAAGGCAACAAAATGCTTTGCTTATTTTTTACTTAGCTTTTTAAACCCAAATGACTTCCATAGGATTTTGAAGTAGTTTAAAGAAGCTTAAGACTAACATTGTATTTGTTCTTAATGAAAATAATTATGTTCTTAATTTGTTTTTTTTGGAAAAGAGTTTGTGGAGAATTAGGAAATATAAAAGGTGTGTGTGCGTGTGTGTACTTGTATACACAAACTTTTTTGAAGAAAAGATTTGTGGGGGCGCCTGGGTGGCTCAGTCGGTTAAGCGGCCGACTTCGGCTCAGGTCATGATCTCACGGTCCGTGAGTTCGAGCCCCACGTCAGGCTCTGTGCTGACAGCTCAGAGCCTGGAGCCTGTTTCAGATTCTGTGTCTCCCTCTCTCTGACCCTCCCCCGTTCATGCTCTGTCTCTCTCTGTCTCAAAAATAAATAAACGTTAAAAAAAATTTTTTTTAAACAAAAAAAAGAAAAGATTTGTGTTCTTTAAAAGGAATCATAAGAAAGCAAATAATTATTTCTCAAAATGTAACGTGTCAATCTAATGAGATGTTTCATTGCTGCTAAAGTCAGCTTATGAAAAAATGGTTGTGACAGAGATAAACAGTAATTTCTAAATTAAAATCTTGCATAAACCATTTTAAGCCAATCAATTGTTTCAATTAAAACCTTCAGTTCTCATTTAAATCATAAGTTTTCATAAACAAATATAATGCTTTGCTTTCATGGTATTCTTTTTTAATTTAGCCCATCTACTGTTTCCCTAATAGGTTTGAATTCAATCAATTTTTGTTTTTATAACACGAGTTCTTATAGCATAACACCTTTCCTACACTGAAAAAAATATTATTCTTCAAAATAGAAAAATGAATTCTAGTTCATAATGAATTTATGAATTCTAGTTCATAAATTTCATCATGATTTTTTATTTTAATTAACCGTATACTGAATGTGTGGGTGTGTGTGTATGTTTGAACGCTTTGCATTATTTCCATTGTCCAAGCAGATCACATTGTATAATCTAAACAAAACAGACTAACACCTGTCATGTTAACAGGAATAGTCTTCAACTTAGTAGCAGAATAAACAATACGATATCATGAAAATCAGTTGACAATTCCCTCATAGCAAAACTAAGTATGCTGACTGAAAAAGCCGGAATGTAATATTCGTGACAAAAAAGCCAGCATTCTTCATGTCCTTGGGCAAGTCAAATGACCTTCCATATTCACAAGATACCAGTAGTTTCTTAAAACAGCATAAAATCCTAACAGTAATTACAGTTTTGTCATTTTTACAATTTCTGTCTTTCACTGGATATGTGTAACATGGTAGATTATGTGATACAAATTTTTTTATCCCAGGATGTCCTGGGATATTTGTTTCCTGGTTACTCAATCACATGATAATCTTTCTGGCACTGCCCAGCATTCTGTGTACAAATAGGGAGTAATAGATAAACTACTCCTTTAACTGGAGAACACTTAGTAAAATTGACTTTGGGTATTAGAGTACCATAGCATCAGAATTTTTGTTTTATTTGCTGATACTTCCCCAAACCTAAGTAGTGGATGCTCAAGAGATACTTATTGGATGAATTGTTGAATAGAAACCAGTTGACTGGGGGCTGATGCTAAATTGTTATTCCTCTCAGATCTATAATCATCTTTCAAAGGTTATACTATTTAATGTGTTTAAGTGATATCTCAAACAAAACAAAACATTAGGAGCGTCTGGGTGGCTCAGTCAGTAAAGCATCTGACTCTTGATTTTGTCGCAGGTCATGATCTCGTGGTTCATGGGATGGTGCGGTTAGCACAGAGCCTGTTTGGGATTCTCTCTCACCCTCTCCCTCTCTATCTCAAAATAAGTAAATAAACTTAAAAAAAAACCACTAACTTTCTAAAACTCCAGCTTTAAACACCAACATAACAGTGTAACCTATGTATGACTAACAATATGAAAGTTTGTTATATTTATGTTGTGAGAGGGGAACTACATAGTCACTTATTATACAGGAAGCCAGTGTCCTCTCATACTCCAAAAGACTATGTGTAGCACCATAGTTTAGTATAATGGTAAGAATTCTTCATTGTTAGCTTCAGTCAGGACTCCTTGGGTAGGCAGGGAATATTTTAAATTGTATATTTATAAGCACTTAGCCAAGGGCAAGCACAGAAAATGTGTTAATTTACAATGAAAGTTGACCTAGATTATTTGTGTTTAAATATGTAAAATGAAGATACTGACCAACATGGAGTTTGGTAACTTATAAAAATTCTCACTTAAGCATTTCAGAGATAATTTAGTTTTAGGGCCTTTAATTTACATATCCAAACTAAAATATAAAAATTTACATGACTAAATTAAAATGTAAAAATTTTGGAATATAGAAGGAACTCATGAATACTTAGTGCTTACTAGGCGTATGACACTCTATACCTATGATTATCTATCCACTTATCAATCATCTATCTATCATCTATCTATCTATCTATCCATCATCTATTTAGAGAGAGATAAAGACTGGGACAGAGACAGAGATGCAGAGACAGAGAGAGACACCACAACTAAGTATATTTTCCAAAGGTCAAAACAGCCTTCTTCTGATCACTCTAGCTAATCTGATGAAGGAGTAAGTATTTAGAGATGAAATGAAAATCATATCTGTTCACTTATAAACAGTTCACTGGTGACAGAGAGTGACTATAGAATTATATGCATCTCTGAATGTTTACTTACTCAGTCAAAGGTCCAAATATATTAGAAAGGGCAAACATAGCAGAACCTTGGAAAAAGAACTCAAAGAAGTAAAAAAATGTAATGAAACCTTCGAGAAGCCATCAATTTGACTACAGACTAAAATGAAATTCAATGACAATAAAGACAGAGAAGATTGAGAAAAGAGACAATTAGAAGTGGGAAGAAGAGCTAAACTCAGTGAGCCTAATCAAATGCGAGTCCCAGATGTGAGTAATCAACACACCGTAATCAGCATGGAAAGACATTGCATAAGAAATGTGTTATAACTGCAGCACAGCGGGACTGGATTCTCTTCTCATGGAGCACAGACTTCACTTCCTCTGATACTAATACCCCCTTCAGAGTCAAAAGAAGATAGTTCCTGGAGGTCCAGCCCTGTCAATAATGATTCAGAAGTGGTGGGCACAGACACCAGGCCGGCTCTGCTTACACTTTCTGAGACCTGTATTTAGTCACAGACAACTATGTATTATCCTCTTAAGAATTTGATATTTAGGGGCGCCTGGGTGGCGCAGTCGGTTAAGCGTCCGACTTCAGCCAGGTCACGATCTCGCGGTCCGTGAGTTCGAGCCCCGCGTCAGGCTCTGGGCTGATGGCTCGGAGCCTGGAGCCTGTTTCCGATTCTGTGTCTCCCTCTCTCTCTGCCCCTCCCCCGTTCATGCTCTGTCTCTCTCTGTCCCAAAAATAAATTAAAAACGTTGAAAAAAAAATTAAAAAAAAAAAAAGAATTTGATATTTAGATTCACTCTGCATTATACCTGAAAAATGCAAATTTTCATTGTGATTACATTAAATAAATGTATATGAATAATTAAATTAAATATATTATTACTAAATGCCAGTTGTTTAAACAAATAACACTTTCCTAAAGGGATACCATAAGCCTGAAAATTTAAGATCTTAACTGAGTTGCCCTTAGTGCAACTATAGAAAAGGCACAGTAACCTTGACAAACATTGCTTAGTAACTGATCATAATTTGTTAGTCTCCTCAACTCCACAGAAAAGGATACATTACTATGTAGTAGGGTCAAGGAAATAAAGACCCATCTTCTTGAGGTTGAGCCTTAAGATCCTATGCCACAACAGGGTCACCAACAAGCATATATCTTAAGGAAATAGTCAATGAAGCAAGCAAATGCATACAGATAACCATTCCAATGTTGTTTGTAGTAGAAAAAAATGAAAGCAAAATAGATTTCCTCTAAATAAAAGAAACATGACAAAATAAGTTGTACATTATGGATACAGCCACTAAGATGAAGCTTTCGAAAATTGTTAATGACATGGGAAAATGGTCACATACAAGGTTTAACGAAAAGTTTATTGTACAAAGTCAATATAGGATATAACAATAGTTTGTTAAAAATATATGTATATGTAATAAAATGTAATGCATATGCAATAAAAACCTTAATTTTTTTTTGAAAATGTAATGTTCTTCTTTTCTAGGAATCCACTTTGGTTTCATGAATGTAAAATAAATCCCAGTCATTACCTTGGAGAAATGTGTGAAAACAGTATTTACCTGACTGTGAATATAATATAAATTAGTTTTTTTAGCAGTTTTTTTCTCTAAATGTTTTTTTTTTTGTCTCTTTGGTAAAGGTGTCATAGCTATTCAAAGGCTTAGAATATTCAATACCTAGATATTCTGTTTATTCTCCTAGGAAGACATGTGTGTGTGTGTACGTGCACATATTTTTGTTTAAAAAGTTGCTTACAGAGAATCTGGAATTGAAATTTTGAAAACAAGAGGAAGGATGTAGAGAGATGGAGGAATGATCACCTCATGTAGGATATAAGACCAACCAAAGGAACCACAATGGAGTGCTGGGCTCTATGAATCTTCAGTTTTATCTAAGACTAGGTATCTTACTATATACTGGTGTTACATGGAGTATTGTGATTGTTCTGTCTGGCCAGAGAATTGGGACCCAATTATGTCTACAAGAGGAGGTCCTCTAAAAGAAGGTTTTTATTTACATGATATATCATCTTAGGATATGGAAACCCTGACATAAGAAATTAGAGTTGTAAAGGTAAAACTTAGGCAATAAGAAAGGAATTTCCTTTGCTTTTTGAGAGAATTTCTGGGCTTTGGACAGTCCTACATGGGGACAGTCCTTTAAAAGAGGGATAGGGGCACCTGGGTGACTCAGTCAGCCAGGTATCCGACCCTTGATATGAGTTCAGGTCATGATCTCATGGTCTGTGAGATCGAGCCCCTTGTCAGGCTCTGTGTTGTCAGTGTGGAGCCTGTTTAGGATTCTCTCTCTCCCTCTCTTTCTGACCTCTCCTGCTTGCTCTCTCTGTCCCAAAATAAATAAACATTAAAAAAAAAATGAAATAGGGAGATTTGCACAGAGTGACAAACAGGAGTTGGGCAGAGAGGTATCCAACCAGGGTTTCCTTGGTTTTAAGTCTGCAAACCCCAAGAGTAGCCTAACCTAATAGAACTTTACATTGTTCTCTAGATTTTATTTCCTGGCATGTATTCTGGCAACCAAGTAGAGTTCTGTCATGTGTGAAGTCACTACAGAGCAGTAGGGAATTAAGAAAAGGATCTGTCCTGCTCTTGGGCTGGATAAAGAATAAATACACTCCTCCCCTCTTTCAAGGCCAGGAATGGGAGAAGAGGCAGATTAAGGGAAAGGATTTTAGACAGCTATTGCAGGCTACCAGAGCACCTAAAATATCACATAAAAATGTAATGAGATAGAGAAAACGTAATTGGAGCTCTTTTCAAGTAGAAAGGAATATTTTGACAAGTTACTAGTGTTGAGTTTCAAATCCAAAAGAAACATACTGTGTAACAGTGGAATGAGGAGCTTAATGATAAACTTTTAAAGATGACTGATTAACGTCAGGACTTTGCAGCACAGAGAAGGATATGCTGTTCTGGGGCCAGAGCCGCATCACTTCAAACAACATGCATCGTCACCTCTCCGAGTGGTGCTAAACTATTTAGAAATGATCACCAGGAACCATATCACTGACCTCCAAGTGTCCTACTCCAGGACCTGCTGGAGCTGTAGAAGGATAATGACTGTCTTCCTGAGTACAGGACAGACTTACAGAAAAAGTTGTGAAGAAAGACTAAAATTAGGGCTTAAACCACTGTAATTCCCATCAGTGAAAGTTACTGACTTTCTTCCCAGGACAACTCCCTGAGGGAAGAGATTTGGGGGTTTTGTTCACTGTTAGGTCCCTAGTGACTAAGACACTGCATTGTACATACTAGGTGTTGATTATTATTTATTGGATATATGAAAGTGACCTCATTTTATACTCAGGTGCTACAAGATATGCTTAGACATTTGAGCTTAGTATATGAGTATATACACATTTACATGCATATATGCATATGTACTACACATATCTCTGCACAGATATTACAAGGAAATTTGCTAAATTATCAGTGGTGTACATCCCTGGTTCAAGTTATTATAGGTCATGATTTTTTTTTCCTTTTTCATATTTTTCTGTATTTATAAATTTCCTACCTAATTATAATTCATCAAAGAATGCTACTAAAAGAAATACAATTCAAAAGCCATAGAAATATATTCTAACAATATGAATTAAACAAAAGCACTTAATAGATAGCAAATTATCATTATAAATGTGTTATGTTTAAAACTTCCTGGTATCTCAAACTCTGTTCCATGCTTCATAAACTCAAGTCCTTTACATGTATAACTACCAAGTTTAATACCAGAAAGGAACATGTTAAAAGGCAGAGATTTAAAAACTCATGGGGGCAAAAGCATCTATTATTTCCTCTTTGCCTGCAGAATGGAAGTTAAAAACAAATAATAGCCAAAGTACCCTAGCTGGGGTTTAAGCTTCTAAAAATGATGTATCTTCTCTCCCCACTGACAGCAATTAGATGGACGTTGACAAATATGCCTTTGTTTTTCCTACATTCTAAACAAACCAGTCGCACCACTAACAGACATTCCATCTGTAGCTTTGCTAATATTTTCAGCCAGGAATAATTTTATAATTTTGGTTTGAAAATAATTTTATCTTGCTAAATGGAATCTGTGTATTTTGCTCAGATAAATTTTCCAAGCTTTCTTTCTTCATAAATTCCCTCCTCATGTACTGATCAAAAGACCTTCTATAGGGAAGAACAAAGAGATCTATGCACATTGGCCATTTTAATGAAAAGGACTTTTATTCCCATTTGAAAATTTTCACAAATGAGTTAAAGGGCAATAAAATGCCAAAAGAAAGGAGGATAAATACCTTCCAGGTTTAATGGCTGTTCACCACCCTCCAGACATGCATCATTTTGAGGAAAGCAGACATATGTTGAGGAGTGCAGAGAAACTAGACAAACATCAGAGTTGCTTCCATGAGTCCTCATTACAAATTAATATTGGAAGTACCAGAAAAGGTACTCATCACAGTGATTTCTGTGGCCCCTAGATTTTGAATTCTTTAACTGGAAGAACTTTCCAGAGACTCCCAAGACTACTGCTCTAAGAGTGACTTCTAAAGGATGCCCAAGACTTTCCCCTAATACTGAAGCAAGCTTAAGTTACAACATCTCTCTTAAGAAGAATCATTGTTTCAAAAACAAAATTGAGGGGCGCCTGGGTGGCGCAGTCGGTTAAGCGTCCGACTTCAGCCAGGTCACGATCTCGCGGTCCGTGAGTTCGAGCCCCGCGTCAGGCTCTGGGCTGATGGCTCGGAGCCTGGAGCCTGTTTCCGATTCTGTGTCTCCCTCTCTCTCTGCCCCTCCCCCGTTCATGCTCTGTCTCTCTCTGTCCCAAAAATAAATAAAAAACGTTGAAAAAAAAATTAAAAAAAAAAAAAAAAAAAAAAACAAAATTGAAAGAGGATGAGTAAGTCTCCCAAATCTAAGTTCTTCCTATAGAGGCCTAGTTCTCTGTGTTTTTTCATACAACAAATCTACACTGATTGCCTACTCCATGGCCTTGGCTTTTCTGTGGTTGACAAGGCAGATGAGATTTATATTCTCATATTGACTACATTCCAGTGGAATAAATAGGGAAAAAAGTAAACAAACCACTGACAATGTAATTGGATAAATTGGAAAAGACTGGAGTTAGGGCCCTGGAGGACACAAACAAGATGCTGTGGCAGGAATGGAGAAGAGCAGCAGAGATATGGTTGATTAGTCAAGGCAGCTCTAAGGGGAAGGTCTTAATCATCAAGTGTAGGATGATGGGTGTGAATGAGTCCAGGAGGAAAGCACTAGCAGTGGGATCATTTGGGGATAAACAAATCATTCTTTTAAAATCCTATTTTAAATGTGCTTTATATATTTTGGACACTAACCCTTTATCAGATATGTCCTTTGCGGCAGAACAGCATGGAAGATTTTTGTGTGTCTCGCGTCCATGAAATACAGCCAGAACAACACTAAACCATCCTGCACACCTAGAAAACTGATTAGAGGATTAACACAACAATCTGCACAACCTGAACCACAGAATTCAGCATGTACACGGCGCGGAGAGGTAAACTTGGGGAGTGAGAAGCCTCGGGAAGGGAGATGCTTTTGTGGGCGGAGAGAGAAAACGGAGCGGGGTTGGGGGGGAATACGGGAAAAGCACCCCTCCCCAAAAGCAGCTGGAGAGAAAGTGGAAAATTGGAGACAGCCGCAGGGACTAAACTAAAAAGGGAGAAAGGAGAGGGTTTAAATTCCATTAAGACTGTAAACAAGGGGAGCACAAAGGCTGCAACTCCACAGCTCCATACCTGGCGGTGCTCTGGTGAGAAGGGCAAATCCCCAGGAACAGAGTGCGGTCCGGGAGGTTTTCAGGCCACACGGGCAAAAGCAGTTCCACCGCCTGAAGGACATTTGGTAGAGACTGTTGAAGCCACCTGGTCCCAGCAGACCCCAGAAAACGGTCACATTTGCTGCTACTGGAACAAGGTCCTTAAGGGTGAAGCCTGGTGCCAGATGTGTGTTGTGATTTTCCATAATCCCTGAAAAGCTGCAGCTACACTGTCTCGTGAACTTTTTCTGGGGCGGCCTGGCACCTGGCCTCAGTCTCAGGGCACAGGCAGCAGCAGGGTCCAGCAAGCGTTCTTGGGTGCAGCCGACATTCGGCCATTGCTCCTTTGGCCACTGCTCAGTGAGACCCTCGCACAGAGGGGCGGAACGGGCCAAAGCCGCAGTCCTTCAGAAGTAAGGGGCTGGGGAAAACAGCCGCATCTGAGACAAAACTCGGGAGAGAGGTACTACCTGGGCCTGGTCACGGAGAGTGAAAAAGCAGAGAGTGGATGAAAGCTGAAGGCAGAAGACAGGTGTGCAATTGCTGATCTGGGAGAACAGAGTAAGGATACTAGAGACTGGGTAATTGGTTGACGCCATTTTAACCGCTCCCGCGCATGTGCATACGCACCTGTGAGGGGCACAACACTCCACCCGAGTAGGCTAGCAGCGCCATCTAGTGGAGAACAGAGCCTTTACACTGAGCCCTGACCAACTGGGCCTACCTCGCTCTTCCAGAACACAAGTCTCACCGCCTACTTAGTTTATGGACTAGAAACTGCTACATAGTCTGACTTCTAAAAGAAAACGAAGGAATTTCAGTCCTATTTCAATCTGTTAGCAGGTCCATCTATTCAATTTTCTTTCTTTTTTTTTTCTTTTTCTTTTCTCATTTACACTTCTTTTTCTTGAATACAGAAAGAGAAAAAATACATTTTTATTTTCAATTTTTATTAAAAATGTTTTTCTTTAATTTTTTACTATATTCTTTACTTTTGTGTAATTTTTTTTCAAATTCTATCTTACTTCCATCATTTTATTTTAGTCAACTTCAGTGTATTCACCTTTTCAAATTTTCAAACCATTTCCTTTTTTCTTTTTTCTTTTACACTACTTTTATTTTTTTTGAATGCAGAAAGAGAAAAACTTCATTTTTACTTTCAATTTCTATTGAAAGTTTTTTTCTTTAATTTTTTTACTATATTTATGCTCTTATGCAAATTTTTCAAATTCTATTTTACTTCATCATTTTATTTTAGTCTACTACAGTGTATTCACTTTTTCAAATTTTCAAACGATTTCCTTTTTTTTAATCTTTTTTCTCTTTTTCCTTTCTTTTTCTTGAATACAGAAAAAGAAAAAATCATTTTTATTTTTAATTTTTATTAAAAATATTTTTATTTATTTTTATTCTACTATATTCTTTACTTTTGGGTAAATTTTTTCAAATTCTATTTTACTCCCATCATCTCATTTTAGTCTACTTCAGTGTATTCATTTTTTCAAATTCTCAAACAATTTCCTCCCACCCCCTTTTTTTTCCTCTAATCTGTCAAACCACTTTCAACACCCAGACCAAAACACACCTAGGATCTAGCATCATTTATTCGATTTTGTGTGTGTGTTAAGTTTTTTAATTTTCTATTTTTTCAATTTTAATTTTTTTAATTTTAATTTTTCTACCTCATTAATTCCTTTTCTCCCTTCAAAATGACAGAACGAAGGAATTCACCCCCAAAAAGGAGCATGAAGAAACGACAGCCAGAGATTTAACCAACACAGATACAAGCAAGATGTCTGAACCAGATTTAGAATCACGATAATAAGAATACTAGCTGGAGTTGAAAATAGATTAGAATCCCTTTCTGCAGAGATAAAAGAAGTGAAAAATAGAATGAAATTTAAAATGCTGTAACTGAGCTGCAATCACAGATGGATGCTGCAGCGGCAAGGATGGGTGAGGCAGAACAGAGAATCAGCGATATAGAGGACAAACTTACAGGGAATAATGAAGCAGAAAAAAAAAGAGGGAGATTAAGGCAAAGAGCATGACTTAAGAGTTAGAGAAATCAGTGACTCATTAAAAAGGAACAACATCTTGGGGCGCCTGGGTGGCGCAGTCGGTTAAGCGTCCGACTTCAGCCAGGTCACGATCTCGCGGTCCGTGAGTTCGAGCCCCGCGTCAGGCTCTGGGCTGATGGCTCGGAGCCTGGAGCCTGTTTCCGATTCTGTGTCTCCCTCTCTCTCTGCCCCTCCCCCGTTCATGCTCTGTCTCTCTCTGTCCCAAAAAATGAATAAAAAACGTTGAAAAAAAAAAAAAATTAAAAAAAAAAAAAAAAAAAAGGGGCGCCTGGGTGGCGCAGTCGGTTAAGCGTCCGACTTCAGCCAGGTCACGATCTCGCGGTCTGTGAGTTCGAGCCCCGCGTCAGGCTCTGGGCTGATGGCTCGGAGCCTGGAGCCTGTTTCCGATTCTGTGTCTCCCTCTCTCTCTGCCCCTCCCCCATTCATGCTCTGTCTCTCTCTGTCCCAAAAATAAATAAAAAACGTTGAAAAAAAAAATTAAAAAAAAAAAAAAAAAAAGGAACAACATCAGAATCATAGGGGTCCCAGAAGAGGAAGAGAGAGAAATAGGGGTAGAAGGGTTATGTGAGTGGGGCGCCTGGGTGGCTCAGTCGGTTACACGTCCGACTTCAGCTCAGGTCATGATCTCGCGGTCCGTGAGTTCGAGCCCCATGTCGGGCTCTGGGCTGATGGCTCAGAGCCTGGAGCCTGCTTCCGATTCTCTGTCTCCCTCTCTCTCTGCCCCTCCCCTGTTCATGCTCTGTCTCTCTCTGTCTCAAAAATAAACAAAAAAAAAAAAAAAAAAAGAAGGGTTATGTGAGCAAATCATAGCAGAAAACTTTCCTAACCTGGGGAAAGACACAGACATCAAAGACCAGGAGTCACAGAGGATCCCCATTAAATTCAACAAAAACCGACCATCAAAAAGGCATATCATAGTCAAATTCACAAAATACTCAGGCAAGGAGAGAATCATGAAAGCAGCAAAGGAAAAAGAGTCCCTAACCTACAAGGGAAGACAGATCAGGTTTGCAGCAAACCTATCCACAGAAACTTGGCAGGCCAGAAAGGAGTGACAGGATATATTCAATGTGCTGAATCAGAAAAATACACAGCCAAGAATTCTTTATCCAGCAAGGCTGTCATTCAAAATAGAAGGAGAGATAAAACGTTTCCCAGACAAACAAAAATTAAAGGAGTTTGTGACCACTAAACCAGTGTTACAAGAAATTTTAAGGGGGACTCTCTGAGGGGAGAAAAGATGGGAAAAATGTATATATATACATATGTATTTAGAGAGATAGAGAGAGAGAGAGAGAGAGAGATAAATAAGTAAATAAATGCCAAAAGCAACAAAGATTAGAAAGTCCCAGAGAACACCACCAGAAACTCCAACTCTACAAGCATCATAATGGCAATAAATTCATATCTTTCAGTACTCACTCTAAACGTCAATGGACTCAATGCTCCAAACAAAAGACATAGGGTAACAGAATGGGTAAGAAAACAAGATCCATCTATATGCTGTTTACCAGAGACCCACTTTAGCCCTAAAGACAACTTCAGGTTGAAACTAAGGGAATGGAGAACCGTCCATTAGGCTAATGGTCAACAAAAGAAAGCCAGGGTAGCCATAGTTATATCAGACAATCTAGACTTTAAAATAAAGATTGTATCATATCAGAAGGCATTATATCATAACGAAGGGGTCTATCCACCAAAACGGCCTAACAATTGTAAACGTTATGTGCCAAATGTGAAAGCACCCAAATATATAAATCATTCAATCACAAACATAAAGAAACTCATTGATAGTAATACCATAATAGTAGATTTCAACACCTCACTCACAACAATGGACAGATCATCTAATCAAAAAATCAACAATGAAACAATTGCTTTGAATGACACACTGGACCAGATGGACATAAAAGATATTTTCAGAACATTTCATCCTAAAGCAGCAGAATATACATTCTTCTCCAGTGTACATGGAACGTTCTCCAGAATAGACCATATACTGGGACACAAATCAGCCTTGAGAACAAAAAAATCAGGGTTATACCATGCATATTTTCAGACCACAACACTATGAAACTCGAAATCAACCACAAGAAAAGATTTGTAAAGTTAACAAATACTTGGAGACTGAAGAACATCCTACTAAAGAATGAATGGGCTAACCAAGCAGTTAAAGAGGAAATTAAAAAGTATATGGAAGTCAATGAAAATGACAACACCACAACCCAAACCTCTGGGTCATAAGAAGAAAGTATATAGGAATCCAGGCCTTCCTAAAGAAGGAAGAAAGGTCTCAGATACACAACCTAACCTTATGCCTTAAGGAGCTGGAGAAAGAACAGCAAGTAAAACCCCCATCTTCTGCTGAGAAGACAGGAAATAATAAAGATTAGAGCAGAAATTAATGCTATCAAAACCAAAAAAAACAATAGAACAGATTAATGAAACCAGAAGCTGATTCTTTGAAAAAATTAACAAAATTGATGAACCACTAGCCAGTTTGATCAAAAAAAAAAAAAAAAAGGAAAGGACCTAAATAAATAAAATCAAGAATGAAAGAGGAGAGATCACAACCAATAGCAGAAATAAAAACAATAAGAGAATAGTATGAGAAATTATATGCCAATAAAATGGGCAATCTGGAAGAAATGGACAAATTCCTAGAAACATATACCATACCAAAACTGAAACAGGAAGAGATAGAAAATTTGAACAGACCCATAACCAGTAAGGAAATCAAATTAGTAATCAAAAATCTGCCAGAAAACAAGAGTCCAGGGCCAGATGACTTTCCAGGGGAATTCTACCAAACATTTAAGGAAGAGTTAACACCTATTCTCTTGAAGGTGTTCCAAAAAATAGAAATGCAAGGAAAACTTCCAAATTCTTTTGATGAAGCCAGCATGACCTTGATTCCAAAACCAGACAGAGACCCCACTAAAAAGGAGAACTACAGACATTTTTCCCTGATGAACATGGATGTAAAATCCTCAACAAGATAATATCCAATAATATTATTGAATATTCACTGGATCCAACAATACATTAAAAAAATTATTCACTACGACCAAGTGGGATTTATACCTGGGATGCAGGGCTGGTTCAATATCTGCAAAACAATTAACGTGATTCATCACATCAATAAAAGAAAGGACAAGAACCATATGATCCTCTCAATAGACGCAAAGAAAACATTTGACAAAATACAGCATCCTTTCTTGTTAAAAACCCTCAAGAATGTAGGGATAGAAGGAGCATACCTCAAGATCATAAAAGCCATATATGAATGACCCAACGCTAATATCATCCTCAATGGGGAAAAACTGAGAGCTTTCCCCCTAAGGTCAGGAACATGACAGGGATGTCCACTCTCACCACTGTTATTCAACATAGTATTGGAAGTCTTAGCCTCTGCAATCAGACAACACAAAGAAATAAAAGGCATCCAAATGGGTCAGGAGGGAGTCAAACTTTCACTCTTCGCAGATGACATGATACTCTATATGGAAACCCCAAAAGATTCCACCAAAAAACTGCTAGAATTGATTCATGAATTCAGCAAAGTTGCAGGATATGAAATCAACACACAGAAATCGGTTGCATTCCTATACACCAAAAATGAAGCAACAAAGAGAAATCAAGGAATCGATCCCATTTACAGTTGCACAAAAAACCATAAAATACCTAGGAATAAACCTAACAAAAGAGGTGAAAAATGTATACACTGAAGACTTTAGGAAGCTTATGAAAGAAACTGAAGAAGACACAAAAAAATGGAAAAAGATTCCATGCTCATGGATGGGAAGAACAAATATTGTTAAAATGTGAATACTACCCAAAGCAATCTACACATTTGATGCAATCCCAATCAAAATTGCACCAGCATTCTTCTCAGAGCTAGAAAAAACAATCCCAAATTTGTATGGACCACAAAATACCTGAATGGCAAAAGTAATGTTGAAGAAGAAAACCAAAGCGGGAGGCATCACAATCCTGGACTTTAGCCTCTACTACAAAGTTGTAATCATCATGACAGTACGGTAATGGCACAAGAACAGACACTCAGATCAATGGAACAGAATAGAGAACCCAGAAATGGACCTACAAATATATGGCCAACTAATTTTTGACAAAGCAGGAAAGAATATCCAATGGAATAAAGACAGTCTCTTCAACAAGTGGTGCTGGGAAAACTGGACAGCAACATGCAGAAGAACCTGGACCACTTTCTTACACCATACACAAAAATAAACTCAAAATGGATGAAAGACCTCAATGTAAGACAGAAAGCCATCAAAATCCTCGAGGAGAAAGCAGGCAAAAACCTCTTTGATCTTGGCCGCAGCAACTTCTTACTCAACACATCTTTGGAGGCAAGGGAAACAAAAGCAAAAATGAACTACTGGGACCTCATCAAAATAAAAAGCTTCTGCACAGCGAAGGAAACAATCAGCAAAACTAAAAGGCAACCGACAGAATGGGAGAAGATATTTGCAAATGACATGTCAGGTAAAGGGTTAGTATCCAAAATCTATAAAGAACTTATCAAACTCAACACCCAAAAAACAAAGAATCCAGTGAAGAAATGGGCAAAAGACATGAATAGACACTTCTCCAAAGAAGACATCCAGATGGCCAACTGCCACATGAAAAAATGCTCAACATCACTCTTCATCAGGGAAATACAAATCAAAACCACAATGAGGTGCCACCTTACACCTGTCAGAATGGCGAACATTAACAACTCAGGCACAACAGATGTTGGCGAGGAGGCGGAGAAAGAGGATCTCTTTTGCACTGCTGATGGAAATGCAAGCTGGTGCAGCCTCTGGAAAACGGCATGGGGGTTCCTCAAAAAATTAAACATAGAACTACCCTACGACCCAGCAATTGCACTACTAGGCATTTATCCAAGGGATACAGGTGTCCTGTTTCGAAGGAAGACATGCACCACCCCCCATGTTTCTAGCAGCACTATCAACAATAGCCAAAGTATGGAAAGAGCCCAAATATCCATCAATGGATGAATGGATAAAGAAGTGGTATATCTATACAATGGAGTGTTGGCAATCAAAAAGAATGAAATCTTGCCATTTGTAACTACGTGGATGGAACTGGAGGGTATTATGCTAAGTGAAATTAGTCAGAGAAAAACAAAAATCATATGACTTCACTCATATGAGGACTTTAAGAGATAAAACAGATGAACCTAAGGGAAGGGAAACAAAAATATTATCAAAACAGGGAGGGGGATAAAACAGAAGAGACTCATAAATACGGAGAAAAATCTGAGGGTTACTGGAGGGGTTGTGGGAGGGGGTATGGACTAAATTAGTAAGAGGCAGTAAGGAATCTACTCCTGAAATCAGTGTTGCACTATATGCTAACTAATTTGGATGTAAATTTAAAAAAATAAAAAATAAAATTTAAAAAAAGGAAAAAAAAGAAAAAAAAGATATTGTCTTTGCAAATATCTTCTCCCATTCTGAAGGTTGCCTTTTAGTTTTGTTGATCTTTTCTTTGATATGCAGACACTTTTTTATTTTGGTGAAGTCCCAATAGTTTATTTTTGCTTTTGCTTCCCTTGCCTCCAGAGACATATCCAGAAAGAAGTTGCTACAGCTAATATCAAAGAGGTTACTGCTTGTATTCTCCTCTAGAATTTTTATGATTTCAGGTCTCACATTTAGGCCTTTAATCCATTTTGAATTTATCTTTTTGTATCATGTTAAGAAAGTGGTCCAATTTCATTCTTTTGTATTGCTGTCCAGTTTTCACAACATCATTTGTTGAAGACACTTTTTTCCATTGGATATTCTTTCCTCCTGTGCCAAAGATTAATTGACCATATAGTGGGTTCTTTTCTTGGTTTTCTATTCTGTTCTGTTGATCCGTGTGTCTATTTTTGTGACAGTTCCATACTGTTTTGATCTGTATAGCTTTGAAATCTAACTTCAAGTCTGGAATTGTGATGCCTCCAGCTTTGCCCTGCTTTTTCAAGGTTGCTTTGGCTATTGAGTCTTTTGTGGTTCCATACAAATTTTAGGATTGTTTATGAAAGTTCTGTGAAAAATGTTGCTGGTATTTTGATAGGGATTACATTAAATGTGTAGATTGCTTTGGATAGTATAGACAGTTTACAATATTGGTTCTTCTAATCCATGAGTATAGAATGCCTTTCCATTTGTTTGTGTCATCTTCAGTTTATTCATCAGTGTTTTATATTTTTCAGAGTATAGGTCTTTCACTCCTTTGGTTAGGTTTATTCTTAGGTATCTTATTGTTTTTGGTACAATTGTACATGGGATTGATTCCTTAATTTCTCTTTCTGCTGCTTCATTATTAATATTTAGAAATGCAATAGATTTCTGTGCATTTATTTTATATCTTGAGACTTTACTGAATTCATGTATCAGTTCTAGCACGTTTTTGGTGGAGTCTTTCAGATTTTCTACATGGAGTATCATGTCATCTGAAAATAGTGGAAGTTTTACTTCTTCCTTGCTAATTTTGATGCTTTTTATCTCTTTTTGTTGTCTAATTTCTGTGGCTATGACTTTCAATACTATTTTAAAGTAACAGTGGTGAGAGTGAACATCCCTATCTTGTCACTGACTATAGAGGAAAAACTCTCAGTTTTCCCCATTGAGACTAAAATTAGCTGTAAGTTTATATATATATATATATATATATATATATATATATATATATATAAAAGGCCTTAATTATGTTGAGAAATGTTCCTACTAAACCTTTGTTGAGGTTTTTTTTTTATTGTGAATGGATGTTGTACTTTGTCAAATGCTTTTTCTGCATCTACTGAGATGATCATATGGTTCTTATTTTTTCTTTTATTAATGTGGTGCATCATGCTGATTGATTTACAAATATGGAACCACCCTAGCAACCCAAGAATACATAAAGAACTTATAAAACTCAACACCCAAAAAATAAATAATCCAATTAAAAAATGGGCAGAAGACATTGACATTTTTTCAATTGTCAATTGAAATTGACATACAGATGGCTAATAGACACATGAAAAGATGCTCGACATCACTGACATCAGTGAAATACAATAAGATATCACCTTGCATTTGTCCAAATGGCTAAAATTAACAACACAAGGAATAATAGGTGTTGGTAAGGATATGAAGAAAAGGGAGCCCTTTGTATTGTTGATGGGAATATAAACTGGCCTAGCCACTCTGAAGAATAGTATGGAGTTTCTTAGAAACATAAAAATAGAACTACCCTATGATCTAGCAATTGCACTACCTAAAGAACACAAATATGCTACTTAGGGGGGGATACATGCACCCAATGATACATAGCAGCATTATGTATAATAGCCCAAATATGGAAACAAACCAAGTGTCCATTGACTGATGAATGGATAAAAAAGATGTGGCACGCACACACACACACACACACACACACACACACACAGTGGAATGTTACTCAGCCATAAGAAAAAATAAAATCTTGCCATTCACAATGACATGGATGGACCCAAAGAGTGTTATGCTAAGTGAAATAATTCAGTCAGAGAAAGACAAATACCATATGATTTCACTCATATGTAGAATTTAAGAAACACAACAAATGAGCACAGGGGAAGAAAAGAGAGTAGCAAACCAAGAAACAGACTCTTAACTATAGAGAACAAACTGAAGGCTACCAGAAGGAAGATAAGTGGAGGGATGGATTGAACAGGTGGTGAGGATTAAGGAGGGCGTTTGCCATGATGAGCACTGTGTGCTGTGTGGAAATGTTGAATCACTATATTGTACACTTGAAACTGATATTACACTGTATGTTAACTAATTGGAATTAAATAAAACTTTAAAAAGTAATAAATAAATAAAATGTGCTTAAATGTCACATATTAAATTCACCTGCAACTATGTAAAGCTTTCACTGTGCACTTTCATAGAAACTCTCTATGAGAACTTTCAGAAGAGATCTTACAGGATAACAGAAGCCTAAAAGAGTAATTTAGGATGTCTCACAAGTTTGTAGCAACCTCCACCCTCAAAAAAGGTGCAGAACCAATGTGATGTGTGTCTTCCTTCAGTCTTCAAAAAGGATATCACCAGGTTTTCAAAACCAGGGACAATCAGATGATCCACAAATTGGATCTGCATCATTGGGACATCTTGGTATCCCCCGAGCAGCTGTTTTCTGTTTGCAATGTGAATAAGAATGTCCTGAGAGGCCAGTAAAAGATTGAAGTCCTGGATCTTCTTCCTACATGTTTAAATTCTTCGAGTTTTAGTGTGGTTCCTGGAATGTGTCTTTTTGGGTGATTCTGATGCAGATAGTCTTAAGACCATACCTTGAGAAAATCTACTTTCAAAAATTTCTTTCCCTCAGAAGTATGGCCTGGACTTTGGCTAAAACTTGACATTATAGATGCTTTAGCCTAAAATTGATGTTAGTATAGACACTTGCCCTCCCCTATCCCAAAGCCACTGCTAATACACAAATATCTTTGTGTGTGTTAGAAAAAAAAAACTCCCACCTGGGCAGAGGTTTACAGAAAGGCTCCTTTTTCTAGCAGAGATAGATCTGATCCAGGATTCACAGTTTGGCTAGAAGAGAATAGACTGGATTTCAGCTCCATGGATCATCTGGACTGGAGGCTGCTGAACTATAGACTGCACTCCTGAGATTATACTCCTGCACATAAATCAAAATCAAATTGTACATCAGAACCAAGAGTACCAAATTATTTTACATTCAAAATGGAATTAATCACTTTTAAAGATTGTTGTCTTTCTTTTATTTTTCAGGGCCTATATATAGTTTTGCTGGCTTTGTGTTGTCAATCATGTGTTGGTATTTCAAATGACAGCATAATTTATATAATGTGAGAGATGCATGTTAGAAATATTCTGTATATTCAAGATGTTTTACTAACCTGAATCCAGGAAATCCTCAATTCTATCTTAATATCTTTTGCAAGTTCTTTCTCCACTAGCCAACTTCAAATTCTTTGGGATTCAATATAAATCCCTTTTATTCTTATCTCTATGTTTTTGTTCCTTGGGTAACCTATCCATTCCCATGACTACAAGCCCCATCACTATCTGATGATTTAGAGATTCATAATCCACCATCTGGTATGAATTTGAGACCTCTTAGATGTTGCATTTGAATGTATCAAGATCAGCATGTCTAAAATTGAATTACTGACCTCTTTTTTAAATCTATACCCAATCTCTGTATTTAGCCTTCTGTTTCTCTACATCCTATAGGATTAAACAGTAAAGGAGAAATCACATATATGTTAATAACAAAGGAAATATAATGCAGGGTATTGGTTATGCAGGTAATATAATAGCTGAAAAGCTAAACAGAAATTGGTAATGCAACCCAAAGATTAGAAGCAGAGTCAAGGAGGGATATGGTATTATTGGGTACTAGAAACTAAGAGCATCTGGTAGAAGATGGGGGAAAAAAGCAGGCCAGTCTGGAGTGAGTTGGAGCCATGGGTAAAATGCTACACCTGCAGAAATGCTCTCTTTCCTTCCAGTCTCTAATGAGTGCCTATGCCAGTGGAAGCCACATATAATGGGAAACAGTCTGAAATGCAGAACAGAAAAGGGGAAGGATGAGCAACGGATTTGAGGGCACAACTACCAATACAAATATTCCTAAAATCTACCTATAACCTTCATCTAACCCATCTATATTACTCCTGCAGACTCCTAACATGATCCCATCCAATTTGTGATCCCTGCAGCAGCCAGAGTAATTTTTTTTTTCAAATATAAACTGGACCTGTTTCAAATGCAATTGTCCACCTTCACAATTAAGTAGGTAGGTCCACCTACCTACTTAAAACACATCAATGACTTCTTATTCACTTCCAATTGCAAACACTTAGCCATGGTCTGCACGACTACCTAATCTAGGCCCTGCCTATCTTTCCAAATTCATCTCTGATCACTATCCATCTCACCCAATCCATTCCAGGGATGCTAGCTTCCCTTTAGTTTCTGGAACATACCAAGTTCTTTTCATCCTTAAAGCCTTAGAAGCCTTGCCACTGCTCAGTTACTGATTGGCTGCCTTCTTCTCATCTTCCAAAGATAATACAATGCCGCTGCCTTAGATGGCCTGCCCAGATAACTGCATCTAAGTAGCACCTGCCACTCCATCCTGTCTGTTACCTTCACGGCTTTTTTCTCAGCATATAATTTTATGTTTCTTTACTTGTCCCCATCTTCCACCACCAAACTATAGGCAGCATGAGATAAAGAGAGCATACCTATCTCAGTTTCCATTATCTACTCAGAATATAACAGACTACTTGATATCACCATTCAAAATAATTATTGAAGGGTGTCTGGGTGGCTCAGTTGGTTAAGCGTCTGACTTCGGCTCAGGTCATGATCTCATGGTTCGTGAGTTCAAGCCCTGCATCGGGCTCAGTGCTGACAGCTCAGAGCCTAGACCCTGCTTTGGATTCTGTGCCTCCCTCTCTCTCTGCCCCTCCCCTGCTCACACTCTGTCTCTCTCTGTCAAAAATAAATAAACATTAAAAAAATTCTAAATGATTATTGAATAAAGAAATGAATGTATGAATTTAGAAAGACTTGAAGAATAAGTATATTATTTAAGAGAAAGAAAATAAAAAACATAAAAGAAAAAATCTGCCCAGATGTCTACTATTTGTGTTTCCTTAAATAATTATTATTACAGAACATGACAATAATGGTACTAAGAATATTAAGTATATCATAAATACTATGAAAGGAAAAGTTTCCTTGTTGTGTTATAGAAATCCAATAATCATTTGTACTTTTAGTGGCGTAATGAGTCGTTTTTTTACTTCCAATATAGTAGGACTTCTGAAGATTCTGATTCAGTAGGTCTGGAGTAGATCTGAGAGTTTGTATTTTTAACAAGCTTTTAGGTTGTGGTCCAAATTCACAAGCTACATAGTAAGAGAGCCATCAGGTTGATGAATTGGATTTACATGGATATTTTCCAATGTCCACACCTTTTAGCTTCTTTGCATTCTGAGCTGGGAAGTAGAAAGAAACCACAAAATCAATAAGATGAAATGTTCAATTAGTCTAACCAGTCTCCCGGCCACATTTGTTCATCTGAAATTATGGTCTCAACCTCTATTTACTTTATAACAGCATTTTCTAACAGATTTTGTAGTTCAAATTCCCGTCATTAAAGCATTAACTAACTCATGTTCGAGGACTAACAATTAATGTACAGATCAATAATGCTAACCTTCATTTGTATAGTGTTTTACAGCCTACACAGAACTTGCAGGTACATTAGTATGTTTAATCCTCACAGCAATACAAGATGCAGCTAAGGCAAGAATCATTAAGTTTATACTATAGAAAAAGAGGTTGATGTAGAGAGACATTAACTGTGATAATAATCAGTAACATGTTCATAACTTTAAGCTTATAAATCACTTTAATATGCATTCGCTCATTTGATTTGCATAATGATCCTCAAAATTAGATAAATGTCTGTACTTGGTTATTGGTCATAGGCAGCTGTAAAGTCCCAAAACATTTTTTTCACATCAGTTTGTTGTATCTCTTTCTTTGGTTACCTCTAAAGAATGTGGATTATGGGAATCAGAAAATTTAGATTTAAATCCTTGGTCTATCATTCACTCCCTGTGAAACCCTGTGTAAGTGACTTAACTATTCTGAGGCCATATGATCTTACCTGTAATTTGGAAGAAATAATAACTTCTACCAGAGGGAATCACATTCTTCTTTCCCCAGGTTTTCCATGCACTGATATGCACTCTACTCCCTAGGAAGGAATAGTTTTGAAACAATACCTTGGAACTATCTGTCTCTGTTATGCTATACACATCTCCCTATAGGAGATAGAAATTGATTTCTCTGATTGGATAGATAAGAAGAGCCTGACACCATTGGTCACAACCTTCAATTGGGAAGGGTTAAGTTATTAAAGTAACTTCCCATCTGTTGTCCATGATATTCTGTGTGCAGAGCTAAAGCATTCTCTTCTTGTATCCACGTATTAATGCTCCTGATCTGATCTGAAGGTTTTCTTCTAGCAGCAGGTTTGGAGGCCCAAGTCAGTCAAAATTTAGAATCTGGAGATTCTTGGGCCACCTGGGTGGCTCAGTCGATTAAGCATCTGACTTCGACCTCAGGTCATGATCTCATGGCCCTGCATCAGGCTCTGTGCTGACAGCTCAGACCCTGGAGCCTGCTTCGGATTCTGTGTCTCCCTCTCTCTCTGCCCCTCCTCCAGTGGCACTCTCTTTCTCTCTCTCTCAAAAATAAATACACATTTTAAAAAATTAAAAAAAAGAATCTAGAGACTCTCTGAGTTCAGAGTTGTAGGAGAGACAGAGCTTCTCTCATGTCTCTGGAAAGATGTGTTTTCTGAGTACTTCTTTAACTGTAGATGGGGAATGTGATCCAAACTCAGTGGGGAAAGTACTGTACCAAGAGGCCCATTTGTAGTTGCATCATCCAATTTTGCTTTCCAACTGAAAAGCTGACATTTTAATCCCTCTCAGACACCTATATTGAGTTCTCAATTGATTTAGTGGTTAGAAAAGAAGTAGCATGTAATTAATTATCATTTTTCAGAGAAAATCCAACTATACTTTGAAGAGCTCTTATGAGAGCTAAAGATATATTGTGTTGCATTATACACAACACCCAATTAACGAAGCTACCATTGTTAGTATTCCCATTTTAACTGGCTCATTTTAACAGGAATAAATTTACATGCCAAAACAAATAAATGAAAAGGTAAAAGAGGGAAGTGAAACTATGTGAGAGGTACTTCATTATTTATGAAAATGTATCAATTCTTTAACAAATCAATGGAACAAATTTTGAATATTATCTTTAGCTGTGTTTAACAGTTTAGAATTGAGAAGCTCAAACAAGTGATTTTCCTGAGGCCATGTACTTTGTAAGTGGCAGGGCTAAGACTTAAAGCAAAATACATATTTTTTAATTTATATGTATGCTTTTTCCATCTGTGACTCATTGCCTTTTGATTTCAATAATCTCATTTTTTTCCACTGATATAAAAAGTAACCAAAGTATAATACATAAACAAAAAACTATATACCCCCAGTTATATACTTTGAGATCTTAGTATTCATCAAATATCATTTATGGGTATCATGAATTTTTCTTTATTATATATTTAATTTTTCAAAATTCCTCTTACCTTATAAATTATCCACAAATTTTACTACTTATTACAATAGTTATTATCTATATTTGCATTTTATAAATTTCACCATGAGTCAGAGATTAAATAAAAGGAGAAGAGCAATAAGGATTATAACATAGGCTCAGGCCCATAAAATTGATAAATTTCTAAGGTATCCCCTGATATGAGGTCCATCTGCTTTCCAAAAAAAGGAAAAAACAAAACAAAAACAGGATGACCATGGGCCATTAGTACTGATGAATGTCTCTGGAGAAGTAACCAAACATCCACCAAGAGCAGATTGGTTCCGGGTCACATTAAGAATAGACATGGTCTACTGAATCAGAAATACCATTGATATCACACAACTGAAAAAATCCTGTTTTTAAATAAAAAACCTAAACACTTAAAAGAGAAAAAAGCCCTAATATCTTTCCTCACTAAAACCTAAATCAAGAACAAAGGAACTTTGAAAATGGACCATAAGAGTCATGAAAAAAGTAATTTGAATAAAACCAACCAGGAATATGCAGGCTATGTACATGGAGTTTACATGTTATCTTTCATTTCACTTGCAAGTATTTATACACAAGGGTATAATGACGCCGTTAATATTAGCTCAAAATGTAGATTTTCAATACCCTGCCACAATGACTACACTTTTAATAAATATTCAGGATTTAAAGGATCTGTTAAATTCCTGATGCATCTATCTGAGGTGAATCCTGGAAATGAATAAAGAGGAAAGGGACAAATATTCCCTTGTAGTATTATGATTGTTTTCAAAAGCACTTTATCAAACTGCCCCATGATTAGGTTAGGAAATGTCCTATTTATTTCCTTCTTCCAATCAATTTAATGCAATTTAGCAAATGTGTATACGTTAAGTATACACAAGATAAACAAAGATGAGTGAGATGTTGTGTTGACTCTTGAGGCCACCTACATTTTAAAATGGACCCTATAGCAATTTGCTACAATCTAAATACTAATAGCACAATAGAGGTATATCTAAAGTATAATAGAATCAATCAGAAAGAAGCATGGAAAAGGGGCATAGCATGGAAAGAAAGCACAGAACAATTAAATAACATGAACACAATTAGGCAGACCCAGTTCTCAAATGTTAGACTTTATTTGTCTGGATTACCCATTGAATCACACAGTCTCATTCTTTAAAAAGTTCAAATCACAAAATCCAGTGCTATGACCTAAATCTGGGTAGAAGTTGAAGTGTTTCCTGGAGTAACTAATACACGTGTCACATAGTCAGAGGGTACTTAATGCTAGCTACTGCTGATAATGGAGTCACTGATAGGTTATTTATATTGCAAATGTTATAAGTGTAGATTACTGATTATCAAAAAATAATTAAATGAATCTTCACAATTTACAGAAAAGGTAGCACACAAATAAGAAACAAAAAGAGAAATCTGTTAATGACATGGGACGACCTAGGAAATAGAGCAGAAAAGCATCAATGTCATGAAAGGCAGAAAGCAAAGTAACGTGCCAGCTTCTGTGCAAGCATTTTCATTAAAACATGCCAGGTCTGGAAAATAGTGAGGAAATTGTTATTTTTAGGGTGCAGAGAGCATATTCTCAGGTCTTAGGAAATGGTGTGAATTCAGTGGGCTTCATTGGAAAAATCCATTACATTACACAGAAAGCAAAAGACAAGGGAGTAAAAGCTTTCCATATTTAAAAAAAGAAGAAAGAGAGAGAGAGAGACAGAGAGAAAGAGAGAGAAAATCCTATTTCCCCTGACCTAAGTGTATTTAGTCACTAAAATATAATGTAAACATGAGTAATACTAGAGATTCCCTGTATCTTTCTTTTCAGAATAAAAATCATAATATATTCATTTTAGAAATAAACATAAGACATGTTCTTTTAAAATCCTACACTAAATTCAGGGGGGAAAAAAATGAGCTCCACTAAAAGGTTGAACATGAGAAAAAAAATGTTTTAAAATAAAAAGAGTATTAACTCAAGGAGATAGTGACTTTGAATTTTCATGTTTCGTGATATGCAAAATATATCACATTGTTTGAGGTAGAGTGAGCAGCTATTATTATCTTATTTTTTTAAGAAAGATATATGTGAAACAAATTTATATTTTTCAGTGTCTTCTCTTCCTGGGAATATTCCTATGAAAACACACTGAGAAGCTGTTCAAAAATTAAATTTAAAAGAAAAAACGAAACGTTTAAGGGCATCGAAAACCTACTAAAGCAGCCAGGAATTGAGAGTCCAGGCTCCCTGAGAGAAGGAAAAGGACATTGAGATGAGTTCAGTATTTGGTGGTGTGTCTTACCCCATGGAATCTGCTGATTGATAAGGAGCGTTAAGACTAAGAGGCTAAAAAGTGGAGCAGAAATTAGGGGCTGAAAGCCTGGGAACCTGAATAACGTTTTCAGCTGTTTTAAAGGGATACAAACACTGCAGTATGGAGCTTTCAAAACAATCCAGACTAGAGGCCAAAATACAGGGCAGATGGAAAGTGCAATAAGTAAGCCCAATATTGTGCAGCTATTTTCCCCTTGAGGCATTTGACGATTTATAAATAGCACATAACAAGAAGCAAAGAACTGAGCAGTGATGGCTAAGAACCAGGGAAGACAGGAACAGCTTTCCACGGTCTCACAGAGCATGGGACACAAAACTGAAGCCTACGGCCCGCAAGGGAAGAGGATCCCTTAAATATGTTCTACACTTTGAGTTTGAATCCTGAAAGTACCAACCAGGATCTCACATTGTTTGTAGCATTTTAATACACAGATCAATTATTCATGCAAATGCAACAAGTAATTTTGGCAAAAATTGACATGTGAAGCTAACATTTACCTGCAAATAGAGTGAACCAAAAATGATCTAATCTTAAAAATAAAAGTTGGATGATTTATACAACCAGCAGTCAAGATTTGTCATATAACTATAGTGACTCAATGTGGTAAGCATAGACAAACAGGCCAATGGAATGGATAGAGAATTCAGAAGCAAACACATCTATTTAGACACTTGATACATAACAAAAGTGGCCTTGTACTGTAGTATGGGTAGGATGGTCTTTTTAACAAATGGTGCAGGGTCAACTGGAGATTTTACATATAAATATATATACATATGGAAATATAATTATTATTTATATATCACATCATACACAAATTAATTCCCAATGGATTTTTGATCAAAATATAAGAAGAATACTATAAAGTTTCTTGAAAATAACACAAGAGAATATCTTAACGAAACTGGGATGTATAAGGTCCTTAAAATAACAGGACACACACACACACACACACACACACATACATACACACGAAAGCACTAAACATAAAGGAAAATTGATAAATTGGAATACATTAAAATTAAGAATTTACTTACATCAAGAAATGCCAGTAGATAATATGAAAATAACCCACTGAGTGGGAGAAAATATTTGAATACATAAAAAAGACAAAGGGCTCATATTAAGAATGTTTCAGAAAAAGGCAGACAACCCAATTTTAAAAGTGGACAAGAGGCTTAAGCAGGCACTTTGCAAAATAACCGGTACACATCTGAAATTTTCACAACCACAATAATCATAAGAAAAATGTGAAGTAAAATTACAATGAAATACCACTACATACTAACTAGGACTGACAATATCAAGTGTTTGTAAAAATGTAAGGAAACTGGAATTTTCAAAACACTGCATGTGAAGTATAAAATGATATACTAACTTTGAGTACATCAGTTTCTACTAATGCTAAATGCTAAATAAACCCTATCATGTAGCAATTCAAAATTTAACAGACATACATACATATATTCACGAAATTACAAACACAAGAGTGTTCATAACAAAAAAAAAATAAAACTAGAAACAATCCAAATGCTCGTCAACAGTTGAATAAGTAAGTAAATTATACTACTTTTACAAAATGCAATACAATACAATGACAATGAACAAATTACATGCAAAAACATGGATAAATCTCATCAACATTATGTTGAGCAAAAGAAATCAGGCACAGCAGATTACTCATTTTATGATTTCGTTTATGTGAAATTCAAAAATAAGGCCTTCAGGCAGGCTCCATGGTAGGTGACATGTGGAGAGAGGACCCACGATATATCAACGTTAAGTCAAAACTCATTGTGTATTTTCAAAGCAGTTTTTTGAAACATTAGAGAGAGACAGACAGAGAGACCATGTGAGCAGGAGAGAGGTAGAGAGAGAGAGAGAATCCCAAGCAGGCTCCATGCTGTCAGCACAGAGCCCGACACAGGGCTCGAACCCAAAAAATGTGAGCTGAAACCAAGGGTTGGACACTTGAGAGGCGCCTGGGTGGCTCAGTTGGTTAAGTGTCTGACTTCGGTTCAGGTCATGATCTCACAGTTTGTGAGTTCGAGTCCCGCATCAGGCTCTGCGCTGACAGCTCAGAACCTGGAGCCTGCTTTAGATTCTGTGTCTCATTCTCTCTCTGCCCCTCCCCAACTTGTGCTCTGTCTCTCAAAAATAAATAAATGTAAAAAAAATAAATAAATAAAAGAGTTGGACACTTCAATGACTGACCCATCCAGGCGCTTCTAGAAATTTATTCTTAAACAATTTGAATATTAATGATGCCTCAGCATCTGAGCAATGGGAAGGAAATTTAAAGAGAACTTACCAGCCAGAATTAACTTGTGCTCTTCTTGATAGGAGCACAGAGTGTGTATATAAAAGAGAGGCAATACCAAAGAGATGTGTCAGGATACTTTTCTGTAATACTGAATGCTGTTTTCTTCCCCTAGATTCCCCGGATGCCAGCTCCATCTGTGTTTTCATTTTCAGTAGAAGTCCACGTTCTAGGGCAAAAGCAGACTTCCTTGAAACAACTTCTCTTCCTATGATGTGAAATGCCTAACCCATTGAGGAGATTGTGGTTGGTGTCCAGAGACAAGAGAGTGGAAGGGAGAGGGAAGGAAAAGAGTGGAGTTTCTGCAGCCCAAAAAGGAGGAAATATCTATAGATTCTTTCTCTACTCCTTCTGCATGTCCTGGGCAGGTGGCTGGGGCAAAATGGCCGCATGGTTTACCTCAGGATGTTGGATTCCTGAGCCTTCATACACTGAAACAGCAGAGCTATGTGATTTCAAGGGCACCCATGGACTACAAATGGCAATATATTAGAATATCTTAGTGTTTGTATATTTATAATATTGTTTCAGCAGTGTCAACAGTGAAAGAATGCAGAGCTCACTTAGCCACAGGAGAAAGGTAAGAAAGTTGTAGTGTGGCACTACACTTGGAAAACATTTGGGTATTGTATTCAAACATTGTATTCAAATGTTGTATTCAACTTTTGGCGATTGTATTGAAATGATTGTATTCACTATCATGTATGGCACAGGCATTTCTGTATCAGGCAATGACCTTAACCGATATGTATGCATAGATATCAGCCATAAATACCCAGTACAGCCAAGATGGTGTTCCAGCTCAATCTCAGCCCTGGGCATGTGTCTTACAAATATATGATTTCTTTTATTATATGGGAAAATAGAAATGTGATCCAATAAACGTTTTATTCTTTCAAATAAACTTTAACTCTCTTCTGTGTATATCTTGTGGTTCATTATATAGGTGAGTAAGTCCTCGGCTCATAATAATCTCTGGTGAAATAAGACCCTGCTTATCTCATTCTGAGAAACAGCTTCTAAAATAACATACCATAAAAAAATTATATCAGAAATGTTCTTTTAAGACACACTGAGTTTCAGAATCCCCAACACAACACAGCTTTCCCCAGCAGAATATACATCAGTTTTGTAGCCTTTAGGCCAAAATCGTAGGACTGCATACTACTCTCACTGTGGACCATGGACCAGTTATATCATCATTCGGAATATTAGTTTTATGACTGATCAGTCTTACTGACCAGTCTTACTGGTCCTTTGTCCCCCTCCCCCAACATACACATTAAAGTTTAAGAAGCGCTGGTCTAAACAATGATATGAGCTTGTCTTACTTAAAGGAATGTATGGTTTAGCCACTATGCTCCCCAACTATTCTAGATTTCAATTCAATTTGAGATGTTTAATTCAGTGTCTTGAAAGTGCATTGTAAGTCTTCCACAGAAACAGCCCAAGAGGAGGTCCAATTCATTGGGGTGAAACAGAATCATGAGACTGAAGACTCACCAACACACAGTTTTAGTGGTGAAAAACTTGTGTAGGCTAAAAGGACTCAAACTACCGATAACAAAAGACAGGGCATATTTTGGTTTTGTGTTAACAAGAAGGTAGTTTCATGTCCTCAAAATTAATATTTCCACAGAGGTTTACATCAAGGATCACACTAGGTGAATAGTACAATGAATTCTTAATCATTGCAAGGATGACCACAGAAACAATACTATCATTGAGAAATTCTGATAAAAAAATTTTGTAATTTTATTTATGGCAAAGGCTAAACAAATTGACATAATTCTGGGATGTTTATAGTTTAATATACAGCTTTGGGCATTTTTTGGTATTAGAATAAGAGAAAATTGGGATTAATTAACCTAACAAAGAAGAAAAATGTAAAAAAAAAAACAGGAAAACAAAAAGAAAATCTAATCAGAGAAGTAATAAATATATTAATCATGTGGAGGCATACAGGAAGAAAATAAGAAAGAAATTGAGGGTTATCCTTCAACAGCAAGAGAAAATTAATACAAAATCATTTTAGCTTGATTTCCAAACAAGTAGTCATACATTTAATGCTGAGGGGATCTCCTATTGTACTTTCTTATTCTATTTTTTGCTATCAAATCCAAATATTATCAAAGATTATTTTGATATCATAAGAGAAACACAGTGAAACCTTGGTTTGCAAACATAAGTCCTTCTGGAAACATGCTTGTAATCCAAAGCATTTGTATATCAAGGCAAATTTCAAGAACCATTGGCTCAGTTGTGATCATGACGTTTGTCATCACGTACTACTTGTATTGCAAGACATCGCTCCTTTACCAAGTTAAAATTTATTAGAAATGTTCACTTGTCTTGCAGAACACTCACAGAACAAGTTACCTGCAACCCAGTGTTTTACTGTACTTTGCTTTTGTCAGTGGCAAATGTAGACACCAAACGTATATTTGAATTTGGGACATCTAGAAACATAAGATAGACTCACCAAACTTTCAGAGAGTGGAATCTATTGTTTTTAATTTTTTTAATGTTTATTTATTTTTGTGAGAGAGAGAGACAGAGTGTGAGTTGGGGGAGGGGCAAAGAGAGAGAGAGACACACACACACACAAAATCCAAAGCAAGCTCCAGGCTCCAAGCTATTGGCACAGAGCCCAACGCAAGGCTCAAACCCATGAACTATGAGCTCGTGACCTGAGCTGAAGTCACACACTTAACTGACTGAGCCACCCGGGCGTCCCAATGATGGAATCTATTAGCTCTGCCCCTTCTTCTTCCCCATCCTCCTTCTGATCCTGTAACTTCTTGCCAATGTCATTGTAACTGTCTTCTAGCTGACTGTCAGCCTACAACCACCACACGCCCACAGAACCACCCTATGTGCATTTGCCAAAATAATCCTCATTTCAGTTCTAATTGTCTCATTTTTCCATTCAAAATAAATTAATACATAACATATTCCTTTATGGTTTAAGAAGACTTACATTTATTTCAAATCCCTTCTAAATCCCTTCCCTTGGTTTCTTAGCCAAAATTATGGCTAACATTAACCATTAATTATTTCTTGATTTCTTTGGCACTATGAGTACTTAGGCACTGTACTAAGTACTGGGAAGATGGCAAAGTTGCTTTTACTTGGGCTCTTGAATGACTGCATAAAGCAGAGCATGCTTGCTACCTTGTTATAGGAGTAAAAAATAAACTTCTATTTTATTTAAGCCATGACAGTTTTGCATCTATTTAATTCAGCTGTTTAGCAAACCCTATCTAATATAGATACATAGCTTTTATTATTCCTTTTTATTACAGATGACGAAATGGAGACTGAAAGAAGTAAGGGAGTATGCTCACGATTTCACAGCGAGCTGGTGGTAGGACTCAGATTGAACTGAGGTTGGCTAGGTCTAGAGGAACTAGACTTAGGTCCTTAACCTAAGTCTAACTTGACCTAACTTAACCACCACATTGCAGGGCTCCAAAATTATAAGACTCCTTAAAGAGTCCAAGCTCTTGTCTGACATTCATGACTCTACATTATTTAATCCAGTCTCAGTTCCCAGCATCATCATTTTCCTGGCTCTTTGCCTCTGGTTTTTTCTACCTGCAATACCCTTTCTGTCATTGAAATGCTACCAGTTTCTCAAGGACCTTCTCATATGCTGCTACCTCACTGATTGGCTGGGCCCCCTAGCTGCCCCTCTTATCCATCACTTTTTAACTATTTTAGATCACATGACAATCTGTCTTGTTTATAATTTACTTCAAATTATTATCTTCCTATTAAATTATGAAGGATTTTTTTTCATTGCTTTTCTGTGTTCTCTCCATAGCAATCTTCTCTTCTTTTTTAATAACAGAGCTACAATTTTGTTCAAGGGGCAAGGTGTTCACTCCAGAAAAAGAAAGACGGTAAACCCATGATAATCTTCTAAACCAGTTACAGTTACTCTGCCTTCTTTCGCATGCTCACTCTCTCAGCTTTCCTTGCAGCTAAGGATTGCCAGGTGACACAGTTCTGATTAGTAAAAAATAAGAGAAAGTCTACTAGGAAAACAGACTTGTTTCTTCCAGGGAGGATTACCCTCTTGACTAAATGGAGACAGAGATCAAAAAAAATATGTTCCCTCCTTTGTGATTGGGAGCCAGATGTGTGAAGATGTGATATTTATAGTTGTAGAAGTCTTCCTGAAACCACAAGGTGGCCAAGGTAGGAACAAAAATCCATGATTCTGGGATTAGTAGGACAAAAATATGAAAAATGCCTGATCTTTTATAACATTCTTGAACTCCCACACCAACTCGGAGACTTCCTACCTACTCACTTTTATGTGAAGTAACTGATGTCTTTATGAGCCGTGGAAAGCTGAAATCATTCCTAACACAAATTCACACCTGAAACAGTGGCTGACTACGGTCACAAACTGGCCATGTTCCAGTTCCCCTCCTTCCACATTCATGGTAGGATTATACTTCCTCACCTATTTTGCAGTTAGACACACGGCCATGAAACATGCATCGGTTACCAAAATGTGGGCAAAAGGAGTGCAGTTCGCCTCTGGTGGAAGCTTTAAGAAGCATCATATACAATTACTGAAAGTGTTTTTGTTTTTCTCTTGGAACAGTGGTTGTGTGCCTACATGTAAGCTGAGTCTCAGTTTGCCTAGGTTACTGAGTAACTGATGAATAGAGCTCCCATATTGACCCATATTGGAAATGTAGATAAGCAAGAAACAAACTCTTGGTTTATTAAGCCACTGAAATTTTGTAATTGTTTTATGTATAGCGATACTTAGCCTGTCTTGACTCATTTTGACATAATAAAGTCAATGGTCATGGGGTGGTGACACAGGCTTCCTTTCCCCAGTATCTGCTGTAGTGATTTCATTAAAACATGTTAAAAATTAGAAGAATTTAAAAAATTTTTTTTCAACATTTATTTATTTTTGAGAGAAAGAGACAGAGCGTGAGTGGGAAAGGGACAAAGAGAGAAGGAGACACAGAATCCGAAACAGGCTCCAGGCTCTGAGCTGTCATCACAGAGCCCGACACAGGGCTCAAACTCACAGAGCCGTGAGATCATGACCTGAGCTGAAGTCAGACGCTTAACCGACTGTGCCACTCAGGTACCCCCAAAATTAGAAGAATTTAAACATAGGACCAATAAGAACAGTTTAAAATATTATTCGGTAGAATATTCTTGTGCGTGTTAAGATACATTGTTAATAGCATTTCAATTCATACTCTTAAGGAAAGTAGGGAGCTATATTTATTGAATGTCTGTTAGCCAGAAGACAATAAAATATAAATTAAAGATTCAAGAACATAATTACTATTATTCCAAACACACAAAAAATGATTTATTTCATTAAAATAATCTCTAAGTGAGGACATTTTAAATGAAAATTCAGGTTAAAATTCTCAGAAATATTATGAAATATTAAATAATCCTAAACAAAGACCACTGGCTTTTTTTTTTTTTTTTTAATTTTTTTTTTCAACGTTTATTTATTTTTGGGACAGAGAGAGACAGAGCATGAACGGGGGAGGGACAGAGAGAGAGGGAGACACAGAATCTGAAACAGGCTCCAGGCTCTGAGCCATCAGCCCAGAGCCTGACGCGGGGCTCGAACTCACGGACCGTGAGATCGTGACCTGGCTGAAGTCGGACGCTTAACCGACTGCGCCACCCAGGCGCCCCGACCACTGGCCTTTCTTAAAACTGTGGACATCAATCAAGTTTTGAAACTTGATATAATTAATAACAATACTAACAAAAGTTCAAGAAGCCTTTTTTGTGTGTGTGTATGTTTTTTTTTGGGAGAGAGAGAGAGTGGGGGAGGGGAAGAGAGAGACAGAGAGAGAGAGAGAGAGAGAGAGAGAGAGAGAGAGAGAGAGAATCTTAAGCAAGCTCCACACTCAGAGCCTGACACAAGGCTTAATCTTATTATGACTATGAAATCATGACCTGAGCCAAAATCAAGTCAGATGCTTAACCAACTCAGCCACCCAGGCACCTAAGAAGCCTCAGTTATGCTATGGTGATCACTAGCCCCCCAAAACTTAAGTATAGATTTCATTGCTGTAAAAAGAGATTTAATTTCAAAATCAAAAATACTAATTTTATATTAAATTGTATTAATTTGTGTATACACCACACAAGCCTTTGAAATTTTCAGAGGCCAATATCTTGGGAATTAAAAGACACCAATATTTCAGAAAAAAAAAAACCAACATAAGAAGTTGGAATCCAGTTGTAATGTTTAATTTCATGTATTTACTTGCTAGGCCAGGGTGCCCAAATGTCTGGTCAAATATGTCTAGATGTTGCTATGAAGAAAATTTTGAAATATGATTAACATATAAATCAGTACACATCGAATAAAGCAGATTATCCTCTATAATATGGATGGGTCTCATCCAATTAATTGAAGGCCTTAAGAGAAAAAGAGAGGTCCCTGGAAGTAAGAACGATTCCGCTCCATACTACTTTTAGACTCTCCCTGGGTCTCCAGCCTGCATACTTGCCCTACAGAGTTTGGATTTGCCAACCACTGTAATCACATAAGCCAATTCCTGAAAATTAACGTTTCTCTCTCTCTCTCTCTCATTCCCCCATATATATAATTGGTTCTGTTTCTCTGAAGATCCCTAATATACCAGTTATTGTAAATTTGTTATCATATGTCTTCCAAAGTCCTAGTGGTTAAAAAATATGCCAACCAAAATTAGTCGCTATTTAAAATAGAACCTTGGTAACATGGCCCACAAAATATGAATTAGCCCTGTGTGTGAAATCTGTGTTGTAAGGATACCAGGTTATAAGGTTTATTATGTATACATAAAGACATCCACAACCAGAACTCTTCAGCATGTAAAACTTGCATAAAATCTTTCAGTAGGCTCCTAGATCATGCTACCCAATTTGATGACCAAGTAAGGCATCACTTGCAAATCTGTTATAGGTAATTTATAAGCACTAAACCAAAGGTTGAAAGAAATGAATAAAAGAGACATCATGATATATTAAAGCCTGCACTTTTTCTTCACAGGAGAGAAAGCATCAGACTGAAGAGATTTCCGTTACACCGTAGATTAGTTCCTGGAATGACACTGCTGGCAAATGTTATTTTTAACATTACTATCATTTAGAAACCATATTGTTATGTGCCTGGGCATATAAAAGGCATTCTCCCAGGACACAGGGACAGTGATAGGAGAGGCAGATTTTAATGTAAGTGCATGTTCAAAGTCAATCATTTCCTTTGAGACTTTGTAGACTTTAGTTCCAGCAACATAAATGTCACTTTTATGAGTTTAGTTCCATCTGGTAGAAAAAGCAATGGCTTTCAAATCAGTAGCCCTGAGTGTGAATCTCTGCTCTAAATACTTAGTCTATCTAAAGCCATGGGAAACTATTGCACTTCTCTGTTCCCCAATTTCTCCATCTATGAAATTGGGGGAGGGAGGACAGTATTTTCCTTGAAAGTTTAAGAGAATTAATTAATTAATACGCAAGTTGCAAGAAAGCAGAACCCATGAAAGATGCAGATATCGAGTAGAATGTTGAATAAAACCCCAGGATGGTGTCATGTTTAAAGAGGTAACAAATATTGTATTTCTTAAAGCAATGTTTAAATTTTCTTTAGAGATAAACTAAAATGAAATAGTAGAAAAATATAGCCCAGTCATATGATAAAGAAAAAAGTTTTTCATTTCATAATACAAAGGAAAGGAAAATTAGATAAGATTTGGTTACTAGGATTTGGAAACCATTAAATTGTCAGGAAAATCATTTTAGTTGAAACTGATAACACAGACTGAACAGGGTGGTGATGTTGCAAGAAAGGTATAGGGTGAACATCAGAGCAAAAGACAGATACCCTAAAAATAAACACACAAGCTCATGCCCTAGTAGAACAGTTTGGAGAGTTTTCTGGCCTTAAAAATAAATTCTATGAGGACCAGAAATATTCTGGTCTTTATTGGATACTTCATTAAGTTTGTATAAGCACACTCCACAGAGTATATTAACATTTATGCTTCAAACATAGGCATAATGTGGGCTCCATCTTTGAACCAAAACTGTTTAGAAAATTCAGCCAGATAACTGGAATAGAATTAAGAACATCAACACATCATCCTATCTAGGGTTATCTCTTTGGAGGGCTTTGACAAATATATCAACAAATTGGGTAATACAGATAACAGTTTGTTTTAAAAGGAGCAGAAAAATATATGCAAGCTCTAATTCTGCAAGTATAGCAAGAATACAATCATTAAGTCATCTGGTTATCTTATGGTTCATCAACAACCTATCCTGACAAGGATCTCTGGGAATTGGATCCATTTCAGAGAGAATAGCAGAAGGAATTAAGCTCAAGGTAAAATATGCATTGCTAAGCAGGAAACTGCTTTAATTAACAAGGCAAACAAAGAAAAGAGTTACTAAAATAGTAAAGACTGTTCTAGACATTGGAGAGAGAGCTTTAGTGAATAAGATACCCCCAAAACAAAAACAAAACAAAACAAAACAAAACAAAAAAACAGAAGTAGCTGTTTCTTGGAGAAATAAGAAAGAAAATGAAGATGTTGGGATGAACCTTTTACAGACATGGGTTTATACATTGAAGGTTAACTGTCCCTCACATCCAGAAGCTCCAACCCAGTTGATAGTCCTCAGTGAGAACTACCAACTAAGGAGGCAATGGAGCATCGATGATAATAGCCTATCTTTATTAAGTGTATATAATATGCCAGGACTCCGCAAAGCACTTCACTCGCATTGTGTCTGGTAATTCCCACCAATCCAACAGGGTAAGTACTGTTACTATTCCTCTTCACAGGATTCTATCTTGAGAGTAATAAAAGTCTCACAGGAAATAAGTGGTAGGCCTGGGACTGTACTCTTAGTTTTTCAGTGTTTGTTTGTTAATTCAAATCCTGTATTCTTAGCATTATCTAATCACTATATCATCTCTTGGTACAGAGAAACCATACAATGGGCTTAAGATCATAAAGAGAGCTTTAATATTCTTCTCATTGATAAAAACCTATTCCACATTAAAGCAACATTATGACATTACCCTTACGCCATTAAATAATGGTCTGGCAAAGATAGCCTAGGACATTTTAGTTTAATTAGTTCGTGTTAATCACATGCATATTATTGTCCCTCTTACAAATCGTGGATATCTTCATCATTTTCCAAATCACAGCAGAATTTTCACAAACTTGAGGGAACTAACTAGAACCTTGACTACAATCATACACACAAACTACAAATGCATATGCATTTAGACACATGCTAGAAGTATATATGCATATTCACAGAGTTAAAGAGTACAAACCATGAAAGTTTAGTAAGCACAATCATAGCTCATGTGGTTGGCGCTTGTCCACTGAACTGGAACGGCTTCTTCTCAACCATCCTCACACCGGCAGACAGAGGCCCATGCCTCCCCACCGCTCCCGACAGTGATGCTTTGTCTGAATGCCTTGTTCTATACCTAAATAATCATCCAAAGAGCACAAATAGCAAGTCTGTGAACTCAAGTTAAAAAGATATAGAGACACAACTTCACCCTGCTACCACCAAAATATTGCAGAGCGTATTAGAAGGAAGCAAAGCTTTCTGCAAAAATCAATTCTCAGTTGTCAACGTCTGTATTTTGTGTAAATTTATAAGAAAAATTTAAGATCTGATAATAAGTTTATAAAGCAAAACCCAGTGAAATAAGATCACATAAAAGGAGAAAAATGGATCCCAATTATAGCAAGGCTCTTCCCTTAGTCATGCTGATGAAGGGTTACAATTAGTTCCTTAGAACAGGGGAAAAGATTACTTGGGTATCCTTTATAACTTATTTATATAGGTCATTATCTCAGTAAATGCAGTGTTATTACACACAGTGGGTCTATTCTCAACAAATTCTATTGTCCTTCTTATAAAGCCCATAGGTAAAGAATAGTGTCATAGAACATTAAATAGTTTGTTGAATCAAGCAGAAAATATGTTTCTGTTACAGAGTGGGCCAAATTTGATACAAGATACTTCTTCCAGAAGGCAGGCTGGCTGTGTCACATAACAAAAGCCACTTGTGAGAGGTAAAGATATGTCAAGTGTTTTTAACATAAAGATCAGACGAAACCTTTATTTTACCTTTAGGGAATCTGTAAACCTCTTGAAGTTAACTGTATATGCAAACTGTATGTATATGTGCATTTTTCTATAAAAAGATTCCCTGGCTTTTTTTTATTTTCTCAGAGGAATCCGTGACCCCACCCCCCCCAAAAAAAAGGTTAAGAACTACTGAACTGTACACAGTATTATACGTAAGAAAGCATGTATGTACCATTTAAAAGGCAACACTGAAAAGCAAAAAGCCTCTCATTTGTCATCTTGAGTAAAGAAAAAAAAAGCATGGTAAAATAAGTGTTCATTGTAGAGAGAGAGCAAAAGAGAAGAAAGACTCCAAAAATAATCGTAGAGAAAAGGGTATTTCCCTTAAAAATATCCAGAGCCCAAATTATATTATTCTCATTTTTTTTCTGATTTTTTAAAAAATTTACTTAGGGGCACCTGGGTGGCTCAGTAGGTTAAGTGTCTACTCTCGGTTTTGACTCAGGTCACGATCTCACGGTTTGTGAGTTCGAGCCCCACATTGGGCTCCGCGCTGACAATACGGAGCCTGCCTGAGATTCTCTCTCTCCGTCCTGCGTCTGCTTTCTCTATCTCTCAAAATAAATAAACTTTAAACTTTATTATAAATAAATAAATAAATAAATAAATAAATAAATTTACTTAAAGGAGAGAAGTCACTTAAAATGCACAGGCAACATACAAGCAGAAATAATGGTGGGCTTATATTTGTTGCAACATGTTTTTATTTTAAAATTTTATTATAATATCATTTGCTTTCAAAGCATATGGATGAATAAATTCTCATCTCTTAATTATTTTTTCAGTAAAGATAGAGAAGAGATGGCTGATTAAACCATTTAGCAAACACAGTAGACAGGTCAAAGAATAAAAATGAGCTCACTTCAAAATTAGAGAGAGGGAGAAAGGAAGGAAGAAAAAAACAACTGAAAAAGATTAGGCATTTAAATTGCAGTGTTAAACTAAATATAATTAGACCTAAGCTGGCCCTTCTCCCAGAGTTCATAAACCCACACCAAGGAGCTCTCCAGGGAGTGATATAGTCAAATTGCGTCTTCCTTTAATGACCCGTGTAAATGGCCAGCCCTGTCCTACCTGCTCTCATTTTTTTCTGTTTATACCATTCACCTTTCCTTAAGTATTTGACTGTCTGTGTCTGAAGTGTTTATTAGAGCAACTTGAACCAAGGCAAAATAGATTCTACAATGTCTCGGGTTTGCAAATAAAAGAACCTTAACTACAATGTTAAAATCAGCCACTGTTTGCCCATTTCAGTCCTGTTACATATAAGTGCCCACTTTATGTGGTAGAACTATAGATGTAACTCTGATGTAACTATGGAGCAAAGAAAGAAAAACTAAAAATATGAGGAAACATTCCTTAAAGAAATTTAACTGGAAAAACAAGTCTTACTAATGATGGAATTTTTCTCTTAAAAAATTAAGCATTACATAAGGGAAAAAATCTAAATTTCCAAGGTTTAAATCCCAGCCCAGACTTCTAGTTTCAGCTCCTTTATGTAAAGAGATTGGAAGTTGTCACTCATCCTTCAAAAGAAGAAGAAGGAGAAGAAAGAGAAGGAGGAGAAGAAGAACAACAACAACAATAACAACAACGAACTGACAATCAGTGTCTTTGCTTGGACCCATCAAAGTACTGAGATCTCAGGGCCATCTTGAAATCTGGAACCCCAGCTGAGAGATAAGATTTGCTTACCTGGAAGAGAACCTGCTGAGAGCTCTAGACTGTAAACAACTTAACTGGTAATTTTCAGAAATTGATGAAGGCTGGGTATGGATTAGCTTAAAAGTGAGAAACTCCTGGGGGCCCACAGTCTTAGAAGGGATCCCACTTTTTCATGGGTTTTATCTGCAGGGACTTCACAAAGTTCTCATGATAAAGATTTTAAGGATTTCCTTATGGCTCTTGCAAGGGGAGGGCAAGTGTAATCTTTGTGAAATAAGCCCAGAGGACTCTCCATAACACAGACCTATTCTCCAGAGTAAAAGGTTTTACCAGAGCCTTAATGTGGCTGTGGGAAGGGCTCTCTCATTCCAGCCTTAAAACTGGCCTTCCTGTCTCATCTGAATGAGGAGAAGGGGGGATTTATGCTACTAGAAACAAAAGTCACAGCCCAGAAACACAGATTCACCAAAATCATCAGGGCACAGAATATTTAAGCTCCCATCCCTCACCACCACACACCCACAGGCTTAAATACAGTAAGTCACAGTTAGAAGAGCAGCGAACCAGAGACTCTCTTTGAAGAGGTCTTAGGGAAAACATTTAAGGAAGGTCTTTAGGGAAACCCAAATTCAAAAGAGAAAGCTGACACCTACCACTACAGGAAACATTTTTAAAAGCCCAATATCCAGCCAGATGAACATAAAGCTTCGCACTAAAGCCCTATTCACCTAATACAATGGCTGAAGTCTTATTACCCAACACAATGTCTGGTTTTCAACAACAACAACAAAATTATAAGATTTTCAAAAAGGCAGGAAAAAATACAGTGTGAGGAGACAATGACACAGATGTTGGAAGTACGATTAATAGCCTAAGGGCTCTAAGGGAAAGAATGGACAACATGTAAGAAACAATGGGTAACATAAGTAGGAGAGAAATTCTAAGAAAAACCAAAAGGAAGTGCTAGAGAGCAAAAACCACTGTAACAGAAATAAAGAATGCCTCCGATGGGCTCCTCAGTAGCCTGGACACGGCTGAAAAGAGAATCAGTGAGTTTCAAGATGTATCACTAGAGACCTCCACAACTGAATGCAAAGAGAAAAACAAATTAAAAAAAAAAAAAGAAAGAAAGAAAATTCAAGAACTGCTATGGAAAGTTTTCAAAATGTATTGACGTGGATATCATTAGACTACCAGAAATAAAATAAAAAGAAAACAAAACAGAAGAATTATTTGAAATAATAATGACGGAGAACTTTCTAAAGGTGATGACAGACACCAAACTACAAAATCAGGAAATGTGAAGGATACCAAGCAGGATTGAAATAAGTAAATAAATAAAATAAAACAAAAACAAAGCAAACGAACAAAAACTACACCTAAACATTAACTTTAAACTTCAGAAGACCCAATCAAAGAAATAATCCTGATGATGCCAAAGGGGAAAAAAAGAATGCCTTAGCTATATAAGAACAGTGAATTTCTCATTGGAAACCATGCAAGAGAGAAGAGAGTGGAGTGAAATAAGGCGGTGTTAAAAAAAAAAAAAAAGAGGAAAAACAACCACCAACCTAGAATTGCATATCTGGTATAATGATGCTTACAAAGGGAAGCAGAAATAAAAACTGTCTCAGACAAACAAAAACTGAGGGAATTCAGTGCCAGCAGAAGTATCCCTCAAAAAATGTTAAATGAATATCTTCAAGGAGACGGGAAATAATACAGGTCAGAAACTCAGATCTACATACAGAAAGGAGAAATGTCAGAAAAGGAATAAACAAATACAAAGTAAAATATTTTATTTCTCTTATTCTTAGTTGATCTAAAATAAAGTCTTGTTTAAAAATAGTAATTTAGGGGCACCTGGGTGTCTCAGTAGATTAAGGGTAGGACTCTTGATTTCAGCTCAGGTCATGATCTCAAGGCTTCTGGGATCGAGCTCCGGGTTGGGTTCTGTGCACTGACAGCATAGGGCCTGCTTGGGATTCTCTCTCTCTCTCTCTCTCTCTCTCTCTCTCTAGCTCTTGCTCTCGCTCTCGCTCTCTCTTTTTCTGCCCCTTCCGCACTCATGCTTTATGTTTCTCAAAATAAATAAATAAATAAACAAGCAAACAAAACATTTTCAAAAAATAGTAATTATAGCATAGGAATAAGTAAAATTAATGACAACAGTGTTGTATGGAATGGGAGGGAAATACACTATGATAACATCAAGTAGTAACAGTGTTATTTAAAGATGAACTTAATCCCACGGATGAATTCTGACCAACCACCATGGATTAACACATCTGTTGAAGCTGAAGCCAAGAGCTTCGTTCTATGACTATTTTCTTCATTCCATCCCCATTTCTCAAAACATCCACCAATATCTCCTAAAACACCATAAGCTTCCTACTTTGGTTTATGGCAGGAAACAAGATTGCAGACTTTAATTATATGAGATAGGTTCTTGAAATATATGTATACATAACATTGAATAAGGGATTTAGTGCTCAGGTTATAAAATGTTATACTTAGCAAGAAATTTTCTGATTTTCTAATAGCTATAGTTGAGTTGTGTTATAGTTGTGCTCTGATATTTTCTTATTAACACCTTTAACTGAAAATAAGAGATGAAACTTATTTGAGACTATATTAATAGAACTCTGAGGGTTCTTATGTATCCCTACCTTTTCCAAGGGAAATAACTCAGGCTACATTTGCTGGCAGAAATCAGAGAACAATCAAGCACCTGTATAGGATTTCTCTGGCTGAGAATAAGCACAAGAAAACAAGGAAGAACTGATATATAAACTCATTTCTTCCATGGAGAAGAGGTTTTATTTTGTAAGTTAACATGGCTTTGGCTATAATAGAAGCGAAATGTTATGGTTTCGATCTTAATTTCCCTTTTAGGAATTAATAATGGAAAGAGGGTTTGAGACCTTTATTTTGTAGCTATATTTTTTAACACAATACTTATGTAATGCTCTTTACAAAACCCTCTCTGATGATCTTGGGTAACATAATTGTCCATGTTTGAGATGAGAAATAAAATAGCAAATGACTCTTCAGCATAATATATGAAATAGTTTTTGTTAATATTAGTTATTATAAGCTGCTAACTCAAGTTTTTAGGAAACAACATCTGAACTGTCCATTTCTCTAATACCACTTACTGGATTGTGGCTGTGCCCAGCTAGCTTCACTGAAACCTCAAATACACTTAATAGATGTTAAGAAATAAATATGGATAATTAAATAAATAGATAAAAAGAAAGAAATTACGGATATATGTAACTGACATAACAATACATTCCTTGAATGGTGATAAGGTAGAACATTAAGGGTTAGCATATCCTCACCACAACATCAAATAAGTTGAATCTACAGTGTTGGGTTTTTCTGATCTGGCAGATTCCTCACTTCATTAAGATTTGGTATGAGAATCAAGAAATGAACTGAGAGCTGCATCTTATTACCTGAAAATGTGCTACTTGATCTTATGTTTGGCATGACTCACTAGATCATTTTGATGGTAAAGAGAAAGTAAAATTAATTTCAACCAGGTTTCAGTTATCATTCTTTTTTTTTTTTATTTTTTTTTTTAATTTTTTTTTTCAACATTTATTTATTTTTGGGACAGAGAGAGACAGAGCATGAACGGGGGAGGGGCAGAGAGAGAGGGAGACACAGAATTGGAAACAGGCTCCAGGCTCCGAGCCATCAGCCCAGAGCCCGACGCGGGGCTCGAACTCACGGACCGCGAGATCGTGACCTGGCTGAAGTCGGACGCCCAACCGACTGCGCCACCCAGGCGCCCCTCAGTTATCATTCTTACCAATTCTGAAACCTAGTTCATCCCTTGGGTGAGTCTAGTTCATAGATAAACAAGAGCATCTGTAAATATGATACCAAGTTTCACAGATGCTAGACTAAAACTTATCTGGAACTCTGGTGGGTTTTTTAATTTAAATTTTAGTTAACATACAGTGCAATATTGGTTTCAGGAGTAGATTTAGTGATTCATCACATGCATACAACCCCTATTGCTCATCACAAAAAGTGCCCTCCTTAATACCTGTCACCCATCTAGCACATCCCCCACCCACCTCCCTCTATCAACCCTCAGTTTGTTATCTATTTGTTAAGAGTTTCTTGTGGTTTGTTTCCCTCTCTATATTAACTCTGTTAGTATCACCTGCCAACAGAGGAAGCTCATGTTTGGATTTTCATAATCTTAGCTATTCGGTCCAGTAAGCCAACAGAAGGCACTGAAAAAATAAGGGAATGGAATGAGGAAAATAAATCTCCTCTCCCATCACTCTTCCTAGGAGGAGAAGAGACCAGGCTGGTTTACTGCCTTTATTCTTGGTTGTATTTCACAGAAGTTTAAAATATGAAATTATGTATGTACATGAGAGAGAGTATATACTGTACTATATAATGGTGTGTGTGTGTGTGTGTGTATGTGTGTGTGTATGTGTGTGTGTGTAGCTTATATAACTAGGAAATACAAGGACTGAGTTGGCAGGGGGACTCCTAAACTCAGTGTCATTAGATTTTACTCTTCAATCTATTTTGCTTCTCTTTCTTACTACAAATAGGAAAGAATAAGATCAATTCTCAGAGAAAACAAAAACTCATCCCTACATATCGTAGAGAGAGAAAATCAGACATATCTGGATTTGCATAATTCCAATTTAGTACTATCAGAAGAATCTTTCTCTTTCTCTCTCTCTCTCTCTTTCTCTGTCTCTCTCTTTCTCTCTCTCTCTTTCTCTTTCTGTCTCCCTCTTTCTGTCCATATGCTAGTGTGGCAGAGGGATAAGCTAAGCCAGGAATGTTCTCTTAGATAGGCACAGAGGCTTCATTCTCTGTCCTTCTGTCTCACATCTCCTATCAATAAGAGAACAAGGGCCTGCATGAAAGCTGACTTAAATCCACACCCCCACCACCACCAATTATGTGCTCTGAACCTTTTGGATTTGGAAGCCAGTGGTGATTTGGAGAGCAAAGCATATTTGTGCTCTGGTCAAGTGTCCCAGTTCAGTTTATCAGAAAGCTTTGTATTGAGAGTCACAGATACTTGACTAAAATGGTTCTTTTCCCCCATATGCCATGGTCCCTTATAAACAGGGTGAACATAGGTCCCAGTTTTCCAATGGCGGTCCTAGTTTTCCCAGCTCAATAATTAACAGTATTCCCTTCACATAGAAGTATTCCACTTTGGATAAAAAAAAAAATATTATAGTCAATTTCCTTAGAGTTGGTTCTCTTTTCTTACGAACCTCACAAAATGAGTTACTGTATCAAGATGGGAACTGGACTGTACTGGGTACCCCACTGAGCCCTGACCAAATTGAAAATTTGCAAGCAAATCATAATAACTGTTTTAGGGTCCCCAAATTAGGGGGCAGGTGTCACAAACCAATAACTAACTAAAAAATCAAAACCTAAACTGCATTCTTAACATTAGCCAATTCTCTTCCAGGATGATTTTTTGGGAAAGAATTAGCCTTGAGCCTGAAACACTTCCTTACCCAGATATAAAGAGTTCTCACAGCTGTGCTGGGCTTATCGTCTTGTGTGGGAATATCCTTCCTTATTCCTTCTTCTTTCTTTCACACTCAGCATATGCTCTTTTGCTCTGTTTACAGTGTGTGCATCACAGGACACCTGGCCAACTTCACTGCTATCTCCGTCCTCCATGGAGTGAGGACAGAGTTCCCTATACTCCAGCATGAGAATGCATGTAGAAACACACTGACGGGGGCGCCTGGGTGGCGCAGTCGGTTAAGCGTCCGACTTCAGCCAGGTCACGATCTCGCGGTCCGTGAGTTCGAGCCCCGCGTCAGGCTCTGGGCTGATGGCTCGGAGCCTGGAGCCTGTTTCCGATTCTGTGTCTCCCTCTCTCTGACCCTCCCCCATTCATGCTCTGTCTCTCTCTGTCCCAAAAATAAAAAAAAAATTAAAAAAAAAAAACAAAAACGTTGAAACACACTGACAATGGGGAATTGATGCCCACTCTTAATGCTGATTTTGCTCTATTTGAGTAAAGCACTGTTCTATCCAATGCTTGACTATGGTGTGTTTTCCTCAGTGATTTGGATACCAAGATGCAATGTCAGAAGTATTTGGACATCTACCTGTTCCAAGTGGTTGGCATAGTGATGATCTTTGTTATCCCCCATGACTCTTTTTATAAATATCAATCCTCCCCTGGGATTGGTAACCAGTGTACGGTACTCTGCTCAAGAATGATAAGTGGCCTAGGGTGCCTGGGTGGCTCAGTGGTTAAGAGTCTACTTTGGCTCAGGTCATGATCTTGTGGTCCGCGAGTTCGAGCCCTGTGTTGGGCTCTGCTGACAGCTCAGAGCCTGCAGCCTGCTTCAGATTCTGTGACTCCCTTTCTCTCTGCCCCTCCTCCACTTGCACTGTTTCTCTCTCTCTCTCTCAAAAATAAACACTTTTTTTAAAAATTAAAAGAAAAAAGAATGATAGGTGGATTGATATATTTATATCTTCTGAGGTCTCTTTTCCCTCAAGTACCTGTACCCTAAGGAGTACCTTAAGGCATTATAATCCTCCTCCATGAATTTCTCTTTCTTTTAAGTTTATTTATTTATTTTGAGAGATACAGAGAGGAATGCTGGGGGAAGGAGAGAGAGGGGGAGAGAGAGAGAGAGAGAGAGAGAGAGAGAGAGAGAGAGAGAGAGAAAGAGAGAGAATCCCAAGAAGGCTACATGCTCAGCACAAGCCTGGCTTGGAGCTTGATCTCACAAACGTTGAGCTCATGACCTGAGCTAAAATCAAATCAGACTCTTAACCAACTGAGCCACCCAGGTGCCCCTCCATGAATTTCTAATACCTTCTTTGTCCCAGAGATGAGAAGAGAGACTAATGAATTTATAGTTAACCTTGGGAATAATAAAGCTCTTTTAAATTGCATTTATAAATTTTCCATTTATTAGTTAATCACACAGCAAAAATAACCAACACATTTCATGTGTCTTTGACTATCTTAATACAAAGAGATAAGGTATTAGAATTAATCTATCTTCTGTAACACTTTGGCAGTACTGAAAACAGGTTCAAAATTTTCTTTCCCCAGTAGCCAGGAATTTTAGCATATGTTTATCATATAATTTATCAGATCATTCTTTATGAGAATAATTTTTAATCTGATTTGGTGTAAATCAGAAGAAATTAAGTACTAATCAGGTAGAAAATATTACATTTAGACAGCAATTGTAATCCCAAAGAATTAAAATGATATGAAAGATGATTCATGAGAGTAGATTAAAGGAATAGTATATTTCATCTTGGAAAAAGAAACATCCTTCAGGTAAATTAATAATAATTATTACACACATGATAGATTATGATATGCAAGATGTTGACCAGCTGTTCCTTATTTCCACTGAGTACTGACTATAAGGAAATACATTTTAAAACACAGCAGAATTTTTAAAACAATAGCAACATAGTGTTTTAGGAATCCCTTTTTAAAATGTACAATGATTATTAACATTTAAAAATGTAATTTTAAGAACTATAAAGCTTCCTTTCTCAAAAGCACAGAGACTGAGTCTAATGTCCTAACACACGATGGTCAGTAGAATCCTTGCCAAGGAGTGTTAACCTTCCCATGTTAAAGTTTTTCCCCGTAAAATGAAACATACTGTAATTTACAATGAAAAACAGTGTGATTTACTTTAATGTTCAGCTTTTTGCAATGTGTTATCCTCCTTGAATGTTCATTATTATCACATTGTCACATTTCATTTGTTCGTAATCAACCTGCCTTTTTTTTTTTAACAAATAGGTGGGGGAAATTCCTTACAACCACTGAGCCCTGTATCATTTGCCTCCTTGCCTGGTTTACCTTTATAATCTCCTACTAGCCTGGCCCCTCAGCCCATCTAGTCAGACTAACCTTTGCTCTGCTGAGAATATGGCAGCAATGGCTGCTCCTTTAGCCTGGAACTCTCTTTCTTGTACATTACATGGCTATCCCTCTTTCCTTCAGGAGATTGCTGAAGTATTCCCTTCTCAGGAGGTGATTCCTGACAACCCTATTTTTTTTTTAATTTTTTTTTGACATTTATTTATTTTTGAGACAGAGAGAGACAGAGCATGAATGGGGAAGGGTCAGAGAGAGGGAGACACAGAATCTGAAACAGGCTCCAGGCTCTGAGCTTTCAGCACAGAGCTTGACGCGGGCTCAAACCCACGGACTGTGAGATCATGACCTGAGCCGAAGTCGTCCGCTTAACCGACTGAGCCACCCAGGCGCCCCCTGACAACCCTATTTTATTCTGAATTTGGAATGCAATGTAATCATACATTTAGGAAACTGTTTTATTTGTTGAAACATAGATACTCCAACTGCCTAAAACCGTGCCTGGCACTCATATTTTCATTGAATGAATGTATCAATAAGTGAATGTAAAAGATAGATCCAATTGAGTATTGGCCCAAACTGAGTCATTGAATGCCTGATTATATGTAATTCCTGGTTAGATATACAAATGCCTGCAGTTAAAGCATAAGTATTCTGTGGTTTGAGTACAATGAATTACAGGCATAAGAAGTAGATGGACATACATACATATAGAAACACACAAAATAGACATATTAAGTTAAAAGATAATGGCAGGCCTTGCTGATACAGGTTTTATAGAGACATACAACCCCAATTATCTTAAAATACTATATTAGTCTTAATATTCCATTTTATATTTACTAGTTCCTGATACTATTAATCTCAACACAACTCAACCTCCTTGACAATTGGCAGGTCAAGGAGGGATATTATTTTTATTTTTTTTAACATTTTATTTATTTTTGAGAGAAAGAGAGACAGGGTATGAGTGGGGGAAGGGCAGAGAAAGAGGGAGACACAGAGTCTGAAGCAGGGGGCTCGAACTCATGAACCATGAGATCATGACCTGAGCTGAAGTCAGATGCTCAACTGACTGAGCCACCCAGGCACCACAGAGGGATATTATTTTCAAACTTGGAACTATTGACTAAAAGAAAAAAAAAGAGATTTGTAAGTGTGTCACATAGAAACAATGTTTTAAGTTTATTATCTCTGGTCCTCTAGTAATTATTGTAAAATACATATTGTTATTCTATTCTACAGAAGAAAAAAATAAGGTTCAAAGAGGTTAGTTAAATTCTCCAAACTCACACAGCTAAAATGTAGAAAAGCCTGGATTCAAGCCAAGGTTGTGTGGGTTGTTTAAGACGCATATTCTTTCTACTACAGCAGACTGCCTCCCTTACTTTGTTTTCACCACTGAGAGCAGGGGAATTGCTACAGATCATCAGTTCAATAAGCAATTTGGCTTCCTGGTAGTCACCATGAGAGTGAACTCAGGGATGTGGGGAAGAAACCTAAAAATCCTCGGATCCCTTTGCCCTGTCACATCATGAGTTTTGACAAGACTCCAGATCATCAAATCAGTGCCTCCTTGACTCTGTCTCCTCTGCATGTTGACCATTCAGACAGATTAGTCAGTGCTGCAAGCAAAACAATCCATAATCAACCATGAGGCACGTTCTAAGAAGGTTTGGTTGGTCAAGGCTTTGGACAACAGCACAGCTCTGGTTTTTAGCTCTATCTGGGAAACATTTTGTTTTTTGTTTGCTTTATTTTCTTGCAAATTAACAATAAGTTCTCATTGGGTATATATTGACATTTTATTTTTTTTTTTTTTCAACGTTTTTTATTTATTTTTGGGACAGAGAGAGACAGAGCATGAATGGGGGAGGGGCAGAGAGAGAGGGAGACACAGAATCGGAAACAGGCTCCAGGCTCCGAGCCATCAGCCCAGAGCCTGACGCGGGGCTCGAACTCACAGACCGCGAGATCGTGACCTGGCTGAAGTCGGACGCTTAACCGACTGCGCCACCCAGGCGCCCCTATATTGACATTTTAAGGCCATATAAAAACTACCAAAACATTCCATATGATCTCTATACACAAGTATGAATGTCAGCTTTTTGTGCTTTTTCTATAACTCTCTCATCCTCTCTTCTTCACATACCATGTCTGTCTTTCCTGTACCTAAAACCTCTCACTGATGGAACTCAAATCCCAAGTAGTGAAGGCCTCCTAAGTAAATATAATTAATCATTCATTCATGAGCTGCTATTTTTCTATCTTGCAATGTCTGAGGCACAATAAAGAATAAAAGCCAACAAACACTTGAATTTTAAGTCAAATCCATCCAATTTTAATCAAGTAGAATTTATTACAAACAACCATCACATCTACTTGTGAATGAAGACACTATGTGGCATCTACCTTCAAGAAGTTGGCAGTCTATGGATTATGAGTCCTACATCCAGTTGGGTGATGGTAGAGAAGTCACTTCACCGACCCTCATCTATAAATACAATAATAATAGTAGTTAATTATAAAATAACAGAGATTAAAATATACCTTTTGACATTGTACAAAAGTTGTAGCCAAAGATAGATGAGTTCACACATTTGAAAATGTGCAGCAGATGGGGTCCCTGGGTGGCTCAATTGGTTAAGAATGCAATTTTTGATTTTGGCTCAGGTGTTGATCCCACCATTTGTGAGTTCGAGCGCCTTGTCAGGCTCTGCACTGACAGGGCAGAGCCTGTTTGAGATTCTCTCTCCTCCTTTTCTCTGCCCTGCCCCCACTCTCTCTCTCTTAAATAAATAAACAAACAAATTAACTTCTTTTTTTAAAAAAATGTTTAAAAACATTTTAAAAAATGTGCAGCAGAGATATTTATGTTCACTCTAAACATCACATTCTCCCCTATATTTCCCTACTCCTCTGGCAGCTAGGCAGGATCATGTGACTATTTCCTGCCAATGGTTTACCAGAAGTGTCATGAGTCACGTCCAGACCAAATCATTTAAGAAGTTTGACACCATTAGTGTTTTCCCTTTAGTAAAAGTGGTGGCTTTGTCTTGGGATGGCAGAGGGATGAAAATAAGAACACTAAAATTACTGAGTCACTGCATGGAAAACCTACAACAAAGTTTTCATGTGTAAGAAACAAATTCTCACTTGTTAAGCTACTGAGACTTTAGGTTTGTTTTTCATTAACAAGGTACAACATTTCCTAAAGAACAGAAATGGCCTGATACTGGAAAATATTGTGGACATTCAATAAATATTTACCTTAAAAAAATTCCATGAATACTTCACTCATATAGGCAATTTGAGATTGGGTGCTAGCTTGTACCAAAACTACAATTGGGAATTTATCAGAGAGGGGAAAGAGATATGGCTGATGTTGGATGGGATTTCATGAGGTAAAGTAGATAGGAGACAGCTATTTATGCAGGTAAGGATAATTACAAGTGAGGGCAGGATGGGCTGGGATAAGCATAGTAAGTTGGTTGTGAGACCTGTATGCTTGGAAGAGATAATGTGAATTGTAGAATGTTACAAAATCATGAGATAATGAACATGCTTAAAGACTGGACACACTTTAGGTTTCATTCAAAAACCAACGAAAAGCCAGAAAAGATTGGGTTGGTGATAAAAGTAGGGATTAAGGAAAATGCCTGGCTTCAGTGTTTATAAAATATTAGTCAGGACAGTGGCTCTCCACTGTGGCCACACATTAGAATCACATGGGGAACTTTGCAATGTTGCCTAGGTTTCTCCCCTAATTCCTGATTTAATTGGTGATTCTGGGCATCAGTGGGCTTTCAAAGCTAAACAGGTGATTCTAATTATTCTAAATTGCAACAAGTATTACAATAACTGGAAATCAGGGGGTCTTACCCAGTAGAAGGCCAGTTAAGAGAATGATATGCAACACCCCTTCAGGTGTGATGGCACCAAAAAAAATCTGCTTATTTTACTCAGGGGTTGAGGTAGAAGTTGTAAAGGGGAAGTGATACTCTGGATCTTGCTTTGCTATTTTTAATTCTTCTCCCAACTTCAGAGCAGGAACTAATTACATTGGTGCACTTCTGTTCGAGTCTCCATTTGTGTTTTCAAAAATCCATACTTTAAAAATATAGGGTCTGCAGCACAAAGTGTGAAGTAGGGCCATACAAATTTCTCTCTATTCCATCTCATTCACCAACCCCACACTTCAAGCCCTAGATTTAACCTTCATATTACAGAGCAAAAGTTTAAGTAATTTGTTGCAGTTAGTTGTAAAAGAGTTATTCAAGCCTCCAAATGGCTTGACCAGGCTTCCTGCCTCCCACACTTTCATTTTTCAACTCTGTAACATACTAAAAATTAGCTGAATGGGTCCAATCACAATTCTTAGATACAAATTATAAGGTACCAATATAGTAGTATTCTCAACCATTTATTACATACCTTCTTATTCCTGACTTCCTTTCTCACACTCCCAGAAGGAATCCAAACACATAGAATATCTTAGAAAATGCACACAATATTTCAGGCTGAGTGAGCTTAAATAAACAACAACAACAACAAAAAAAAACCCAAAAAAACAAACAAACAAAAAAACCAAGTCAGCTTTTCCAAAATATACAAACTTCACCACAATTAAATATTTCCTTACCAGAGAGTTACGATGGTGGCGATCAATTTTTTTAAAGGTTAACAGAATTCCCTTTAGTTTTTTAACAAAATTATCCTAGTCATCAGGAGTTCACAGTCCAGAGACTCCATTGTGTTCAGCTTTATGATTTTGCAGAAAAATCTAGTTTTTTTAAAGAACTGAATGTCTCTTATATGATCACATTTATTTGGCCCATGCACTAATGTGTTGGTGTGTTTATTGAGGAGAGCTTTTTGTTTTACTCTTTCTGGCTTGTTGGCTTCCAAACCCTCTCTGGCCCCATAGGAAGTCATTTTGATCTAAAGAAGCCACTCTCCAAAGAGCATGGAGCTGCTGCAATATTTATGAAATCTAAAACCTCTCTTCTTGATCTTTTTAATAAAGATCCTAGAGGAAGGTGTTGAGGCTAATAAAGAGAGAAGGGAGAAGGAAAAGCAGCTTGTAAGGGAGTCTAACAGTGCACTCTCAGCAGACTGCTAAAATGTAAACAGAGAGGTGATCAATGATGGACTCTGTTTCTAAATTAAGTCTTAAAATGCATATTAATGAATGCTTTTTTGGAAAAGTATATTACATTGAGAATGACACTTAAACAAATGGAAGCTACTTTAATTTTAGATTCAGCTTCCCACTCAGCTGAGTTTTCTGACTGGGAAATACTTGCATAGTTAGTGGGTAGAGCTGTGTGGTCCATTTTTAAAGTAATCTGGGAAGAGGATTTTGAAAGAAAAAAAAAAAAAAAACAACTTCCCAAACATAAACAGGTCAAATGTGGCTCTCAACTCATCCCTGAAGGGTCTCTTAGAAAGATTCACAGCTGTTCAGTTTTATAGGGCCACCTGCCATACTGATGAAAGGGATGGGATCACTTTGAATAGCAAGGGAAAAAAGCCAACCTCCTGGAAATGAGCATGAAAAACTGAAAAGATTACGATTCAGTATCTCGATTCTATGAAAAAACTGTGCAACGTAAAGCATATTCATGAGTCCAAGAAGAAACAAAATTAGAACTGGTCTAATTCAAATTGAATATTCTTCTGAGGGCAGTAGCCCAGTGAAACCCCATCTTTCTTTTATTAAGTAAGTGGTTAGATGAATGTGATGGAGCATAAATTAAAAGGCAGAAGAATTTTAAGGGATAAGACTGGTGAGCTGGTCAGAGGCTAGGTCACACAGAGGGTTGCCAATCTTGGAGGTTATGCAGGCTGATGGCTTTCAGGCTTTGTGAAAGCAGTCAGTTCTCTTTCTTTCTTCCACCTCCTCCATCCCTTTTCCTCCCTCCCATGTTATGTGGCATTCTAATATATAAAACATATAAACCTAGAACTACTCTGATTAAGAATGGAAGGATAGAGTACAGGTGTGATAAGAAGCCAGAAATGGTACTGTCTCTATCTATGTAAATTCCCCCACCAACTGCTGCCATCACCATGTGGACCCACAAACATTTCCAATGAACCTTACAGCATTCAGAGAACCATTTGAAAACTGCTCGTGTAAACAATGAAGAATATTTTAAAGTTTTAATCAAAAGATGAGCATATTCCAATTATGAATTAGATGCTAATTTGGGCTTGTGAGCTGGAGGGCAGGGCAAGAGTTAGATGACTATTGCAGTTGGCTAGAAAAAGAAGGTGAGTGGCCCAAACTAGGACAGAGGTGATATGAAAAGACTTGATAACTGATTGGACATGGGACATTCAGGGGTAAGGAGGATTTAAGAATATACCCCAGATTGGTTCCAAGAACCATAACTGGGTGGTGGTGTAGAGAATGCTAGTGGAACAAATATTTATTTGGTGGGTAGGGATAAATTCAGTTTTAGTTATATTCAGGTGGGGGTGTCTGAGACGTTCAGTCAACAATAATATATATGAATCTGAATCTTGAAAGACAATTTTAGTTTGGATATTTATATTTAGTGTCCTTAACATATAAATAGAAATAAAATTCTAGCAGAGCAGTAGACAGACAAGGAGAATCTATTTAAATTTGAACTCTATGGGCCAACATTTAAAGGATGGATAATGCAAAAAAGGTGTATGATAGAGTCAGAGAAGATACGGTATAAGAAATAAGAACAAAAAGAATACTCTGTCAAGAAAACCACTAAAAGGGTTTAAGAAGGAAGAAGATAATCAGCATCACTAAATGAAACAAAGAGGTCCACAAAGACAAAAAAAGGAAAATACTTCTTTAGCATTTAAGAAGTCATTTGGGGGGTACCTGGGTGGTTCAGTTGGTTGAGCATCCCACTCTTGATTTTGAGTCAGTTTGTCATCCCAGGGTTGGTAGGATTGAGCTCTGTGTCAAGCTCTGCCCTGAGGGTGGGGCCTGCTTGGGATTTTCTCTCTCCCTCTCTCTCTGCCCCTCCCCCCCAAATAAATAAATAAACTTGAAGAAGAAGAAGAAGAAGAAGAAGAAGAAGAAGAAGAAGAAGAAGAAGAAGAAGAAGAAGGAGGAGGGGGAGGAGGAAGACGGGTTATCATTTGAAACTGTAACAAAAAAGTCAGAAATTAGGTTACAATTGGTTGACAAGTTAATGGAAGGTTAGAAGGTGACCAGTGACCAGTGACCACTACAAAGAGGGAAGGAGAGAAAACAAAAAAACAACAACTGGACAACAGAAGAGGATTTATAAGATGAGTAGCGTAGCATTGAAAACAATGTGTGGCAAATAATAGGTATGCAATCAACACTGAAGAAATGAATGACTGAATGACTACCAGAACGAATGAATGAAACAAATGGGGAAAATAGTTAACAGGATAAAATTAAGGAAATATAACACATTTATGATGATTATATTTCTTTTACATTCCTCAAGTTGCTTCAAATCCTTTTGGTAATTGAATGAGAAATTAATGATTTAATCAATCAGGGATCCTTAACAGTGTTTGAATTTGCCATGAGTCTTGATATGTTTCCTTATCCTTGGACTTATAAGAGAAAGGATAAGAAAGGAAGGGAATTGAGCTAACATTTATTCATGGAGAGTACTTTGCTTGCATTATTGCATTTGATCTTTGAATAATCCTGTGAGGCAACTATTATTATTTCATCCTCTTACAAATGAGGAAACTGAAGTTCAGAGGGGTTAAGTGATTTGCCTGAGGTCCTACATCATTATTTATATGGTACTATTCTCAGCTATTGAAATCAGCTACTATAAATACTGTATAAAAGGAGAAAATAGTTCTGTGAGTTCAATTTAAAACCCATTCTGACTGGAGAAATTGAGTGGCAATAGAATGTGTTTAGAAAAACAGCATGGGAAACACGAAATTCTTCAAACACTGAAGAACATAGAGGATGAGAATGTAGGTTTTGGAATCAGATTGTCTATGGCCTATGACCTTGGGCAAGTTACTTATTCTTTTTATGCCTCAATGTCCTCACCTGATGAATGGGGATTAGAATATTTCCTCCCTAACTCATGATATAATTTATGCAAAATACTTGGCTGCCACATGGTAAATACTTAATTCATTAAAATTATTTTTCATCCTTGGTATCATTAGCTTTTATTAGAGTGACTAAAAGAGGAAAATCATAACTGTGATATTCCCTTTTGAAAGTGTTCAGAGAATGTAGCTTCAAAAGTACAAAAGGTAATACTACAAAACATTGTCTTACAAAATGTTCCTTTTGGAACAGCTCCAGAAGTCTCATGAGTGAAGAGATATATGTGGGCTGCCAAAGAATATGAGAGTCAGGCCAGATTTTTCCAAGATCTATGCCTGAAACTCATTAAAAAAAAACAAAAAATAATATCCCTGTTTACAGTATAGAGATTGTGGAAAAAAACATCCTTGAGTTCTGTAGCTGAATGCTAAGGTGACTTGGTTTGGAACCTTGGATACTCACAACACACAACACGTAGCCACGCTGACAGGACAATGCTGCTTCTAACAGGTCTATCCTGCTGTGGAATGAATCGGCCCTCTCATCTTAGAAAACATTCCTCTTCTGACCCGAAAACTCCAAGAAAGAGAAGGCAATTCTATTTCTCTGGATGTTCTAGAGGATAACTATCCTTGAAAAAGTGACATTAGCACCCCACCACTCTAGAGTTAACCACTGACTCACATATTCTGACCGAGATGTGTAGTAGCCTTGATGCAACTACCCATCTTTGGATGAATCCAGTCCTGGAAATAGCATTACAACTGTGAAGACGGTACTTCCCCCTCCTAACATTAACAGCACTGGATAAACGAATTGAAAGGAGGAGATATCTATATCTATATCTATATCTATATCTATATCTATATCTATATCTATATCTAGATATCTAGATATATATAATTCTAAAGTCAAATCCACATGAAAACAAAAACGACATTGTGGGGAAAACCAGGATGGCAAAGTGAAGTTATTTATCAAGCATGGAAGCTTGACCTTTGAGTGGCAAAGTCGGCAGAGACCGTGTCCTGTAATGGAAACAAATTCCTTAAAGGGTGCCTGTGGGAGTCCAATAGCACATAAAAGTAAAATATAGCTGAGAGCTAGAAATGATGAAAAGATGACCTGTGGTCCCTGGGCATAGCTCCAGTCTAAGGAAACATTTTATTAGATTGGGATAAAAAGAACCGCAAATGACTCACTCTCCCTCATTTCTGTTCTCACTACCTCTGAGTGTAAATACCACCTATGGATAATAAACAGAAATACTACAGAAAAGCATAACAGACTGGAAGAATATGAATGAATTTAGTGCAAAACCGGAATAAAGACAATATAAATGAAGTTCATCCCTAGACACAACTATGAGAGGAAATCTATTATTGGGTGTACGAGCCTAGACACTATCATCAAACTGTCCAGGACTGGATCCTATTAGGTGTTAGCAGTGTGATTTTTGACAAGTCACTTAATTTCTCTCAGCCTCAGTTGTTGAGTCTGTAAAATGAGGATTACATTGGTACCTGTGTCATGGTATGATGAAGAAAAATGCTTCCCTTCTTCCTTAACTATGAGTTCTTCAAGAGCTCAGAGTATGTTTCATGTAATCATCTTTATATGCCCAGCTCCTAATAGAGTGTCTAGTACATAGCAGACAATAAAATATTTGTTTGATAAAATATGGAATAAATTATTCCTTTAATGCAACCACTGAATTGCATAAGAATTTCCCTATAATACACCCAAATTAATGTTTTACTTAATGCCAAACAGAATCAAGGATCATTTACATGATCCTTAGCTTGCATTTCTGAAAAAGATTATTTAATAAAAAGCATAAACACTGTAATCAAATTTTGGTAAGGCATAAAAGATGGGGATCGAAAAGAACTGTTTATTAAAAATAGTTTAACATGAAAAAGTCTAATGGACATTCTAAAATCACATTGCTCCTTAGTGTTATTAGCTATATAAAATTAGGCTGTCAAATGCTGCTTTATGAATAGTCAGTAAGGAAGAAAAAGAAATCACAAGGGACAAATCACTGTCATTCACAGAAGACTACCTGGCAGTCTAAGAATTAAGTTCACTCTTCAGGGCATGCTATCCTCAGCTGTTATAAATATGCCAGAATGGCTCTGTCAGCAGGCTCAATAAAGAGGCCGCCTCCACCAATATGGTGCTTGTAAGGTGCAGTCTGTTGCTCAGAGGGAAAGGGAACAAAGACATTTTGTTTCCAATTATTGTCACTTTGCCTTTTAGCTCAACTGAGCAATTTCATGACCAGTAAGACAGGATTCTGAACAGTAGAGTAACTAAACAACATCTCTCTAATTAAATGACACTTGGCAAGGGCAGAGGACACCCAGAGTCTAGTTCAGAGCAAGTCGTCTCTACATGGAGTCAACAGCTTATCATTTGAGGACTAGGAAACACTTCCACATTTGCAGACAATTCCACCGCCTCATTCCAAACTTCTTTTAGGCCTTAACTATGCATGGATTTTCTTGGGGGCTCACCGATTTATTAATCCCTTACAGTATGTCATGGAATAAGTAAAAGTCTTTGATACAGCCATGTTCTTTTACAAGTGGTATACAATAGCAGTTCCCTGATCTATTTTTCTGCCTACTTTTCTAACTAGATACTTTATTAACCTGCATACCAGCAGCATTTGGTACTCTCAAGTTTACATATTTAGCCTACAAGTTGTCATAGATTAGAAAGTGGTTTATAGACTGTATATAGGAAAATCCTAAGATTTTATTCAAGTCATGGAAAATGTGAGGTCTGCGCGATTGTAGTACAGCCGATCTGTCGCAATTCTTTAAAGTCCTAGTTCTAAAACCACATAAACTTCTGGAACTCTGAGATCTAAGAAGCTCCAGGGGCCAGGGCAGGAAATGAATGGCAATACATGGCCAAGTGATCTCCATGGACCACTGAGAACATAGTTGCACAAATCAGAACATAAAACATCAGTGATTGTATTTTTACAGTCATTTGTGGATCATATATGGCTGTTGTTCTAGAATCTTCCAATGGGAATCACAGAACTATTTTCTACCTTAGGAGCCATAAATCCCTGGAGACCTTTATGGAGTAACTTAAGAGTCTTCAAATCCAATGCAAAGGAAACATTGCTAGTAGAATGAATAAAATATCTTTTGTACATAAATGTACTTTCAAGTATACTGACACTAATAAATACACAAACGTATTTAAAATATTTCTCAAAAGCATAGTATCTATTGATTGTTACACTTTTTATATTATTAACTGATTCTAAAAGTTTAACTGACAGCAAGATTGTGAAGAACTGTAAAAAAAACAAAATGTTGGTAATCAAGTGAGTTTCTCTCATTCCAAAGAGTTGAGGAGGACCTCCAAAGAGAAAACAATAAACTTGCTATGTATGAAAATAGATGGTAAAAAAGGGAAAGTGTTTCAGCTACAAAATTTTCAACCCAAAGAAGAGATCTGGAATTACTGAAATTTATTCCAAGTGCGCTAAAACTGATCTACCCCCATACAGTAGCAGCATTCCATTGTAACATGCATATTAATGTGACTTTCTGATTAGGACTTTGATATTTTTCACTTTATTCTTCCTTCATGTGACAGGACGATCTAAACACTAAATTTGCTAATATCTATTGCAGCATAAGTTTTATGAGACTTTCAGTAGGCCATTATTCTTGCTTATTCATTCTTTTCCTCTCTCACCTTCTATCTGTAGAGTTCTTAGTCATAGATGGGTGGCTTATGCTGACATGCTGGGATTTTTTTTTAACATTTATCTTGTGATAGGTGAAATGGTCTACACATTTTAATATCTGAATATATCCTCCACATCTAATTCAATCCCCAAGCTGTATAGAAGGTACAATCTAAACATTTCAGGTAGGAGTGAATAATTTACATAAATAGTTCTTGCTAATAGCATCTAAAATGATTTATATTTTACTCATGGAGACATGAGATAGTAAGCTTTCTCTACTAATGACCTTCACATTATGACATGGATCATATGGAACTTAAAAATGTAATTATGAACTATAAATTCTCTAAAGGCAAAATTTTCAATCCTTTTTTTTTTATATTACATTGTATCATTAACAACTAACACAATAACTGGTATAATGCAGATGTTTGTTGGTTTTTGAATGAGTAAATAAATCAATGAGTAAATCGGTGAATTGGGTCAGCAATCTAGTAACTCAGCAAACTCATTTTGGCCTGAAATAACTAGCTCAGTAGTGGAAATAAGGTGTAGTTGGGATAGGGAAGAGGGGGCTTTAAATCCATACTTCCATCACCTCTTCTCCAAAGTCATTTCAAACAAACATGAAATCTACACTAGAACAATTTGCTGTCTTTCTACACATACTTCAGTTCAAGATGGATCAACTGCCACTTTCTTCCAAGAAGACTACCCCAACCCAAGCTTGTTTTACAATAGAGACTAGAATTGCAATTGAATCAGTAACGAGCCAAGTCTGTAAATTGTTCATTTCATTCTTTTCCCAAATATTTTGTTAAAACTTCCAAACTTCTATATAAGTCTGCAGTAGCATTACCTTTCTCAATTACTCTGAATCATTAAACTATAAGCTCCACAAGGACAGCGTCTTTGCTCAGTTTGTTTAATAATGCATGCGTAGTACCCAAACAATGTTCAGCATACAACTGACACTAAATATTCATTTGTTGAATTTTTTCATGTTCTGTCTAACTCAATCACCCCATAGCCTTTGATGCTTCATGCCACAGTGAGATTCTCTGCCTACATTCATTCCTTGCTCCCTGACACCTTATTTCCATATTATGTTCTCCTAACTCAAAACCCATTTACAAAAAATAAACAAATAAACAAACAACAACAAAAATACCACTATAATCGATATAGTGGAGATATTTAATTATTAATTGGACTACTACTTAGATAGTGTTTCTTTGGGTGCCCAATAGTGAAACACTGTAAGGCTACCACTGAGGGACAGAACAGGAAGGTATCAAAGCACGAAAGTTAAACAGTCATCCTTACCCACATCAGCAGCTACACTTCAGAAAGCACTACGACATACACTACCTTATTTAATCTTCATAACTGTTTTGTAGAGTCAGAAAGATCTTATCTTCTCAATATTTAGGAAAAGAAACTGAGGCTGAGAGAGGCTGACTTGCCAAGGTACACATAGTCTAATGAAACTTTGACCAAGTCCTGGGGTACCTGGGTGGCTCAGTTGGTTGAACGTCTGACTCTTGGCTTTGGCTCAGGTCATGATCTTGCAGGTTTGTGGATTCAAGACCTGCTTTGACTCTGCTGTCAGCCCGGAGCCTGCTTGGGATTCTCTCTCTCTCTTCCTCTCTCTCTCTACCCCTCCCCCAGTCATGCTATCTCTGTCTCTCTCAAAGTGAATAAATAAACTTAAAAAAAATTTTTTTTGACCAACTCCTGACCCATTTTCCTTGAAAATTTGCTTTCTCTTCAGCACTTTAGGTCCACATGCATTCTACAGAGTTCTTATATATTTAGGACATTGAAAACAAACCAGCAAATACTAAACAGAGAATGTGTCTCATACTTGCCACACTGGATTGCTGTGTAATAGTGGTAATACTGAAACTGATGAGTAAAATGAAAGACTAAAGAACAAGCCTTAATCTCCTAGAAACAAGCCATTCAGTGGAACAAATCTATGTACAGTAAAAATTGGAAAACTGTACAGAAGACAGAGAAGTCTGTAAAGGCACAGGTGGACAACCTTTCAAAGTGAAAGAGATAATTGTAATTCTGCAGGGACACACACCCTCCAGACCATGTGGCAGCTGCTTTCCAGACCTCTGTCACACTCTGCTCTGCATGCCCCTGAAGTCAGTGGGGGAAGGAGGGCTTCTTTCCTTTCTCACTAATCATCCTTGACATCTAGTTGGCACACCCATCAGAGACAGTCTATTTGTGGCTTTCTAGGTCAGCCTGGCACTGTGTGAGGAGAGTGTCAGTATTTATAGGTAGCCTAAGGTTGTAATTAGAGTTACTTTGCATTGTTTGGGGAGCTCTGAGATACCTGCACTCGCCCTGGGATCCCACTTGGAGATGTGTTCCTGTGTCCTTTGAGGGAGGCAGATTCAGTGTGAAGTTAAAGAAGCTTATGCTGCAGGACTTCTCATGTGCATGGGCCCCCTCCAGGACCCTGGGGAAAAGTCCTAGTAATATCTATATGTAGTCATATATTTTGCATAATTTTTTCTATGTTTGCTATATTTTTCTGTTCTATCTACTCTTCTATTATATTTTCCCTTATGTCTGGTGGCATTAGAGTAGCTACTGGCACTTTTTGGAACTGGCTAAAGGAGATACATTCATTTGGGTTTCCAAATATATATGTGTAGTTTAAGGTCATTTCCCTGTACAGTTAAGTTACTGCTAATAAGTTCGTTCAGCTAGTAAGTGTAAGAGATGGAACTTAAACTGACCTTTGTCTGACTCTGATGCGAATGAACTTAGTACTACACTATATGGCCCTTCATATGCTTAGTGATCCATCCGTAGACATTTGATTCCTTAACCTAAAGGCAGGGGTAGAGAGCTTCAGCTACTTGCCAATCTTTGACAGCAGATCACATTTCTTCACCTGACCCTGACACACTTATCTAGCCTTATCCCTGATTGCTCCTTTGTTGTACACAATAAGTATGCTACAACTCCCTATATTCTATTCATATAGGCCTTCTTGCACATGCTTTTTCCTTGGCCTGAAATAGCCAGACCTAATAATATTTCTACAGATTATTATTAAGTTCTGATTGACTTAACCTAACCACTGACATTGGCAAATAATACAAATCATAATGTGCCACTACTATGAGGATACCAATGGCAATTGCTTAATGAGAGTTATCAAATTAACTTGAGAGTTAACTGAGAGTTATCAAATTCTTAATAATAATTTATTTAAGAATACTCATGGTACATAGAATTGTGTAATGCCATACTATCTTACAATTCAGGTAAGAAACTTTTTTCCTAAATCTAACAATTCCAAGAATTCACATGGCCAAACCAATAGAGTTGAAAAGATGAGAATAACTTTACCATGTTGTCAATGGGGGCACCTGGGTGGCTCAGTCGGTTGAGTATCCAACTCTGGATTTTAGCTCAGGTCATGATCTCATAGTTTGTGAGCTATGTACTGTCACTACACAGCCGGCTTGGGATTCTCTCTCTCCCTCTCTCTCTACCCCTCCCCTGATCATGCTCCCTCTCTGTCTCTCTCAAAATAAATAAACTTAAAAAAAAAACTTTACCACGTTGTCAAAATTAGATATAATTTTTTTTTAATGCTGGTAAAGACTTAATCATGCTTCTCTTTTCTCTGTAGAAAATGGCACTTCAAAATTTTTGTCAGAGACTATACAGCTAAAATGTAGGCCAAAAGCTCCTACACAGGTGAGCCAGGCATTTAATTGACTAAAAAAATAAAAGCATAATATTTTTTGGGATTTGATGATTGTTATAGTACTTGTTGCTTTTTCAAAATTTATACATTGTTGATTTCTTTTTTTCATTCTATATAAAATATTTATTTTGTTTTGGTAATTTTATATTCTTTTTATTTCTATTTTTTATTTTTTTAAATTTTATTTATTTTGAGAGAGATATCAGCAGAGAAAGAAGGAAAGAGAGAATCCCAAGCAAGCTCCACACTGTCAGCACAGAGCCCAATGGACTTGATCCCATCAACTGTGAGATCATGACCTGAGCTGAAATCAAGAGTTGGACACTTAACCAACTGAGCCACCCAGGCACCCCTATATTCTTTTTCTTAAAGAAGAACCCCAAATTGAATATACTTCAGGCTCAACAAAATCTAAGTTTGGTTTTGTTGGAGGAGGGCTTTAAAAGAAATTACAGATTAATGATGTGTCTAAGGGTCTGAATTTAGATGCTGTTAGAATCACACAAGGGCTCTCCCTGGCAGTATACAGAGAAAATACTCACTTGGAGCAAAGGAATATTAATGGGGCAAAAGGGACATAAAGGAAGCCCTGGGGAGTCAAGAACATGGCACTCTGTGATGTTGCATGGATTTGTCTCTTTAAACAATCACAAACAATACAGAGAGAATTCTTAGTAAAGTTGTTCTCAACAGATTTGCATTTCAGTGGTGCTGATGTTGGATAGTTTAGTAAAGAGATGGTTCTATTAGTTCTCTAGAAAAATTGGGGGAAAGTCCCAGAAGATAATTTCAGGGAGTTACCAAGGCCTGCTGAAACCAAGATTATCCGAAGCCCACATTGGCTGGTTAGTGGTGACAAAGGGGCCAAGAAACATTCTATTGAAAAAGCTATTGATCCATAGGATGCTAAGCACAGGATGAGATTCAATGCATAGAGAAGCAATTCTTGGTGTGAACCACATACAAGGTATTTTAGAAATGTATAGAAATATTTTTTGGTTGTGGCAATGCTTGTGAAGCACTGATGATTTACTGCCAGGGATCCTAGATAGCCTTCAATGTGCAGAACAGTCAAGCCTAATAAAGGACCACTATATTTTATGTTCTGCACTAGTTTAAAATGTTCTTGTGGATATTGATGCAGAATGGGTGATAATCCTAATTGTAATTATTTGAGTCTCTTTGTATCAATACAATGTACTTTTGTATGGTTCTGATATAAACTGGATTTGACACCATGTGAACAATGGGAAGTTGTCTTTAACTCCCCAAGGTTTGTTCATCTCTTTCAAATATCATGGCCCTCTTGGCAAAGAAGAATGTGTCACTTCCATCACCAATATACCATACCTAAGTCATTTTGTATTTGCAGCTGTTACCTTTACAAAAATTATACCCATACTCAGAAATATACTTACATTTCAATGACTTCAAAATGTCACATGTAGGGGTGCCTGGGTAGCTCAGTCGGTTAAGCATCAAGCTCTTGACTTCGGCTCAGGTCAGTACAGATCCTACCTGGAATTCTCTCTCTCCCTCTCTCTCTCTGCCCCTCCACTGCTCATGTGCTCATTTTCTCCCTCTCTCAAAATAAATAGGTAAAGTTAACAAAAAAGTCACAGATAAGACACAGCTTTTTAAATAGATCTTAAAAACCTATTCACTATAAGTATGTGCAAACTCTTATTTCATCATTTATTCTATTGTGGTGGTTCCTGAATATGCTCATAGTGGGATCAAAGAATAATTCAGAGAGGTTTACATAGTTGTTTTGCCCACTAAAAATTGTTTCCTCAAATATGAGAGAGTAAGTTTGTAGGTTAAATAAAGTAATAAAGGGGAAAAAAAGGAATTTATAAGAGGACACAGGCTATAGCGTGAAAACAGTGAATCTTGTGTTTACAAACTTTGGCTAAGTCTATTGGCTGGAAACTAACATGGAAGCATTTGTACTTTGAACAGGACAACTATAATATGAAAAAAAAAATTTCAGTGATTACGAATTCTCTAGAAAGCCTTGGGAGTTTTCAATGTTAGCATTCATGACTGGTTGTCTGTGATGACAGACATGACATGGTTAGGTCTGCCCCATATCCTTCGCTAGAGTTTTGAAATATTGACATATACAATATTTTATTTTAAATTATTTTTTTCTTTTATATTGCTCTGGGGATATTATTAAATTTTTAAGAGGTAGGTAAATAGATGGGTTACATTATCTATGACTTTTATATCAGGAGAATAACGAGGTGTTATAAAATGTTCACTATGAAAAAGGAGTTGGGTCTGATAGAGCTGAGGACTAGGAGCATTGAGCAAACAGCAGAACAAGCTCATGCTTCGAGGCCATTGGCTTGGACTCTCCCCCTGTCCATAGGTCTCCCATGGGTGGAAAGGGGTCCCTAGCAGAGTGTCTCCCATATGGAAGGAATTCAACTCATGTTTGACATATAGATGGACGAACTTAAAACTATATTTCACAACCCTCACATGCCTCTGGAAGGAAAGTAGAGTCTTTTGGGGGTTTTTATTTGTTTTATTTTAAGTAAATGACCCACTGAATATAAAGGTGAATTGGGAAGTTTGCTGTTTCAGAGAAATTATAGGTAAAGAAGCAAATGAAAGGAACTCAAGATTTCCCCTCTGAAACCCTTTGTATTTGGCCTGAAGGAATGCAATTGGGCATCTTTTAAAAATCAATAATTTGAAATTTTACTAAGAATAGAAACAGAAGTAGATTCATATGCCATGAATTCTTTCCAGCTTCTAATAACCACAAGGAGCTAGGCCATGCTGGATATGCTCGCTGCCAAAAAATGTTATGGCTTTATAAAATAAATGGCCAAATCAATGTAGATATTGTATTATTATTCCACAGAAGGTGTTTCGCATATTGGAGTGCAGACATGTCAGCAATTTATTGTATTACTAATAGTAGTTACCCCATATTTTTCTCAAAATGATGGAGACGTGCCATGTTGTCTCTCTATACAGTCATCAATTTAAATGGCCTTCTAATGGTTAAAATGCTTACTAGTACAACTCGTAATTGAATTTTTATTTCCCAAATCACCTGTCCATACCAACATCTACCAATACCTTCTCTTAATAATATGGTCATCTTAAACTTTCTACTAGCACTATAAATAAATCTATATCCCAGATAATATTTCATCTTAGTCTTCTCCTGTATATAAATTTTGCCTCTTTGTGAACAAACCTCAAAAACATTTTTTTTTTCAGATTCAGCCTCTCCTGTGAGCTCATGCTTTCCTTCTTACTGGGGAGTTCTGCTTCCCCCTACAATTCACTAGCAGTTGCAATGATGGGTATGGATGGACAGAAAAGACTTAGCAAAAGTCATTGTATCTCTAGAAGTTTCACAAGCTTCTCAGCATTGTTATATTCAGGTATATCATAAGATGGCATAGTAACTACTTCATTCATTCATTCATTTACTCACTGTTGGATGAGTGTTTGCACTGGGACTTAGGTATTCAAGGTGGTTTAAAGTCCAATACCTTATCACCTGATCTCAGAAAGAACAGAGTCCCGTCATGGGGACAGCTATTTTCTATCACTTGTCAGTCTGCTGCCCAAGGTGGCAAAAACCACAGCGTGTCTCTGGCAAGGCTCTTTCACAAAATAATGAACTCACAAGAGAATCATCAATAATTAAGAGCCACTAAAAACTCCCTTCAGCCTTTTGAAAGTTAATGAAAACAACAAGCAATTTAAAAACTGGGCAATTTAAAATCTTTCCTGTCTCTTCATTAAGACATTGTTAAGCAAAATTCATGACTTAAAATCCTAAACCTCCTTTCTGGAATGCAAAGTGTGGTGGTAATGGCTTAGAACTACAACCACAGGAGAAAACGTCTTAGGCACTAATGTGTATGCAAGCAGAGCACCAACAAAATATTCAGCATAGTAAAAAGCAATTCACAATTTCTACGCTGCTTTTCATTCCTATGTTTTCAGGACTTTTTTCTTTAGCCTAAACATGGTAACCCTGCTTAGCAATAACCATGCAGGATGTTACTTGCTACTTACAAAAGCATTAAAATAAAATAAATGCACTGAATTGGATTATTTGACTTAGAAGTGCTTATATCACCAATCTTTCCTTTCCAGCAGCAGCTGGAGAAAGGCAGGGACAACACCATGCTTCAGTTCAGCTTTACTTTACAGCCTGACTGACTCCAGATGCTAGGATTACTCTGGAAATGTAATTAGTTTCAATTAACTAACATCTGGCCAAACATAAACATATTTGGAATTCAGGTAAAGAAAAGCACATTCCTACAGAACAAGCTTGTTTACTAAACAGTCTGAAAAAAGGTTAAGAAATCCTATTTAGGTTCATTGAGAAAGAGCTATTTTATTAAAAGTGGCTCTTAAAAACATATTCTTTGAGATTTTTCTCCATGTTGAGGTTTCTGGATTAACTTTCAATATAATTACAAGAGCCAAAATCTGGCCAAACTCTATCCCATCTGAAATCTCCGTATCAACTTCAGCCAAGAGTTCATCTAATTCAAGGAAAAATGTGAATCTATTTTCAACAAGACAAAATAAGCATCTCCTTGGAATTGGCTGTGATAGGATTTGAATTGCTCTTCCATGAGATGATATGTATGAGGGAAGAATTTGGCTTCACGATAGCTATAAGTAATTCTTTACATGGGAGCTGTACATAACAATATCGAGATCATCATCTCACAGTTTGTGGGTTCAAGCTCCACATCGGGCTCTGCATCTGGCAGCGTGGAGCCTGTCAGGCTTAGTGGGAATAAAAGTCATGTTTTATCAGAGAAAAACGTTTCTGCATATGTGCTTATGGGGCCATAAGCACTACACACTTCTGTTCAAATTTGAGACTTTAGAAAATGTAGGCTTGCCAATAGGCTGAACATTGTCAACATGGACAGGAGACTTCAATCTGTAGCTATAAAATAGTAAATAGCTCATGCCCTGTAAGACCTAAGTGGGAAAACATTTGGTTTCTTGCTCATTTCCATGTTTGTAATATTCACATAAAATTATCTTCAATCACCATCCATAATAAAGAGTCAAATAAAAAAGCGTGTCCAACCATAGGAGGTTGAAAATTTGATGATAATGTAGCCTCAAGCTCTCTAGTAAATAAATATTTTCAAAACACTTTGGCACTATCCTCCTGTACCAGAAAGAGTTAGGCTAACTTCAGATATCACATTTTACTTCCTAAAAGTAGCTTTTTCATTTTACCCTTTCTATGTATGGAAGAAAATGTTCATCAGTATCCAATTTCAATCCAATCAATCAGTTAGCATCATTGCCCTATTCCTTGAAGCCTGGTTCAGTTAATGCAAATCATACACATAGAATAAATAATACACAACTAAGGAATACATGCGATAGTGACAAGATACAGTTTTAAGTTACTAACATAAAACTTCAAATGTACTTACTACACTTTTCCTTAGCATTATTTACCTCTCTCTAATTCATACCCAAAATTCAACCTACGTTGACTATTTCCATTTTCTCATCATCCCTCATCCATAAACCAAGCTCTACTTTCATGACTTCACTGAAAAACAAGTATTTCTCAATGCTTTTTTTCTTAATATTATCTCTGTGTCTAGTTGAACACAGTGAATCTTCCCTCCATTTGGAAATATTCTTCTACCTTGGCTTCCAAGCTATCAGATTCTTGCTTCTATTCCCAGGACTCCACCCATTCCTTTCCTACCTGCTGGCCCTCCTTCCTCCATATTGTCCTTAAATGTTGGTGTTGGCCTTGGGTGTTCTTGTGCTATGCACCTTCCATAGCTGATCCCACTGATTACTTCAACCACCACCTCTATGCTGACAGCTAATGAATCTATACCTTTAATCTAAGTCACCTCTCCAAGTTCTGTAGTTGTATTTCTAACTTCTTACTACTTACCAAGTCATAGGTGTTGTCAAACTCACTATAACCAAGATGAATGGCCTTAACTCTCTTCTTTATGAACCAGTTCCTCTTACATTCCCAATGTAATATCTGCATCTATCATCATCTGCATAATGTCCCAAACCAAAAACATGAGTATCATCCCAATTTCCTCTGTCTTCCTGACCATTATTAGTGCTTCAGATTGGGTCCTTGTCTTCTCTCATTCAGACAAGTTCGACAGCTTCATATCACCCTCATTGCTTTAAGATATGACCTCTCCACCTTGAACCCCGGGCCCTGACAATTCCTCTTTCATAGTCTAAATGCAAATATGATATCATTGTCTTGATTAAAGGCTATACATGGCAATTAAATGTTAATTTTTCAAGAGTTGTATATCATAAATTCTGATGGGCTAGATTTTTTTTGTCAAATTGGTTACACTAGGAACTATTTCCTAGAACCCCCTTTCTTACAGAGTCCCAGGTTAGAATTAACCAAAAGTGAGATTGTAAGAGATTTGGGAGGCAGAAGTGAAGGAGTCACCATTACATTGGGAAGGTCATTGTTTAGAGATGATAAGACAACCCATATGTGCTGGAAAGTTCCAGTTTGGTCTCTTTCCATTCCACTTCCAGCTTTTCTTCCCGATTGCCAACCATGCTAAGTGACAGAGGCCTCAAGCCAATGAGCAGACTCTATATTGCAAACTCACAGAGGTGGTGGTCACCAAGATTAACACATTTCCATAGACTTTTATGCAAGCCTTCCTTTGCAGTTCTACTTCAGAAGCTTTTCCTCTCTCACATTTTTTTTTTTTTTGCCAGCTCCATACTAGGTGTGGTCAGGGGACATTTTTCTGGTTCTTCAACTCTACTTTTTGAACTGTTTTACTTCTCCACTTCCTATATTTGTGTAGTGTCTAATTCTTATGATAAATTCCTTATCGCATATTTCGTAATTTCTTTATTTCTAATTCCTGCCTGGGCCCTGACTGACACATCTGACACACAATATCCACGTGCAAGACTGCTGTAGCTGAGGTCCTCCAAACACGCCCTGCTTGTAAGTGCTGATGCTCTTCCCTTGGTCACTATTTACTGCCCATACGAGTCTCCTCCCATGTCTCCCTATTTTCTCTCAGTCTCAGGTTCCAATCCATTACCACTTCTTGTCAGAGAGACTTCCACCGTATGCAAATAATAAACTGACATTATTGTATTAATCACTATGACATATAATTACTAATTGATCTAATTTTTCTAATTACTAAATTGTCTAACTTATATCCTGTTACCTTCCCTAGACTGTGAGCTCTCTGAAAGTAGATACTATGTGTGTATAGTGCCTTCAAAACCTGGCATGGAACTTATCAATGAGACCTAAAATAGTAGCCAGATAGGAAACCACTCCAACCAACCACAGTGCCTGATATATGGAATGAATCTCTCCATTCACAAAGACCTCAAAAGGTTCCACCTCAAAAGAACCTGTAACAACTGAAGTGAGACCTTTGATATCAAGTAGAGATCATTTGCAGAGTTCAAAACTCAAGTTCAGTGCCCTAAAGACTGGTATTCCTACTTCCATTTCATTCTACAACCTGCTTAAAACTCTCCAGCCATACTTCATCCTCTGCAGCAATGGTTTTCAAACTAGGTTCCTAATTCTCAGGTTTCCTTAGAATTGTTTCAATGGTCCCTGTGGGGGAGGAGGGATTGGTAAATCCCACACGGAATAACGTGAGTTACCTTACTCTCTACTCTTATTACATGAGATTCCCTTAGGCTTCCACTGAGGGAAAAAAGAAAGGTGTTCTTTGTTTAAAGTAAGTTAAAAATCACTGGCATACAGAATAATGGCAAAGCTCCTCAAAATCAAGATCTCCATGAACCATCCCTAACTCTGTAGATTCTTCTCTTGCCATCTCTCCACCTTTACATTGTAGTAGGTTGCAACATAGAGCATGGTTTATACTGATTCTGCCCTGGTTCATGCTATTTCCTTTTGCCTAAAATGTCTGTCCCTCCCACTTCTCCTCATCTAACCTAACTTTATTCATGTGTCTAAGGGAGTCTCAAACATCACTATCTCCAGAAGCCTTTTCTGAGACCACAGGCTAGAGTGGGTTTTCATCCTCTCCACTCTTGTGGTGCCCAAAATACAACTCTTTTGTAAGATAGCATTTCATTGACTTTATCTTCCTAAGTGACTATTGCACTTATGACTGTGAGTGTTGCAAGATGTGCTTACAGTGCTTAGCCCAGCCATTAACATAGTCAGTGTTCAAGACATCATTATTGAATAAAACCCTCCCACATATAAGATCATAATTCACCAAAAACTTTATTCATTTTTCAATAGAAAAAATTTAGATTAAAGAAGAGAAGGAACAAAGGAAATGGAAGGTACTTCTGTTTATTTAGCTCCCAGAATATGCAACCTGATTTCCATACATAGCCTATTTGAGTTTCACAATAATTCTATGACAGTGATATTATTGTTTCCATTTTATAGTTAGGAAACTGTGGCTTCCAGAAGTTAGGTAAATCATATGGGATTGCCTATCTAGTAAGAGAATGAAAGGGATATTATTTCAGGGTTGTCTGACTCCAAAGCCTTTATGCCATACTACATGTGTGATGATTAACTTTATGTGCCAACCTTACTGGGCTAAGGGATGCCCTGACAGCTGTTAAAACATTATATCTCTGTGTGTCTGTGAGGGTATCGCTAGAAAAGATTAGCATTTGAATCAGTAGATTGAGTGAAAAAGATTGACCTCACTAATGTGGGTGCATATCACCTAATCCCTTGAGGGCCTAAATAGAATGAAAATGTGGAGGAAGAACAGATTTGTTGTCTTACTTGAGCTGGACTTACATTTCATCCTGCCTTTGGACATTAGCACTCCTGGTTCTCAGGTCTTTGGACTCAGACTAAAACTTCCACCAATGGCTCTCCAGGCTCTCAGACAGTCAGATTTGGACTAGAACTGCACCACCCATTTTTCTGGGCCTTCAACTTGCAGATGACAGATTGTGGGATGTCCTAGCCTCCATAATCACATGAGCCCATCCCTCACAACAAATTCCTATTTTTCTATCTATCTGTCTATCTATCTATCATCTCCTATTGGTTCTGTTTCTCTGGAGAACCCTGACTAACAGAGCATATAAATAACATACACTAATGCATATTAAAATGTGACACCAGGAAAAACTGACCAAGAGAATGGTTTTCTCTATCAAAGTCCCCGTAATATTTAAGCCTGTTGTTTTTTCCAAATTTTCCTGGCCACCAAGATTTTATTTTATTTTTTTTTAATTTTTAATGTTTATTTATTTTTGAGAGAGAGAGAGAGAGAGAGAAGGAGAGGGGCAGAGATAGAGGGAGACACAGAATCTGAATCAGGCTCCAGGCTCTATGCTGTCTGCACAGAGCCCGACTCAAGATTCAAACTCATGAACCACCAGATCATGACCTAAGCCAACGTCAGACACATAACCGACTGAGCCACCCAAGCGCCCTGGCAACCAAGATTTTAAAATAAAACATTCCTTTTGAATAACAGCAGTCTATTTCTATGAATATGGTCACCTACTCAGTCAATTTAATAAGCATTTATTTAGTACCAACTAAATACAAGTCACTGCATATAGCCTTAATGGAGAGATAAAATGAGAAAGGTATGGTCCTTGCCCTTCAGGAGCTCATAATCTAAAAATACACATTAACAACTCTGAATGGAGGCAGATGGTGATAAGTGCTGTAATAGAAACCCTTACAATGTGCTAAGAAGCATAAAGCAGGGAGAGATTAATTCCAACCGTGGAGTAATAAAACACCTTGGTAAATGTATCTTTCACTATACACCAAGAAAGTCTTTTATGACCTAAACCAAAGGATGCATTTTTTTGTGAAATACCAGAGCTTATTCAAGAAACTAATAGACATGGCTTTTGTTAGCAAGAATAGAATGTAGCAACAATAGAGGCAACCCTACCTACATGTGTTTCCCCTAGCAATCAGAGGAAACCCAGGAGCCTATTTATTTAAAGGGCTCTCTGTTTGGAAGAGACTGTACATGGTTCTGCCTACAAATCCATGTCCGTTCACAGCATTTCTTTTCAGTTCACATGTGTGCTTAAGAAGAGACTGAATAGTCAATCTCATCATAGGAAATGTAGATTTCAGAGGCTACGGCTCAGGCCTCACCAATGAAGGATGAAGCAAACATTTTTTTTCTTTTTTAACAAGAAGCAACTACAGCAACTTATCAAGTTGAAACTTTGACTCAAAGTACTTACATGATGTGAATGAGGCCAGAAATGCTAAATGACTTCCTCTGTGTGCCAACTAGATTTATTAGGTGCTGGCACCACCATATCAGGCTAAAGTCATTACATTAGAATGAAAAGTGGAAGCACAGACAATTTATACAATTCCACCACTAAAAGATCAAGTTATAAAAATTTCCCTGTTGTTTACAGATTGATAGTATGGTGTATAGAGACAAAGGAACATAGATCATTCACACTAATAATATTTTTAAAGGAATTATTTTATTTAATGTTTATTTATTTATTTTGATGGGGGAGGAGCAGAGAGAAAGAGGGAGAGAGAGTATTCCAAGCAGGTTCCTTGCTCAGTTCAGAGCCCAACAGTGAGGGCAGGAGGGCTCCATCTCACAACTGTTAGACCATGACCTGAGCCCATATCAAGGGTCTGATGCTCACCTGACTGAGCCACTCAGATGCCCCAAGAAATTCTTACTTAATATAAAAATATACACATGGTATATTTTACATAAGTTTTTTTTTAATTAGCAGTATTCTTTCTTATTTTTTTTTAGTTTTTTTTTAAATGTAAATCCAAGTTAGTTAGCAATAATGATTTCAGGAATAGAATCCAGTGACTTGTCCCCTACATATAACACCCAGTGCTCATCCCAAAAAGTGTCCTCCTTAATGCCCCTTGCCCATTTAGCACATCCTCCCACTCACAACCCCTGCATCCACCCTCAGTTCGTTCTCTATATTTAAGAGTCTCTTGTGTTTTGTCCCCCTCCCTGATTTTATATTATTTTTGCTTCCCTTCCCTTATGTTCGTCTGTTTTGTACTTTAAAGTCCTCATATAAGTGAAGTCATATGATATTTTTCTTTCTCTGACTAATTTTGCTTAGCATAATACACTCTAGTTCCATCCATTTTGTTGCAAAAGGCAAGATTTCATTCTTTTTGATTGCTGAGTAATACTGCATGTATATATATACCACATCTTCTTTATCCATTCATCTGTCGATGGACATTTGGGCTCTTTCCATACTTTGGCTATTGTCGATAGTGCTGCTGTAAACATTGGAGTGCATGTGCCCCTTCGAAACAGCACACCCATATCCTTTGGATAAATACCTAGTAGTGCAATTGTTAGGCCACAGGGTAGTACAATTTTTAAATTTTTGACGAACCTCCATACTGTTTTTCAAAGTGGCTGCACCAGTTTGCATTCCCACCAACAATGCAAAAGAGATCCTCTTTCTCCGCATCCTCACCAACATCTGTCATTGCCTGAGTTGTTAATGTGAGCCATTCTGAAAGGTGTTAGGTGGTATCTCATTGTGGTTTTGATTTGTAGTTCCCTGATGTTGAGTGACGTTGAGCACTTTTTTTTCATGTGTTTGTTAGCCATCTGGATGTCTTCTTTGGAAAACTTTCTATTCAGGTCTTTTGCCCATTTCATCACTGGATTATTTGTTTTGTGGGTGTTGGGTTTGATAAGTTCTTTATAGATTTTGGGAATTAACCCTTTATCTGATATGTCATTGGCAAATATCTTTTCCCATTCTGTTGGTTGCCTTTTAGTTTTGCTGATTGTTTCCTTCGCTGTACAAAAGCATTTTATTTTGATAAGGTCCCAATAGTTAATTTTTGCTTTTGTTTTCCTTGCCTCCAGACACCTGTTGAGTAAGAACTTGCTAAGGCCAAGGTCAAAGAGGTTTTTGCCTGCTTTCTCCTCTAGGATTTTGATGGCTTCCTGTCTTATGTTTAGGTCTTTCATCCATTTTGAGTTTATTTTTGTGTATCGTGTAAGAACGCGGTCCAGGTTCATTTTTCTACATGTCACTGTTTTTCCCAACACCATTTGCTGAAGAGACTGTCTTTTTTCCGTTGGATATTCTTTCCTGCCTTGTCAAAGATTAGTTCGCCATAACTTTGTGGGTCCATTTCTGGGTTCTTTATTCTGTTCCAGTGAGCTGTCTGTTCTTGTGCCAGTACCATACTGCCTTGATGATTACAGCTTTGTAATACAGCTTGAAGTCTGGGATTGTGATGCCACCTGCTTTGGTTTACTTTTTCAAGATTGTTTTGGCTATTCGGTTCCATACAAATTTTAGGATTGTTTGTTCTAGCTCTATGAAGAATGCTGGTGTTATTTTGATAGGTATTGAATTGAATATGTAGATTGCTTTGGGTAGTACCAACACATTAACAATATTTGTTCTTCCAATCCATGAGCATAGAATAATTTTTGGTTTGTGTGTGTGTGTGTGTGCACGTGTGTGTGTGTATGGCTTTCATAAGCTTCAATGGCTTCTTCAATGGCTTTCATAAGCTTTCTATAGTTTTCAGTGTACACATTTTTCACCTCTTTGGTTAGGTTTATTCCTAGGTATTTTATGGTTTTTTGTGCAACTGTAAATGGGATCGATTCCTTGATTTCTCTTTGTTGCTTCATTGTTGGTGTATAGGAATGCAACTGATTTCTGTGCGTTGATTTTATATCCTGCAACTTTGTTGAACTCATGAGTCAATTCTAGCAGTTTTTTAGTGGAATCTTTTGGGTTTTCCATATAGAGTATCATGTCATCTGCGAAGAGTGAAAGTTTGACCTCCTCCTGGCCAATTTGGATGCCTTTTATTTCTTTGTGTTGTCTGATTGCAGAGGCTAAGACTTCCAATACTATGTTGAATAACAGTGGCAAGAGTGGACATCCCTGTCATGTTCCTGACCTTAGGGGGAAAGCTCTCAGTTTTTCCCCATTGAGGATGACATTAGCGTTGGGTCATTCATATATGGCTTTTATGCTCTTGAGGTACGCTCCTTCTATCCCTGCATTCTTGAGGGTTTTTAACAAGAAAGGATGATGTATTTTGTCAAATGTTTTCTTTGCGTCTATTGAGAGGATCATATGGTTCTTGTCCTTTCTTTTATTGATGTGATGAATCACGTTAATTGTTTTGCAGATATTGAACCAGCCCTGCATCCCAGGTATAAATTCCACTTGGTCGTGGTGAATAATTTTTTTAATGTATTGTTGGATCTGGTTGGCTAATACCTTGTTGAGGATTTTACATCCATGTTCATCAGGGAAATTGGTCTATAGTTCTCCTTTTTAGTGGGGCCTCTGTCTGGTTTTGGAATCAAGGTCATGCTGGCTTCATCAAGAGTTTGGAAGTTTTCCTTCCATTTCTATTTTTTGGAACACCTTCAAGAGAATAGGTGTTAACTCTTCCTTAAATGTTTGGTAGAATTCCCATGGAAAGCCATCTGGTCTTGGACTCTTGTTTTTTGGCAGATTTTTTATTACTAATTCGATTTCCTTACTGGTTATGGGTCTGTTCAAGTTTTCTATTTCTTCCTGTTTCAGTTTTGGTAGGGTATATGTTTCTAGGAATTTGTCCATTTCTTCCAGATTGCCCATTTTATTGGCATATAATTGCTCATAATATTCTCTTATTATTGTTTTTATTTCTGCTATTGGTTGTGATCTCTCCTCTTTCATTCTTGATTTTATTTATTTAGGTCCTTTCCTTTTTCTTTTTGATCAAACTTTCTAGAGGTTTATCAATTTTGTTGATTCTTTCAAAGAACCAGTTCCTGGTTTCATTGATCTGTTCTACTGTTTTTGTTTTGTTTTGTTTGTTTTGGTTTTTGGTTTCAATAGCATTGATTTCTGCTCTAATCTTTATTATTTCATGTCTTGTGTTGGTTTTGGGTTTTTTTCCAGTTCTTTAAGGTGTAAGGTTAGGTTGTGTATCTAAGACCTTTCTTCCTTTTTTAGGAAGGCCTGGATTGCCATATACTTCCCCCTTATGACTGCCTTTGCTACGTCTCAGAGGTTTAGGTGGTGGTGTTATCATTTTCATTGGCTTCCGTGTACTTTTTAATTTCCTCTTTAACGTCTTGGTTAACCCATTCATTCTTTAGTAGGATGTTCTTTAACCTCCAAGTATTTGTTAACTTTACAAATTTTTTCTTGTGATTGATTTCTTTTTTTTTTTTTTTTTTTTTTTTTTTTTTCAACTTTTTTTTTTTTTTTTTTTAAATTTATTTTTGGGACAGAGAGAGAGAGACAGAGCATGAACGGGGGAGGGGCAGAGAGAGAGGGAGACACAGAACCGGAAACAGGCTCCAGGCTCCGAGCCATCAGCCCAGAGCCTGACGCGGGGCTCGAACTCACGGACCGCGAGATCGTGACCTGGCTGAAGTCGGCCGCTTAACCGACTGCGCCACCCAGGCGCCCCTCTTGTGATTGATTTCTAATCATAGCTTTGTGGTCTGAAAATATTCACAGTATGATTTCAATCTTTTTGTACTTGTTGATATGTGTCCCAGGATGTGATCAATTCTGGAGAGTGTTCCATGTGCACTTGAGAAGAATATGTACTCCATTGCATTAGGATGAAATGTTCTGAATATATCTGTTAAGTCCATCCAGTCCAGTGTATCATTCAAAGCCATTGTTTCCTTGTTGATTTTCTGCTTAGATGCTCTGTCTATTGCTGTAAGTGGGGTGTTGTGGTCCCCTACTATTATGGTATTATTGTCAATGAGTTTCTTTATGTTTTTATGGTATTATTATCAATTATTTTCTCTGTGTTTATGATTAATTTATATATTTGCAATCTGCCACGTTGGTGCATAAATGTTTACAATTGTTAGATCTTCTTGTGGATAGACCACTTAATGATGGTCTTCTTCATCTCTTGTTACAGTCTTTATTTTAAAATCTAGATTATCTGACACAAGTATGGTTACTCCAACTTTCTTTTGGTGACCATTAGCATGATAGATAGCTCTCCATCCCCTTACTTTCAATCTGAAGGTGTCTTTAGGTCTAAAATGGGTCTCTTGTAAAAATATAGATGGATCTTATTTTTTATCCATTCTGTTATCCTGTGTCTTTTGATTGGAGCTTTTAGTCCATTAACGTTTAAAGTGAGTACTGAATGATATGAATTTATTGCCATTGTGTTATCTGTAGAGTTGGAGTTTCTATTTTGAATGACAGCCCTGCTGGATAAAGAATTCTTGGCTGCATGTTTTTCTGATCAGCACATTGAATATTTCCTGCCACTCCTTTCTGGCCTGTCAAGTTTTTGTGGATAGGTTGCTGCAAACCTGATCTGTCTTCCTTTGTAGGTTAAGGACTTTTTTTCCTTGCTGCTTTCAGAATTCCTTCCCTGTCTGTGTATTTTGTGATGTGACTATGATATGTTTTGTTGATGGTTGGTTTTTGTTGAATTTAATGGGAGTTCTCTGTGCTTCCTGGATTTTGATGTCTGTCTTTCCCCAGGTTAGGAAAGTTTTCTGCTATGAATTGCTCACATAAATCTTCTACCCCTTTTTCTCTCTCTTCATCTTCTGGGACTCCTATGATTAAGATGTTATTCCTTTTTAACGAGTCACTGAGTTATCTAATTCTTATATTGTGTTCTTTTACTGCAGTTGCCCTCTTTTTTTTCTGCTTCATTATTTTCCATAATTTTGTCTTCTATATCATTGATCCACTGCTCTGCTTCATCCATGCTTTTTTGTCACAGCATCCATTAAAGATGCATCTTGGTTATAGCATTTTTAATTTACTCCTGATTAGATTTTACATCTTTTATCTCTGTAGAAAGGGATTCTATGTTTTTTTCAACCCCAGCTAGTATTCTTATTATCATGATTCTAAATTCTAGTTCAGTCATCTTGTTTATATATGTGCTGGTTAAGTCCCTGAATGTCATCTCTTCCTGTTCTTTTTTTGGGGGTGAATTCCTGCTTTTCATCATTTTGGAGGAAGAAAAAGAGTTAATAAAATAAAAAGTTAAAATTAAAAATTAAAAACAACACAAAAAATCAACTAAAGGAAGCTAGATCCTAGGTGTGTTTCGATCTGATTGTTGAAAGAAGCTTGATAGAATAGAGAAAAAAGGGAAAGAAAAGAAAAGAAAGAAAAAAGAAAAAAGTAAGAAAACGTTTAAAAATTGAAAAAATTATACATAATAAAATAGAATAAAATGAAATGAAGAAAGTAAAATAGAATTAAAGCATTTACAAAAAACTAAAAAATATAGTAAAAAAAATTAAAAAATACTTTTTTTTATAAAAACGGAAAATAATTTTTTTCTCTTTCTGTGTCCACAAATAAGAAAAGGAAAGAAAAAGAAAAGGAAATTAATAGATATCTGCAAACAGAATGAAATATGAATGAAAGTACATCCAGTTTCCCCTATAAGTCAAACTATGAAACACTTTACAGTGTGTACACTAAGCAGGTGGAGAGACTTGTGGTTGTCCTCCAGGGCTTGGTTGGGACAGTTGGATGGGGCTTGGTGTAATGACTCCATTCTCCACTTAGCTTACTGGGGTAGATCCTTGTGGCTACCTGTGTGCATGTATGCCGAGGTGTGGGAGAGGTGAAAATGGAGTCACCCAGGTCCAGAATTTAGCATCAGAACTCTGTGCTCTCACCAGCCATCAGCTACCCGTCCTTTGACTCTGGCTTCCATTCACTCTCCACCTCTACACTGTCCACAACCAAGCTGTCAGCCTGCCAGGTGGCACCTCTGTCCCAAATTTTATCTCAGTTGGGGCTTTGTTTCCAAAACCGCTCACATCTGAGGCCCCTGTAGCTTGGGCCCACTCTGACCCTCTGCGGAAGGGTCTCATCAAACAATGGCCAGGTGCCAGCTCTCCACTGGGAATGCTTGAAACAACCACACTGTTGCAGAGGCCCAGAGACTGCATCTGAGTGCCAGCCTGCCCCAGGAAAAGTTCACAGGAACATGTAGCAGCAGCAGTTCATGGACTACGGCAAATTGCAACATGAGACTTTCACCAGGCTTCACTGCACCCTAGCATCCTTTTCCAACACCAGCAAATGTGGCTGTTGTCTGGGGTCTCCTGGGACCTTTTCCCATGGGGAGGCTGCCCGATCTTTACCAAATGTCCTCCCAGCAGGGGAACCGCCTCTCTCCATGTGGACCAAGGACCCCTCAGACTTCACTGTCTATTCCTGGGGATTTGTCCTTCCCACCAGAGCACCACCAGGTATCAAGCTGAAGAATTTCCAACCCTGAGCTCCTCTGTTTATAGAGTCCTAATGGTATTGAAACCCTCTCCTTTCTCCTTTCTTCCTTTCTCCCTTTCTTGCTCATACCCTTGTGGGGTATTTCTCTTTCTCCCCAGCAGCTTTCAGGGGGAGTAATTTCCCTGTACTCTACCCTCTGTCTCTCTCCCCTTTCCACAAACAAAACAGCTCCCTACCCTCCATGGCTTCTCTCTCCCCCAGTTCACCTGTCCACACTGTATACCTGCCAAATTCTATTACTCAAATTATGTAGATTGTTGTTTAATCTTCAGATCAATATTCTACATGTGCAAAATGGTTTGTTGCTGATCTAGTCGCATTTCAGGAATGAGAGAAGCAGAGAACTTCCATGCTGCTCCTCCATCTTGGCCCCTCGTCCTTAACGGTTTTCTTAAGGAAGATATATCCATGGAAAAAAAATGGAAATTAGTAAAAGGTCAATGTGTTGTTTTTAAAGGCTTTTCCCCTGGCAGGATATTCAAATCAAATAGGAGAGAACAAGTAGGATCTATCAAAAGCCAATGGGCCAGTGAAAAGCTTTGCTTTTGTGAAATCTTGAATTTGATTTACATATGAGGAATTGATGACAAAGTACCCATGACCTCATTGCCTCCTTATTTCTTTGAGCCTTTTCTCCTTCAGCTCTTCCACATCTCCAGCATCCTTAATCTTTCATTCTCCAATATCAAGTTCCCTGACAGCTTCAGAGATGAAAAGCTTCTCCTTGTCTTGGGGAAAAAATCCATTGCTATCTGTACATTATTCTACCATAATAGACATATATTTTGTCCTTTTATTTGATTGGAATTAGCAGTTGATAATACTTGCTTTTAGTTTTTCACCAATGTTTTGCTTCTTAATGTGTTTAATCTGGCCTTTGTCCTAGCCATTGCCATTGTACTAAAACATTCTCAATATTTATCAATTATACCCTCTAAATCTGATAACCTTGTCTTTTTCCTTATAAAGATGATGCTTCTCTTATATCTAATACAATTTGTTAGGTGGAAAACACTTTGTTTCAATTCCTGAGATCTCCTTCCTATGAAGAGCCCTATGAAGGGGGCTCAGTTAATATAACTCTGCGCTTTGATCTGATATTGGGGAAGTGATGTGACTTATCTGACTCATAAATTTGGAAGAGAAAACTAGGCACCTTGAGCTCATCCCACCTGCTTCTTCCTGGCAATGAATCTGCCTGCAGAGAGCGTGTGTTCTCTGCTTCTCCTTCACTAAGTCTTATACATTCACATAGCCACATCAGCCAATGCAGATATAGAATTGAGTGTGACACATCAGTAAATGGGCTTACTTCTAGGATCCTGTTAGCAGATCCATTTGAACCCCATTTGTCTCAGTATTAATAAGGCTGTTATTTTCCTTTCTTTCTTTGCTCTTTGTTTTATTTGTTAATTCATTCAATACCTAGATTTAGAAGAAAACCCCAATAACATTTTGTCTATGAAACTCTCCTCCCATGGCTTCTGGTACATATTTCTGTTTTTCCTGCCACCTCTCTGATGGTTCTTTCTTTTTTGTCCTTTTATTAGCTTTTAATAATTCCTTTTTTTTTTCTTCTTCACAAAAAAATTGTGTGTTGAATATACTGTTTCTCTCTTCATGTTTTTTTCTCTACCCCCAACACATATATCTCACACATACATATATACATATATATACAAACACATATATAAATACATACATACACACACACACACACACATTCTCATTGAACACATAGAGGAAGCTCAATATGTTTTTCTTGCATTGAGTAAATTTTCATACTGCTTCTCACTAATGTTCACGTTTTGTGATTAAAAATTACCATTACACCCGGCATTCCACATCAAAAAATGGAGTGATCTTAAGCATCTGTAATTTAATTCACTGTATCCAAGCACTTGCTAATAACTGATTTTGTACAATTATTAACTTTCAGAGCTTTGTGTATTCTCAATTAAATAATTAGCAATAGGGGCACCTGGGTGGCTCAGTCAGTAAAGCGTCTTGACTTCGGCTGAGGTCGTGATCTCGCAGTTTGTGGGTTCGAGCCCTGCATCGGGCTTTGTGCTGACAACTCAGAGCCTGGAGCCTGCTTCGGATTCTGTGTCTCCCCCTCTCTGCCCCTCCCATGCTCATGCTCTGTCTCTCTCTCTCTCAATAATGAATAAACATTAAAAAATAATAATTATTATCAATAAATTTCCAAATATTTATGGAAAATCTACTATGTGTCAGCCACAATAGTAGATGAACAAAAGAGTAATGCACAAAACAGACACAAGTTCTATTATCAGGGAGAATACATTTCAGAGAAGAAGAAAAATACCGCATATTAAACATCCAAAATTACAAAATGTGGCAAGTGGTATGGGGGGCTGGAAGGAATGTGTTTTTACAAAAAATAGCAAAGGAACTGATTTACATTGGTAGGTGAGGAAATGCCTTGCTGGGAAAATGCCATTTGACCTGAAAACTGAAGAATGGTTGGATTATGAGAGAGTAGGAAGAAATTGTAATTCTTAGAATGAGATCATAGATGTTTGCTTTATTGTTCTTCATAAATGATATACCTGTAGCATATATTCAAGTTATAAAAGTTGCAAAATAAAAAGAAGCTTTATATACAAGCTTTTTATGGAATTATAGGATAGATGGTATTCATTAAAAGTGTAAGGTGTAGGGGCGCCTGACTGGCTTATCTGGTTGGGCAACTAACTTTTGATCTCAGCTCAGGTCCTGATCCCAGGATCACAGAATCAAGCCCCACATGAGGCTGACTCTGCGCATGGAGCCTGTTTAAGATTCTCTCTCTCTCCCTCCCTCTGCCCTTCCCCCACTCTCTCTTTCTCTCTTTCAAAAAAATGGATAATAAAAACTAAAATGTGTACAGTTGTACATGTACACATACATATACACACATACACATACATGTTTCCTAAAGGAACCCAATTAGTTTAACGAACAGCTAGAATCAAATCAGTCAAAGGTTCTTGGTATTCAGATTTTAAAAATTGGAATCTTTGCCAACTGAGAAGTTTTAAAATGGACTTACAACAAAATATGCGACATACATGGTGTTGATGTCACTCATCTTGTAGCAACTCCTTTGAAAATGGATTTATAGTGGGAAACTAACTCCAAACGCATTGACTCTCTATCTTACTACCCTCAAAGTTATGAAGACGATGAAGACAACTACAATTTCATGGGGTGGAGCATGAGCAACTGTTTTCAGAGAGGCCTAAATTATATCTCAGATATGATTTCTCCTTCTCATAAAACTGAACTCTAAATTTGAATAAATGTTTATGTATTCTGAATGCAACCCCTAGACAATATTCTTGGTATATCCCAGAACAGCACATCCTAACTTAATCTCCGTGTCGTCTGGCTGGTGTAAAGTCATGAAGTCATGGGGGAATGCCTCACAGTTGCTACGTGTAGCATTTTATGTCTTAAAGCAGCAGCTCAATTATTCACAGCATTATCATTGCTTCCCTGAAAGACTGTTTTCTAAAGTTTAAGTTATGAAGGCTTTTGACAAATGACAAAATTATTATAGTGCAAAAAACTTAACAGTATTTGTTGGAGTTTAAATGACGAATCGGAGAATGTATGTAAAATAGATGAGTAGATGTGAATTTAGCTTTCTTTTTTTTTTTTTTTCAACGTTTTTAATTTATTTTTGGGACAGAGAGAGACAGAGCATGAACAGGGGAGGGGCAGAGAGAAAGGGAGACACAGAATCGGAAACAGGCTCCAGGCTCCAAGCCATCAGCCCAGAGCCTGACGCGGGGCTCGAACTCACGGACCGCGAGATCGTGACCTGGCTGAAGTCGGACGCTCAACCGACTGCGCCACCCAGGCGCCCCATGAATTTAGCTTTCTAATGAACATGCACACTTGTTCACAGACATGAAACAAGTAATGGATGCATTTCTTACATTTATTAAATTGCTCTTTCTGATTTTTTTAATCAAGTAGTGATTTTGGTGGCCACTTAAGCAATTTCGAATGTTATATCCATAGGCACTATCTTAGACATTGGAAAAGAGCAGCATCCATCTGGATGTCACAGCCCTCAGTAGCTCAGACTAGAGCTTAGTCCTAAAGGGACTTGTGCTCAGAAAGTATGGCTCATTTCCCATAACACTAGTTAAGTTTCAAATACTCAGTTAAGAATGAAAAATGAATAAACAAATTGGACTTGCCAGAGCCTGCACCACCAGTCACAGCAGCACAGAAAGAGAACAAAGAGAAAAAGTTGATGTGGCCCAGTCTCATTCCAGGGCAATGCACATGGTCTAGGAAAAATCTTTGCCTCCATGTAACCACCATGAAGACTAGTGTTGTAGTTCTGGTAGCGAGGGGAGACACACACTCATGCAAGGAATCTGACAGTAAAGGACTGCCTCTAAGCATCCCTCGGCTCACTCTGTTCTCCTCTAGAGCAGGACCACATAGAGATTGCTGACAATGTCACATGCTACATTCATTTTGTGCTTTGGTGGGCATGATTTGTTTCCCTAATAGACAGAAATTCACTAGGGACACAAATAAGACTGCCACACTCATTCCATTTGTGTGCTAAAATGGATCAGAATGCCAAAGGTTGCACAAAGAAATAGTTGCAGGATCACTCAGCCTCCTTTCTTGGCTGAATCATGGGGCATGGCCAAAGCAGGCATCCTTCTCAGCTCTTACTAGGGAGAAATCTTCAACAAACACCACCCAAATGTAAAGAAAAGAAGAAAAAAAAGAAAAGAAAAGAAAAGAAAAGAAAGGAAAAGAAAAGAAGAAAAGAAAAAAAAGAAAAGAAAAGAAAAGAGAAGAGAAAAGAAAGGAAAAAGAGAGAGGAAGGAAGGAAAGAAGGAAGAAAACCCATTACAACTCTCAAATTTAGCTTTAAAATGCTTTTGGGACCTTCAGAGTGCTATTTGAAGCAGTACCACCCCACTGTGCAGATGAATATAGATTTTGATTCCTCCATGTCTATCTAACACCTCTTCATAAAATACCCTCCCATGCTTCACCCCCAAGCATCCCCACATCCTCCCCCCAAAGAGCAATTAAACCCTATTACCCTTCAGCAGGGCCACTCAGGCATAACGGGCACTGACAGCCTGTGAAATTGTCGTCAGGTAATCACCATCAAGGTGGCTCAGCTTCTGTCACAAGCAGCCTGCAAAATTCAGCCCGGAGCCCCAAAAGCTGCTCTAGTACTCTCAGGAATCCCAGCCACTCTCTGAGAATTCTGACTCCGGGTTTTCCCTAATGATCAGTCGTGACTGGAAGAAAGTCTTCTGGGACGTCCCTCAGGGGAAGGAAGCCATCCCCAGTATCTAACTGCCACCAGAATGGAGTCCTTAATGTGGACGACTTCCAGGACCCTGGAGGGAATCCGAGTATTACTGTCATTTACATATCATTAAAGAAAACCCCACGGCAAGCCACTAGATGCTACTGAATCGCCAGAAATGAGTCATGAATGTCCTGTGGCAAATCCCAGCCTTGTCACCTTGTCAGTCTGTTCTCTCGGTACCACTAGGTCTGAAGAGCCCAGTTTAGGGACCCCTCCCCCATAGTACAGTACGTTCTGTTCAGTGTTCCTTCTTCATCACTGACTTTGTGAGGTGCCAGGATGGCTTCCATAAGTCACGGCAGCCTATTAACCTTTAGAATATTGGCATTTTCCAGTCTTGCAGGTAAATGAATCTTGTAAGAACTGGAGGTAGACAATCCCCAGTGTGGAGCTCAGAGAGCAGCATTTGAAGGCTTCCAGCCTGGCTCAGAAAGGGCAACCGCCTTTAGCTTCCCTCAGCACATGTTTCAACAGGCAACCAACAGGAAAAACTTACAGTTTCACCTTTTTTCCTCATCTCAGAGAAGCACAGAGAAGCAGATCAATGGGGTATAATTAACAAATATTCATTGAATGCTTGCTGTGGCTAAGTTTTCCGTAGAGGAAGGAAAGGGGGAGTGGTAAAGGAATTCTTCCCACAAAATTAAGGAGGGGAAAGGGAGAAAAAAATAAAAGCAAAAACATACTGGTTTGCATATTTCTAGTTAATGAAGCCTACGGTCTTTATATCAGCAACAAGTTAATTTTTAGGAACTCATGGTTTATAAATATTTAGAGGAAAAAAAGTAAGGTAAACATTTTCCAGCTCATAGACTACAAAGCTGAAATGGACCCTAGAGATTATCTTGATTAACCTTTTCCATTTACCAAACAAGAGCTTCAGGAGGTAAGTGGCTTCGAGAGCTGGTGCGCTGTAGGGGAAACACTGAGTCACCGCTCAGTGTTTCGACTAGCAAGTGAGGGGACTGGCACAAAATTAACCAGAAAGTTAGTATCAAAGAATTAGAATGTCACTGGATTCCCAAGCCTGTTTGTTTTCTTTCCCTATTTTTAGATAGAAGTTATTTGACTTATTTATGAAGATAAAATGTCAGGGAACCACTATAGTAGTAAAATATTTATTCATAGACAGTAAAGAGACAATTAAAGAAAGAAAGGGAACTAACACATAGGCAGTATAAAATCTGACTAATTCAGAATACAGGGAAGATGAGCAAGGAGAACCGTCCCATTTGGGTGAAAACTGTTTTTATATACTTTATGTTCAGAAATACAGCTAACAGCATTGTCTTATATAGCTACTTCCAGATCAGCTTGAATGAAAACAAGCATTATATTATATGTGAATGTGCCTTCTAGAAAGCTTTGTGGTGGGGATGCTATTTTGAAAAAGTTTCAGGTACATATTAACTCTTTTTGATACAGATTTTCCCTTTTCCTTAAGCTTTGTATCATTCGGAGTAGGCCAAGAGACTTATTGCCTAAAAGAGGAAAGAAGAAAGAGGTGGTATAGTCATCCACCTCAAAGGAAGAAAAACTAGTGGGGGGAACTTACTTTGGTGAGAGTGGCTATGTTAAAAGAAAGAGTGATAGATCCTGGAGAGGAAAAGAATGGCCAGATTACAGGATGAGATAGAACTGTTTTCACTTCCTTCAACTCATAGTATAGAGGGGGGAGCTGGTAGAGGATAAAACACTAAGGGGTAGATATATAACATAGGCAGGGTTGGAAGAATCCAAATGAGGGCCCACTGCTCTGCACACAAACCAGAGGAAACTACATCTTAGGGAAACACGGTACTGAATCCAACACGGTGTGATACTCTCTCCATAACGTAGCTGTAGCTCAGCAGGTGCCTGAGTGCAGTCTCCCTGAGCCAGGCACATTGTAGATGAGTATGTGCAAATGGATGAAGGATGTGTGTGTGTGTGTGTGTGTGTGCGCGCGTGTGTGTGCGTGCACGTGCACGCACGCGCATGTGGAGCACAGACATGCATTGGACTCATAGATAGAGAATTAATAGACTGGAGTCGACCCTGAGTAAAGACAAGGTTGGCATCCTCAAGAGGTCTCTGAAATTCCTGCTTACTCATATGCAAATCTCTCTGCTCAGATTTTTCTCTAGACCTCCCCTTATTTGGTTAAGAGAAAGCTGGCCCTGCCTTAAGGACACTGCCTCTAAGTGGTGGTGGTTTTCCCTTCCACATCTTCACATTACTGTCTTTGGAGGTGTGGTAGGTGTTCCTGTTACTCCAATCCTCTTAAAAATCCATTCCATCTGACATATCACACAGTGAAGTGTGTAAGTGTCTCTGTATTCCTTATCACAGTAATCCACAGACTCCTAAAAGTGGGGGGATGGGTGTCACTCCTTTTTATTATGTGAAACGTAACATGCTGGTTCACTGACACTCTCACAAATATACTTGGGTCATAACTGGTACTTCCATTTCTACTTTGTTACATAAAGAAGCTTCCAGTATGCTTGTCTTTTCATCCCTTGACTTCTTCCTGGATTTACTCTTCACTGACCTGTTCTGCTACATCTCCCAGTTGCTCCTGCAAATACTAGAAGTTATCTTTGACTTTTTTTTTTCACTCCTACTGTCCTATCAGCTTGGGGTATCTACCTCACCTCCAAGGAGCCCACATGTTTCAGAGGGTGCTTCCTGGGGTGGAGACAGGGGAACTTCCTGATTCTCTGAGCCAAACTGCACATCCATGACCAGAGTAATTGGTTCAGAAATGGGAACATGATCTGTATGGCTCAATAAATGTAAGGAGATGTATGTGGAGAAAGCATCTTTCTTGATCATCTGAGAAAACTACCAAAGAAGCTCTTGACTCTTTCACTGGCCAATGTGATGTGAAGATTTGCCATCTGGACCTGATATGGCCAGTTCTGCTATAATGCTATATACTTCTAGATCAAAGCATATTTGAAATTATAGGAGCAAACAAATCTCTTTCTCTATTCTACTGACCCATTAAGCTGAGAAATGGTCTGGGCAAAGGAGAGGCCAGAATTACTAAAATAAGTAAATAACCAAAGCTTTGATTGCTGAGACACACCGGTAAATTTTCAAAAGAGACCCTTTTGTTTCTCAAACTGTGATTGGTAAATTTAGTAAGAAACAGATAAATGACAATTTTTTTAGTGTCTTAAAATTTATTTATTTATTTTGAGAGAGAGAGCGAGCACATGAGTGAGGGACAGGTAGAGAGAAGGAGAGGGAGAATGCAAAGCAGGCTCTGCACTGTCAGCGCAGAGCCCGATGAGGGGCTAGATCGTAACCTACGCCAGAGTCCATTGCTTAACCAACTGAGCCACCCAGGCACCCCTAGTGGCATTCCCTCTAAAAAGCTTATGGTCACCTGAAAACTCTGTGTTAACCACTAGAGGGTTTATTATGTTATCGCAGCTGGCACTATCCTAACTGGAATACCCTTGTAAGTCCTGGTAAGACGTCTGGATTCTATTCTTCATGCAACAAGAGAAAGCCATAGGAAGGTTTAAAAGACAAAAAAAACCAAAAAAACAAAAAAAACAAAAAAAAAACAAGTGACATAAGCATTTTACTAAATTTTCTCAGTGACTATCCAAAAAATTCAAGTCTCAAAAACAGTTCGCTAACTAAAAACTGGGCCCTGATATATAATAGACAAGTGCACTCTAAAAGGCTGTATTCACATAAAAAGGACACATAAAAGGCTGTATTCACATTACCATAGCTTTCACTGTGTGATTTCTTTATGCACTATGGGTCCGCCTGCATTTACTTTTGTTTTTCCCTGATAACCATTTAAGCAATAATTGATTCAGAAACCCAACAAAGGCAACTTTCAGATATTCTTTGTGTTTATAGCATCACTCAAGTAATTGTATATTGCTCTGGCTCTTTATTTAAAGTAGGCCCTCATGCTTTCTATGGTTCCTACCTTGGGCCAGCATCATGGATGAGCAGCCTGTGGTGTCACACTGGCTGCAGGCTGAGCAGGGTCCTGTGCAGGGTCCTGTGCTTGGTTTAATGCTCTTTTGTTGCTATTTGCAATTCTTAGTAATATTTGAATGAGACAATCCGTAGTGTCCTTTGCCCCAGGCCCCATAAATTATGTAGCCGATCCTGCTCCTACAGAGGCGACATTATGCACACTTGCACACACACACACACACAACTTCTACTCCATTGTACCCCTCCTTAAGCAATAACAAAAATACCTAAGATTCAATAGGTTTATTCCTATGATGCACTAGATACTATACTTAGCACTTTATGTACATTATCTTACTTAATTTTTATAACAACCTCATGTGGAAAGACTTTTATTATTCTTATTTACAAGTAAGATAAGGAAAGATTAAGTCATATTTTAGCCCAAATTTGCCCAACTTGTAAGAGACTGGTCTACGATTTGAATTAAAAGATTCTAACTTTTAACTGCTATGTTATATGATAGACTTTTTTTTTTAATAGACTTCAGATTCTGTGTTAAAAAAAAAAGTAGGTGGAGAAGAAAGAATACGTTCTACCTAGTTCTGCTTTCTGGCGTAAATCAGCATCACATTCTGGATCAGAGCCATATCAGGTAGTCCAGATGAGTATTAAAAGCCACTGACCTTTCTTGAGTAAAACATATGGATATGTAGCTTCAGTAAGAGAAACAAATTTCTTTTAAATTATACTCTACTAATATTCTACAAGGCAGCTATGGAAACTAAAATACATGCACAATATTCCCCTTAATCTCCTTAAATATCAAATTTTGACTCACCCAGTTGTTTAACATTCATAACATAATGTTACAGGAGTTACAGATGAATTATTAATCAGAATCTGAAAAAAATTTATAATTACATATTTATAAAAGTAATCCCTATCTTTGGTTCAACAGTTACTGAGAAGAAAAGGCAGCTGAATCTCAGCTCGAAGGAGCCAGCTGCCAGCTTTTTTCATTGCAGCAAGAAACAATGACAGATGTGATGCCTTTTAAATATGCTTAAAATGCAAATTTCAAAAATATTTTAGTATTTCTAAAATATAAGCTGAGAAGTATTAATAAACCCTGGTGTTACTAATACCAATTGGTTGGTAAAAAACAAAGACCACTTATCCATTTTTAAAAAAGCAGTTTGGGCACCTGGGCAGCTCAGTTGGTTAAGCACCCATCTCTTGATTTTGGCTCAGGTTATAATCTCACGGTTTGTGAGAATGAGCCCTACATCAATCAGGCTCTGTTCTGATAGTGCAGATCCTGCTCGGGATTCTCTGTCTCCTTCTCTTTCTGTCCCTCCCCTGCTTGCTCTCTCTCTCTCTCTCTCTCTCTCTCTCAAAAATAAATAAATAAACTTAAAAAAGAATAAAGCAGCTCAATTTCTGTGGATGTCTCAGGTCGATGTCACTTAACATAGGATACATTTTTCTTCTCTTCTTGGGCACTAAGACAAGACAAACCACTCTCCAATTAGAGATGGATGATCTTTTGCCCTTGCTCTGTCTCTTCTACTTTAGGATACTCCTTTCAAATCACTGCTTCCTCTGCCCCTTACTTTCAGGAGATGAACCACACTTATTCTAGTAATAACTCATTTCACTTTCCACTTTAATAATATAAAGATCCCAATGAATTTCATTTTCCTACACTATTGCATAGCAACAAAAAATTTCCATTGAATTTGTGTTCAAAGTGTTCATGTTTCTTATAATCAGATTTGTCCTTTTGGGGGGATTATTTCTTTTAAATTTTGATTACATTTTCCCATTCACATAAATCACATCAAGATGATTTTCAGTTTCCCTAATACACACTCATGCCATTAATCTCCTCCTGTTTGAATCACCTGGCAAATGAATCCCATCCTCCCAAAATACTTTCAGAACCACCTTTCTTAAGAAGACTTCTCTGTTCCCATCCTTCCCTAACAAACACTGGGGCACTCAGAGGACCAGATGCCTCTCATAAGTTCCTTTTATTATAACTCTGGATATACACAATATACCATATTGTCTCTTATTTGTATGCTTTCCTGTGTTTTTGATGTCTGTTCCATAGAGGAAGAAAAATAATTTTCCCTCTCCCCTTCTCAGTTCTTGGCTGGGACCCTGGTAATAAAGAACAGATTAACAAAAACAGGAGCTTATTAACATGTGTACCTTGTGTATACATGGGAGATGCCCAAGGAAAAATGAGCAACCCAATGAGGTAACTTTAGACTTCAGGCTTAAGTACCATGCTAAGAAAAAGTAAGAGGCCTTATGAAAGGGAAATGTAGGTCTCTTCAGGGTACATGAGTTTTAGGAAAAATGAATGGGTCTTTTGAAAACCAGATAAGAGGTATGACAGTTTGTGACAGTGTGTCTGGGTGTGGTGTTGACTTCTATTTGTCTCTCCTGTGACGAGAGTCAATCTTCCCCTGTTGATGAAACTCCTGTGGGGGAGACAATTGAGTTCTTTTTGGAAGATGTGTCTTTAAGCAGATAAGGGAGTTCAGAGAAAGCTTCTCCCTGCATTTGCTATTTTTCAAGTGCCTCCAGCTCACAGTCATTGGTATGCCAAAGTGATATATTTGGGGATGGCATATCCTGGATTCTTCTGTAGCCCTTCAGTTCCTATCGCAATCTAACACATAGTAATAAATATTTGTTTTAAGGGTGTTGAAGAAAATATAAATTCCAGGGAATTTGGGGGTGGGGGTTATTATTGGCATATGAGGGACTCTTGTTCATTGAGCAATGGGTCGAACGACTGCAGTGTTAGGGCACACTGCGTTTGATAAAGAAACTCTTAATGACTATTTGGAGATTCTCACCATGACTGAGCAATGTTTCCAGCCTTTGTTCTGGTTGCACATGCCATGGTGTCAGTCAGCTGGGGCTGAGGCTACTGTGATTCCTGGGCAAAGTTTGTACTCAGCATTTGAGAAAATGTCTTTAACAGCTTGTTTTCGGAGTCCTGGTTTCATTTTACAAAGGTGATGCTAGGAAAAATGCCAACAAAGTCAGTTCCCAAATAAGTTGTGTTTGTGACATGGTATTCAATTACTATAGTTTGGCTCTTAGGTCTTTCCTTGGAATAATGTAAGGTAATCTATAAACTATTTACTTAGAACACCAACCATCTTACAAAAGCACTACCTGATGATTCCTTTAGAAAAGAATCATTGCTGAAGTCTGGCACTTATCCTTCATCCCTGCAAAATAAGCACAACGAACTTTTGCTCTTCAAAATATTCTTCATATCATGGCATGCAGGTGGTCCTCATGCTCTAAACTTTATCTGGGACCCCTAGAAATGTTGAGAATCTATTGTTTCATTAACAGAGTTTTAAAACAGTGTTTTCTTGGTAACAAATAATTTTATTAACCTGTAATTTTCAGAGTTTCAAACTTATATGTGCAATAACATAAGGTTCAGATATATGGTAAACTCCAAGTAAAGTAACAACATTTGAGGAGAATGGTAAATATGAAATCTTTATCATCTGCTTACATGAAACAACACATTTTCACAATAACAAAATGACATCTAAGCTTGTGTGCATTATGTCATTTTGCATCTCCTATAAGCAAATTTGTGCACATTTCTTCAGGATTCTTTGCTCATGGTAATTTTCTTCTTACTTACTAAGCTTTATAGAAAACTAAATTGCTGTTGGGCTATTATTATATTATGCAAAAAATGCCCAAACATATTTGCACAGGTCTGGAGTATATGGGGGAAAATATAGGCAACAAAGTATTCTCAAAATTCTCTTTGAGACCTGTGGGACGAGGCTTCTCAAAAATAAAGTCAGTACCTTCAGAAAAGGTGAAACTGGGACAGGGTCATGTAAACTTCCAATCAGAAGAGCTACGCCATATATATTAAAATGCAAAAAAAAGAAAGAAGTGGCTCCAGATATAAGCCTCCAAACTATAGTTTCAAGGATGGATGTTTTCAATTGCAGGTGCTAATTTTTCTATCTAAGCTACTTCTTATGTGGGCAACTGTAAATTCTGAAATGAATAGCAGTAGGGATTGATTTATTTGATGGCAGGTAATGATTACATGTAATGCCAAAAGGACAGTTAGTGTAGTGTAAGTTTGAGAAATATATAAACACAAAAACTAAATATTCAGATGAAACCTACTACTACTTTGGAAAATAGACTCCAACGGTCTGAATATTAAAAAAAAAAAAAAAAAAACAACCCAAAACAAAGCCCTTTCATTGGTAAAAGAATTATTTCTCTTTCATATTCATTTAAAATTTGGAACATTCTGTAATTATTGTTAAGTATTCTGACTGGTGAAATGCATTGACAAATCAGCACATTCACTTTATTTAAATGACCTAATAATCTGTCATTTGTATTTTACGGAACGGAAAGAGAATTTAACATCTCACCAGTTTAACCATGGATCCAGATTCCTTTCTGTGCCAGTAATTTTGATAATATTTGCTCATAGAAAACAAATATAAAGCTTGTCCTTGCAGGATCTATAAACTCATTTATATGAATAATCACCAACAGATTATGAATATGATGTAGCTTCACAAATCCATGGGGTGTAAAACTGAACAGAGAAATTAAATAAATCAAAATAACCCCATTCAAACTAAGCAAATTGTTCTTCTCACTGCATTTTACATTAAATCGCACAAGGTCATTTGACTCACCCTGAAGGTCGCCCGAATTCCCAAGTAGTAACCACTGAATTCCTTGCCTTCTTTTAGCAAAGTTAGCTGCTGAAAGGGCCAGTCTTGAGACATCCATTTGACTTTGACTTAACATAGTCCCTTAACAAAACTGCCAAATGACCCAATCTTACAAATCCACCATTGGAAGAAAGACAGCCCATGGACACATAAACCAGCCCATGGAAGAGTGGTTTATGTTTCATATCTGGTAACAGCACACAACTGTAACTTCCAATATTCCTGCTAGACCTCATGTTCTACATTTCTGGTTATAAAAACAGAATCCTTATTGCCCAAAGAATCCCTATGAATACAGTCCAATTCTAGGTGCCTGGTATTTTGGACTCCAAGAAAAAAGATGAATGTGTTTTCTATACACCATGCTACGGTTCAAAGTTAGAGCTCTGATCCCTTTAGGGTTTCCACTCCATGCTGTAGTTAAAGAAAAGGATTAGCCAAGAGTAATTTTTACAGCAAAAAGGTCTGTGTGTGAAACTTGTTCATCTTTTGCCTCTTACACTGTTCCAACACAAAACAATTCCTAGCAACAAAGCTAGAGTTTCTCTTCTATTGAAAAACCCATCACTCAGAAGTCACAACATATTGCAGTCTTCCTTATTTAAGTCTCTTGAGAATTTTGCTAAACATGAAATTTTCTGTTACTTTTGCTTTCTAGCTCATCCACTTTTAGTTTGAGCTTTTTGTTTTAAAGTTTTTTTTAACGTTTATTTATTTTTGAGACAGAGAGAGACAGAGCATGAATGGGGGAGGCGCAGAGAGAGAGAGGGAGACACAGAATCTAAAACAGCCTCCAGGCTCTGAGCTGTCAGCACAGAGCCCGACGCGGGGCTCGAACTCACGGACCGCAAGATCATGACCTGAGCTGAAGTTGGCCACTTAACCGACTGAGCCACCCAGGCGCCCCTAGTTTGAGCTTTTAATGATTACTGAACAGATGAAAAAGTGATAAGACTAACCCAAAACCTATTTTCTTTTCCAAGGTCATTCTCAAACTCTACATTCTGTCTTATGATGCCTAATTACTTTTTCAAATGGATAGGCTTCTCCATGAGTTTTATTCACCCTGTTGTGAACAGAGGGTCATATGAAACAATCTTGTCAGTTTACAGCAGCTATCACCAAATTTCATGAAGGTCTTACTTTAGCTCAAGGAGTTGCTACCATAACTGAATAAAGGAATGTTAAATTAGCCAGTATACATGTGAAAAGTGGTTTAGCTTGCTGATAACAGGCATAGACAAGACCAAGCACCCAGGAAGTTAAAAATACCACTTAAAAAAGAAAAATTTGGGGCACTTGTGTGGCTCAGTTGGTTGAGCATCCAACTTCAGTTCAGATCATAATCTCGTGGCTCATGGGTTCAAGCCCTGCATTGGGCTCTGTGCTGACAGCTCAGAGCCTGGAGCCTGCTTTGGATTCTGTGTGTGTGTGTGTGTGTGTGTGTGTGTCACTCCCCACTCATTCTCTCTCTCTCTCTCTCTCTCTCTCTCTCTCTCTCAAAAATAAACTAAAAAAAGAAAATTCAACAAACCATAATTATAATCAACTTAATCAGAAGAACCACGTTAAGCTCTTTTTTCATTCATTTATTCAAGAATTCATTTACCCAACAAATGTTTACTGAGCACCTACTTTATCACTTTACAGGTGCTAAAGACAGAGAAAAAAAAGTCACAACCTTTGCCTTTTTAGAATTTATATCTTAGCAGAAAACGACAGAATAAACTGACTAAATAAGTAAAATGTGTCATATATCAGCTGGTAATCAGTGCCATGGTGAAAATAAAGCAGGGAAGTGGAGTACAGGATGCAGGGTTAAGGAGGAAAAGGGGAAAGAAGGGATGAGGAAGGCCACAAGGGAAGGACCCACTGGAAAGGGGGTCGTGAGCAAATACTGAACAGAGATGAAAGAACAAACTATGTGAATATCCAGGGACTATTCCAGGAAGAGAGGGTAGGTGTATGTCTGGAGCCAAGTGAGTCAGAGCAAGATTAGATGGAGATGAGGAAAGGGCAGCAAAGATGCAGACAGATCGGGAAGGAGGAGCACAATAGTGCACAGCCCCAGGGCCTGGCCAGCCATAGTAGACACCCTCAGTGAGGTGGGGTGCCATTGAGGGCTTTTGAGCAAAGGAACAACATCATTTGCCTTAGGTGTCATGATGGCTGCTGGGATAAGAAAAGATTTGGCAGGACAAGAGCAGAACAGAGGAGCCTTCTTACTGTCCAGGACTGGGGGGCAGAACTTTTCATCTGTCCTTTCCTAATGAGAACTCTCAGCATCTGTTTCCTCATGTGGCAAAAACAAGTGTACCTGTCGTGTCTTCCAAAGAGAAACTCCTCCACAAATACCAAGGCAACTTCCAGTGTGTTAAGAGTCATTCTATCTGTGCAACCAAGGCTCCCTCTGGGCCTAAATGCTTTGAGAGAGCTTCTTAATTGCATCTAATTAAAGAGCATGTAAACAATCTTAATTTGAGATGTCTATGTGAAGATGGATTTTAATTATTTAATATTAAATTTAAAAACCTTCCCTTATAAGTGGAATTTTTTCCCATATGAAAGATGAATGTAGCTACATTCTCTGGACTAGACATATGGTGAGGTAGTTTTATAACCAAGGAAATAGAAGCAATTTAAATCTGACACATGTTTAGAATTCCATAATATTGGCATTAAATGTTAAGTACCTTAAAATTCAGAATTACAGAAGAAAAAAAAATTAAATATCTTTGTGTTCCAGGAAGGTTTCTTTAATCTACAAATCACCATAGGATTCCATTAAATCGAAAGCTCCCATTGTGAATTATTAATATATGGATGTCAACATGTTTATAGAAATGTAGTTATACTTTAAAGATTGAGATTTCTATCCTGAGTTACTGGAGTTCATTACTAAGTTTCCTGAAGTCTGTAAAATCGCTGAAATTACATGCAAAATTCTGTGCGTATGTATGTGTGTGTATGTGTGTGTATAATATGATTTTTTCTGGAATGAGCATAGATTTCACCAGAGTTTCAAAGAGAATTTTTACCCAACAAATTTAAGAACTATGGTATACTCACTATAGAGAAAATATGTAGACTTTCAGCAAATATTTTAGTATTTAATCTGAAAACTTTTTTAGGGTCTTCTAAGTGCAGAGTACTGTAATTCTCACAAAGAACCTAAGGCAATATCTAACTCTTCTAAAACTTACATTCTTCTCTAAAAGATAAATAAAACTTACATAAGGAAATTCAGGGAAAAGGCAGGGAAGTGATCTGAGGAATTATCAGAAACAGAATCATACTAAGTAAAAGGCACTGTAATACAAGGAAACAGGAGAATGGGCCTTGCATGGGCCCCAAGTGTCAAAGTACACCCAGCTGTCATAGGAAATGAGTTTTTTTCTTGTTCTCCCTCTCTTTCTCTTCTACTCTGCAATGTATCTAAACTATTCTTCCATCTGCCAACTATCTCTAACAGGCTGATAATTTTTGCCCCTCCAAACATTGGGTTATGATTGGCTTTGGATTACCATGATGTTGATGATGAATTCTTAATTCCCTAAGCTTCTAAGTCTCTAAGCTTAAGACCAGATTCAGCTTCTGTTTCTCTTAACGATATGCCAGTTTTTTTTTAAAGAAAGAGAATCTGATATTCTCAGCTTAGATCCTGAATCCAACCATCGTCCAAGAGGAAGCATCATCTGTTATAAGGCTGGCCACATGGTTGCTCCTTCTGTTTTCTGGAGAACCCTAACTAATACAGATTTTGGCACTGAGAACAGTTCTAGAGAAACAGAATCTTAAGAATGAGTTTTCTAAATTGGTTCTGGAGTTTCTGGAATTCCTATTCCTATTAGATTTGAAGACACGAATGGCTCTATTTCCAGTAGTAAAGATAGCCCTGATAGCTCATAGTGTGAGGTGGCAACAGAGATATGGAAAATATCACCATTGGATATTCCTAGTCAGATACTTACAAGAGACAGGTTCTAAGTAATCATGTATTTGATCACCTAGAACATTTTTGCCAAACATTTTTGTCAAACTAATTTGGGAAGAGAAAAGGATGAGTTCAAAGATTTGAATTCCCAGCTAGAGCACTGTATAAATGACCTGAAAGTTTCTGTGTCTACCTTGGAAGAAACCTTAATCTCCTATAGCTGCAGGACTGACGTTGCTGAAAACTAAACCCAGAATCTTATCCTATGAATGGCTGAATTACAACACAAATTGAATTCCTAATCTCAGAGGGTGTCTGCTGTTAAAATAAGGCATAGGGACACCTGGGTGGCTCAGTTGGTTAAGCATATGACTCTTGATTTTGGCTTAGGTCATGATCTTACGGTTCATGAGTTCAAGTCCCACCTTGGGCTCTGTGCTGACAGCATGGAGCCTGCTTGGAATTTTCTCCCTTCCTCTGTCCCTCCCCAGCTTGTGCACTTGTGCTCACACACGTTCTCTCTCTCTCTCTCTCTCTCTCTCTCTCTCTCTCTCTCAAAATAAACAAATAAACATTAAAAAAAAAAAAGAAAAAAATGAGGGCATGGATTGGGAAAGGAATGGGATCCTGAAAATTAGCATAGGGATATATGGGAAAATCCTGATGAAGCTAAAGAAATTGAACCCCTAAATTCTGTTTAAGTTTCTTTTAAGTGGAAGCAGCCATTCAACCCCCAATTGAAGCAATTAACCTGGATTTTCCTGAGGAAACTAAAACGGACTTCCCTAAGGAATTGCCTTGCAAGATACTCTAAGTTTACATCAGGGCTCACACCCACAATTCCTCTTCCCTTCTAAACCTAAACTAAAATCATGTCCCAGCAGGCCCAATAAGGTTATATGTAAATCATGACCCATAATGAAGTGAGCTATACTCTAAAAAAAACCATATAAAGTTTCCAATTTATACAGACAGAAATCTGGGGAATATGTGTGAGAATGGATATTAATGGTGTGCAATGGTAATGCAACACAGAGTTTTATCAGGCTAAATTTATTAGTATGAGCTTACTAAGTGGATATTCTGAAATTAACATTACAGTTTGGTGGGTGAGAAATAATTCTAACAGTCTGGTTGGTTGGTTGGCTGAAACATGGCCCCAAAGGTGGCCTACCATACATAAAATGACATGTCAAAACTGCCATAGTATACTGTGGAGAAAGGAATACAAATACTTCGTGAGATTTGAATGTTAGAGTGGACTTATCATTTAAGACCTGCTCATTCATCCTGGAAGAGTACAGAGGACATAGTTTTCTCCATGATTGTAAGAAATATGTTTGTGAAAGAAGTTCTGGCATCTTTGAAGAGCTCTGTGGTTGCTTTCTTTCCTTTTCTTTCTTTAGCCTTTTTTTTTTTTTTTTTTTTTTTGGTTAGGAATTACAATACTACCTCAATGAATCAGAAATCTAAATGCAATAGGAATCATTGGAGCCTGTTGTGTTAGGGGTCAAGGGGGCAGCACTTAACTGCCAAAGGCAAGGTGGGCATAGTCTACCAATGACAGTAGAGTCAAACAGCAATCAGAATAATTTGACTCACAGAGACCAATGGCTTGGCTAGCTGTTCTTGGTATTCCTAGGAGTGAAACAGATGGGCAATCAACTAAATTCCCACTTCATCTGTGTAAGGGGAAGAGTTCTAGGTCAGGTGAACAAAAGTCTAACTTGAATAATAAAAACACAGAGTCACAATCCCTCAGTCAACCCTCTAGGGAATCCTGACTACTAGAAGTTTTTCCACTTTGAGACAGTTTTACTATCCTTATTATATACAGAAGGACACTGAGACTCAGAAATTTTAAGTACTTATTCTAGCTCATATATTAAATAATTCCGTAGCCCTGGGATTTTAAAGACGATCTGGAAACAAATTTAGATTCATAATCACTTAACTCTAATTACAAGCAGAATGGCTTACTAGGTGTTTAATATGTAGTTGTTTAAAAATGTCCAAGAATCCAAAAATAAACGTCCAAAAAATTAGGTTTGCATTAATATAACATTATAAAATAATATTACTAGTAATGTCCTGATAAATATAAATTAATAAAAAATAGTCTTTAAGGTTTATTAGTATAAACCTAATTTGGCAGATTGGTTGGAGGCAGGAGGAGGGAGAGGGATATCATATGATAACCACAAAGAATTTTAAGGTTAATGTTCTATACTGTAGTATGGAAGATCAAGGCTTGGCTTACCTTACCTTTTGCTCTTGCTACATATAATAAAGGAAAATAGAACAAGAAAATCACAATTTTAGAAAGACCAACTTCTTGTGGTATAGTTTTTCTCCCAACCTACTGTTCTCACCTTTGATCTACATAGTAAGCTTTGAAGAAGAATAGAAAAGAAAATGTTCTCACTTGAAAGTTTAAGATCATAAATCTTCTTTCCTTGCTCCGATTATAAATCTGTAGGGAAAAACCCATCATAGATTCTTGACTCTGTCTGCATCTCTGTGAAACTAAGATGTAGGCAGGACTTTTTCTGACCAGTATTCCCTCAAAATATTACAATGTTAAAGTTTGCTGTAACAACAATAATAAAAAATTATTGGGCCATGTTAAATTACTGGTAAGATCTTTATCTCTACCAAACAAAGATCAAATAGATATGTAATTGGTATTTTCCTGACTACAAAAGTAATTTATATATTGGCAAACATATAATTGTCACTTTATAAGATACAGAGGTAAAACCCAATGTACCAGAATATGTAGACAATGTAGAACTAAATCCAAGATAAACAGAAAGAAATTAATGTGACTGCTTTCTTTTCATTCTAAAATTTTATTATTTATCTACTGTTTACTAAATATATGCCACAAAATATTTATGTAACAAAATCAAGAATCTCATGCAGTAAAGAGCCCTTTTCAGAACAGTGAATAGGGTTGGATGCATGCTTTTTGGGGTCTCATTTCTTCATTGCTTTCTAGTATTTTCCAGATATAAACACACAAGGTCAGGACTCCTAGTGTCTTGCTAAAACACCCAACTAAGTCCTTAAAGTTGCACCTGACTTGTATAGGACATATTTTATGTTATCGCTATAATTGTATATATGTTCAATAAAAATAAAGTTTTAAGTTTGGCAACTTGGACATTTGAAAAGTAGGTTAAATGTGCTTTCATTTAAGCTCACATGCCTACAATGACTTGGCAGTGAAGTGAGCGGGGGGATAAAGAAATACGAAGGTACAGACTATTAACATGGAGAATGTGGTTCATGTGGAGAAGGACAAAATCTCTGCATTCTAGTTCAGATTTGCCATTTGGGAACTGAGGACAAATATTGCCAGACACTGTGAATTTTCAAGCAAGCCAGATCCAAATTTCATATTATTTTGAAGTATCAATAATGTACTTTTTAAAATGTAAAACTGTGAAGGGTGGCCAGATGGCAAGGTGATGAGAACCCGAAATGCCCCATCTTCAGACCTCTGGCCACTTGCTTGCAATTTCTTGGTCAAACGACTTAAAATTAATTTCATATTGGGGCACCTGGGTGGCTCAGTCAATTGAACACCCAAATCTTGATTTCTGCTCAGGGCAAGATCTTACAGTTGTGAGATTGAGCTCTGCATCGAGCTCCATACTGGATACAGAGTGGAGCTTGCTTGATATTCTCTCTCTCCTTCTTCCTCTTCTCCCCCTACCCCCCAAAAATGAGAAAAAAAATTAATTTCATACCATACAACCTTCCTTAATTAATGGGAAAAGAGTGATATTCTTCTCAGATGCTCAAACATAAAATTGTGAGCTATGATTCAGTTTATGAAAACTAATACAGAAAATAAATCCAATTCCTGTTGTAAAATTATGCAAACTAATTGAGCAATATTACCTTACATGTGCAATAGGATTGGGGTGGGCTTATTTCAATTAGGCAAACACACAGTGCTCTGACAGGCAGAACAATTTCTAAGAAAAATTTCAGGAAAAAATCCTATATAAGCAATTTTGTTATGATCACAAACTGTTTCAAATCAACATCATCAATCTGTTTTAAATAAGCAATAAACAACTAATTAAAACTAGAATCATAACAGATTCAACAGTTAAAATTCTTGCTGCCAAACCAGCTATTTTTTATCTAGGAATAAATCTTGAGTTGACATACACATAAGTTATAGCTTCTAGGCTGTATGCACCTGCCTCCCTTTTAGAAAGGAAAAGAAAACACCATTTAGTTTCTTCACAAGTACAACAATTACAGGATGCAATCCAGTCAAAAGTCCTGTCAACTCCCTAGCTTGGAAATACTCAGAGGCTTGACTAGTAAAGTCCACTTTATTGTTCATTCCTGCATCCTGTCTGTAGCTATCCCTGATATTCATTGTTTCACTCTGGAAATGAAAAGTCTACTCTTACAAGGAGGCTGGCATGACAGCTAACTATATTTAAAGCAAAGTTTAAAGATGCAAAGGAAGGCACATTTTCCCCAAGTGCAACATTTCCCAAGTCTTCTGAAAATACCTCCCTGCTTCTAAAGCTCCAGATGAGCACCCCCCAAAAAAGCCCCCTTTTTTTTTGTAGTGTTGGAACTGGTATTTTTTTAGTTAGGTTTTTTTTTTTAATGGAAGTATAATTGATACACAAAGTTACATTAGTTTTGGGTGTACAACACAGTGATTTAACACCTAACCTCCTTACATAGCTTTTTTACTATACCTTTTCCCCATGCCTCAAATACAGCATTATTATAGCACTTATTTCAAGTCTTGCTTGGTTTTTAAATAAGTTGCATATACATTTTTCTTCACTGATTAGTATCAGGAACATGGAAAACAGTAATTTGGTCTTATTTATTTTTTATTGTTTATCCATAGGAGACCAACACATCATCAGACCTTGCACAGAGTAGTAGATACTCAACAGATATTTACAAATTAATTGAAATACAAGAACTTGGAGATTTAGAGATATGAAAGTACACCATCCTTTCCCTGGTACTTTTTGCTTTTGATTGTTACCAACAACTGGCAGCAGCTGCCAACCAATAATTTTATAATATATATATATATATATATATACACATATGTGTGTGTGTATATATATATATATATATATATATATATATCGTATTGCTGCTGAATTATACAGATGAGCTTTTGAGTTTCCCATTTGCCAGAAGAAGATATCTCTTAAGGATATAAGGATGAGACATATACATATATTTATCCTTTAAATGGAGTATGGAAAGCGATAATACAAGAGCAATTACCACACTAGAATACAAATCCCTTAGGATACTGATCATATCAGTTTCTTCACACTTGCAAAATTCCACACAACACAGAATTTGACACTTAAGATATGCTTGATAACTACTGACTATCTGTTAATATAATAACAATCAGTGATAACCCAATAGCATCACTACTCTCACAATAGTACCCAATAAAACATATAGTAAGGAAATTTCCAGATAGCCAAGATAATGGTTGCTGTCTAACCCCAAGGCTCTCTGCACATCTTCCAAAAATTATACAGATCAACAAAAAGAACAAATTCTATGTTTTTTACAAAAGTGGAAGACAGAGAACATTACAAACTTCAGATAAACTAAAAGTCAAAAAATAAATACAAATTTTCATCAAAACTATTTCTTGAGCCCCTGTCACAATCTTTTGTAGAGAGTTAGTGAGACTGGGAAAGATAATCCAAAAGAGAGAAGAGGGGATTGAGATAAAATATACTCCTACAGAGAATAAACAAAATATATCAAAAAAAAAAAAAAAACATAGAAAGACTCATCCTACATCAGAGCAATGACTTAAAAATTAACATAGAGAGTGATGTCAACAGAAATGGTGAAGTAGGTGGCTCCAAGGGCCCATTCCTCCACAGAATGATTGAAAAATGAAGTATAACTGTTAAGAATCAACTTGGTAAGAATTCTAAAAAAAAAAAAAAGTCAAAGGGGGCGCCTGGGTGGCTCAGTCAGTTGGGCAGCCGACTTCGGTTCAGGTCATGATCTCGCTGTCCGTGAGTTCGAGCCCCGCGTCGGGCTCTGTGCTGACCACGCAGAGCCTGGAGCCTGTTTCGGATTCTGTGTCTCCCTCTCTCTCTGACCCTCCCCCATTCGTGCTCTGTCTCTCTCTGTCTCAAAAATAAATAAACGTTAAAAAAAAAAAGTCAAAGGGTTTCAAAACCTAGTGAACCCTTAATCAACAAAAATACAACTTAAAAATGGTAAGAAAACTTTGCAGCATTTTTAGTTGCTCTTGCCCCACCCATCTTCACAGCTCAATGGTGGACTTGAGACACAGTCCACATTCACGGTGGGAGACCTTGGTCCTGGGTTCTGGAGAGAACAGACTAGATCTTATTCTCAAAGAATTGTTTTTGTCTATACTAACCTACCTGAATAGCTGACTAAGGTATTTGCTTTTGTTTTGCCTAACTCAGAATGTGCTCAGGGAAGAAAAGCAGCAATGCAGTGGGCTTCCCAGAAAACATGGTAAGGAAATGAGCAAGTGAGACCAATAGTAGACATGTAGAAAGCACTGGGGAAGAAACTGGGGAGGAAGTTCTAGAGAGAGGGTTCCTTTGGGAAATTAGGACATTCAAATCACATGTGGGGCACTTGGCTGGTTCAGTCAGTAGAGTGTGTGACTCTTAATCTCAGGGTCATGAGTTCAAGCCCCACGTTGGCGGTGGGGCCTAATTAAAATTTAAAACAAATAATAAAAGCACACGTGTGTATACTGGAAATTTTTTAAAGCTCTGTTCATGTGCAGGACAAAAATGCATGCTCAAAACAGATTTGAGAAGACCCTAAGCTTTCACCTCTAGCTATCCTTAAGGTTCAAGGTGAACACTAAGTTAAGGGCCGAGGCAGGATGGTAAAAGACCTAACCAAGCATTGAAGGAAATCCAAAGATCCAATCTGCAAAGACTGGGAGAGTTTTATAGTTTTCTTTTTTTTTTTTTTCTTCTTTCCTTCCTTCCTTCTTTCTTTCTTTCCTTCCTTCTTTCTTTCCTTCCTTCCTTCCTTCCTTCCTTCCTTCCTTTCCTTCCTTCCTTCTTTCCTTTTTTCCTTCCTTCCTTTCTTTCCTTTTTTCCTTCCTTCCTTTCTTTCCTTCCTTCCTTCCTTTCCTTCCTTCTTTCTTTCCTTCCTTCCTTTCCTTCCTTCTTTCTTTCTTTCCTTTCTTTTCTTTCCTTCCTTCTTTCTTTCTTTCCTTTCTTTTCTTTCCTTCCTTCTTTCTTTCTTTCCTTCCTTCTTTCTTTCTTTCCTTCCTTCCTTCTTTCTTTCCTTCCTTCTTTCTTTCCTTCTTTCTTTCTTTCTTTCCTTCTTTCTTTCTTTCCTTCTTTCTTTCTTTCCTTCTTTCTTTCTTTCTTTCCTTCTTTCTTTCCTTCTTTATTTCTTTCTCTCCTTCTTTCTTTCTTTCTCTCTTTCTTTCTTTCTTTCTCTCCTTCTTTATTTTTTTCTCTCTTTTCTTTCTCTCCTTCTTTCTTTCTTTCCTTCTTTCTTTCTTTCCTTCTTTCTTTCTTTCCTTCTTTCTTTCTTTCCTTCTTTCTTTCTTTCCTTCTTTATTTCTTTCTCTCCTTCTTTCTTTCTTTCTTTCTTTCTTTCTTTCTTTCCTTCCTTCCTTCCTTCTTTCCTTCCTTCCTTCTTTCTTTCCTTCTTTCTTTCTTTTCTTCTTTCTTCCTTTCCTTCTTTCTTTCTTTCCTTCTTTATTTCTTTCTCTCCTTCTTTCTTTCTTTCTCGCCTTCTTTATTTCTTTCTCTCCTTTCTTTCTTTCTCTCCTTCTTTATTTCTTTCTCTCCTTCTTTATTTCTTTCTTTCCTTCCTTCTTTCTTTCCTTCCTTCCTTCTTTTTTTCCTTCCTTCCTTCTTTTTTCCTTCCTTCCTTCCTTCCTTCTTTCTTTCCTTCCTTCTTTCTTTCCTTCCTTCTTTCCTTCCTTCCTTCTTTCCTTCCTTCCTTCCTTCCTTCTTTCTTTCCTTCTTTCTTTCCTTCCTTCTTTCTTTCCTTCCTTCTTTCTTTGCTTCCTTTTTTCCTTCCTTCCTTCCTTCTTTCCTTCCTTCTTTCTTTGCTTCCTTTTTTCCTTCCTTCCTTCCTTTTTACCATCCTTCTTTCCTTCCTTCCTTTTTACCGTCCTTCTTTCCTTCCTTCCTTTTTACCGTCCTTCTTTCCTTCCTTCCTTCTTTCTTTCCTTCCTTCTTTCCTTCCTTCTTTCTTTCTTTTCTTTATTCCTTTATTTTCTTTCTTTCTTTCTCTCATCTTTTGGTCTTCAAGAAAATCCCTGTCAAATCTAGCTGAATATATGCTAAAAGAACAGAAAAACAGAATTCAGAGTCCACACATGACAAAAAATACAGACTTTACCAAAGTAGGTTACAAAAGTCACTAAGCAAGGAAGTATGTATAGCCCACACACAACAAGCAACATAAACCTTGTGGAAGAGAAGAATCTGATTTCTACAGGTACCACACGATTATATTCAAATATCAAGTCTTCAACCAAAAAAGTAGGAAATATGCAAACAAACAAAAAGCATAGCCAATTCACAGAAGAAACTAATAGAAACTATCTTTGAGGAAGCAGAATGGGGAGGAAAAATAAAATTGTCTTTGTTCACAAAGGATATGTTCATGTCTGTAGAAAATGAAAAGAATTAATAAAACATTCCTGAAATTAATAAGCAATTATTGCAAAGTTGAAAGATTCAAAGTTAATATGTAAAAGTTGATCACTTTCCAGCAATAAACAAGTAGAATTTGAAATTAAACATAATATGATTTACATTAGCACCAAAAAAAAAGAAAAATTTAGGTATAAATCTAACAAAATACATATAAGATCTATAGGAGGAAAACTACAAAACCCTGATGAATGAAATCAAAGAACTAAATAAATGGAGAGATATTCCCTGTTCACAGATGGAACAACTCAGTATTGTCAAGATGTTAGTTCTTTTCAACTTGATCTACAGATTAACATAATCACAATTTTAAAAAAGCAAATTATCTTGTAGATATTGACAAAATTAGTCTAAAGTTTATATGGAAAGACAACATTCCCAGAATAGTCAACATAATCTTGAAGAAAAAGAACAAAATTGGAAGATCATCAAGATTCCAAAACTTACTATAAACCTAAAGTAATTGACTGTGGTATTGGTAAGGGAATAAATAAATACATCAATGAAACTTTTTTAAAAAGTCCAAAAATAGACCATATAAACAGAGTCAATTGATCTTTTACAAAGGACCAAAGACAATACAATGGAACAAAGATAGTTTTTTCAGCAAATAGTGCTGAACAACTGGACATTCACTTGCAGAAAAAGAAAAAAAAGAAAAGAAAAAGAAAAAAAGAATCTAGACACAGATTTTACACACTTCCCAAAAATTAACTCAAAATGGATCAAAGATTTAAATGTAAAATGCAAAATGATAAAACTCCTAGAAGAGAGCATAGGAGAAAACCTAACGACCTTAGTTATGGAGAGGAGTATTTATATGTAACACCAAAAATACAATTCCTGAAAGAAATGATTGATAAACTATGCTGTTAAAATTCACAACTTCTACTCTGTGAAAGATAATGTCAAAAGAAGAAGACAAGTAAGACTGGCAGAAAATATTATAAAACACATTATCTGACAAAGAACTATTAACTAAAATATGTAAAGAACTCTGAAAAGTCAACAATAAGAAAAGGAACAATCCAATTAAAAACACAGCTGAAAAACCTAAACAGACATTTTACTGAAGAAGATACAGAGGTGGCATGGAAGTATATGAAGAGATGCTCCACATTAGATGTCATTAGAAAATTGCAAATTAAAACAACAATGAAATACCATTACATGCTCACAATGGTCAAAATCTGAAACACTGACAACACTAAATGTTGACAAGGATGTGGAGCAATGGGTATTCTCATTCACTACTAGGGATGGAAATGGTATAGCCGTTTTGGAAGACAGTTTGGCAATTTCTTACTTACACTCACCCTATGATGTAGCAATCATTTGTATTAACCCATATGGTTGGAAAACTACAGGTCCACACAAAACTTGCACACAGAGGTTTATGGCAGCTTTATTTATAATTGCCACAAGTTAGGAGCAACAAAGATGTTCCTCAGAAGGTGAGTGGATAAACAAACTGTGGTATATCCAGATAATGAAATATTATTCAGCACTAAAGAAATGAATAATCAAGTCTTCAAAAAACATGGAATAACCTTAAATGTAGATTACTAAGCAGAAGAGGACAATCTGAAAAGGTTTCAACTGTGTGATTTCAACTATATGACATTCTGGAAAAAAAAAACCCATGGAAACAGTAAAATGATCAGTAGTTGCCAAGAGTTAGGGGAAAATGAGGGATGAATAGAGCACAGAGGGTTTTTAGGGCAGTGAAATTACTGTGAATGATACCATAATGGTGGACACACGCTATTATATACTTGTCAAAGTCTACAGAATGTACAACATCAGGAGTGAACCTTATGTAAACTATGGACTGTGGGTGATAATAATGTGTCAACTTGGTTCGTGATCATAACAAATGCACTACTCTCATATGTGATACTTTGATAGTAGGAGCGCCTATGATATAGGATCAAAAGTAAGTGGGATCGCTGTGCTTTCTGCTCCATTCTGTTGTGAACCTAAAACTGTCCTAAAAATAAAGTCTGTTTTTTATAATGTGGTGGTGAGAGCGGAAGAAAAACATAGAAAAGTTTTATGTTCTGAAGAGTAGAAATAATGCAACTAAAAACCAGTGAAGCGAGCAGATATAAAATGGAAATATAATAAGACAATTAATTGTTATATAGGCAATAAGAAGCAGCCAAAATATATTATCAAAAGCTGACAAAAATACATTAAAAGGTTAAATTTAAAAAGCAGGGAAATAGGGCATAAAAATATATCACTATTAGGGTAACCACTAGAAAAATGGTATAACCTTCTTAAATATGAAAGTATGCTTTACAAAGGAGAGATTAAAAATATTGAAATCAGGAGTGATTGGGTAGCCCAGTCTGTTAAGTGTCCAATTTAGGCTCAGGTCATGATCTCATGGCTTGTGAGTTCAAGCCCTGTCTTGGGCTCTCAGCTCAGAGCCTGGAGACTGCCTCTGTTTCTGTGTCTCCCTCTCTCTCTGCCCCTCCCCCCAACCCCTGCTCTCTCTCTCTCTCTCTCTCTCTCTCTCTCTCTCTCCTCTCCCTCTCTCTCTGTCTCAAAAATAAATACATATTTAAAAAATTTAAAACAATATTGATATCAAAGTACAATTCAAGACAAATAGTGAATATAGTAAAAGAACAATTAAAATGCTAAAAATAACAATGAAGTCAAAACAGTTGTGACTATACATCAAACAACACAGTGACCACAGTTAAGAAGTAAAATCTACAGAAGATGCTAAGAGACATACAGTAATGTAAGATTTACTAATGGAAGATTTTAATATACTACTTTCAATATAAGAACAAGTTAAGGGCACAAAAAGTAAGCAAGACTAAAGAAAATTTAACAATGTAATCAGTAACATAAATTGTGTGTATCTAAACTTTACACCTTCACAGGATAGAAAAATCCTTCTTAACACAGGAAATATTTACAAAATTTTATTATACATGCTGCTATAAAGAAAGCATCAAAGAATTCCATAAACTAGAAATATTACAAACAATACTCTGTCTCTAAACAAAATAAAACTAGAAATTAATAACAAAAGTTTTACAGTGCTTTCTATAGAGAAATTAAAAACAACAACAATGTATCAAACGACTCTTGCATGGAAGGCAAAAAACAAACCAAAATGATAAAATGTTCATTATTATTACTTTTGCACAATTCTATGTATCATAACTTCTGGGCTACACTGAAAACAGTAATCAGATGAAAATTCATAAACTGAAACTCATGTCAATTAAAATAGAAAGAAATAGGGAAGATGGCGGCGTAGGAGGATGCTGGGCTCACCGCGCGTCCTGCTGATCACTTAGATTCCACCTACACCTGCCTAAAGAACCCAGAAAACCGCCAGAGGATTAGCAGAACGGAGTCTCCGGAGCCAAGCACAGACGAGAGGCCCACGGAAGAGGGGCCCCTCCTGAAGTGGATCACCTAAGGAGAAGCGAGCTAAGCCTGCCCCTCCCGCCCCCGTGCACCTTGCCTACCCACCCCAGCTAATACGCCAGCTCCCCAGCACCACAAGCCTGGCAGTGTGCAAGTAGACCAGACGGGCCACACCACCCCACAGTGAATCCCGCACCTAGGAGAGGGGAAGAGAAGGCACACACCAGTCTGACTGTGGCCCCAGCGGTGGGCTGGGGGCAGACATCAGGTCGGACTGCGGCCCCGCCCACCAACTCCAGTTATACACCACAGCACGGGGGAAGTGCCCTGCGGGTCCTCACCACTCCAGGGACTATCCAAAATGACCAAACGGAAGAATTCCCCTCAGAAGAATCTCCAGGAAATAACAACAGCTAATGAACTGATCAAAAAGGATTTAAATAATATAACAGAAAGTGAATTTAGAATAATAGTCATAAAATTAATCGCTGGGCTTGAAAACAGTATACAGGACAGCAGAGAATCTCTTGCCACAGAGATCAAGGGACTAAGGAACAGTCACGAGGAGCTGAAAAACGCTTTAAATGAAATGCAAAACAAAATGGAAACCACGACGGCTCGGATTGAAGAGGCAGAGGAGAGAATAGGTGAACTAGAAGATAAAGTTATGGAGAAAGAGGAAGCTGAAAGAAAGAGAGATAAAAAAATCCAGGAGTATGAGGGGAAAATTAGAGAACTAAGTGATACACTAAAAAGAAATAATATACGCATAATTGGTATTCCAGAGGAGGAAGAGAGAGGGAAAGGTGCTGAAGGGGTACTTGAAGAAATTATAGCTGAGAACTTCCCTGAACTGGGGAAGGAAAAAGGCATTGAAATCCAAGAGGCACAGAGAACTCCCTTCAGACGTAACTTGAATCGATCTTCTGCACGACATATCATAGTGAAACTGGCAAAATACAAGGATAAAGAGAAAATTCTGAAAGCAGCAAGGGATAAACATGCCCTCACATATAAAGGGAGACCTATAAGACTCGTGACTGATCTCTCCTTTGAAACTTGGCAGGCCAGAAAGGCTTGGCACGATATCTTCAGTGTGCTAAACAGAAAAAATATGCAGCCGAGAATCCTTTATCCAGCAAGTCTGTCATTTAGAATAGAAGGAGAGATAAAGGTCTTCCCAAACAAACAAAAACTGAAGGAATTTGTCACCACGAAACCAGCCCTACAAGAGATCCTAAGGGGGATCCTGTGAGACAAAGTACCAGAGACATCACTACAAGCATAAAACATACAGACATCACAATGACTCTAAACCTGTATCTTTCTATAATAACACTGAATGTAAATGGACTAAATGCGCCAACCAAAAGACATAGGGTATCAGAATGGATAAAAAAACAAGACCCATCTATTTGCTGTCTACAAGAGACTCATTTTAGGTCTGAGGACACCTTTAGATTGAGAGTGAGGGGATGGAGAACTATTTATCATGCTACTGGAAGCCAAAAGAAAGCTGGAGTAGCCATACTTATATCAGACAAACTAGACTTTAAATTAAAGGCTGTAACAAGAGATGAAGAAGGGCATTATATAATAATTACAGGGTCTATCCATCAGGAAGAGCTAACAATTATAAATGTCTATGCGCCAAATACCGGAGCCCCCAGATATATAAAACAGTTACTCATAAACATAAGCAACCTTATTGATAAGAATGTGGTCATTGCAGGGGACTTTAACACACCACTTACAGAAATGGATAGATCATCTAGACACACAGTCAATAAAGAAACAAGGGCCCTGAATGATACATTGGATCAGATGGACTTGACAGATATATTTAGAACTCTGCATCCCAAAGCAACAGAATATACTTTCTTCGAGTGCACATGGAACATTCTCCAAGATAGATCATATACTGGGTCACAAAACAGCCCTTCATAAGTTTACAAGAATTGAAATTATACCATGCATACTTTCAGACCACAATGCTATGAAGCTTGAAATCAACCACAGGAAAAAGTCTGGAAAACCTCCAAAAGCATGGAGGTTAAAGAACACCCTACTAACGAATGAGTGGGTCAACCAGGCAATTAGAGAAGAAATTAAAAAATATATGGAAACAAACGAAAATGAAAATACAACAATCCAAACGCTTTGGGACGCAGCGAAGGCAGTCCTGAGAGGAAAATACATTGCAATCCAGGCCTATCTCAAGAAACAAGAAAAATCCCAAATACAAAATCTAACAGCACACCTAAAGGAAATAGAGGCAGAACAGCAAAGGCAGCCTAAACCCAGCAGAAGAAGAGAAATCATAAAGATCAGAGCAGAAATAAACAATATAGAATCTAAAAAAACTGTAGAGCAGATCAACGAAACCAAGAGTTGGTTTTTTGAAAAAATAAACAAAATTGACAAACCTCTAGCCAGGCTTCTCAAAAAGAAAAGGGAGATGACCCAAATAGATAAAATCATGAATGAAAATGGAATTATTACAACCAATCCCTCAGAGATACAAACAATTATCAGGGAATACTATGAAAAATTATATGCCAACAAATTGGACAACCTGGAAGAAATGGACAAATTCCTAAACACCCACACTCTTCCAAAACTCAATCAGGAGGAAATAGAAAGCTTGAACAGACCCATAACCAGCGAAGAAATTGAATCGGTTATCAAAAATCTCCCAACAAATAAGAGTCCAGGACCAGATGGCTTCCCAGGGGAGTTCTACCAGACGTTTAAAGCAGAGATAATACCTATCCTTCTCAAGCTATTCCAAGAAATAGAGAGGGAAGGAAAACTTCCAGACTCATTCTATGAAGCCAGTATTACTTTGATTCCTAAACCAGACAGAGACCCAGTAAAAAAAGAGAACTACAGGCCAATATCCCTGATGAATATGGATGCAAAAATTCTCAATAAGATACTAGCAAATCGAATTCAACAGCATATAAAAAGAATTATTCACCATGATCAAGTGGGATTCATTCCTGGGATGCAGGGCTGGTTCAACATTCGCAAATCGATCAACGTGATACATCACATTAACAAAAAAAAAGAAAAGAACCATATGATCCTGTCAATCGATGCAGAAAAGGCCTTTGACAAAATCCAGCACCCTTTCTTAATAAAAACCCTTGAGAAAGTCGGGATAGAAGGAACATACTTAAAGATCATAAAAGCCATTTATGAAAAGCCCACAGCTAACATCATCCTCAATGGGGAAAAACTGAGAGCTTTTTCCCTGAGATCAGGAACACGACAGGGATGCCCACTCTCACCGCTGCTGTTTAATATAGTACTGGAAGTTCTAGCATCAGCAATCAGACAACAAAAGGAAATCAAAGGCATCCAAATTGGCAAAGATGAAGTCAAGCTTTCGCTTTTTGCAGATGACATGATATTATACATGGAAAATCCGATAGATTCCACCAAAAGTCTGCTAGAACTGATACATGAATTCAGCAAAGTTGCCGGATACAAAATCAATGTACAGAAATCAGTTGCATTCTTATACACTAACAATGAAGCAACAGAAAGACAAATAAAGAAACTGATCCCATTCACAATTGCACCAAGAAGCATAAAATACCTAGGAATAAACCTAACCAAAGATGTAAAAGATCTGTATGCTGAAAACTATAGAAAGCTTATGCAGGTAATTGAAGAAGATATAAAGAAATGGAAAGACATTCCCTGCTCATGGATTGGAAGAATAAATATTGTCAAAATGTCAATACTACCCAAAGCTATCTACACATTCAATGCAATCCCAATCAAAATTGCACCAGCATTCTTCTCGAAACTAGAACAAGCAATCCTAAAATTCATATGGAACCACAAAAGGCCCCGAATAGCCAAAGTAATTTTGAAGAAGAAGACCAAAGCAGGAGGCATCACAATCCCAGACTTTAGCCTCTACTACAAAGCTGTCATCATCAAGACAGCATGGTATTGGCATAAAAACAGACACATAGACCAATGGAATAGAATAGAAACCCCAGAACTAGACCCACAAACGTATGGCCAACTCATTTTTGACAAAGCAGGAAAGAACATCCAATGGAAAAAAGACAGTCTCTTTAACAAATGGTGCTGGGAGAACTGGACAGCAACATGCAGAAGGTTGAAACTAGACCACTTTCTCACACCATTCACAAAAATAAACTCAAAATGGATAAAGGACCTGAATGTGAGACAGGAAACCATCAAAACCTTAGAGGAGAAAGCAGGAAAAGACCTTTCTGACCTCAGCCGTAGCAATCTCTTACTCGGCACATCCCCAAAGGCAAGGGAATTAAAAGCAAAAGTGAATTACTGGGACCTTATGAAGATAAAAAGCTTCTGCACAGCAAAGGAAACTACCAACAAAACTAAAAGGCAACCAACGGAATGGGAAAAGATATTTGCAAATGACACATCGGACAAAGGGCTAGTATCCAAAATCTATAAAGAGCTCATCAAACTCCACACCCGAAAAACAAATAACCCAGTGAAGAAATGGGCAGAAAACATGAATAGACACTTCTCTAAAGAAGACATCCGGATGGCCAACAGGCACATGAAAAGATGTTCAACGTCGCTCCTCATCAGGGAAATACAAATCAAAACCACACTCAGATACCACCTCACGCCAGTCAGAGTGGCCAAAATGAAGAAATCAGGAGACTATAGATGCTGGAGAGGATGTGGAGAGTCGGGAACCCTCTTGCACTGTTGGTGGGAATGCAAATTGGTGCAGCCGCTCTGGAAAGCAGTGTGGAGGTTCCTCAAAAAATTAAAAATAGACCTACCCTATGACCCAGCAATAGCACTGCTAGGAATTTATCCAAGGGATACAGGAGTACTGATGCATAGGGGCACTTGTACCCCAATGTTTATAGCAGCACTCTCAACAATCGCCAAATTATGGAAAGAGCCTAAATGTCCATCAACTGATGAATGGATAAAGAAATTGTGGTTTATATACACAATGGAGTACTACGTGGCAATGAGAAAGAATGAAATATGGCCTTTTGTAGCAACGTGGATGGAACTGGAGAGTGTGATGCTAAGTGAAATAAGCCATACAGAGAAAGACAGATACCATATGGTTTCACTCTTATGTGGATCCTGAGAAACGTAACAGAAACCCATGGGGGAGGGGAAGGGGAAAAAAAAAAAAAAAAGAGGTTAGAGTGGGAGAGAGCCAAAGCATAAGAGACTGTTAAAAACTGAGAACAAACTGAGGGTTGATGGGGGGTGGGAGGGAGGGCAGGGTGGGTGATGGGTATTGAGGAGGGCACCTTTTGGGATGAGCACTGGGTGTTGTATGGAAACCAATTTGACAGTAAATTTCATATATTAAAAAATAAAATTAAAAAAAAAAAAAAAAAAAAAGAAAAACAAAAAAAATAAAATAAAAAAAAAAAATAAAATTTTAAAATTGAGCAAAAAAAAAAAAAAAAAAAAAATAAATAAATAAATAAATAAAATTTTTAAAAAACACAAAAAAAAAAAAAAAAAAATAGAAAAATGAACTAAATGAATGAAATTCTCCAATTAAAGTCAAGAAAACAACAATAAAATAAACCAAAGAAAACCACAGGATGGAAATAATAAAAGCAAAAATTAATGAGTGAAAGTAGTACTGTTCAATAGAATTTCCACGTATCTATCCATATGAAAAGTAATAAAAAGCAATAAAAAGGAGCAAACTACTGATATATGCAACAATATGGATGAATGTCAAAAACATTAGATTGCCTGAAAAAAGGCAGACACAAAATTAAAGGGAACTCCAGTCTACACATGTAGATAGCAGATCACTGTTTGCCTGGGTTTGAGGGTGAAGCAGGAGGACCCTACCACAGAGGACATGGGGAAATTTTTTGGAGTAATGGAACTGTTCTCTAATTTGATGGTATGGTGGTTGCATGGGTATTTATATGTGTCAGAACACATTGAATTGCACTCTAAAAATGAATGCATTTATATATGTAAATTATACCTCAATTTGATTTAACAAAAGAATCCGTGTATCTATGCTGATACAAATATAACAAAGAGAGGTGAATCCAACTAAAAATGTAGCAACAATGGTGAAGTTACAAAATGGACATAGGCATCTATTATAATGAGTCAATTACGCAAGAATTATCACTGGATAATAAAACTAGTGGTTGAAAGTTTGATGGAAAGCAAACTATTTGCACAGTCCTAACGTATCTTCTAAGAAAGTACTTAGCAATTACGCAGTGGGGGGAAAAAACACTGTCTAATGGAGAAACAAGGCAAACCCCATTTTAACCAAGTGATCAAAGTTAACATACTAATAATGGGACACACCAACATCTTATGCCTCCTGATATGGTGCACTGAGGACGTATCATACCTGTCCCATACCTATTTAAAGCAGATGAAACTATCAAACATTAAAAAGTTAATAGATATCTGTTTTTAGAAATATGAACTGCCTAAAATCAAACAGTTGACATAAAGTAACTGAAGCATATTAAAGCACAAGTTTAATAAAGATGGAATTAATATGCTGTCTTCCTTGCCAGATACACGCCTTAAATAAACATGTATCCCTCAGTGCTCTAAAGATCCTTACATTCTTCACATCCTGAACATTTTCATGTGGAAACATCAGACAAACCCATTCAGCTCAATTCTACAAAATATCTAGTTGCTACTCTTAAGAAAAAATGTCATGAAAGACAAATATTGAAAATTGTTCCAGGTTAGGGAGAGATGATAACCAAACCTAACATGTGATATTGGACGAGATCCTAGATCAGACAAGAAGTATGCACATATATCCATAGACATATATTCAGCTATGTGTTACATTTAAGGCAACTGGTACAGTTTTTATGAAGTCTATAGATTAGATAATATTATACAAAAATAACATTCTTGAGTTTGGTTATTATTCTTGCCATTAGGTAATATATATTGAAGTATTTTAGGGTAATGGAGTAGCGTATCTGTAACATACTATCAAAGGGCTCGGGAAAAATAATTGTGTGTGTATGTATGTTTGTGTATCTGTGTATTCAGAAAATGATGAAGCAAATGTGGTAAATGGTAGCAATCAAGGGGTCTGGGTAATAAGTAAGTGAGAATTCTTTGAATTCTTACAATTGTTCTGTAAGCTTAAAATTACTTCAAAATGAAAAGTTACAAAAAATTTTAAAAAACATACTAAATATGTAGTAATAAATGGTACAATGTCAGGTTGGACAATAATGGATATGCAGTAGGTTGTAAGAACAACCCATTCTGACAAACCCATTTCCTTGATGGGAATAAGGAAAAAATATACAGAATTGACCCTTTTCTACTGCCTACTGTTGTTCATGACTCACTGAAACACAATGTTCTGAGCATTTCAAGGCAGTACCTTACCTCTTCTCTCGCCCTTATTTGTCTCTTCTGAAGCCATGTTTCAGTATTATCTTATGAGATTCTCTTGAGGTTTGAGTTACCATAATGAGTGGAAATAGTACTTCCTTCTACCTCGGTATAAAAGAACCCTCATCGATATGGTAAAATGCAGCATCATGAAATCTCTAATCAGAGAACTCTTTACATAAGACAGTTGATTCCTAGATAGCATCTCAATTTGAGGTACAAGTGAACAATTTATATTGTTATTTCGGTAGTATATGTTGGATTCCTGATATAAACCTATTTAAATCATACTAAAATATCAAACATTAAAATATATAACAGGTACATGTTTTTAGAAACATTAACTGCCTTAAACTAAGCCAATTGTCATAAAACTGACAATATGCTATAGCATATTAAAGTACCAGTTTAATAAAGAGAATTAATACATGTCTTTCTGATCAGTTACATGTGATAATAGTCTAAGGATCTTTAAACTGTGTTTAAAATTACCATCATCTGTCTCAAAAATGTCATTGCTGACCTGATTTTCATGAATGTCTCTAAGATTATTTGGATGATGAATTCTGGGAGAGGGGAAGATTTCTTCTTCAATAACTTCTTACTTTGTAGACAATTAAATACCTGTTGTAAGCAAGAGCATTTCCATTAATAATTTCAGCTAACTGTTGTCGAAATTCTTCAGTGGATCTTTCTTTCTTTTGTAGCTTCTCTTTAGATTTTGTGGCTATCCCAGTCTGAATTTCTAAAATCATTAACACTCATTCCCTGCAATAACTTAATTTCTAAACAAAGCCAAAAAAAATTGTTTTGTTGGAAGACAGGGATTCAGCTAACCTAGCCTTGTATCCATGAAAAATTATGTTTTCCATAGGATTACTTAGCTCATCATGTTTTCACCATTGATTTAATTGATCAAAACCATTTAACTTCATCAGGCATAGGTTCTGTGCCCACATTGGTCACTTTCACGGGCAGTTGTAAATGCAAGTATGAATATTGTCATAGAGGCTTTCAGAACCAGTATTGCAGAAATCACCCTCTCTGACCTACTGATAATTATCAATGGTAAGATAAGAAAGTCAGCTTCAGTGGCGCCTAGGTGGCTCAGTCGGTTAAACATCCAACTCTAGCTCAGGTCATGATCTCACAGTTCATGGGTTCAAGCCCTGTGTTGGGCTCTGTGCTGACAGATCAGAGCCTGGAGCCTGCTTCGGATTCTGTGTCTCCCTCTCTTTCTGCTCCTCCCCCACTCACACTGTGTCTCTCTCTCTCAAAAATAAATAAACATTTAAATAAAAATTAAACATTTGGGGCGCCTGGGTGGCTCAGACGGTTAAGCGGCCAACTTCGGCTCAGGTCATGATCTCGCGGTCTGTGAGTTCGAGCCCTGCATCAGGCTCTGTGCTGACAGCTCAGAGCCTGGAGCCTACTTCCGATTCTGTGTCTCCCTCTCTTTCTGCTCCTTACCCGCTCACTCTCTGTCTCTCTCTCAAAAATAAATAAACACTTTTAAAAAAAGAAAGTTAACTTCAAAAATAATGATACATTAAGAAAAAATATTGCAATAGATAACCAGCCCACAGTATTATTTGCATTTATTGGTTCTCTTGCTACATACAGTCTTTAGAGCAGCTGGATGCTAACAGAACTTTCAAAAAAATGAGATGCACATGATACATTTCAAACAGATCCTGCATCTTCACAAAATGGCCATTTTGTCAATAATTTTCCAGCAATATGGAGCTGGAGTTTGCATCAAAACAGTGTAGGAGAGAAAGTAAGTAGGTGAAGGTACAGATGAAAGGCTGGCTCTAAGTTATTGTTGGAATACTGTATGGTAATCCATGGGAGTGCTTTATAATGTCTTTCCTATTTTATCAACCTTTATTTATATTTGAAATAAAAGTATTATATTTTAAATGAGGTGAACTTCATGATGCTGATATGAAACTATCTACAAGATATATCAATGTAAAAAAAGGAAGGTAAGGAAGATAAAGATAGTATGATAACATTTTGACTTAAAAAGAACTTTAAAAAGAAAGTTTCTGGTGGCAGGGGATATACATATATGTTTATATACATTAAAAAAATGATTCTGAAAGAATAAAACTTAAAAATAGAAAATTCATCCTATATAGCCCAGTATAGGTTTTAATTCTCACTTTATTTTTAATTTTTTTAATGTTTTATTTATTTTTGAGACAGGGAGAGACAGAGCATCAACAGGGGAGGGTCAGAGAGAGGGAGACACAGAATCTGAAATAGGCTCCAGGCTCTGAGCTGTCAGCACAGAGCCCGACGCGGGGCTCGAACTCACGGACCGTGAGATCATGACCTGAGCCGAAGTCAGCCGCTTAACCGACTGAGCCACCTAGATGCCCCTTTAATTCTCACTTTAAAAATATTTGTGGGGTTCCTGGGTGGCTCAATCAGTTAAGTGTCCAACTTTGGCTCAAGTCATGGTCTCACAGTTTGGGAGTTCAAACCCTGCATTGGGCTTTCTGCTGTCAGTACAGAGCCCACTTCAGATCCTCTGTCCCCCTCTCTCTGCCCCTCCCCTACTTTCTCTCTCTCTCTCTCTCTCTCTCTCTCTCTCTCTCTCTCTCTCCCTCTCTCAAAAATAAATAAACATTTTTTAAATAAAATAAAATAAAAATATTTGTATCAGTATTTAAGACTCACAATACTGATCATGACTGAGATCTCTCTGTAGTCTACCAGGACTTGCCTCAACACATTTTTACTGTCAGGATTCATGCTGTAGAGGCAGAAAAATCTCCCTCTTCCCTTCCAGGTTCTTTGGCCAGCCTAATAATTAAACTGACATAAGACTAACAGGAGAAGAACAAATTTAATTTTGTATGTATAGGAGCCCTGTTAAAATGTGACATTCATGGGGCACCTGGGTGGCTCAGTCAGATGAACCTCCGAATCTTTATTTCAGCTCAGGTCATGATCTCATGGTTTATGGGTTTGAGCCTGCATTGGGCTCTGCTGACAGTGTGGAACCTGCTCGGGATTCTCGCTCTCCCTCTCTCTCTGCCCTCTCCCACTCATGCTCTCTCTCTTTCTCTCTCTCTCAAAAATAAATAAACATTTAAAAAAATATATGAGATTCAAGGAAATGACCAGAGCAAGAAGTTTTTATGCCTTTTAGACAAAGAAGCAATAAATTCATGAAGACTTGACAAGAAAAAGGAGTTTGAGTTTGAAGTAGTACACTGGTAAAGAAGTAACAAGTTTTGTTTATATAGACTTCTCTCCCCTAAATTCTCCATCTGTAGTTACAATGATGCTTTCTGCCCTCCTGGTACAAGGAGGGTATATTTCATAGGGAAGATTTATCTCCTGCTTTCGAGGGGACAAAGGTGGATCAGAATGTCCATCTTGCACCAGCTAGCTCTCAAGTAATGTTAATTCAAAATAATCGATATGCAAAGTGGCATATTTGGGGGGAGGCATATTCTGCTCCCCTTCAATGTCGATAGATAACAGTCCCATGATTTGCTACTAAGGCCAAGATAAAGCTAAGCATGTAACTTACAGTAGAAACTTCCAGGAAATGGAGACTATGAACAAAGTCTTAAGCACTCACAAGGACAACAAAGAAGCAATTCTAGAGGGTTTACATTTGAGAGTGATTAAAAACATGAAATCAGACTGCCATTTCAAAATCTAACTCAATCATTTAGTTGTCATGTGGCACTTGGCTAGTTCCCTGACCTCACTGAGGTTCAGTTTCTTTATCTGCATAATGGGATTATCAGTGCCTCATAGGGTTATTGTTTATTACAGGAATTAAACACATATGATTCGTTTTTGCTTTTTTTAGGTTTTCTTTTTCTTTTTTTTTTTTGAACCACAAAAGCAATACAACAGAGTAAGAAGGGGGAATAACAATAATATAGAAGAAATAATATATTTGTTGAGAGTTTAGGCTCTAGAGTTATAGATACCTGGCTTTAAAATCTGGCTCTGATATTTCCTATAGATGTGATCCTTGGCACATTACTTAATCTGAGTCTTCTAAAAACTGTATAATACACATACATAAAACACAATTAGTGGGAAATAAGGACATAGTAAATATTCAGTAGAAAGCTATCCCCAAAAATACATTTATTTTACTCTTAGAAAGTTGGCATGCCAGGAGTGCCTGGGCAGCTCAGTCAGTTAAGTGTCCTACTTCGGCTCAGGTCATGATCTCGTGGTTCGTGGGTTCGAGCCCCACGTCAGGCTCTGTGCTGACAGCTTGGAGCCTGGAGCCTACCTTGGATTCTGTGTCTCCCTCTCTCTCTGCCCCTTCCCCCACTAGCGCTTTCTCTCTCTCTCTCTCAAAAATAAACATAAAAAATTTTTAATAAAAAAATTTAAAAAGAAAGTTGGTATGCCAAACAAGTAATTGATCATAGTATGAAATCAATATGCTATTAAAAAAATAAATACTGAAGAATTGATTATAAAGCATTTCGCCAAATGATTTGCAATGATGGTACACAGGTCCACAGTCCTTTAACGAAACTTCTCGGGCCACATGTCAGATTGGAAATTATTCTGATCTTAGGAAGATAATGTACAGGAAAGTCTGCATATTTCATACCTCCAGTGAGGTCTGAGGCAGCACCCCGTAATTAAACATATTAATATTCTGTAGTGAAATGTATGAATATTCAAATTGAGTATAGCTTTAAAAAGATTATAAATCACCTCAGCTCAGTTGAGGTCAGAGTTTGCAGCCAAATGTCTTGAAAGAAAGCTTTCAGTTTTCTGAGATTTAGAATTTCAGAATTGTAAATAGGGAACCATGGATCTGTATTTGCATGCCTACTAACAGAGCTGGGCACACAGAGAATCCTTGATGCGCCTGTTAACTGGATGATTGCCTGATAGGAGAACATTTTCATCAAAAATTCTTGTCTCTTCAAAGAGTCAAATTTGCACATCACCCGCATTAAGTTCAGTGAGTCAACTATGAACTCATGAGCTTTTCTAGACAAAAAAGATCTGGTAAGATGATGAAATGGGGATACTGGTTACTCAGCAGGTTGCCTCATTAGGAGTTCTGTAATAGTTTCTATGTCTGGATTGGATTCTTCTTAGGATGTTCAGTAGTTTTGCTTCGGTTCTTCCCAGATTCTCAAAATACAAAGGGACAGAGAAGTAAAGAAGCTTTCATTAAAAAGAAAGAGGAGGGGAGAGAGGAGGAGGAGATAAAACAGAAAAGGTGTCCTCTACCCTGATTTACTAGGCCATTTGCAATTCAGAATTTACTCCCATAATAATGAGTATTTTATAAAAGCTTTGTCTTAACTGTTATCTACAACTCTTTTTAAGGCTATTAATATAATCATCAGACTGTTTACACTTTATCTTTTGCAAGAAATACATAGTCAAATAATTTTTTAGAGGTGTCTGGTATGAAGAGTCATCAGAAAATGTTTGTTTTAAACAAAAGATCAATAAATAAACATACTTTTATTTGTTGCTCTGTTTTTCTGAATTTTTCCTAATTACTTAATTCTCCATATATTTAATTAATAGGAAAAATGAGTAGAATGCTTTGATTGTCTGGATCATAATTATGCTGACCATTATTATTAATAATTACAATAATTCACTAGAACTTAATTTTGCATATATTAAAATCAATAAGAAAAACCACATACTGATCCTGCAAAAATATTATTTATAATCAATTGTAATTTCTTTGTCAGCAGATTTACTTTTTATATTTAGCATACACACATCAAAAGCTATGGACACTTGAATCCCAGAAGCCCAAAATTAAAATGATATAGTACAATGGGCATTTTATTATTTTTTTAAGTTTTTATTTATTTTGCGAGAGAGATTGGGAGAGGGGCAGAGAAGGAGAGAGAAAGAATCCCAAGCAGGCTCTGCACTGCCAGCACAGAGCCCAATGCAGGGCTCGAACTCAGGAACCAGGAGCTCATGACCTGAGCCGAAATCAAATTGGACACTTAACCAACTGAGCCATCCAGGTGCCCCAATAGGCATTTTAAAAAGTAAGAATTGTTTCTATTCATAAATGAAAATATCTCATCACTACCTAAAATCCCATATTCTAATTTGGCCAAAATCACTTTAAGAAAGATAATCAATAAAGAAAGATAAATCTTGGAGAAAATGTTAAGAGTTTTCCAGTTTCAAATGCCACATAGTACTCCTGTCATCCATCTATATGGGAATTTTACTATCACTTTCCAGGGTAATTCAGAGCCAAGGCAGACCAGTAAATTTTCACTTTGATTATTCTCTGTCTAATCGATATCTCAAAGCTCCATCAAATGGATTCAAGTGCTTTAAAAACAACAATAAAGCTGCTTTGTTTTCAAAACCTTATGCTTTACCCACTACATCTGAGGAGAATGATTTCTAGGAACCCTGTTCCAATCTTTTAAACAGGTTACTCCAGAGCAAAGTTTCAAACACAATAAGAGAACATCATGCTGGTACCACTACTCTAACTGACCAGGCCGGGAAACACTTCTTTATCGTACTGAAGGCTGAGAAACAAAGCTTATCTTTTCCCAAACCAAAATAAATCATTCAATGTCCAGTTTGACATTAACTACAAAAGATTTTACAACAGAAGTCAAGGGCCTCTTTGGGTTTGCTGAAGGAAAGGAAGCAACATTTAGTTCTTGTGAGTGCCAATTGCAAGTGATTAATGAATCGGCAGAAACCAACAGGAAAGGGAGTAAATCAACACAAAATCAAGTAGTCCAGATGTCAAAAGGCCAAGCAAATAGGCCATTTGTTGTGATGTTTATGGAGGATCTTCCCCGGGAAGGTTACAAAGTACTGTGACTGCAAATACAAGAGGTATGAAAACTCTTCCCCTCACCTACAGAGAGGACCTGTGTTCCCGCTGGACACAGGTAAAAGCAGCATCCTTAGGTGATTGCTGATCTTGTTAGAGGAAGTGAGGAAGTGTCTGGAGAAGGTCTCTCTCTACTCTAGTTGATTAAAGCAGACGAACAGATTTTAGGCTGCACGAAGAATATATTCAGGGAAAGTTGAAGGGCGAGGGACCAGGAGGAATTCTAGAAGCTGAAACAGAATGAACTGAAATAAACCATCTTAAAGTGAAGGGGAGAACGTGAGAAGAACATCTGCATCTCTGTTTATCAAAGATTCAAAGTTTTAGAGAAATGTTAATGAGAAAGTCTTTGGATCATATCCTCTATTGAACATAAAGAGGGACTCCTTAGGCCCCAATAGGCAAAAATCTTTATTTTACACATTTAGGTGAAACCCTTTTGATGAAAAGAACGAAGACTGTATTCATACCAGTCACTATGAACCACCATTGTCAGTTCTGCTAACCATCATTACCAGTAAACAGTGTTGTTTTACAGAGACAGAGCAAAAAGACTGCAAACACTTACCCTAGCATGCAACCTATATGTTCTTCAATCTCAGGAGAGTGAGAAATGCCTCCAAAAGAAACTTGGATTGGCACCTTAATGCAAGAGTGTTTAATGTAGGGTCCACAAACACTATTCAGGAAGGTCAAAAATCCAGCCCCACTCCCTGCCATTACACATAGTATACTTTGTTAATCTGTGTGCATTGTTCTGAGAATCTTATAGCTTCTTTCAAATTCTCAAATGATCCAAAAAGGGTTAATAACCACCAATGTAATACCCTCCCCATGAGGCCAGCAGGAGGTAGAACATACTACAAGGAAGAAAAAGCAGTGACCATCCATTTAACTAACCCAAGAAAAGGGTTTATTTAATGGAACTCAGGTGTGTGTGTGTGTGTGTGTGTGTGTGTGTGTGCGTTGAAGGAAGGAAAAATTGAGGCAGAGTCAAAAACATCCTTGTATTATATTGTTAGTATTAATAATCATACAATTCTTGTCAGTTTTATATCAGAGTAAAGAATTTTAGCAAGTGAAAGGAAGAATGTCAAAGAGAATGGGGAGAACATGTTAGGTAGGGTATTGATGACTGATCAAATGTCTTTAAGTAGAAATCTGAAGGAAAGAGAGAAAACTGCTTTCAAGTCTATTAGCAGATACAGGCGAGGCATCAGAAGAGAAATTGAAAGACCAAACTGTGGTGACACAGACTTGAGCAAATGTCCTTCAAATGTCAGTGCTTTACATAAATTAAACAATTGCTAAGGAGTACATAATTTGTTCCTTTTTCATTTATGTGATGTCCCATAAGCTAAATTTCCCAAAATCAAAATTTTTCTCATGCAATGTTCATGTGAGATTTTTCTGCATGGTAAGTGGATGACAACCTTGTATTGAAAAACTTCCTGGGATTTAAAACAGTTTACAAAAAATAGTATAATACTCATATGAGAGAGAAAGAAGAATTATTAAAATTCTATCTTGTTTTTTATCTATTAAAAAATGAAAAACGAATTTCAACATGGAAAGAGTAGGAATAAACATTAATGGGAGATAACTAAAATCAAATATGATATGGATGAGAAGATAATTAATTTCCTTTTGGAAAAATAAAATCCAGGAGACAAATAGACCTTTTAGACGAGGTTAGTTAATCATTTTTGAATCTTAAACTTACAAAAACATTCAAAAGAGGTATTACAATCCTGAATTCTATCAAAAATCTTGACTTCCAGAAAAAAGATGTTCTGTACATACCCACTGTTTACACTGGCCTTATTTCCTGGCCAAAGTTTGGAAGAAGTTATTACACAAGTGAGTTATGAGTATACAGAAAAGAAAGTGAGGTTACTCACTAATAACCACTGTGTGTTCCCTGGGCAGTGACCCTGATGTAGACAGTCTCCTTGTGAACCTAAATTTCTGGGGCTGTTCTCCATCATGGGGCCTGTTCTATGGCCCACAGACAGACATTTCTCTCACTTCTGGGCTGGCCCACTTGCATATTGGTACCGAACAATTGTCTACCCACTTAGTTATTCTAATACCTGGAACACAGATTAGGGTCACTTGGTAACGTTGGTCAAGTCGTGCGAGGTGCAACACTCATACCATGGTTGCCCTCTCTTTTGACAAATTTCTGGCAGAAGAGAGTAAAATGTCATGGGGTAGGGGATTCTCTTTCATTTCACACAGTCATCAAGAGGGCTTGATGTGGACTTCCCTACTACTGCAAACCCTATTCCCCAGAGATTTTATTGTAAAGTGTGTTAAAGTTGTATTGGCTATAATTAACCGGAAATGAATTTAAACTGGCTTTAGCAATATTAAAAAAGAATACATAACTAATAATGTCAAGAAATCTCAGGAGGAATGCAGAATACAACAAAACAATCTAACTCTACTACAAATACATGAATCATCTCACTGAAGTGACTGGGGGAAAGGTGCTGACCCAAATAAGTTTGGAAATGAGCACTCTGTAAGACTAAAGGCAAAATAAATTGCACATAAGCACTGTACTCCAGTTTATAAAATTATTTCCAATTGGGGATACAGGTTAACAATTCTGATATTAAAATGCATGTGTAATGCAACTGAACAATTAAGTAAATGGATGGCAGATGGGAGAGCCAGATTTTTCACTATTGGAATAGGACATTATTGGTAATCAAAGGAAAGAAGATAGAATGATCCATGTGGTCATGGATTTAGAGGTGGACACATCAGTATAAATTCATGTTCTGCTTAATATAGATACAGATGGTTTCATACAGAAATATTTATAGAAATGTACATATACACAAGCAAGTTTTATACACATATATTTCCTTGCTCTAACAGCTAAGAGGGCCTGGAAGCAATGATATCCCATCAATAACGTGTTCACCTAGTACCCAGATCTTGGTTTCCAATACTATTCCCCAATAAAAAGAAACTAGTGTTCCTTAGAGAAATGGTGGATTCTAGGACTGGGGAGGAAAATGTGCAACATGAACCTAAAACATTTTGTAGTACCAGAAAGCACAGAAATGGTATGACATAAGAAACAAAAATACTATGAGGATAGGGTTTTGTCAAAAGGACACAGAAGCCAAATGAAAGAGTTCCTATTGGCCATATCTGGAGCCAAAATAAGTAAGTTATATTGTGTTACAAACTAAGTATAAAATAAATACCCATGGGGCCACATTATATGAATAATTGATAAATAGATAAATGAAAGAGAACAGAAAAATATCCCATGCAGAATTCCAAATCATTTGTGTACATACTCAGTCCTTTTTTAAAAAAATTTTTTAACATTTATTCACTTTTGAGAGTGAAAGAGACAGAGCATGAGTGGGGGAGGGGCAGAGAGAAAGAGACACAGAATCCAAAGCAGACTCCAGGCTCTGAGCTGTCAGTACAGAGCCTGATGTGGGGCTCGAACTTACGGACAGCGAGATCATGACCTGAGCTGAAGTTGGACACCCAACCGACTGAGCCACCCAGGTGCGCCTGTCCATACTCAGTCCTAAAAGAGGTAGAATGTTTTATTCCATCAAGTGTGGGCTATGCATAGTGACTTCTTGCTACAGACTATAATATATAGGGGCACCTGGGTGGCTCAGTCGGTTGAGCATCCAACTCTTGGTTTCAGCTCAGGTCATGGTCTCACAGTTCATGAGTTCAAACCCCACATCAGGCTCCATACTGGTGGTGCAGAGGTTGCTTGGGATTCTCTCTCTCCCTCTCTCTCTGTCTCTCACCTGTTTGCTCTCTCTGTCTCTCTCTCAAAAATAAATAAATGTTAAAAAAATTTTTAAAAAACTGTACTATATAAAGGAAGGGGGAAGGAGTAACCTTATAGTTGAAAAAGCTGACAAACATCAGAGTCAGATGATTGAGGTCAATATTAGTAATCGGTACCCTTGATACAATGTAATAGAATGGCACTTTATTGATAGTATATACCTTTCATATGAGGTGATAAAATGGCACTTTGCCTCTCTAGTCTTGCTTTAAAAAATGCATAAATTCAGCTTAATAATGATGAAAACATCAGAACATCAGAATTTTAAGGCATTCTAAGAAATACTTGATTAGTACTCCCCAAAACAGTGAAGGTAATCAAAAACAAAGATAGTCTGATAAAAAGCCAGGAGGACCCTAAGAAGACAGGACAATTAAATGTAATGTAATATCCTAGAGGATATTCTGGAACAGAAAAAGCACCTTAGGCGAAAACTAAGGAAATCTGAATAAACTATTGACTTTATCTATGTGGCTTCATTATTTGTAATAAATATATCACTATTAATCATTGGGAAAAATGGGTACGAGGTATGCAATAACTCTCTGTACTTTGTAATTTTCTGTGAATGCAAAACTATTCCAAACGAACTGTTTTACTTAAAAATTAAACACATTATTGTAAGGAAACAGGAATCTATTACTAAAAGCAAGGGAGACATTTGAGTAATCAGACCTAAATGAAAGTATGAAGAAGCAGAGGTCGATGGACATCAGTACAGGAGTTTCTGACTTCATCTGGCTTACTGCCAGTAACATAATTCAGCCACCAGCCTCGGCCTTTCTCTTGTCAGAATTCCCAGTTCCCACAAGAGGAAATTTGACCGGTTTGCATAGATCAGATAGCCAACCTGGACTTAAGTGGTGATAACTCAGAGAGTAGTAGTTTAATGACATGCCTTCATGTGGCATTCTTTAAACAGATCACAGAACTAAGGAATGTATGCTTCAGTTATCCAAGAGTCCATTCTTTAAGGAGGCTTGAAAGGAGGCTCAACAAACAGAACTGGGCTGAGCGATACCAACACCCAGATGGAAGGATAAAAGAAAGCAATAAACATTTTAATTCTGCTTTACCATTTTTAGTGGGTATATCGCTTAAGGTTCAGGTTAAGTGCTATAATAATAAAAGTAAAAACAAATCCACCAACTCAGCAAAATGGAGGTTTATTTTTTTCACACGTAACAACTCAAATGTGAGTACTCCAAATCTGGTGGGGGGCCCTGCAACTCTCAACACTTGGCTTTCAACCCTAGACCCAAGTCAGTTTATTTTGATGCCACTATTTCCTAGCTGGTGAGGAAGGGTAAAAGATAATAGAGGGCAAGAAGGTAGAAGTCAGAAACAGCTAGGAGGAGAAGAAGGAGAAGGAGGAGGAGGAAGAAGTGAAGGAGAAGGAGGAGGAGAAGAGAAGAAGGGGAAGAGGAAGAAAAGAAATTGCACATATCATTTCCATTAATTCCCTACCTCACCTCTACTCCCTCCCAAATCATTCATTCTACCTGTTATAAGCCCATGCCTAACTGCCAAAGAAGGCTAGGCAGTTAGTCTTTAGCCATGTGGCCATGTACCAGCTAAAACTTAACAGAATTCGATTACAGAAAGAAAGAAAAAGAGAATTAATACTGGGGATCATTAGTTATCTTTACCACAGCCAATAATCAAACTTTTACTCCCATGTATAATGTTTTCCATATTGATTAATTCACCTTACTCATATTTTACATCTCCACCACTTTTGTTTAAAAGATATCCGGTGAGGCATGCCTGGGTGGCTCATTCAGTTAAGCATCTCTGACTCTTAATTTCAGCTCAGGTCATGATCTCACAGTTCATGGGTTCAAGTCCCATGTTGGGCTCTATGCTGACAGCATGGAACCTGCTTGGGATTCTCTCTCCCTCTCTCTCTCTGCCCCTCCCCCACTTGTACTCTCTCTCTTTCTCTCTCTCTCAAAAATAAATAAACCTAAAAAGATATCTCATGAAAACTTCCATTTTATTTTAGTATTTTTATAGGCTTTACAATCTGCCTATGAGTATATAGATTGAGTTGGGGTGATTTAATATAACATTGTAATCTGTGGCAACAGGTTACAGGTCACAGGTGTTGGGGCTGCTCCCCAAAGCTGACACTTAAGAAATTTCTGGAAGCATGAGTCAATTCATTGCCTTATCCCTTAGGTCAGTTCGAGTTGGGATTTCTGTTACTAGTAAGATAGTTCATAGTAATTAATAATTTTTACATCTATCTTATCAATTGCTGAAGAAGGACAGTATGCCTTTGAGCAGCATCTTGTCGGGATACTTAAATCGACATAGGACTGTCAAGTCATGGTTGGCTGTTGTGACCTAGAATTTGAAAGACTCCTGAGGAAGGATAAGACACCTGGAAAAGACCACCCCCCTCCTCCCCATAAGAAGTAACTCTGAAATAAAGATAAAGTTTCCATTTACCAACTTGTTCTTTGGATTTCTCCTATCATCTATGCCAGGGACCTCACTGCTTATACTGGAATGAGTTCTGTCATGATGATCGGAGAATTAAAGCATGAAGAGATTATTATTAATGACCTTACATGATGTATAGAAAGATTTGGTCTAAGTAAATCTGTGCAAGTTTACTACTCCAAGTAATGTTTTGAGATGCTACCGCATACTCTCTGGATGCCAATATGCCCCCTAAAGTCAGTCGATCCTTCTAAAGTTGCCAAGATAGGTGTGCCTACTGTCTGTGGTATAGAGAGGGGGTAAAATGAATACTTTCAAGTCAATGTGTCAATCAAAGGTTAAAACCAAATTAAAAAAAAAAAAGAAACAACAAAAATATACAGAAGGTCAGAAAGAAAGGGGAAGGGGAGGAAAAGGAAAAATCCAAGCCAAAGTGCCTTGCTGATGAAACCATCTTTTATTTCAGGTGAGGTGAGGGTGTGGTCAATGCCTAGCAACATTTAATTCTTACTCTTTAATGAGACTGCAAGTTTTCCTAAGGAGAAAGACCACAATTTTACATTTCTTTTAAACATCCTCTCCCAACCTGCCTGCAGTGCTGAGGTCCCACATTTCTCACACAAAAATTACTTGTTGATGAATGTATTTTAGTTCAGAAAATCCAAAATTGAACATTTCTTATATCATAAAGGCCACCTGATGACTTATTTTACTTTTTTTTTCCCCTACTTTTCAATAATTTGTGGGCTATGGTTGATATTCATCCAATAGGAAGGCAGGACTTATAACTGCAAAATCCATCTGAATGAGAAAAATTAAAAACAAAAGCACTAATTAAATTTAATTAGGTTAGACAGAGTAGACTGATCATCTTGCTTCATTTACTGAATTATTTGAGCTTGAGGAAATGGTAACTCATTAAGCATTTCTCATCACACTTCAGTAATAGCTAACAGATTCTATTCTCTCTATATCACGATTGTAACAGAAAAAAAATAATAAAAAAGAACTGAGATAGAATTGAAACTTCCCCTCTTTAGCATCTAGAGAATTTTATACTTAGCAGTGGGAAAAAAGCTATAGAAGAGAATAAGATACGTCTTTTCTTTCCCCCTCAGATCAGATTTATAAACTCATCACAGAAGTTCTTCACCAGAGTCTGGTGATGAGGTCAAACATAGCTACCTAGTCCAGTAGTTGCCATCACTCTGTGTGTGTGTGTGTGTGTGTGTGTGTGTGTGTATGTGTATGTGTGTGTGTACATTGTCTCAGTGCAAGCAACAAAACACAACTCTGGCTACATTAAGAAAAATGTGGAAACAAAAGTATATCAGAAGGCTCCAAAAATCAAATAAGAAGCTAAGAAAATATCAGGCATAGAAATGGGCAGGAACCAGGGGTGTTAAGCAGCCCATGAAGCAGACAGTTGACCATGGACTCTTCACAAAAGAATGAACTCCAATATGTTCTGTCTTTATGTCACTCAAATTGACATTCAAATTCTGGGGAGAAAAGTCTCATGAACCTAGCTTAGTCCCATGGTTAGAAGGGCTGAGACACTTGAGTAAAAATTATGCCAAGCTGTATACAGTGAGAAGACAAATAATCCCCCCTTCCACCTTCAAAATTTGGAATCCTATTACTAAAACAATGAATGTCAGGTCATTTTAAAATGATAAACATCGGGTCTCCTGGGGAGTTCAGGTGGTTGAGAATCCAACTCTTGATTTCGGCTTACGTCATGATCTCACAGTTCTTGAGACTGAGACCCACATTGAGCTCTGTGCTGTCAGTTCAGAGCCTGTTTAGGATTCTCTCATCTCTCTCTACCCCTCCCCCACTCATGTGCTCATTTGTGCATGTGCATTCTCTCTCTCTCTCTCTCTCTCTCTCTCTTAAAAAATAAATAAATATGGGACACCCGGGTGGCTCAGTTGGTCAAGCCTCCAACTCTTGGTTTTGGCCCAGGTCATGATCTCATGGTTCATGAGTTTGAACCCTTCATGGGGCTCTGCGCTGACAGTGCAGAGCCTGCTTGGGATGCGCTCTCTTCCTCTCTTCCAGCCCCTTGCCTGCTCACTCTCTCTCTCCTTCTCAAATAAATAAATAGAAAATAACAAACATCCACTGTAACCACTAGAGTCTGAATCAGTCCCTATCCCCAAAATGGTGGTTGGCCTAGCGATGAACACAAAATTCAAGTTGGATCAACTAGAGTCCTTCACAGAGACTTGATATATACATATAAATATAAATATATACATATAAATATATAATATATATTCATATGTATATATACATGCATATATATTAAGCCTTTGGGGCTGTTATTCTAAATGATGCAAGTATAGAACAGTCTCAACCTCCTAACTTCTCCTACCACATGGAAAGACTTTCTACAGTAAGGAGGACAGAACACGGAAGAAAATAAAGATACAAAGTAGAGGAGACTAGAAGAAACTGAAAAATATCTTATATCACATGAGTTTCTGACATTGATTTGACCATAGACTTACCAGCTCTTTATAATTCCCATTTGGTAGTCAGTGGAGGGGGTGTGAGGATTAAAGTACATTGAACTGAATTTGTGCCACTTAATCCCATAAGAAATCTGGCTAACAAACCACTTTATAAAACAGCTATTCCCAAACACTAATTTTAGGCATCCTATCTACTTCCAGCCTTCCTGTTTTTTATAGATGTTCTTATTAAGTTATAACAGGAAAATAAAAAAAAAAAAAGTTTCGTGTGAAACCTTCTTCAACTTTTTGAACTGTCCTAATACTATCATGTGTTCAAACCTATTCTATCCATTATGATTCTTCTCCTCTTTGGTACAACCTTAAGGGGAAACCTGCCAACCTCCTTTCCCAAACTAATGTTCAACTTCTTGCATTCATTTCTTCAATAAACATGCATTGTGCATTTTTACTATGCACCAGACAGTGAGTTTGACTCTAGAGATAGGAGAATTAAGACCAGTCCCTACTCTCAAGAAATTCACAGCCTAGTAAAGAATGCACACATAGAAACAGGCAATTGATTATTTGTGTTAAATGAGGTGATAAAGACATGCAAAATTCATTTGGGAAACAAAGACAGTTAGTTCTCTAAGCAAGCATGCAAGGGAAGAAAGAAGTAAGGAAGGAAGGAAATTCCTGATAGAAGAGAGACATGTTAAATGTAGGAGGTAAGCAAATAGGAGAAAGAATATTCCCAACACAGAAACCCAGTCTAGAGGACATAGAGGCAAGTGGTAGCATAGTGTATACCGTGAACCATAGTCCCAAATGAGTGACAGAGTAAAGTTGAATCAGAGGACCAAGAAATGAGACCCTATATGGTCATTGTAATGAGTATAACTGAAGGCCTAGCATGTGAAGGGGCGTTATTGGAGAATTTGAATAAAAACATGACATGATAAAATTTATGTTTTACAGGATCACTCTGGTTGCTCTGTGAAGAAAGGCTATAGAGGGGTGAGGGCTAAAGCAGAGAAATCAATTAGGAGGACTTTTCTGGAATCCACTGGAGAAACAATGTTGCTTGCATAGCATTGAATACAGTGAGACACATTTTGAAGAAAGAGCTAACAAGTTGGGTTAATGGATTAGAGATGTAAAGGAGAAGAAAGTAGAATGACACCAACATTTTTGGCCTGAGCAGTGGGGGAAATGGAGATGAAACTTATTGGGCTGGAAAAGACAGGGAGAGAAACAGTTTCTGAAAGAAAACAAAGACATCACTATGAGCACAGTATGATAAAGATAAAAATTAGACATTCGCAGAGAGATAATTACATAGGCAGTTGGACACAGAAGTCTGGATTAAGAGGAGTGGTCAGAATTGAAGATATAAATTTGGAATGCATTAGCATACATACATCATTTCAAGGTATTTAGCTATGTGAGATCATGCATGGAATGAGTATAAATAGAAAAGAGTTCTCAGGACATGAAAGTGCTTCAACTTTCAGAGGTTGGAAAGGAGGATCTGGCAAAGGAAATTGAAAAGAAAGAGCTGCCAATGAGATGCAAGGAGTATCAGAAAGAAATATGTGAGACTATGTTTGTAGGAAGAGGGAGTAATCAAATGCTGCTGAACACTTGATTTTCAAATTTAGGGTTGAAAAACGTTTTCAGAAATTCCATTCTATCGTTACCCTTTGTCCCTCTGGCCTTAAGCATTACTTGTCTCCAGTGGAGCCCTGCCCTCAGACAAAAACTGGTCCCTCCTGGCAACTAAGAAAGTAGCCCTTTTCAGCTTTAGCAACTCTTCCTAAAGATAGGGTAACTAAATCACCTTTAATATGTATCAGGGGGCAATAGTTTAATACTGCAAGAGATAGCAGAAGCAAAGAAAAACATTCTTGAAAAGCAATTACCTTGGACATAAAATTATAAGTTGTTTAAATCGGGTGAAAAATTTTGCAATCGTTTATGCTTTTCTAATTTTCTTGCCACTACAACTCACAGCAGCAGCATTTCACGTAGCTCAGGGACTACTCCAATTTACAAGCTTCAGTTCTTCCCTTTTTGAAAGTAATTCTGATTGATAGTATTAATATTATAATATTGCATCAGAAAAGCTATCAAATATTCATTTTTAAGTATTTGTATCTCCAATTTTCATTACGTGGAATGACAATAGAGACTGCCTAGGACAATACTGGCAATTTTACGAATAAATTCCAACATTGATCTAAAGTTGTGTTGGTTTAACTTTGGACGCCGGTCATCATGTCAGTTAAACAAGTGGTTTTTGGTCCCTGGACCAGAAGCAGCAGCGAGTGTCACCTGGGAAACTGCTAGAAATGCAAATTTTCAGGCCCCAACCCAGATCTACTGAACCATACACTCTGGGTAAAGGCCAGCAACTGCTGTTTTTAACAAGCTCCCCAGTTGATTGCAAGGTACAGAGAAGTCTGAGAAGCACTGAGTTACAGACAGGAAAGGGGGAGGGCAAGGGACCCAGAAGAGGAGATCTAGAAGAAAGGAGTGAGAGGGAGAGAGGAAGGAGAGAAGGAAGAGAAGGGGAGGAGGGAACAACAGAGAGAAGGAAAGTGAGGGAGAGGCAGGAGAAGAAGCCAGAAAAATGGCAAGAAAGGGGGAACACTAAAGAAAGTCATAGGTATCCTAAGATGGTAATAAGCGATTAGATGTCTACCAGTTAGAAGTACATAATAATTACCTCATTGGACTGCGGTAAGAACTGAGAAAATCAAAGTAAAACACTTTTCCAGGTGTCGTGGCACCTAGTATTGGTAACGTCTCTATAAAATGACTGGCCACAAAACAATGCGGTATGAAATTTGCTCAACACAGCCACGTTCATAATCTTCATTTTTCTTCATCATTAATAACTATTCCCACGTATTTCTCCAAGGCAATTACTTCCTAAGAGTCCTGTTCCCCATCTAATTCACCTCTTGGCTTACTTTAACTCTGCTTTCATTCTAGATGTTTCATGACTTCCTTGAACCCTCCTTTACTGCCTCTATACTAACTCATCCAGCTGACTTCCAGCTACTAGAAAAAGTTGAAAAGGCCCAGTGAGGAGCAGTGAGACTTGACTGCCAAGGTGTAAGGTTCAGCAGTGAGACACAATCTGGGCAAAGAATGATAGAGGAGATCGATATTTGTTCAAACTGAGACAGGAACACTTTCCGTTTCAAAGACAGAGCCAGAGAAAAAAGGAGCCAAATTGTTTTTTAGTATCGTTTGACTTCCTTATGGAGACTTGAAGATTTCCTGGAGTTTTATTACCAACAGAAAACACCTGAGAGGCCAACTAATTCCAAAGATTCAGCTCTTCTCCGTTGTTTAATAAAAACCATAAAATCCAGCTGGCTAGGAAATTTAAAGATAAAGAAACAACTAATTAAACTTAATTGGGTCAGTCTGGGCAGGCTGATTACCCTGCTTGGCCTCAGGAGAATCTGATCTTGGATTCACTAAGCGCAACTTGGCAAAGGAAAGCCTGAAGTCAAGACAGGTGCTATATTTTTGTCTGACTGGAGATGTAATTTTTAGTGAGAAATACGAAAAAGAGGTTAAAAAAGGAAACAGTATATTGGGGTATGGCACAATCAGCCACAAACAAGTTGTTCCAGACCGATTCTATTTTCTCAGAGTGGAGCAGAGGGAATTATTATAATAATAAGACAACAGGCTTATTTTATAGGAGGCCCTGGCTTTCCTTTACCTGAATTAACCAAATGTATTTTATCAGGTTTTCTTTGCAAGTTCTTTCGTGCGACCCAGAAGAGAAATTGAAGAGAGCTATCTGTGTGCAATGAATTGAGCACATGGATGAGGGCCCAGTTTGTTTGAGGAACCCAGACCACAATGTACCATGGAGAAGAGTGTTGATTCCTAGGATCTGAGGGCAGTTTTATTCCACCAGCTTATATAAGATAATCATTTATTCTGAAACCCTTTATTTGAATGTAGTAATAGTTAATCTGGCTAATATCAGTCTTGATTACATCAAGATAAAAATGGTTTTAGGGGTGCCTGGGTGGCTCAGTCGGTTAAGCGTCCGACTTCAGCTCAGGTCACGATCTCAAGGTCCGTGAGTTCGAGCCCCGCGTCGGGCTCTGGGCTGATGGCTCAGAGCCTGGAGGCTGCTTCTGATTCTGTGTCTCCCTCTCTCTCTGCCCCTCCCCTGTTCATGCTCTGTCTCTCTCTGTCTCAAAAATAAATAAACGTTAAAAAAAATTTTTTTTAAAATGGTTTTGCACATAGAAATTACTTTTGCTTCTAGGAAATGACTTGAGAAGTTCAGTCCTACATTTTACCTTATAATAGAACTCAAAGAATTAATTGACTTTTCTTTAAGGATATATAAAGATCCCATGCTTCTCAAAGTGAACTGTGGAACATCTGCATTTAATTCAATAGAACCATGGGTTAAAAATACAGGTTTTTAAGCCCTAACCCCAGCTACTAAATCAGAATCTCTGGTAGTAGGTCCAGGGAAAATGTATTATTAAAAAAAAAAAAAGTTTCCTGGATGGCTCTTAATAACTCTAAAACATGAGAAATTCGTTTCTGGTGTCGTGTTGGGTGGCATTGTAGTTAAGAGTTTGAATTCCAGCTCCATCATGCCAAATGATGATGGGACTCATCTTAAGCAAGGCATGTTACCTTTTTGTGTGCCTTGTTACTAAAATGAAGATATGTTCAAGAGTACCTGTCCCAAAATATTGTTGCAAAGATTAATACATGGAAAGTGTTTAGTATGCTACCTAGCTAAGTAAATCTGGGCTCCAACTGTTATTAGCAGTAGCTTTACCTACATAAAGATAGTCATTAGAAAAAGTGGAGTCTCAATGGAATCCAGGTGGTGACCCTGTTATACTACTGCATTTTTTGCAATTACATGCTGAATATTCTTCATTAAAGGCTAATTTTTAAAGTTTTTCAAACTTTTTTTTGTCTTTTAACACTGTCAATCTCTTGCAAGAAAGAGACTAAATATTCAGACAAGGAAATTTTCTGTTGCACAAGGATGAAACAAGAAACCTAAACTTTATGAAGTCCTCCCATGTGGCAGCAATGTCCACAATGACTGTAGGCAGAATTAGTTATAAACTTATGACCTTCAATGACCCAAGATAATGGCTGATGACCTAGAGGGAAAAACAAACAAACAAACAACTCTCAGACACTAGCCACAACTGTCAAAAATTGATTAAATTAGTTATGTATATCGTGAAATATGGTTCTCATCACTCTAGGACATGTAGAGTAAATTTTTCATTAAGAAATAATAATATAGGAAGATAATGAGTTTCATATCATGCAAAGGCCACATCCAAACTATCTGTGCTTCATCAACCATAGTTTTTATGCTATTCCTACAGATTGACATGCATGATCTCATTTAATTTAATTCTCAGAAAACTGTGCAAAGAAGATATCATTCCTTTTCACATGGAAAGAAAATAAGGTTAGCAAGATTAAGTAACTTACCCATGGTGACACTCTGCATTCAAAAGGTGGCTGGCTGTTTCTGGCTCCAGAGTCCTGCTCTTTATCACTGAGTAATAGCTACAAAAGAGCCTTCTGAGTGCCCAGTACTGAACTAGCAGCTGAGGACATATTGCCCTCATGGAGCTTTCGGTCTAGTAGAGAAGGTAAAAAAAATTAGGGCACCTGGATGGCTCAGTTGGTTAAGCATCCGACTGCAACTCAGATCATGATCTCATGGTTCATGAGTTCTAACCCTGCATCAGTCCCTAGGCTGACAGCTCAGAGCCTGGATCCTGCTCCGGATTCTGTGTCTCCCTCTCTCTCTGCCCCTCCCCTGTTCTTACTCTCTCTCTCTCTCTCTCAAAAATAAATTAAAAAAAAAAAAAAGAATAAGGAATAGGAGAAGGTAAAAAATAAATACATCCTGATCAGCAATATAAGTGTGATGGCCCATGGGACCTATAAGAAGTTCTGAAAGCATGTAACAGGGAGATTTTACTCTGAGGATGAGGAAAGGCCTCCTCAAGAAAGGGGCATTTAATCTGAGAAGAACAATGAGTAGGATCCATAAGGAAAGGGAGACTACTTGTAGTGAAGGGGGCAGCAGGCACGAAAAATTTGAAGCAAGGATGAGTCAGATACTTTGAAAGAAAATGATACCCGGGAAGGCTGGAGCACCTCAAGTGAGGGCCAAAGAAGAAATAATGGGAAGGCTTAGAGGTCATGTAAGGTTTGGGGAATTTATCCTAAAAGCTAAAAACAAACAAATAAATGGAAGAAATTAAGCAGATGAAAGAAAGGAGCAGATTTTCTGACTTGAAAGGCTCTCCACATCAATGACTGGCACAGACATACAAAAAGACTAGGTGCAGTTAGCAGTTTGCAGCCTCTACTCAACATGCTTTTGAACAGTAGATCTGTAGCTCTCTGCAAGCTGTACTCTCGCCAATTCAACTAATGCACCACAAATACAATAAGTACTATAAACACTCTGCAATTTCTACTAAACTATAGCTCCAGGCATCACCTCTTATCTTGATCTCAAGATGTACATCAGCTGTTCCTCTTGGGTTATTGTCTGCAGCTGCGTAACAACAACACCCCAAGCACCCATTTAGAGTCCATTTTATCGTTAACTTCTGCTTACTTAGGAAGACCGTCATTAATCAGCTTCTGGAAATCAAAGCCAACCACAGCCCCGATGCTGTCATCCACTTTCAGTCCAGCGAGTACCAGAACCACAAGGAAAGACAGAGAAATAGCCTTTCTGTGTCATGTTGATAAGTCACTGGCTGCCTTAATAGATTTTAGTTGGAGTCACTGCTGACTATAGAACGCCACTCATCATGTTAATCTTGAGTAATGCAGTAATGCGGTAGTCTTGAATGTTCCTCACACCTTCCAAACTTTCTTAACACTTCATTAACTGATCCACTGGAGATTAAAAATAAGTGTGTGAATAAACAGCTGAGCTGATTTTATTTCCCTTTTTGATTTGCTACGGAATATAAACAAGATTACAAAGTCTGCCCTTTTGTTCCCTTGCTGTTCCTGTTCTTTATCTCATGTATGCATCTGTCCCCTAAATCTTCCCCTGGGCTAACCCCGCCCTGCTTCTGCACACCTTCCCTATCCCTAAATTCTTCCTCTACTTTTTAAAGATTTAGTTTAGAACCAAAAGTTTCCAAGGATGTACCCTACTCTTTGAAGGCTGAAGCCACAGAATATAAAGTAGAAATGGAAAATAAATAATGTATATTGTAATTTGATGTTTTGATTCCCATCAGAGCCTACAAATACATAAAGGTTAGGACACTGCCCTGAGAGAAGAGATTCCATGCCAGGGAGGTCTGGAAGGAAGATGTTCAGCAGGCTCTTCTTCGTGAACTGATTGTTCAACTAGTAACCTACCACAGACTACTCTAAAATTAAGTGAAAACTTTGTGTACTGGCATTCTTTGGAAATAATATCTCTCCTGGTATGGAGAGATTTGGTGGACACACCCTAAAGTGACCCTGATGAGTCATGCCCTTGTATAACTTCCTCCTCTTACAGGTGGGTGGAAACTGCTAGGGCTTCTACACAATAGATGATGGCAAAAGTGATAAGGTGTAATGCCTTTGATTAAGTTACTTTACATAGTAAAGGTGATGCAATGTCACTCCCATGAATATGTTACATTATATAAGATTTTGACTTAGAAGACTGGAGAGAGAAATTCCCATACTTCATGCCATGAAGTCAGCAGACACATTGTGAGAGGGTAGGTGCCCATAGAAGGAACTGATGGAGACCGTTAGCTGAGTGGAGACCCCAGGCAACAGTGAGCAATAAAAAGGCGCCCTCAGTTCCTCAGCTATAAGGAGGTGAACTCTAAACGACTGGAGGGATCTTAGAAGCAGAACTTTCCTTAGTCAAGACCCTGATGAAAATATAGTCTGGCTAATACCTTGATTGCAGGTGGTTTGAGACCCTGGGAAGAAACCCCAGCTAATATGTGTCTGTACTCCTGCCCTACAGAAACTGTGAGATAATAAATAGCTGGTTAATTTTTTTGTTTTCCTTTTCCTTCAATACTTTAGTACCATTACATTATCTTCTGCAACCATGTTTCTGTTACCAAAAAAGTGTAGCATAAAACTGACTTGGGGCCCTTTGTAGGTGATTTGCTCTTACTCTTTTTGTAGTTGCTAGAATTTTCTTTTTGACTTCACCAAACTGACATATGTACAAGTTACACATTCTTCTCAAGAGGGTATGGATAGAGATACATCTGAAATAGGAACATGAGGCGCTCCGTCGACCCTATCATTAGTGAAACAACCATAACTGGTGAAAGTTACAGAAAAACTTAGTCTCTGGATATTGTCCTATAGGCATACAGCAAATGGAGACATGTGTGAGAAAATATATGCGGTCTTCATAAGAGAGGCGAGTCTGTGGCATTTTGAGACTTTATTTGCCCTTTCGGCCCATCTCACTGTGATCATAACTCTACTCTAGGCAGGGGCAGCCAAGCACACAGGGATTTTTTTCCCCAGATCCCCATCAAGGGCCACACTATCTCTCCTGGCAGGGGAAACCACCAGTACTTGAAAAGGCGGGCCTACCCCGGCAGACTCCATCTTGTTCTGTGTCCTTCACCTTGACCACACCTCCTCCCCTTGAGTACCCCCCCCACACCTGCCTAACAGGACTCGGACCCTTCCCCAGCCAATCGGCTGAGGCCATAGCCATTACCTCACCAACTGCCCCTAGGCCCCAATAAAACCTTTGTCCTTTCGCTCTCTCTCCCTGGTATCTCACCCCTGCATCGGTGCAGGTAGGGGATTGAGCTCGAGCTAGCTCAAATAAAGGCTCTTTTGCTTTTACATCGGACTCGGCTCCCTGGCGGTCTTTGGGGATCACGAATTCTGGGCAATAACTACATCCTACAGCTCAGTGTTGAAAAAGCTCTATTCCATGCAAGAGTGGCTTAGCAGTCGGGGGTGTGCGTGGGGGGGGTGTCTTCTCCAACCACTGCTCACTCAAGTCATGGAGCCCCTAGTCCAGGGGTTCCCGAATGCCTTGACTCTGCTCACCTACAGGTGGGATAGAGTTTCCATGCCTGAAGAGGCAAGCCAGGATCAAAAGTTAATGTCCCACTTATAAAGGGATGTCCCTTCTAGAGAAGTGAGTCATTTTCTCTACCCCAAAGTCTACAGCAGTGGTACAGAGGTTTTGGTGCCAAGCATTTAAAAGAAGGCTGACAACTTCAATGAGCTAAAAGACCAGGTAGAAGTTTAACAAGAAAGAACCAGGGAGACAAGAAGATTCCTTTTGGGGTCAGGACAAACCTCAAAGGCTGGCTTCAAAGACTACCCCTGCAGAGACTGGAGTTTAATTGGATTAGACTGGAGCAATTTATGCCCCAGGACATTGTTGAAAACAATAGAACAATCAGCCAGCAATTAGAGGAAGCTGGCCTCAGAAGCAAACAGTTTAAGGGAGATCAGAGTAAAAGACAAAGAGAGCCCTTCTAAAGCCACTGTCATCCCAGGGTGACTATGTGCAATGCCAAAGGCAGTGTTCTCTGAGGCAGGATGCTGTGAGGGACACAGATTTCACTGAGATAATCCAGCCAAGCAACTAAAAATATAAACAAACACCAGCAACCACAGTGAGCCCTGGAGGGGGCACATCAGTATCCACAGTTAGAACCCACAGAGAAAGCTGGTGGCAATGCAAAATGGTGTAGCCACTTTGAAAAATGTATATATATACATGTATATATTCCTCTTCCGCCCCCCAAAATACACGTCTCCACACAAAAATGTATAAACAAATGTTCATAGCATTATTCATAAAAACTAAAAGAGTGGAAATAACCCAAATTGTTAGAGTAGTTGCCTACCTTGGTAACACTCCATAGGAAGCCAGATCAGATCAGATAGGCCCGAGATGGTGGGTGCCATGATCAGGAACCCCTGACCAAATAAGGAAGAAAAAACACAGAAACTCTGCTTCCTGGGCCCAAGTAATGAATAGTCCACCCTCCTAGATAACAACTGCTGAGAAAAAGATAGAAACTGGAACCCCAGGGACTCAGCTTTCTCTCTCTCTTGAGCTCCCCCACTCTCACATCTCAAGAGTTTACTTGTCCTTTAACAATTTTTTTTTAATGTTTATTTATTTTTGAGACAAAGAGAGACACAGCATGAACGGGGGAGGGGCAGAGAGAGAGGGAGACACAGAATAGGAAGCAGGCTCCAGGCTCTGAGCCATCAGCCCAGAGCCCGACACGGGGCTCGAACTCGCGGACCGCGAGATCGTGACCTGAGCTGAAGTCGGACGCTTAACCGACTGAGCCACCCAGGCGCCCCGAGAGTTTACTTGTTCTTTAATGAACCTCCCCACCTTGTGTCACTCAGCTGCTGTGTTGTGTGCCAGTCCTTGAATTCCTTCTGAAGATGAGACTGAGAACCTTCAGCAAGCCCTTTGGGATGGTCTGGTTTGAGGGCCCAGGGTCTCCCCAGTTCCCCTGGCAAAAAAATATCCATCAATGATAAGTGGATAAATAAAATGTGGTATATTCATATGATGGAATATTACTTGTCAACGAGAAAGGAATGAAAAACTGATATAGACTAGAACACGAATGAGCTTTGAAAACATGCTAGTGAAATAAGATAGTCACAAAAGACCACCTTTTGCCCCCAAAAACAAAAAGCAGCGGTTGCCTAAAGCTGGGGATATTGGGAAGAAATGGGACATGAAGGCTAATAGTTGTGGGGGCTTTTTTTGAGGTCATTAAAATGTTCAAAAATTGATTGTGGTAATGGTTGTATTACTCTTGAACACACTAAAGACAATAGAGTTGTACACTTTATTTTTTTATTTAATTAAAAAAAATTTTTAGTGTTTATCTATCCTTGAGAGAAAGACATACAGAGTGCAAGCAGGGGAGGGGGAGAGAGAGAGGGAGACACAGAATCTGAAGCAGGTTCCAGGCTCCAGGCTATGTGCACAGGGCCCGATGGGGGACTCAAACTCACAAACGGTGAGATCATTATCTGAGCCAAAGTCGGATGCTCAACCTACTGAGCCATCCAGGTGCCCCTTTATTTATTTTTTAACTGTTTATTTACTTAGAGAGCACACGTACACGCACATGCAGAGGACGGACAGAGAATCCCAAGCAGGTCCCACACTGTCAGCACAGGGCCCAACTCGGAACTAGATCTCACAAACCGTAAGAACATGACCTGAGCCAAAATCAAGAGTCGGACACTCAACCGAGTCACCCAGGCACCCTGAGTTGTGCGTTTTAAATGGGTGAATGGTATAGTAGGTAAATTATACCTCAATATCAATATAACTATTTTTTGAAAACTGGCATTTACCTTCCTCACTGAACTAATACTGTGTTTACACGACAGATTTTATCCAAAGTTTTGTGTTTACACAAGAATTTTTAGGACCTTCCTTTAGTTGTGTGGTGGAGGGAAAGGAGAATTTTTAATTAGTTGATGTCTGCAGATTTTTTTTCCAATAATAAAGTCTATTTTGCTATAAATGAACACACCGCCAGGAACTGAGAGGTTTAATATCGCTCAGTAATATGGGGTTTGTCTCCAAAGATTCTGAAGCTTAGTAAATAGAATACATATTGTCCCTTCTGTTCCCAAATCAATGGTTTAATTCATTTTTATTAGTGATTCTATTCAGGCATACAACGTGCTTCGATACAGTGGTTTTAGTTCACGAGAGCCAACCTTTAAAATTAGGCTTATTCACCACTCAAAAACACCATACCTGCAACTTTAACTCACCACACCACATCTATGCTTTTAAAGAGGCAGAGTGTAGTCATTGACACTTAAGAGATGGGAATGTATCTTTTGGTACTGAAACATAACTCTTTATTAAAGCAACTAAATATAAGTACTATTACTCAATAAAACATAATTATTTTAGAGAAAGATTTCTTTCAGAAATAAAGACCTAGAATATATTTCCTAATAATGACTTTAAAGGAAAAAGAAAAAAAAAGAAAAAGAAGAAAACAACGAAAACCTCAGACATTTACCTTTTAACACACATACACATAAGAGGGTTTGGTGAAAAATCTCTCCAGAAGTTTATTCTCCACCATCGTCAGCATTTGAGTGTCCACGAGTCTGTTAATTTCTCTATCAAAGCCACAGACCATTAATCAGAGTGTCCACATTAATTAGGAAAAAATGGTCTGCATTTGTAACCTACTTGTGTTTAGAACTCTTACATCCTTCCCTGTACAGAGCAGAAGAGAGAATCCTCTAGAACTTTTCTTACATCTCCCACATGGTTATGGTCACCCCGACAGCATCCTTTCACAGGGAACAGGACTGTATTTTCTCTTACTCTTTTTAACTTCTCCCTCAGCAGTTATTTGACTTCTAAACTGGAGACAGATATAACTTAATTGACATGTATCTAAATATTTAAATTTTGAAAATAACTTAAGGTAGCTCCCATTAAAAAAAAAAAAAAAAAAGAAAGAAACATTGTAGAGATACCTGGGTGTCTCAGTCAGAGAAGCATCCAGCTTAGGCTCAGGCCATGATCTCATGGTTCAAGGGTTCCAGCCCCACAAGAGGCTCGGTGCTAACAGCTCGGAGCCGGGGAGCCTGCTTCAGATTCTGTGTCTCCCTCTCTCTGTCCCTCCCCCACTTACACTCTGTCTCTCTCTCTCTCTCTCTCTCTATCTCTCTCCTCAAAATAAATAAACATTAAAAGATTTTTTTGATTATAAAAATTATTCTAAAGCACTGATATTCTCTAAATGACCATAATATTGTGAGAACTTAAACAAGACTTTTACATAGAAATAGTGCTTGTCAAGTTATATTTTTAACTCAGACATTAGTAAGAAGCCTGCATTTAGCCAACCACATCCAATTCAGGAATCAGGCCTTCTCCTAGCTCCTGGCAGCAGCAGTAAATTGATGGAAAGAATGGATCATTAAATTTTGGTAATTAGTGGGATATTATTCCGTCTATCAAATTTGAAGTGTAATTGATTAATCCCTTAACTTTGAGATATGTCACATCAATTTATTTTGCTTGTCTCAATAGCAATCTTGCCATGTTCTTAACACAGTTATTCCAAAATTGTAGATCAAGCAATCAATACATATTTACAGGTGCCAAAGGGTGTGAGTTCCTATGCTAGACTTTATGGAGGCTCTAAGGATGGATGAATTCTTAGATAATCGGGAACTAAATACATAAAAGATTTTTTTTTAATCAAAAGAGAGAAAGAGAGAGAATAAAACGTAGTAAGTAAGCTAAATGAGTGGTTTGAATCTCCTTAAAACAATGACCATTATTTCAAGTTCCTGGGTGGCTCAGGTAGCTAAGCATCTGACTTTGGCTCAAGTCATGATCTCACAGTTTATGAGTTCAAAGTCCGCATGGGGGTCTGCACTAGTGGTGCGGAGCATGCTTGGGATTCTCTCTCCCTCTCTGTCCCTTCCCCAACTTGTGTTCTCTCTCTCTCTCAAAATAAATAAATACATTTAAAATAAATAAAAAAATAAAAATAAGAGTAATGAAAAAAAAAAATGACCACCATTATATTGGTGGTCAGATTGTCACACACTGGGTTTATTACTCATAGTGCTCACATTGACTGCCCAATGCCTTCATTATACTTGGTGGTGGAAATAGGAATATTCTTATTTTCCTCAAAGATGAAAATTACAAAACAGCCTAATTTCAAATGACAAAGGTAGTTTTGTTTTGACTTGCCACTGTAAAATATTGGCCTTTAAATTATCCCTGTAAATATTTCTTAAAGCCATTTGATAATCAAATCATTAGTTTCTGCATTTGGCTGTCGTTTTTATTAGTGAATATTCTAACAACTATGCTACAGACACATTTTTTTTTTAAAAATTCAATCTGCTAAACCAACTAATCTATATATTGTAGAGCGGCCAATATTTCACATACCTGGGAAGTAAAACAGCGACAATTTGGAAGTTAAAAATAAATATTAGGCAAAACATTTACCGTATTTGCACAGCTCAGTTATTTTCATTTTCGTTGCTCTTTTAAAAACAGGAAACTTTTCATACCAGATTATATAATTAATGATGGATGTGTGACCTTGTGTACATTTTAGTCCACTGTGATCGCTGGCTACATAAATAATTTATGTCAAGGAAACTGCTCCTATGCAGGAAAAGGAAGCACTGACCTGGAGTTCCTTTATCAGTTTCATCTCCAGTAGGTGTCATATCATAATCCCTTCTTCCATCTCCTTTTAAATTTGATTAAACAGAGAGCAAATATGTTACTGCCGTGCAAGAGTGACACTCATTAATCACAATACAATTTACAATTATGGGCTACATTTGTTTATTATACTAAAATAATAGATGCCATATGAGTAACTAATCTGATAATAATATTCTATTAAAAGAATTCAACGTTGCATTATAAACCTAAACTACAAAGACAGTTCAAAGTGATTGGAGAGTTATTTTTGTTCCAAAATAGAAGATGTAGTATGTCACCTATTGTCATAAGGTGGTCATCGGAAATAAATAAGGCATCAATTCCATTGTAAAGATACCTGGAGGTAAACACAGAAAAGAAATCTTTCTTTTTATCCTATAGCATTTTAATTTCTGTTATGAAAGCTGTCGTGTAAAGAGTACGTGAGGGCTTAGGGTTAGTAAAGCAATATTTTTTATGATATGTGCACAAAGATAAGAGTAACTACAAATGCCTGACTTCTAACTCATGCTGCTAGTCAGGAATTTGCTCTTTCTCAGGAATTCATGTTTCTTGGAGATAACAAGATGCCCTGGGGAAAAGGGGCCCTGGGAAGAAAAGGGGAGTAGCCTTACTGGCAATGTACAAAGTGCTGTAGTCTATTAACATTTCCTGTTCTCTGGGAGCCTGTCTCTGACAGTTCCCAAAACTCAGCACTAACACAAAGACTTAAGCAGGTGGATGGTGGGAGGTGGGTGATACAAACATTGTTGCATTCTGGAAATGATACAAGCTTGCAATCAGACATATCTGAGTTCCAATCATGACTCTGCTACTTACTATCTATGTGGCCCTGGGTAGATGACAGTCTCTTGAGTTTCAACTTCCTCATATGTAAAATAAATAGAGTATTATCTACCATCAAGATAAAATGATATATTGCATATCATCATCTCGTAAATCATAGGTGTCTGATTAATTAAGCTACTACTTGCTTAAAATAGTGAAGGTCTACCACTTGGCAGGTGCTGTGCTGGTGAATAAGGCAGAAAGACTTACAGGCACTGACTGTTCTAGTTTGTTCAGGTTTTAGCAAAGAAAGTCCTGCATCCCAGAAACTCCTAAGCCGCAGGTAAGCCAGAACATTCCAGAGCATTCAATCTAACAGACCATATCGAGATGTCAGTGAGGATATGGCCATTGAATGAAACTGTGGTTTCAGAGAGTAGCAAAAGGGAGAGCAGAATCATCAGCCCTCATCCTGTTGAAGTGAGCATGAGAATTACTTGGTGAGAAGATCAAGAACTGGCTACAAACAGGGGGTGCTGGGGCATCAGGTGAGTAAACAGCTGACAGGTAGAGCCAAACAGGGATCCTTGAAGCTCTGACCTGTTCTTGAGGAAAACTTCCATAGCCTGTGACCTATAGGTAAACATTCAAGGGTGAAAAGACGTGAAAAAAAGAAGCCAAGCAAGTGTGTAGGTAACCATACTACTTGGGGAGGAACCAAAACATAAAACATTTTGCTAGAAAGGATCTGTGGACAAAACCTAACTGGACCACAGACTTGAAGCATCATATAGTCTTGGATAATAACACCACCCTAGTCCCTCCATCTAGTAATGAAGAAACTAAAGCTCCAGACATTAACTTCAGCCTCACATTCTTGAGCCACTGCTTCCAATAAATGCCTCCATTTTCCTTCCTTGCCTGCACTTTCATCCCAATACTGCTCCAAGCTTTCTGCCTCCAGGGCTTCCTCCCATGCCTGCCCTGCCAACTGAGCCTTCCTATAGCCTCCAGATCCCATTGGTTTTATTGGGAACTCCCATCAGATTCTATCTACTTCATCAGCATTTCTCTTGTTTATCTTCTCTCCATTTTCTTGTTGATGTTTAGCTTACATTGGCATTACTATTCTTAAATATCACGGCAGTCTTTAGTCTCTCTTCCCCTTTCACCCCTTGCTAACATAGCTACCGAAGCTGGCAAAGCTGACAGAGTCTGAAACTTTCAGGGAAACTTCTAAAATGAACATCTGATCTGATCATGTCTGTCCCTTGCTTTAAAATCATTCACTTTGAGATATTTTCTAATTTCCCCTTTGATTTCTTCTTTGATCCAATGAGCATTCAAGAGTGTGTTGTTTAAATGGCACATATTTGGGGCACCTGGCTAGCTCAGTCAGTAGAGCATTTGACTCTTAATCTTTAGGTCATGAGTTTGGGCCCTATGTTGAGCACAGAGCCTAACTTAAAAAAAAAAAAAATTAATTCAGGGGCACCTGGGTAGCTCAGTCAGTTGAGTGTTGAACTCTTGGTTTTCGCTCAGGTCATGAAGCCAAGGTCGTGAGATCAAGCCCTGTGTCAGTAAATGTTTTGGGTTAATGTCCAAACAAATCATTCAACTGTCCCCCAACATGTTCAGGATGAAGACTGAAATTCTTAGTTTGGTTTACAAGCCAAACTTCCATGTTTCACAACGTATGCCCTCTGGAGCACTGTTTCTGTGCACTGAAAGTGTTGTATTAAAACAAGAATTTCTTTGGTACGGTAAGTTCAGTGTTAAATCAAGTTCCAACTATGGGATTTCTAAAATTATAATACAATCATATCTTTAATGAATCTCTGGAAGAAGAATATAACTTATATTGTTTCTCCAAATCAACTGAATCTAAAAACTTTTTTTTTTTTTTTTTTTTTTTTGTAATTCTGCTAGCAGAACTAATGTTCCTCTAAAGATATTTTGGAAAGCATTCTAGCCTCACCTCCTACTATCCCCTACCTGTAGTAGCCTTTACCCAATGCATATGGAACTTTTTTTTTTTTTTAATTTTTTTTTTCAACGTTTTTTATTTATTTTTGGGACAGAGAGAGACAGAGCATGAACGGGGGAGGGGCAGAGAGAGAGGGAGACACAGAATCGGAAACAGGCTCCAGGCTCCGAGCCATCAGCCCAGAGCCTGACGCGGGGCTCGAACTCACGGACCGCGAGATCGTGACCTGGCTGAAGTCGGACGCTTAACAGACTGCGCCACCCAGGCGCCCCATGCATATGGAACTTCTGGAACGCATCACACTCTTAACACACTCTCATCTTTGCATGTGATCTTTCCTCTTCCTGAAATGTTCTGCTTTCACTCTTTCTCCTAGCTAATTTATATGGTACTTTTAAGATTAAGTTCAAATGTGCCTTCTTACCTCCCTTCGTATGGTTTAGAGGACCTTCCCCAAACTCCCAGGGCATCCAATTCATTTCAGTTAGCACTTTGTATTTTCCCAAAGACAGAGGACCTCTTAGTTACCTTGGTTCCTTCAGTGGTTAGTGTAGTATCTGACATATACTAGATGTTTGCCAATTGTTGCATAAATGGGATGTTGAAGTTGATAGAGAAGGAATCATTGAACCAAGATTTGATGGAGGAAATTGGACCAGTAGTATAGCAACTGCCTGTCTGCAAAGTGAATAAGAAACAAAGCTGTCTCTCTGGAGTGCTGTAAGTACAGGAAAATGAACTGTATGACCTCTGGGGTCTTCTACTCGCCTTTGGAGTCTGTGAAGTTCTGGGAGAATAATACATACCTCTGTGAGTTTGATCTAGCCCTTTCAAATGGATTTATTATTCTTTATTTAAATAATGTATGACTTACCCTCCCAGCTGAATATCAATAGGAAAAACAAATCTGATCTTAGATTTCCTAATGTCTCCAAGTTAGAATGGAATTCAAATTCAATGAGATTAAAAGAATTTAGATAAAAATTATTAGGGATTTCTCCCCAGACTTTTAACTGTCACTTGCACCCTCTGTCTTTTTCACGTCTATTTTGACTTGCCAAATCCTCTTACAGAGATTTTAAATTATCCTTTCTTGACTTGTTTAGTGAAAACATTTGAATTTACAGAGAAAATTTGCTGCATTTATAACCATCTTTTTTTTGCCTGTCAGATTTTTTTCCTTGTTCTTTTATGACTTCTTTTTTTTCACTAATCTACTCTTGCCAGGGATTTTGACAGCTGAAATATGTGATTAGCACCATTTTATATCTCAATGTATGGATTTAAATGTAGTCACAGTGGTTCTAGTTGAAGTTTTGATTTGTCAAAATATTTTGGTTTTAAATGAAAGCTACCCACACATGCCTTTTACAAAAACAATTCTTACGCAAAAAGATTTACAGTATTCTTCCTTCTTAGCTATTCTGAACAGGCCACCTAGAGCAGCTGAAACCTACTGGCTTTATTTCATTCTCTGTATTGTGGGTTTGATACACAGAAAAAAATTTCATGCATACCAATACTTAAGACTCAATAAAACGGTTAACTTGCCTCCCCGAAAACATTGTCCACTAACTTTCCTTCCTCCACTTCCTATTCATGCTTCAACATACTGAAGTATGGCTTACAGTTCACCGCCTCAAGAAAAGATTATTTTAAATGTTTTTTAACCTTTGTGACATTCCTCAGTATTGTTTCAGAGATAAGGAAAGATAGGTAGTTCAAATACTTTTACAGATAAGAAAAAAGAGAATTTTGGAAAATTGGAACTTGGTCTCTAATCTAAAAAAAAAAAAAAGAAGTTTCCATATATAAATCCCTTAGCTATGTCCTACAAAGGTAGTTTGTTGCTCTTTTCCATGGAGTATTATTACCAGAATATCAGCAAAACCAGAAATTTCTAAATCTAATTTGTTATAGAAATAGGGTATTATAAAATATATTTCCTTAGAAATGATTTGTTTCTGGTCTAAACACAGATTTATATATGTAAATTTAACATTTGAAGAGTTAACACATTTTACAAGTTTTGATGTGAATATTAAGAAAAAAGCCTCTGAAAATTAAGCTTAGAACATCATGAATTCTTTGAAGGTAAGTCTGTGTTCTATATTTCTTTATCTATTGTGTCTCCCACACAGCCAGGCACATGATAGTGTTTAAAAAGCACTTTAAATTGAATTTTAAGTAGATAATTACAGTAAATGATTGCATAATCAACAAAAGGCAGATTTTAATTCCTTACTTCAAAATCTACCTGTTGGCCTTTATAATCGTTGGTCCAGGGGTAGATTTTATGTAAGAGAGTAAAGTCACTTTAGATATCATATCTACCACAAGAGTTTCCTCAGTTAAGCCACAAGGGGAATTTTCTCTACAGAGATGAAACTAGCTTCCCTGTGGTCTGGTATTTAGTACATTAGAGAGAGACATCACAGGAATGCTTTGTGCTGGACGGAGATACATGGGTCATACCTTTTGTCATTCCTTTTCAAATAGCTTTATTTATTTTTTAAATATAATTATTGTCAAATTGGCTTCCATACAACACCCAGTGCTCATCCCAACAAGTGCCCTCCTCAATGTCCATCACCCTCAAAATCCATTGTTATGAAGCCATCCTCTTAGCAAATGGAATCAACATTTATTTAGTTGCTTATGCCAGAAATATGGAAAACATCCATATCTCTTTCTACTTCACTCACCATATCTAACTAATTAATCCAGTCCTGTTAAATCTGCTATATTTTTTTGGAATTAAACTTCTCACCATCTCCACAATTACCACTGAGGTACGAGCTATTATCATCGATCACCTGCAATACTTCAATAGCTTCCCCAAAGGCTTCTTCATGTTCTGTCCCCTGTTCCTGCAAAATGTTGCCATACCGCAACAAGAATAATAAGTTAAATCATCTCTTTCCCCTCATCCTCTTGGAAATCACTCCTTACAATAGGAAATAGTACCCCCAAATTTACCTTTACCTTTAATGAAATTCACTGACATCTGTAAAACAAAACAGGAGAGCTGTCAGATGCAATAAAGGTAAAACAAAGGTGTAAGAATCCACCATGAAATGAAACGTGTGGCTACTTACCCTGGACAAATTTCATTGGGTATTGTCTAAAATATCTCACTAGTCTAAAATAGATGACAAACCCTTAAATTCAAAACCAAATTTGCTTGGAAGCTGATATTGCCTGTTTGCTCTTACAAATATACTCTACACCTTTTCCAATCTGCTCTCTCCTTCAGTCAGACTTTGATGGACTGAATTAACCAGGTGCCTTTGCCTTCAGTTTCCCCATTGGGTATGGCCAATGGGAAACATTTCAGGATATGTTAGGGTGGCAAGAAATTATAGATGGGGTATTTATTCTGCTTGTTCTCTCCATACTGAGCCACAATTTTGTAGTGCTTTCTTCCTTTTCCAAAACACATAGTTCTTGTTGGGAAGCCAGCTTTTACACCTACAGTTTCTATCTATCTATCTATCTATCTGTCTATCATCTATCTATCTATCATCCATCCATCCATCCATCCATCTCTATTTCTGTGTGTGTGTGTGTGTGTGTGTGTGTGTGTGTCTTTCCACATTGGCTTCATTTCATATACCCTCCTGCCTTTGGAAATCCTGGCTCCCTGTTACTGTTAGCCATGTAGTACTTTATCATCTCTTAGTGGTTTCTCTTAATTATGACAATATCCTTGTAAATAAACTCTTTATTGAATTCTCCTGAATAATTGCGTTTAAATGGGCCACTTTATTCTTAATTGGGATAGTGACTGATGTATATTGTTTAGAACAATATGAAAAGAGTAAATGGAACTGAGGGCTGGACTTTCTCCAGAATAAATTTGGTACCACGGAATGTGAACACACAGACATGCCATCTTTATAGAAAGAAATCTGTGGGTGAGTCTAAAGAGAGTCTGATTTCTAGTCATTTTTGGAAGCTGAAAAGCCAATAGAATATGTAAGAATGGGAGGGCAAATAAAGGCTAAACAACTTACATACAAATTAATCACTGCCAATTCTAATATTGCCCAGGAACCACCCCACATAGGCTTGGTGCAAATAGCTGACTCAAATGTGATTTGTCACCTCAATCAAGACTGTATTATAATAATTTTTCAAAGGATACAGACAGAATCATTTAAAAATATTTTTAGAAAAAAAGAACAGAAAAAAGCAAATGGCAGGCCAAAAACACAGTAACTGGAAAAAATATTGCCACCAAGCAGATAAAAATCTTGGCCAGGCCTATTGCCATGAATTCAAAATAACCAAGTGAATTAATCAAAGAGTTCAAAGAAAAATTACAAGAACTCAGAAAAGAAAAATGCAGTGAGACAACAGAGCAAGATGAAACATAATCTTTCAGAGCTCATAAAAGAAATAAGAATCACAAAAAATGAAATCCATCAGAAAAGCAACAAAAAGGAGACAACACTGTTAAAACACAGTATATGATACGAAGGAGAAGTTTGGGGAAATAATTAAAATGAATTGGAAATGATAGGAATGATAATTGGGAAAGAAAGAGAAGGAAGCACATAACACTGATTCCCTCAGTGCTATGTAAAATACAGAATGTAAAATATATTATTTAAACAGTGAATCAAATGAAGAGGATAAGTTTATTTAAAAGAGGTTAAATATATATAACATAACCCATGGAAATCATTTCATACCGAGTAGGGGATAAAAAGAAGGAAATCTAATTTTGTTACTGCTCTGAGAAATGAAATGATACATATCATTACATCATGAACTCAGTACTACAAATTACAAAAAGAGAGGAGTTTCAAAGAGACAAATACACATAAAATAAAATATTCTGTTTTCCATACTTTCACTTGACTTAAAAGATAACTGTTTAAAGGAATAATGGCAAGAATGTATTGGTGCTTATGAATGACAGCAATGTCGTAAAGGATGGGAGAAGGATTTGGGAATACCCTATTGTAATGCAAGTTACCCGAACTAATGAATAGCATTGTGTTACTTGGAGGAGGATTCAGATTAACTGCAACTGTATTTTGCAAACTCTAAGGCAAGAGGTAAAACCGAAAATGTATAATGGAAGTGTAATTAAGATGCTAAGAAAGGAGATAAAATGGAATCACATAAAATGCTCGATTAAAACAGAAGGCAAAGAGAAAGCAAATGAAACCAATAATAAAGAGTACTAACAAATAATAAATAAATAATGAATAAATAAGTAAAGTAAAAGGTTGTTAAACTAAAGGTTTATCACAAGATGCCATTAAAATTCTGAAAAAAAGCCAACCGCAGAACAAGAGAAATTTATAGCACATAGACACACATTCACCTATATTCACCAAAGGTCTCAAATCCAGAATATATAAACCACTCCTATAAACCAGTTAAGAAAATAAAGGAAGATGACCCAATAACAAATAAAAAGTGGATAAAAGACTTGAAGTAGTAGGATGAAGTACAAGGATCCTTCCTTGTAGTAAAGGATGTCCAGACGACCAAGAAACACGAAAAGCAGTTCAGCTTGAATAGTTATCATAGAAATGAAAATTTTAATCATACTGAAATATCACCACATATCTACTAGAAGAGTCAAAATAGAAAAAACAAAAGCCAATGAGGGCATGGAGCAAATGAAACTCATTTATTGCTGGCAGTAGTGTGCATTGGTAAAACAACTTCAAAAAACTGGCGGTATGTACCAAAGCTAAGCATATATGCACACTCTCTAACTCAGCAGTTCCCCTTGCAGATAAATGCTCAACATCAGTAAACATGTATATTCACCAACAGACACGGACCAGGGTATTCATAGCAGCATTATTCAGAAAAGCCAAGAACCAGCAACAATGCAAATGCCCAACAATAGTAGAATGGATAAAAAATGGATAAAAAAGGAATGGCATATTTGCACAATGGACTGTGATTCAACAATGGGAATAATCTCCAACCACCCATAGCAACATAGATGAATATTAGAAACATATTTTTGAAGCAAAGAAGCAAGTCATAAAAGAGTACATGTCTATGATATTATTTATAGTAAGTCAAAAGCAGTCACAACTAATCTATGGTGTTAGGAGCACGATCATAGTTCCCCTTATGAGGAGGTAGAGACTGGAAGAGACTTCTAAGGAGCTGGTTATGTTCTTTCTCTTGGTCTGGATGATGATTACATGGATATGTTTACTTTGTGACAATTTGTCAGACTGTATATTTATGATATGTGCACTTTTCTGTATATATTTTATACTTCAAAAGCAAAGTTCACTAAAGCAAACTTTTGGAACAAGATAAAGTAAACTTTGTATAGAAAAACTAACATCAAGAACTAGCTGATTTTTTTTTAAGTTCCACAATACATACAAATATTGAATCATCATGCTGTATACCTGAAACTAATATAATAAGTCAATTATATCTCAATTAAAAAAAGAATTAGGTGGGAGATTATGAAAGTTGAAGAATAATGAGAAGGGACCAAGCATTTATTAAATCATCTTTCAAAGTTATAATAATTAAAAGCATGATAGTATAAACTGGTCATGTCTGTTTTTCCTTCTGGATCCATTTTCTGCTTTTTTCTATCTCACTCTGTGCCCCTAGGTGATTGATACTCTGTAGATTTATCATCAGACAGGCTTCCGGTTGGGTTCAATGACGGTTGGCATTAGTGGGAGACTTGAAGAACAGAGGAGCAAGAAGCCAATTATTCCCTTGGCTCAACTCCTTCAGTGCAGGGGGTCTGTAATTTTGGAAGCAGTTGTATTCTTTGACCATAGCTCCTTTTGGTCCAGCCATTTATTTCCATGGAGGAAGGCCTCTCTGGATTATGGAAACAGTGTTCCCTCTCTTTTCTCTTTAGGTTTATGGGCATAAAAGGCTTCTCAATGTTTCTACTTGTTGAGGGCTTTTCCATCCCTTGTGGTTTCCCTTAAATTTGTCCACCCCTCGGTAAACAGACCCTTTGTAATATCTTCATATAACCTTTTGAGTGTATCATCTATTTCCTATAGGAGCCCAAACTGATACACACTATTGATATGAATAGAAATATAGCTCTCATGAATAAATAGATTATTAGAATAAATAAAGAAGTCCAGAAGCTTATAGAAATTTAGTATATGATACATGTAGCAAGCATATTAGTTGGGAAATAGTAATTATTTAATACGTGGTATTGGGGTATCTAGATACACTTCTAGAAGTGCTAGATACCTCCCTCTCTCCTAAATATCCAAATGGATAAAAGATGCAAGTATTGAAAAACATGAAACCATTAAATAATATAATAGAACATGGGTTTTCATGAGTAGTAATCTCAGATACACAAAGTATTTTCAGTGTACAAAAAACCCTTATCATCTATGAATTTGAAAACTTATAAATAAAATACTCCTTCTTAACAGAGAAATAAATAAAACTGTGCCAAATAAATAAAACTGTGTTTCACTCAAAAGTGAAACAACAAAAATCAAAACAGGAAAAATAACTGATATGTAAACAACAGACAAAGGCCTAATTTCTTCTAATTTGACAAGTAAAGCTTCTGCAAGTTAATTTTTTTAAATGACCAAATGACACAAAATTGACCATCAAAAAGGAAAATATTCATATAGATACTTTAATGAACAGGTAAAGTCTCTTTCTCTACCCCTTAACCTGGTTCTGACCATGCACTGGTTTGACTGATGAGATTCTAGCAAACATGATGCATGCAGAGGCTTAGACCATGCTTACACACTGAAACTTTCTCTTCCCCCCACCCTTTTTTATTAAGTTTATTTATTTTGAAAGAGAGAGAGAGAGAGAGAATGGGGGAGGGGCAGAAAGAAAGAGAGAGAGAGAATCCCAAGCAGGCTCCCTGCTGACAGCACAGAACCTGACATGGGGCTCAGTCTCACAAAGCATGAGATCATGACCTGAGCCATAATCAAGAGCTGGCTGCTTAACTGACTGAGCCATCCAGGTCCCCCTGGAGAGTTTTCTTTTTTGATGCTGTTAGAATCCAGTCACTATGTGAAAGATACACTAGCCTGAAAGCTACTAGAGAATCATGACTCCTTCCCATCCATGGACCCACCAAATTCTAATATGTGAGCGAGGTCATTTAGGACCAAATAGCCACCAGCTGACTGTGATCTCATGGAGAAACCCAGGCAAAACCAGCAAAACTGCCCAGCTGAGCCTATTTCAACCATCAACCTACAGTATCTTGAGCTAATAAATGACTTGTTTTATCTATTGATTTGGAGGATAGCTTATTACACAGCAAATGTTAACTGATACAAACAGAAACTGTCAAAGAGAGAAACTTGTCAATGTCTATGAAGAATTAAAATGCACATTCACGTTAATCCAACAATACCATTCATGGGAACTTCTTGTATTAGACATACTCACACAAGTGTGGGCTGCACCCATGCATGTACAAGGATACCATTAACAGTGTTTGCAATAGTAAAATATTGAAAATAAACTGTAAGTTTATCAATAGAGGAATAGTTAAACATAATATGCTTGTTAATATCATGGTATTGTTTAATTTATTTATTTATTTTGAGAGAGAGAGAGAGTACAAAGAGGAGGGCCCGAAAGAGAGGGAGAGAGCGAATCCCAAGCAGACTCCACACTGACAGCATGGAGCCCAATGCAGGGATTGAACTCACAAACTGTGGGATCATGACCTGAGTTGCCACCAAGAGTTGAATGCTTAACCAGTTGAGCCATTCAGGCACCCTGATACAATGGTATTTTATGAAATTAGTGAAAATAGTGGGGCATCTCTCAGTGTACAGATATGGAATAATGTTTGAAATAGGTTCTTAAATGAAAAATGCAAAAAGTAGGACAGTATGCCTTAACTGGTGTTTTGAAAGAGTGTACTGTTGTGTATGTGTGTACCTTTGAATAGCTTCATAAAAGTAAGTTCTCTGGAGAAGAGAAGTGACTATTCTGGGGACAGTTGTGGGAGGAGGACACGCTTTTTTATCCTACGCTCTGTTTACATTAGAATTCTGCACCATATGATTAATTACTTATCCTGAAAGTAATTTTTAAAATTAAAAAAAAAATCATGATATTGTGTTTAAAATAACATCTTCCCATTGTTCATGAGGTAGAATCTAAAATTCTTTGTTGTCTGGTTTGATCTTCCTCTCCACTGGTTTGATGAGGCTGACAACAATCCTCTTATTTACTGAAAACCTTTGCTAGACCAGAAGAGTTATCTAACTCTTCCTTCTAAGGCAGCCTTCTGTATCAGGAAGACCCATGGACCCAGGTTATAGAAAGCAGACCTATCTACTGCCTGACTTGACTGGTGAGAAAAATCAGTCTTCTCACAACCTTAAGGAAAAGACCAAAAGTGTGGCAGGGAGAGAATGTCTGTATATGCTGATCATTTTATTGTCATCAACTAAGAGTGGCCTCAGTGGATAATTGATCCTGTCCCCTAATCACTGTCAGAAAGTATAGCTTAATAACATCTACTCGAAAGCTTTAATAATCACTTGACCGACCTCCAAAGCTTTCTTGGCTTATAGTTAAAACTTTGTATTGTAGATCAATTCACTTAGTTCTTACAGGTATATTTTTATAACTAGTTTATCTTGGAGATTTGCCACAAAGTGTCTTTGATTAATATTAGGCATTCTATTGTTATCTTACTGATAGGTTATGGCTACCATGAACAATTGGGAGTACCTGCTATGACTTATTTTTTTTTTTAAGAATAATATTATTATGACCATTTTCTCTAGTTCTCAATAGAAATTTGGAAACTTGAGTGACCATTTATTCATTTGTTGGAATAGACCTGACAGTAAAAATGCTTTGGAATCATATGGCTTATAACATATGCTACCCAAATTCAGACAGCAATTAGAAGTGAGGGATAGCTCTGACCTTAACTGAATTTCTGATTTCCAGGGTTTTCCAGGGAAGATATTTTCAAATTATGTGTTCAATTTCTTAAAATTGTTTGAAAAGAGAGCTCAAAGATTTCAATTACCCATTTTTCTAGATACTCTAAATCATACAACCTTTACCCCATTGCCTTTAGAATAAATCCACATGTTTTACCATAAGTTCGTATGCCTACTTCTCATTTCATCTCAACTCCTGTGCCTCTTCATTCACTGTGGTTCAGTTGCACCAGCTTCCTTGTTATTTCTCCAACTCACCAAGATTATTTCTTTTCCTGGGACCTTGCAATCAGTGGTCTCTTTGCCTGTAGTATCTTTCCTCCTAATCTTGTCAAGACTAGTTCCTTGTTGTTATTTAAATATGCCTCAATTATCATCTTTCAGAGAGGCCCTCCACGTCTTCCTACTCTCCATTAAGTAATTCTGTTGATCACTATTTGAAATGAGTTTAGTGATTTGTTCATTAATGTCCCATTTTCCAAACAGTATGTCAACTGAGACTTTTATCTGCCTCGCTCACCAGTCTATCTCCAGTGTCTAGAACAGTGTCCACATTGCAAGTGCTCAATAAATACTTTAAGTATTTCATGAATAAAGAAATAAAACTAGATTACCAGAGTAGTGACCTACATTGAGGGACAAGCAGTCATAAAATCTACCTTTTATATCATACAAACAATTTTAAGGATTCACTCCACCGTATCTCATATATTTATCTCACATATTTATACACAAAAGGAGCCAGCAACTTGTTTGCTTTGATCTGGGATCACATATCTCTTTTACCCTATCTTGTTTCTATCCCTGCTGCAAGGAAACACAGGATTAAATCTGAGACCCATCTGTAAAAGCCAGATGAGAAATTAATGGTGCACATTTGGAGTCCTGAACTCACCCTTAGAGTCAGTGCATAATATCAATGTTATCCTTTTATTTTATTTTATTATTAGGTGGTACTATATATACTTCTGTAAGTTGTCTCAAATGTTGTTTGGAATGAGACAAGTTGAAACTATATATATATATATATATATATATGTACATATATATATATATGTATATATATATATATGTACATATATATATGTATATACACATATATAAAATATGTATATCCATTCAATGCCTGTAGGCAGCCTAGCTCAGGATCCTTCACCTGCAAATTCTTCAAGTGCCTACTTCCTTCAACTGAGGTGGTTCTTAAAGTCCATTGGTTACATATTTTTTCTAGTTGGTACATAATATAGCCCCCATAAGATTTTAAGTCTTCATGAATTTATATGTGTTTTCCACAGCACCTGGAATAGTGCCTGCCACAAAAGGGGTATGTAATAGATCTTCACTAAATTAATAAATGAACAATGGCTTAATATGTCATATGGCTAAATGAGGGGATAAAATTGTTTTTAAAACCTCAAAAAATGAACAAAATTAACTTAATCATCTTAATATTCTGAAACCATACTTATCAAAGCAACAAAAAAATTAGAAAATTTTGTTTCTAATAGGTTTCCTACCAGAAGAAAGAAAGCATTGATGATGTTCAACTACATAAATATTAAGAGAGAGCCTATGCCATGCTTTCAGGATACAAAATTTTACTAGATACAGATTCGTCAACTATGCAGTGCTTTGTATTGATTCTAAAGTGCTTTTTGGATGAACTTTGAAAGCCATTTGCTGAGTGTGGGATTTTGTAGGCTTGGGGTTGTCAATAAATGTGTTTTGCTGTAATTAATAACTATATGTTCTTGCACCTGTGGGGAAGATGAAGTATCTTTCTAATTTCACATTCAGCAATAAACACAAGCAACTGTCTGCATGATTCCTCTTTTGATTCCAGCTGCCAACAGCTTGGAATGCTTTGAGTCCAGCTAACTCTACATTCCCTCATTAGCTGGTGTCCCCATTTATTTTTCTGACTAAATGGGTAGAGAAGTCATTTTGTTTAGCTCATTCGAATCTGTTGAGAAAGATACCAGCAAATCAACACCTGTCACTTTTCAGTAAATCCTAAGAGGAACTGGGGCTTTGTAGCCGATTTGCCTTGGCAGGAAATAAAATGCTCGAGGATTGCAGTAAATGACTGGATTCTATGAAACTGCCATCTCTTCTCTCAACGTAGGGAATGAGCATCAGTCTATTATGGACGTAATTAATCCAAATCACTTATAAAACAATAAAATTTAATTATGGATTCTTAAAAACCGAGAACCCACCAATTATTGTTAATAGGCTTTTTCTTGATTGTAGCTAGTGAGTTAAATTTATTGGGGCTATTTTTCCGACAGTTAACTTTTTAAAAGTATTTTATTTTTAGTTAAGTAGCTTTGGTATAACATTGCTTTACAGTAGTATATGAAATACATCCATCGATCTCAATGTAATTCCTATAGTTTGGAAAACAATTAGTTAAGAACTAAATTCCTGAATGTGTCTCTGTATAATTGACATTCTCTGCACCTTAGAGACCTTCTATCTTTATTATCTGTTGAGAAAAGTATTTCCCTCTCATCTCTGAACAGCTGGATATCTGTCTTTACATTGATTTTTAGGTACCTCTGTGCCTTAGAGCACAAACATGGCAAAACATTTCAAAATTCATTCTTATTTTGTCAGATCCTATCGTAGGTCAACTGTTGCTTGCTAGTGAGACTGGCTTCCCTTGAAATTGCATTAAAGGACATCATGGATTTAATGACCCTTCTGTCCAAAGAGTTAAGCTATCCCTAGAACACAGCGGTCTATTCTTAAAAAGTAATTATAAGAACAAATATTTATTGAATTTTTGCTTACCTTTCTACAGCAGTCTGCATGGATTGTCGCATTTACTGCACTACAACTCTATAAACTATACACTATTACTTCCTCCCCTTTATCAATGAGAAAACCGAAGCACAAGGAGTTAGATGGCTTGCCCAAAGTCATGCAGCAAGTCAGTGGTGGAGACAGACTTCGAATCCCAAAAATCTAGATTTTAATCATTATGCACACGAGTACTCTCACCTGACTAGAGGACAGAAGGCTGTGTACCCATGTATGCTCTCCTTTCTTTAAAGCCAATCTTGTGCTTATTGTTGCAAAGCACTGTGATCAATACCATAAATCCTATATATGTGTGTATAGTACATGTAGGTGCCTCTTTGGCAGATCACATCCATAGTAATAGTTCTTGCCAAACAGAGGTTGTCTGCTCCTAGTTCTAGCCACGCAGCTGTTTCAGAACTTCCTGCCTGTCTTTTCTAAGCCTCATCCAAATAGATCTTTCTGGCAAAGATTCTCTGTTTTCCTTTTGAGTCAGTCAAAATTACTATTATTACAGACCTTGACCCCAGGTGACTTTAAAGTACCACCTAGCCTTCAAGAGCAAAATATTATTTTGCACTGTGAGAGACCTGCGTATGTCTTCGAATAAGAAAGTGTTGTTCGTACACTGCTGATGAGACTTGCACTGTGAATGGTGTTTACAACTGTGATGGTAACTATGCACATAAATCTTCAGGCTCTTAGATCAATTGAAAATATTTGCAAATTATCTAATTTGAATTAGGGGTACATGCTTAATTAAATATGGCTGTAAATTCTTTGCTACTCCTTTGGTGGAGAATGGAATTTAGTTCCACATCCTGGAATCTGAGCTGGTCTTAGCAATGTATTTGACCAATTTCAATGCAGTGGAAGTGACATTCAGGGAATTCCAAAGATAGGTCATACAAAGAGTTGCAGCTTCTACATAGGTCTTTCAAAACCCTTACTCTGGGGGAAGCCATCTGCCATGTAACAAGTTCACCTGCCCTGAAATCACCACACTGGAGACATCAAATGTAGGCACTCTGATCAGCAGTCTCTGCTAGGTCTATGCTTCCAGTCATCCTTCTCAAGGCACTATACACGTGAGTGAAGCCATCTTGGACCTTCGAAACCCACCCAACTACTAGCTAAGTATGCAAAATGACCTCATCAATGCCACAAAAGCAAAAGAATAATACAGCCAAGTTTGGTCCAAATTTCTAACCTGGATAATTATGAGATACAATAAAATAGCATTTAAAGCCACTGTGTTTAAGGTGGTTTGTTATTCAGCAATGGATAACCACAAGAGTATGATATATGGCTCTGCCACAAAGGAATCAAGCCTGACAGTCTGATGCTATCATTGCATAATCCTAAAACCCCCAGCCTAAAGAATCCATTTCACATTTATAAGCAGATTTCACTTCCATATTGGTATCCAGCTAAACTAAGCAACGACCTCTGACTCTCCCCTGTAACTGGCTCCTCAGAGTACACTCCCAATACATTCAGGAATGAGTCCATGCAAGTTGGCTGCTCTCCTGTCAGACTTCCTTATCCTCTGGATCTACTGAAGGGCACCAGCTCCCACAGAGTTGACTTTATCTCGTGGTATGAACATGTTCACAAGGGCTCAAAAATCATTTCATGTGACCAAATAGGTATTCAGACAACATCCAATTCTTCCACCTGGTTTTTCATCCCTCCTGCCCTCCTGTCTTAACTCCTTTGATCTCCCCTCCGCTTATTTATTCTCTCCCCTGCAGCTCCGTCTCCTACTCAGACCTACTGCTCCTCTATACTTCTTCCCTTCACTTGTATGTGACCTTGAGCAGTCACTTTACCTCTCTTCACAACTGTAAATTAGGAATGCCATGAGCATTTTAATAAGATAACATTATTTAAGTGCTAGCATAGCACAGGATAAGGGGTAAGTGCTCAAAATGCATTCACCATTAGTGTATATTACTATTATCCTCCAGCCTAAAACAGTAGTGGCCCTGCCAGTCAACTCATGCCAATAAACATTTAATTACCAACTACAACATGCCATCGCTCCTTCCCATGAAAGTCTACGTTCATCTGGGATCATTCAGGACTATCTCTACCATAATCAAAATTTTCAAGTCAAAGTAACCACAGAAAGTCATAGCATTGTCATAGTGTGAAGAGGCATAATGTCCAACCCCATCTTACGGAGAAATTGTCTGCCAAACTATCACTGATGCCATTCAAAATCCAAATGTGTGCAGTTAAATTACTCTTTATAATTGTAAGATTTTATTCAATAAAATTATATTATTTCTGATGGATAAATCAAAGTTATTTTAAATTGGGTTAATCTGATCTTGCAGAATATTAAAACTTTTTATGTTAGTCCATGTAGGACAATATGGTACTGAAATATGTTTTCTTTTAAATTTTTTTTTTTCAACGTTTTTTATTTATTTTTTTGGGACAGAGAGAGACAGAGCATGAACGGGGGAGGGGCAGAGAGAGAGGGAGACACAGAATCGGAAACAGGCTCCAGGCTCCGAGCCATCAGCCCAGAGCCTGACGCGGGGCTCGAACTCACGGACCGCGAGATCGTGACCTGGCTGAAGTCGGACGCTTAACCGACTGCGCCACCCAGGCGCCCCTGAAATATGTTTTCTTATATAACAACCAAGAAATATAACAATTGGCAATTTTATCTTCCTAGAATACATTTTTATTCAGGGATTCCTAAACATTTTAACGTTACGTGAATTTCACTCTTACATTGCAAAGAGGTCAGTAATAACTATTAGAATGTCTCTTTTTAGGGAACTTTTCTTTTCCCCCAGATATATAATAGATATTTAATAAGATATGAACTTACTCATGACTGATCTCTTTCCAATCTTTATTTTTTATTATATATATATATATATATATATATATAGTGCGACACTCAACTGACTGAGCCACCCAGGAACCTCCCCCCTTTACCAATCTTTAAAACTGAATATACAACTCCCTAGTAGACATGTCCATTTGGACGTTCCATAACAATAACAACAATAATAATGGCTAACACTTACCATCGCACTTACTCTGTACCCAGCACTTTTGAAGTACCTAATTTATATTTTCTCAAATCTACCCCACAATAACCCTATGGGTAAATATCATTTTTCCCATTTTACTGAGGAAACTGAGGTATGGAAAATTTAAATAACTGGCTCAAAATCACATAGCTATTCAGTGTCAGAGCCTGGATTCAAACCCAAAAAGACTCACTCCAGAGTCTGGCTTTTAGCCACTAACTGTATACCATTTCAATTCTGTTTCTCACAGACAGTTGAAACTCAAATGCCTAAAACAGAAGTTAATATTTTCAACTGTAAATGTGCTCTAACTCGTGGGCTTGCTAGCACCAAAAACATCACATGACCTCTCACCTCTTTGCCTTGGCAAGAACACGGAGCTCTGAATGTGAGTACCCTTCTCACTCATCTAAGCACATCGTGACAGTTCTTCCTTCCAAACACATTATTCCTCATATTGGCTTCTCTTTCTTACTCTAGTCCAAGTGATATTTCCTCTCTTTCTCTCTCTCCCTCCCTCTCTCCTTCCTTCCCTCTCTCTCCCTCCTTCTCTTCCTACCTTGCCATCTGCCACCTCTCTCAGATCACCACAATAGCCTGCCTCCAATCCTGGTCCATTAAATCCATTCTTTATTGTGCAGTCGACATGAGTTTTCCAATAATGCAAAAGTAAGTATGTCACCTTCTAACTTAAAACACTCCCACAGTTTCCTATTATCCTCAGTTAAGTGTTCAAATTCCTTAACATGGTTTACAGGGTTCCTATGGTTTAGTCTGTGCTATTTCCCTAGACTCACCATCAACCCTAGACTCACAGCTCAAGTCAGACACAGCTTCCTTCAATTCTCCAAACACAGTATGTTTTCCTTGCCTCAGGGTCTTCATGCACATTGTTTCCACTGAGCGTATGCACTGTAGAATGCACCGCACTTCTTCACCTAGAAAATTCTTACTTATCCCTCTGGTTTCAGATTAAATGTTACTTCCTTGCAGAAGCCTTCCCTTCCCCAGGCATGTGTTCATATGGCCCCTAAATTTCTCTTACTACAGCATTAATCAGGCTCTCTTACAATAGGTTTTTCAAAACTCTCTGCATTTATCACTAAACCATAAACTTCACAAGTCCAAAACTTTCTTATTTTATTTAACATAGCTACTAAAAAATATTTGTGATACAAATATATTATGTACAAGCAAATATATAGTCCTAAATTAAATCATCTGTTTTCTACCAAAAAAAAAAATAGATTTGCATGAATATTCTGTATGAAATATTCTATAATAGGAAATTAAAAAGAAGTAAAAGGAATGGTAAGTGACCATGAACAAAATACCATGGAGAAAGAATAAATGAAGGCACAGATAAAATAGAACTTCTGGAACTCAATAAATAAATGTTTATTTATTATCATGGGCATGTAGATACAAACTTTCATAAGATTACTGACATAATAAGTAAGATTGAAGATAATTATATTGATCTGTGATAGTTTTGAAGAGAAAGTAAATTGAAGATTTGGGAAATTGATCAGTGTTTCGTTTACAAACTGTTCCAGACTCCTGAATCCATGAAAAGCATAGTTAAGACTAGAGGCCAACGGATACTGGACAAGGTCCCTGCAGCCAGGAAAGGAAGTAGAAACCCCTAACTAAATTAAGAGAAGCCAGGACCACAACCATTTTGATCAAAAATCTTACCATAATTATTTTGTAGGATCAAAATATTGTGGATTCAATAATTTTGAACATCTACTATCATTCAGATTATAGAAATTTAAGTCAGTAAGACAATGTCTCTACTTTCTGTAGACTCTACCTTCCGTAGAACCAGAGACACATGATTCACCCTCAGCTCTATGTTGAGGTTAAAGAAAATGGATGCTGAGATGATCTGGAATTACTTATAGTAGAGTAACTTCAGTGGATCAAAGAAAACCATCACTGATTAAAGCCAACCCCTTCATACGGATATTAGTACATATGGACCTTTAGTTACTGTATGTAACCAAAAAACTTGTGTGGCTTATGTCCTTTGAGAATATCTGTTTAAAACCAGCCTTCCGAGGAGATTAGCATGGCAAACCTCAAAGAGAGTAAGCCAGAGACCATTCCCTGATGGCTCAGTCTACAAAGTACCATCTGTTGGCATTCAAAAGTCCTTGGGAAATTCAGATCCACAAATTTCCATAGAACCAGGCACCAGAATTAGCACGTTACTTCGGAAGCAAACAGGACCTCACACAGTACACCAAGGCAGCTAATGATGCATTTAGGTGATTTTTTTGTACTGGAGGCCTCCAGTGTTGGAGAGGGTCAATTCAGTATTGCTTTGTTTTATTCTGATACAATAAATAAAGTATGAGCCTAATTTACATCAAATACTTATGCCTCATGGTTTCAAAAATCTCTAAAAACTCCCACTCCTTCATATTTTAACTACAATACCACCATTTTCCCCCTGAAGCTCCCTGAGTCAGAAAGAAAGTATATCAAACCTGGCAAATAATATGACATTATGTCCTCAGTGTAATTAGAAAACATTTTTTAAAAAAGGATCCATATATAAATCGTCTTGAATGGAGAGATTAAAATAAATGTTACAATTTAAATCATTTCATATAAATTGCATTTGCAGTTTTTCTATGTAGAAATTTGTAAAGAGTTATGGAAAACACTTACCAGAATATTTCTGTTATGCTAAAGACCTCAAAGTGCTGCCATATTTCACTCTTTAGGATCTTGCAAAGGGAGGTAGAAAAGAGACTATGAAAGAGATTACCAAATGCCCTTAAATTTCAGAAAGGAAAATATAGTTATCTAGACACTGGCCATTAGAATGAATCTTTTTATTAATAAAATACATACATTTTTCAAGTGATTTCTCTTCTTTAATATGTTTTGAGCATGTTGGATTCTCTACCCTTTCTGCATGTTGATATCATGTCTGACTTCATTATGGCTGCCAACAGCATCACACTTGTGTGGGAAATTGTCATTTGGAGACACAGCATCTTTGACTTTTTTGTGAGACTCCTGATGTTGCTTCCTTTGATGAACAAAAGCACTTCTCTGTGGTTCGTGTGATTCTTCTAGGGAACACCTTAGAGAAGCAATTAGCTAGGCTGGTAGTTTCAGGAGAGAGAAAGTGGACCTTTAATACTACTAGAAAAGCCTATTTTTTTTGTTTTGTTTTGGCCAACAATCAATAGTTTTCTTTGTGGCTACAAGTCCTTTATAAAATGAAAGTTGTAAAGACTGAAAAAATGATCTTTAAGCCACAAGAAGCATGCACAAATGGTGCTAATTTTGACTTGCTGAGGTTTTTTTTTCCTCATTACTGCATTGATCACAACAGCTGTAGGTACTTAAACTCTTTCTGGAACCCTTGTACCCTACATTATGCACAAGAGAAGTGGGGACGATTATTACCAATTTTTCACAGAGCCCTGGGAGCCACTTGGGAGGAGGATAGACATTCTTCCCCCCTGCCACATTACCTCCACTCTCACCAACTGCACCAACTTCTCATAAAATAACACAGTAATATTCATTAGGAAAATGGAATTTTTATGTATAAGAACAAAGGGAAAAGAAGCAGTAAGAGAAAGAAGGGAAAGTTGAGCTAGTCTTTTTCAAGCTAAGAGTGTCTCAAATGATACGTAATGAAAGGTCTTTGTAGATTTGATTGTGTGTCTGTGAGCATTTATGGCACCTGTGCCTGTGGGGGGGGGGGGAGGGGAGGCGGGCACCAGCAGTCATGTAGTAATACTGGTGTGTAATTACAGAGCACTTCACTGCATTCAGCCATGGTTTGTTTCTCTGATAATTTCCACTTTCATTGTTCAAGAGGCTGTGGACACTGTAGAAGCTGAAGTTCAAGTACCTCCAGCTGTTGAGATAAATGAATGGTGTAGCTGTTTTTAAAAGTTTCCAGGAGGAATGCTGTTTAAGAGGAAAGTTGGACAGAAGTACAGTTAAAATATTCTACTTACCTTTCCAAAGCCATAAAATCCTAAATCTATAAACGAATCATTCTTTATTCCTCTTCTTCATTCCACAAGCTGGCTGAGCTCCTTTCTCCCCACCCAGTTCAGCTGGTCCCCCTTGCCCGCTATTAAATTCTCCGTATGGGAAAGGCGACTTCGATTTTCTTTTCAGCTCCACAGACAGAGCTCCTATGTTGTCTGCACTTGTGATGTATAACAGATTCAGACTTTTAAAAATTGTGTTAACTTGTTCATATGAAAGAATAAAAATGTTCCAAAAGGACAAAACCTTGCCAAATCTGAACACAAATCTGCTTCCGTTTTCTTGCATTTCCCTCTTCCGACTAAAGCTCTCAATTTTGCATGGTTCACGTGTACTTAAATCTTAAGTGCGAAACATTAGAAAACATAAAGTTAACAAACACAAAAACTAATGTAATTTCATATCAGCACAAGGGAGAGAATACATATCTTGTCTTCTGTTTTCCAAAGACCCTTTATTTCACCAACAAAAATATGGGCTTTATTTAGGAACAATGCCATTTGATTCATTATTATTACTCTTCTCATCTTACTGTATTTTACAAATAGCCTGTTCAAATTAATATAAAAAGTAAGAACATTTATTAAAGTCCCACAGTACAAATTTTAACTATTACTTCAAATGTTTAGTAATTTCAACAAAATATGAGTTACATTTCTAAACTGGTCTCTAGCAACCTGATTACTTTTGGTTGAAGTGTACTTTTCCTCTGTGTGCGTGTTAGAGACTGATGATGATTGATATGTAGATAGCTGATAGATAGCTGATAGATAGATAGATAGATAGATAATAGACAGATGGTAAAGTAATAATAGGGGTGCCTGTCTGGCTCAGTTAATATAGCTTGTAACAACCTCAGGGTCATGAGTTCAGGACCCATGTTAGGTATAGAGCTTACTTAAAAAAAAAAAACAAAACAGAAGAAAAGTAAATGAGGTAAAATATTACCAATAGGTATATCTGGGTAGAGTGTACAATTATTTTTGCAATTTTTTTTTAGAGAGAGCAAGCACTCACAAGAGGAGAGGGGCAGAGGGAGAGAGAGAGAGAGAGAGAGAGAGAGAGAGAGAGAGAGAGATTGAGAGAGGGAATCTTAAGCAGTCTCCATCTTCAGGGCAGAACCAGGTGAGGGTCTCAATCCCATCACCCTGGATTCATGACCCGAGCTGAAATCGAGTCAGACTCAACCAACTAAACAAACCACCCAGGTGCCCCTATTTTTACAATTTTTTAGGTCCAAAATTACTTACAAACAATATTTTTAAACTTTACATGTGGGGGTGCCTGGATGGCTCATTCAGTTAAGCATCCCACTTTGGCTCAGGTCATGATCTCGCAGTTCATGAGCTCAAGCCCTGTGTCACACTCTGTGCTGACAGCTCAGAGCCTGGAGCTTGCTTTGGAATCTGTGTCTCCCTCTCTTTCTGCCCCTCCCCCACTTGCACTCGGTCTCTCTCTCTCTCTCAAAAATAAACATTAATTTTTTTTTAAACTTACATGTGGCTTAAACATGCATAACCAAGAGTCCAACCTCAGCTTTTGCCCCTTGCTCTCTTTCTCCACACATACCCTGAGCTCCAGTCATACCAAATTACTTGTAATTTCCTCCAGTGGTTGCCCTCATCCTTCAGTCTCCCTGGGGAACTATGACACGCTGTTCAAGACAACAGGAGGCCATCTCCCCAGAAAAGCCTTTCCCTGATCTCTGCAGGCAAGTTAAGTCTGTCTTCAGTGTGAGAAATGTATTATTTTTACATGTTTGTCTCCATTATAAGAAATACAAGCGAGACTGCATTTTGTGTGACCTTGGGAATGTTACTTAACTTTTGTTTGCCTCCATTTATTTGTAATGTGGAGATGACGGCACCCACTCATAAGGATATTTTGAAGATTAAATGGGTTAAATCATGTTAAGTGCTTAGAACTGCCTGAGGAATAGCATATACCCCATGATGTTAGTTATTATGGTGGTGTGATAAGTGGTATAGTATCAGAGAAGTACTAGAATGACAGGAGGAGGGATAATGGTATATCCAACACCAACCCTTGGAGACACTCACTAAGTATTTTCAGGCAAATGAATGAAGGGATGCTCAGGGAGTACATTATTTCAATATTAGAAGGAAGAAGTAAGGAAAGTCTCAACCACAGTGGTAACAAGGAGGAAAGAAGAGAAAATGAATTTGAAAAGCCCTCATGTAGATCTATATCAAGTGGTGATTCTTTGACTGTAGGGTGAGACCGAAGGGATAGAAGCTATTATGTCATCATTATCTTAGGACCTTCACAAAGCCTCATTTTAGGCGGTATTTCTGAGGTATGGCTTCACTGTGGCCCTTAGCACTATCTCCGGCAGGCAATATGGAGCAGCCTCTCTGTTGGGGTTCAACTATTTCTCTCTGTGTTTTGCAAGGCATTTGTTTAAATGTTTATTACATATATATATATATATATATATATATATATATATACACACACACTATATATATAGTATATAGTATATATACACACACACTATATATACACTATATATATAGTATATAGTATATATACTATATATATAGTGTATATATAGTGTGTGTGTGTGTGTGTGTTTGTAGATATTTGAAAGGATCCAGATCAAAGATAACATATAACCACATAACAACATAATAAAAATTTTAATGATACTTATAAATAAGGTGGGGAACAAAAAAATGAAACAGTTTGGGTGTCATTATTTTTTATTTTAATTTGCTCATTCATATCTTACATGGCTTTGTATAGAAAAAAAGAAAGTGACGTGATCCTGGCCCCAAACCCTGTTTCATCAGAGAAGTGAACTGACTTTGTATATCAATGTTAAAAAAATAAAATAAAATAAATGCAAGAATACAACTGTATTGCCTCTTAATAGCATTTTATTTAAAAGTTTACAATTAGAGCACTTGTAATAACACAAAAAGTTTAAAAGTGACATAGGTTGCCCTGCAGGCAGGATTTTTCTTGTATGCAGAAGGAATGGGGATCTTATGCTTGAAATGTGTGGAATTCATAGCGCAGTCTAGGGTTCAGTAGATCAACAGAAATCCATAATCTGAATGGAACTGACCTAACTTCCAAGTTATTCCAAAGTTGGCAGGGGAGAGGAGGTGGGGAGACATGACATCAGTCTGAAGATTTCACTTGGCTCAGGTTAAAATCCAAAAGAAAACAAGAACAAAAACCACCTCAGCGGTATCTGCTGAGATACTCCATCTGCTGACATACTCCAAAACACAAAACTGCAAACCAGTGTCCTTTAAGGAAATCCATATGTTAAAGACCTCTGTCACTTCTCAAATTCAGTACTGTAAAAAGGGATAATGATGTTCCTGGATGAGCCAGATAATTGAGAACAATTTTCAAAAAGGTACATTACACAAACATCAGGATGAAGGGATTCGTACATTAAATCCATATTTCATGTTCACAAATTGTTATAGTATTCTGCCTTGTTAAAAATGTCCTGAGGGTGGCAGATGCTATTTAGAAGCAATGACAATAGAGTCTTGAAAGTGCGTATAGTAATAGTTCAGAAGATAGAGCAGCAACTTTTTCTACCTTGATCATTGTTAATCAGCACCATAAAATGTTAGCTGCAAATAAGCACGTAGGTTAAGTGTAGCCCACCAAAAGTAAGGCATTAGAAAATAGATGAACTCTCATGAAGAACAAGTTCTTTAGGAAGGAGTTTAAGTAAGGTTTGTAAAAAGTGACTGACAACAATTTAATCGTGAAAGAAAAGAACATTAAGGCATAACCAAGTGAACTCAAATAGTTTAGTATCAGTATTGTCTCTGTGGAAGACAGTTGGGAATCAGTTCCTTTAGATACAGTGTGGCTTGGGTTGATTTCAGAGGGAGCTGGGTGTCTATTTCTCTACGCCATTTTCCCAGCACTGTACTGCCTGTAGTGGAAAAGACTCTTGGAGTCCACGTTGCGAGATTTCTGCACAGCTTCAGCAAAAAGTTTGGTCACCTGAAAACAAGGGTAGGAAGCTTAGAGACCCACATGACACGAAAATGAACATTTAATGAAGCACGAGTGAAAGGTCAGTTTCTGCTCCTAATTTCCAAAGGGACATATGATGAAGGACACAAAAATTTTTATCTATTTGGGACTTTCTCCTGTATCTCAGACCTTACCCTGAATATACCTACCCCACCACTCAACTCCCCGGGGGGTTAAACTGACTCAGGGGGGAAAAATATGATGGGTAGAAAGTTAATGAGTCTTGCAGTAGGTGACACATTTGGTGGGACATATCCAAGTGGAACTAAATATACCTCGTGTGATCATTTTCAGTGAATTGGACTAGTGTTTGCACTATATGTGGATCCTCAATTATCATTAACATCTTGCTCTTATGTGGTGGCTTTCATTTAGAAACAATTCAATAAAAGTTTGTATCTTTATTCCATGCCACACCATACTTTCTATTTTAAAAATAATCATATGGCTAATGGGAGAGCATGCCTATCTGTGGCTTTTGATTATCTCAATTGCTTTATCACCAACTGTCTCAGTTAGGCCATGACCCACCATCGTAGCACCGTTATTTTTGATTCTATTTAAAAATTCTACTCCATTCTAAATGCTACGAGAAAGGGAGAAGGGGGATGTGCAGATACTGATGAGCGGCTTCAGGAAGGCACAGATATAAAAACCTGCATATAGCTCTATTTGAGAAAAAAAAGAACATACCTGGAAATTAGTGAGGAGAGCAATACCACTGTCAACAGCTGTCCTCCGAATCACATAATTATCATGGACAAACTTAGTGTTATTATTGGGGAGGTTAATCACCAGGTCAATGCTGCCATCTCTAATCAGTCTGGAAGAATAATCCAAAAAACAAAAGTTTGCAGGTGACCATGTACATTTTATAATTAGTTTTGAAAATACTAACGTCATCGTTCTCTGATGCCATTCAAGTCAATGCCGTACTGAGTTGATGGCGACCTGCCCTTCTCCATCACTAATGGATGCTCAAATTACACTCATTTTGGGGTTACAATATTTTATTGTGTTCTTGAAAGAATTCTAGTGAAAATCTAACTAATTAAATGGAAAGCCTTTTCTTTTTAAAATGCTATCTATCCGTAGAAGAATTGGTAATTAAAAAAAGATTGTAATGTTTATTCATTTTGGAGAGAGAGAGAGAGAATGCGAGCAGGGGAGGGGCAGAGAGAGAGGGAGATACTGAGCCCGATGCTGGGCTCGAACTCATGAACCAAGAGATCATGACCTGAGCCGAAGTCGGAAGCTTAACTGACTGAGTCACCCAGGTACCCCAGAAGAGTTAGTAATTTGATAGATATTTACTTATTTTACAAGGAGATGATTTCTCCAGCACTGAAGTCTGTTCCACCCCCCAGACCACCACTTCACTGCCTGCTTCCCAGTGTCTCTCAGCTAATGGTATGAGAACACAGGTCACCTGAGTTTGAATTAACCCATTTGACATTCTGTTGCTGGGTTGCTACACATACCAGGAGACATTTAAATGTCAAAAGCATGAAGAAGTGCTAATTGTTTTACAAAGTCCTAACCAAGTGTTTATAGCATCATTGGAAGTCTACTAAGGTCTGAACAATTTGCCCTTCTTTTACTAATTTGATAATAATTTGTAGGTTGCCTTCTTAAGAGCCCTAGCAAATGGTATGCCTTCTTAAGAGCCCCAATAAATGGTAGCCATTCAAAAGACTGTAATATCCTGGAACAACTGAGAATTATCTCTTAGGTTCCCATGCTATATACGTCTATAAGTGTTGATGTAATGGTGTTCCTGAAGGCTCACATAGTGCACTAAAAGAGTAAGTCTTACAACACCTAATGATGACATAGCCTAAGGCATAATAACCAACCTGATCAAAAAATGGTAAGTTAGGTAATTCAAAGGATGGTGTTTTTCTAGCACTCACCGTAGTCTCCTGCATACAGCAAGTGCTCAATAAATTGACTAATTTATTGATGCACAAACTCAGTGAAATGCAGCTGGTCAATCTTACACTTGATATTCACATCTATCTACGATACAATTCAATGTAAGACATAAGGTGCTTCATTACATTCTTCATGTCTGTGATTCTCATTACTGAATTCCTGGTGTCCATCAAGGAAAGCATCTTTACTAGAAAATATTTTGAAAGATGCTGTGTATCACCATGCACACATATGGCATCATGTGTTACAGTAACAGCCAAGTTCATGAGAATGAAACTTTCCTATAGTCCACAGATTTATTCATCTGAAATTGGCTAAGAGGACTTTTAGAAGACTTGCAATAGGATAGGGTGAAATATTCACATCATACTAGTTCCCAAAGTTAATCCTCTATCCATTTTGTAATCTCAGAAATCTCTGCCCAGTTCTTACTTTCTGATGGAAGAGAGGCTGGGATTCTGTCCTTCCTGAGACGGCCATGCCACTGGGGTGGCAGGGACATTGTTGGCATTGAGCCAGTCCGACGTCGCTTCCGTGGCAAATAGCTGCATTTAAAATGGAAAAGTCAGCTAGTGTATCACAGGGGAGGCTTTCATGGAGCAAAGAAGCCTACTGGGACACACATGTCATTTAAAACATAAGGTAGAAGAAAATGGTGTATATGAGAAGCAATGATCCCATGAATAGAGATTTGGACTCACTGTCCAGAGTCATGGGCACTTTAAATATTTTAAAAATATTTGCACTAAGGAAAAATTTAATAACCTCAATTGTAACTGCTTTTGTAGAGGAGAAAAATGAAGAATTATTCATGGCTGAGGATTCATTGTTATCAGATCAACAAAGCTCCATGACCATAGGCCCACTATGAGCCTTGGGAATTGTTTTATTTTACTGAACCAGGCTTTGTGTGAGGCATTTGTGGCAGAGGAGTTTTGGCTTTAACTGCTGCAGTCATTTCCATACGACTTCATATGGAAACAAGAAATGGAAAAAGGAACAATACATTGGAAATGCACTGAAACTTTGTCCCAATTCTGTGCAAACTAAACGTTCTAAGCTTTTAGCTGGCAACTTCTACAGAATTTATGGTAATTTTGTGAGAACTTAAAACTAGTCTTTCTAATTATTTTATTCTATTGAAGTTTTGAAACTGTCAAGTTAGTTATACCTCTCAAGTTGAAAGAATATGTTTTGAGCTATTTCACTCCCTATGATTCATTAATAATTCGCTTTTGTGAATAGATTTCAATGCTTACAGAAAACAACTTGAAAAACTTAATATCACATACCTTGAAGCCTTCGTTGTGCAATTGTTCAGCCACACCAAGGAATTTGGGACGGAATGATTGCTGCAATGAAAAGAAATTAACAAAATTCACTTTCTGGATATACTGCTCTTTATTGAGTCATATGTATGGTATTCTCTCGGGCGGGACACTGTAAAAGGCAAGTCCCTATGTTGTCAGGTGCTTGATATTCAAAAGTGACAAGTTTGATCCTTTAGCTCTCCTATAGTGAGTATGAGTTCTCATTTCCCCATATAAATGAGATTACACCCACGTTGTCTTGCTCTCTACAGTCTTACTTTTCACTTTGCCCTCAAATTCTTCCACTCTCTACTTAGTCCACTTAGTCTCTGTCTGCATATTAAGATCCGCCCCAGCCCTACATAGATGCTTCCTCTGGTCAGGGAGAATTTAAGGACAGCTGGGTTAGGCGATCAATACTAGGTCAGCATTGCTGACTCTTCTGCCTGCTCAGCCTGTTCTAATTACTGAATTCGAACTCAGTCCTGCTCTTAGGTAACTAGGCTGTGTCCTAGCAGCTTGCGCATACCTCCCTGCAATAGGTCAACCATTTGGAACTCAGTTTTGCATTAATTCTAAGGTAAAGAGTAAACAAATGGGCTCTGGAGACACTAGGCTGCATTTCAGATCCTGGCTTTCCCATTCATTTTTAGTGCGTTCTTAGAAAAGTTAATGTCTTGAATCTCGATTTCTTCATTTTTAAAACAGCAGTGAGGTAGTAGTGTATCTATTTCTTGGGGCTCTACAACAAACTGTGTGACCTTGAGCAACTTACTTAACTTCTCTGATATACTTTCCTCATCTGTTAAATGGGAATAGTAACAATTATCTGTGTCACAGGGTCATTGTATTTGATGAGTTAATTTGATGTTGTTATAAGTAAACATTACTTAAATGTTAGTGCAGTAGCTTAACACAGTTACCTGTCCATTAATAGTTCTCATTAAGTATTAATTATTATTATTAAAATATTTATTTTTTCAACCTGTCAGAGACTAGATTCCTGTCCCTGCACCTTAGTTTCCAAGCCTGGCTTCCTCTACTGGTTGTCACACTTCAAATACAAGCCAACTTCCTCCTCACATATATTTTACCTCCAGACAGGCTTCCCTGATGTTCTCTCTCTCACTGTTCAGATATTTTCTTAGAGTCCATTGCTGTGAACTTCCTAGAGTCTCAGCTGGACCCATCTAGTTTCCAGGTCCTGCCTAGGCTTACCTCCTTCCTGTGACCACTAGCCAGTATTTGCAAGACAGTGGTCAGGGTGAAAGGAAAAAAAAAGCTAAGTGGCCTACCCAAAAGTCAACCCCTTACCTTGACTTCATTAACTTGAATGCCTAAGTGAGCTAACTGGAATATGAAAATCATACACAGTTAAAAACATATCTATTCTGCCTTAAATGAAAACACTTTGGCTGTCTTCCCTTGTAAAAAGTTGGTAAACAGTTGAAATAATTTGGTTACTTCAATAAATATTTTATAATCTATTTAGAAACCATATTAGTCATGGCTAAAAAATATCATGGAGATTATCTTATTTCAGAGTCGCAGAGAAACTAAGAATTGCAATAACAAAACATATCAAGATCCTTGTACAATTTTGATAATGTTCAGCCCATAAAACCTTCTAATATTTACTTTCAGAGGCTTTCTGAGAACAGATCTAAATCCTAGGAAAAGACTCCAAAGACTGTGTTCAAATATAAAATTCTTTAAGATTTTGGCCCTCTCGATCCCAGAACTGCAGTTTTATGAGAGGAAACTATTGGCAAATAGAAAAGATAAATGCAACTGGATGAATCTCGGCTAAGGCAGGCTCAGGGGTTATTCATGACAGTCTTCTAGAACACGAATTGTAACCATGCCCAGAATAGTAGCTCTCCACTCCTGCTTGAGACCAGACAGGAAGAAATAGGCCTTAGATGCAAGAAGCTTATGGCTAGACATAAATAAAAGAAACTAAATAAGTATAAAATCAGAGAGTAACTCAATGGCTTTAGAGCAATTTAATGAGGTATGTGGCAGTCTCTTTAAGAACAGGTTAGACAGAAGAATAGGACAATCATTTTTCAAGTTTGATTCTGCTTGGAAAGCAAGGGACTGAATTAGATGGCATTTTAGGTTTTCTTCAAGTTTTAAGGTTCCTTGAAACACAGTAAATATGCATGCAATATTCTAAATGAACTTCTGAATTTTGTCAAATCTCTCTAATTTGGAAGTGTGATCTTCTGCTAAACACAAGACACACTTAAGTCAGCACCAAAACACATTAGAAGATTCAACAGGGGGTGCCTGGGTGGCTCAGTTGGTTAAGCGTCCAACTTCAGCTTAGGTCATGATCTCGTGGTTCATGAGTTCGAGCCCTGCATCACGTTCTGTGCTGACAGCTCAGAGCCTAGAGCCTGTTTCAGATTCTGTGCCTCCCTCTTTCTCTCTCTCTCTCTCTATCTGTCCCTCCCCTGCTCATGCTCTGTTTCTCTCTGTGTCAAAAATAAGTAAACATTTAAAAAAAATTTTTTAAGTTTCAACATAAATTTGTCCAACTTATTAACTAATACATTCATAATATATGAATACATTAATAATATGAACCATTCTCAATTTCTTAAGTTTTCCCCCAAGAAAAATCTCACTAATAATATATGGTCATGTGATAACATTGAAACCATTTTCTAAAATATCATTTCATAAGCACAGCGGTTCTCAAAATGCAGTTCCCTGGGAAATCAGCATCACCTAGGAATTTGTTTAAAATATAAAAGTTTGAGCCCTGCCTCAGATCTATGGAAGCAGGAACTCTCAGAGTGAATCCCAGTAATCTGCATTTTATCAAACCCTCCAGGTGATTTTGATGCACTTGGAGTTTAGGAATAGGAGTAGGAATAGGGAGGGAATAGGAGGGAAGAGGGAATAGGAGAACCATCCTTCACTCATTTTGTAATTTGAGGTGAAGATGCATTAACCTTGGCCAAAGTCACAGTGAAAAATGTTGAGGAAGGAGTACCAGAATGTAATTTTTTTTTCTTTTCTATTTTAAAGTAAAATAAGTCAGCAAGTCCTCTAAGACCTGCAGACACCAGTCAGAACCTCATTATGGAGCTGTTTCAATGCTGTCCCCCAAGTGGAAAAGATAAATATCCAACATGACAGTATTGGCAGTTCCCAGCCGGGGAACCACTCTGCCTTCCGGTCTAGGGTGTTGGCTTTCATAGCCATATTATAAACTTCTATCAAACATGTATTGAACACTTGTGACACATAAAACAGCCTCTCTACAAAAAGAAATTACGTCTGTCAGCTTGCATCTGAGTAGCCCCAGATTTAATAGCTGATTGAAAATACCTGGGTAAGAAACCATTTGTTACTAAAGGTGAAAAGTACAAACTGATTTATTTCCTGGAAAATGTTTATAAGAAGGAAAGTCCTTTAAAAGTGAAAAAAATATATATATTTCCTCCAATTATCATTTTCACATTACTCCAACTTCTGGCTGCAGAACAGAAAGCCAAGTTAATATTGTGTGGTGCCTGCGGACTCTACAGGGACGTCTGCATCGACAACGCTATGGTTGTTCCTAATGATTCTGTATTGAAGATAAAAGGTTATTCATGTCACTTGGAGTTGTCTTTTTCAAATAAAATGCTTGCTTTGTGTTTCTGAGCAATGCTGAAGTGCAGATGTCAGGATGGTGCTCGCCACTCCACAAACATCACTGAATAGCCCAATCAGAGGGGGAAAAACAGTGAGCGCTCTTGATCTACTCTAGAGTAAATCATTTATTGTTAAAGGGTGTTCCAGAAAACTTCAAAACAAGACAGATTGCCTACTCATAGCAACTAAAAATAAATCCTGATGGGATGAAAGGAGGCTGGAAATACTGCAGGAAAATCAAAGATGATTTTGTTGTCATATAAACCTGCATTATGCCTTTCTTATGTTAGGAGCTAGGCCTATGGAAAGCCTCTTGTTAGAGACCCAGTGCATGTAACAGTTAAGCTGACAAGAATCCTTTGACAAAATCTAAATCTTGATTCCTTTTCCTCGTAAGTTCTAGTTATATGCAATTGATGTTATGAATATTTCAAATTCCCCAGGTAATTCGACCCATAGGATTTAACTTTGGGAGGAGCAGAAACAGAGGATCCATGTGTGTAAAGGAGTAGGGTGGGAAAGAGAAGAGAAATAAGAAGTTAGGAAGATTGCAATATAACAAATTAGCATGTGTGTGCCCTCCCCCTCCAACACACACACACACACACACACACACACACACACACACACTCTACTAAATGTTGAGAAGTGGCTGATACTTGCTAGTAATGATTTACTATTTAGAATATGTGTTAAACTACCAAAATTAAGAAACAATGTTGCCTGGCTCAGAGTTACTTTTATCTCTCCTCCATAGTTCTCTTTTCCCCCAGCTTTCTCTTGCAACCTATTGTGAATATTAATAAGTTAAGGTATCTTCAATTAAATCTTCCTATTCATAGCAGGAAGCTCGGGCAGGGTGGGGAGATAAAGAGAAAAGAAGACCTTTACTTCAAATAAATGGGACAGGTATCGACCACCCTCCTCATTTATACATGAAGGAATAAAGCAAATTAACTGAAGTGGTGCTGGCTACCAGCATTCTTCTGTGAGAAAAGTCTGCACAGCATTAGGCTGAACAAATGAGAATCTTAAGAAATCAAAATACAGTTGTGGATTCCTTTCTTAGAACTTTATTAAGTGCCTCAACTAAATGCATCCCTTTGTATTTACTGGTCCTAATGCCCATTTATATATTAGCAGTACTTTTTTAGGTCCTTGTCAGTTCTGAAATATATATTCAAATGAGTTTATACAAATTATTTGGACCAAGCTGAATCATAGTAAAGAAAATTATTTTTTTAAGTACAATGTATACTAAAATATGGAACCTTAATTACTTCATCCACAGTTGCTATGAAGTTTGGGTAAAAGGCTGACGTTAGAGTTCATTCCATTCTATCAAAGAAGATATCCAGTGGGTTTTATAGCTATGAAATCTCTAGTTAGTATATTCTGTCATACTGTTCACTTAAATTTATGCCTATGTGTTTTTAAAAATCACTCTCAAAGAAAATCTCCCAGATAGTAACGATGGGCCAGCCAATAACTGCTGGTAATGGCGGCTCTTCCGTGCCTCCCATTTAAGTAGGTCAGAAAGTGATTCTTGTCCACCTCCTGACGATCGATTTTACCACAGCTACAAATATTTTATTAAATACAATTTTACACCAAACATTTCTTTAAATATGCTTTTTAAACTTTGTAATTAAAAGAGATACATATCTAAAGCCCAAGCATGTGCACTTATACGCAGGAAAAAAGTTCTTTGCAAGAACGCGTGTAGCTGCTGGAACACTGATTTCTTTAAAACAGAATGTACTGAAAGATAAAAATTCAATGGGCAGAACCTCATTCCATTAAGAAAACTCTTTTTACCCTATGCAACCCTCTTTTCCCCCCTACAAAGCAAAAAATTCAGTTCACTGATGCCAAAATCACGCAAATACTTCAGAGGGATCAAGTTAATTTTTGCTTAATATTTCCTGGAAGCCCTGGAACCAAACAAGGCACAATTTTATACATCACTGCCTTCTTAAACTGGTATTTTAAAATGTTAGCACTATTATGATTAGTTGTGAAGATGGGGACTAAGGGCATGGTCTCCTCTGAATGCCCCCAGGCCTCACATTAAACTTTAAGCCATAACTGGAAGTTGGGAAAATACTCTCATACTTGTGACTTAATAAGACTGAGTACCCATTTATAACTTGATGAGTCTCTCATATGGTGTGATGTGTCTCTAAACTGCCCTTAAGCTTCACAATTACAAGTCATTTCGTTAGCCTCTGCTCTAACTGTTCACCATCTCCCTTCTGGCATCTTTATGAAGCAAAATTCCAAGTTGCTCTTTGCAGAAACTTCTCCAAAGCCACTACCCATCCAGCCTCGAGAGTCTAATTTACTGATATTAAGACACCCTAATGAGACGGTATCTATAATAATCACCCACTGACTTGAGAATACCTGGTACTGCTCGAATTATATTTGTTATTAATTTTCATGTAACCATGCAGGGTTTGAGCTTATTACAAGTACAGTAGGGGTGATATATAAGACCATCTATTGTTTTTATATGATCCAAGAATTACGAATCTCAAATGTAAGTGAATGACGAGGTGGGAAGCATTTAGTATTTTTTCAGGAAATTTATAAACAGAACAGTCTGTACATTCTTACAATAATTATTCCAAGGAGTAATAGAAGTTTCCCAGCTACCATTTTGCCCTAAGATTTCCACTTGATTTGCCATAGTAAAACAATAATGCCCTTTTAATTGCATAAAGATGCTCTCTTATAATTATTTCACCTTGCTTTGACTTAGAAGACTTTACCAAATAATAATATTTCAAGAACCTCCAGAGTGTATTGTGGGCTCTGCTGACTTTCTTAAGCCCATTAAGTTACTCATCTTCAAGAACTTTCAATTAGTCATGGAGTTTCAGACTGAGAAAATTCTTCAAATAATGCCCACATCTTCTCCAGCTTTGGATCTTTGACATTTACAGGCAGTCCTCAACTTCAAAAAGTTCAGCTTTAAAATCATGTGAAAGCCATACACGTTCAGTAGAAACCATACTTCAAATTTTTAATTTTGATCTTTTCCACGCTAGCAATGTGCAGCAGGTCAATCTTTTGGGATGTAGGGCAGCAACAGATCCCAGTCAGTCATACAACCATGAGGGCAAATAGCCAATACATTTATAACCATTCTACTTTTCACTTCCAGTAAAGTATTCAGTAAATTACATGAGATATTTAACACTTTATTACAAATAGCCTTTGTGTTAGATGATTCTGCCCCACTGTAGGCTGACATGAAGTGTTCTGAGCACACTTCAATGTAGGCTACACTAAGCTGTGATGCTCAGTAGGGCAGGTATAGTAAATGCATGGTATTTTCAACTTGTGATGAGTTTATTGAGATATAACCCCGCCGTAAGTTGTAGATCTATAGTAGAAATTGAAATGTGAACGAATCAATGTAAGGAAGAAAGGAACAAAGGTTGGGAAGGGATAATATAGCTTCAGCTTGGAAGCATTTGGGTTTTAGACATCCAGATAGAGGTCCAACAATCCAGGAGATTGTTGGAAATATGGGATGACTGAGGATAAGGATTTAAAGTTGACAGCTATGGATAGAACAGTGGATACCACAGACATGAGTTGGCAAAGGGGAAAGCCAAGAGCTAGAGACAGAGAGAAAAAGATGAGGTGAGACCCAACTTTATGGAAAGCATTTGTTCAGGGCTAAGGAGGAAGAACAAGGAGCAGAACATCTATAACAGATATAACCAAGGAGTAGAAGAGACTCCTTTTTAAGGCATCCTAGATCCTTTTCAGAACAAATACCCTTTTCACTAGAGACTTTATCTTTCTGTTCTTTTTATTTATGCACTTATTTGTATTGCCTGCCGCAGTGGGAAAGGGAAAAACTCAGGGAACATATAGAGAACAAGGGTCCAGTTTTCCTATTAGTTGCTGTTTTCTTTAGTGAAACTTAGAACAAATCTCCCCTCTTTTATACTACAGTTAAGGTCCTTGACACAGCCACTCCTAGCCTGTGCCCAGGGGCGTGCACACAACCACAAACCACTCACCTGGATTCCAATCAGGATGCCTTTCTGGGGTATCTTAAAGCCTGTGGAAAGCATTGCCTTTAGGAAAGCTGTATGAATGCCTTCACCAAAGCAAGCCACCTGTTTAGAATAAATTAAAAAATAAAATAAAAAGAAGCCAATACCAGTCAACAACCCTTACCAAAAAAAGAAATGCAAATAGAAAGCACTTTATTCATAAACTCCTTTGCTAGATTTTATTGAGTTGCCCAAAGACCATGCAGTCTGAATCCCGGGATTAAAAGCCTGGCTGGGGCAGATGTATCTTATGTTTTTAATTAAGCATAATGAATGAATAAGCAATTCTTTCTCTATCCAACAACACTCCATGGAGCAACATAACTGGATTCTACTGTGAGTTATTTGGACACAAATCACAGCTTCTGATCCATACTGTGGTGAGTTACCAAATGTTAATATGGACTTAATGTTTAAATAACAGTATATGTTATGTATGCTATGCCACAGTGCATGAATTCATGGGTCAGTAGCACAAATGCATAACTACTGATCAATTGGTGAGTAGTCATTTTGTACAGCTTATGAGAAAGTTTTCTGAGAAATTCAATAAATGCATGAAAATCTCAAAGGACCTTTTTTAAAAATCATTTTCATAAAATGAACCCAAATACTCTGCTACTAGTTCTGAATACCACATCCATAGGTAGAACAAAACAAAACAAACAAACAAACAAACAAACAAACAAAAAACAATTCCAAGCTAACATATAATATTAGGATATGCAGAGGTTTCATGTAGGGTAATTATGCTACAATATAGCTACAAGTCAAATGGCCACCATAACTATAGAGCAAGCGGTATATTTGAGCATGATGGAAGTAGATTCTGCCATGCATATCATCATTTGGCACAGGTACAGAACCACCATTATAGTAAATAACATTGATGATGGCCAAATTCATTCTTGAAGCAAATGACTCCCTTACTGTGAAAAGGATGTTCTCATGACTATGACCTTCAGCCAACCACCAGTACCTGCTGCTTTTCACTCAACAGTGAACATTTTCTTTGGTCAATTAATGGCCAACTAGCTTAAGTAATGTCAACCTAAGTTAATGAAACCCAAATTCTAGTGATAGGACCAGGCAATCACATCATAAAAGCAGATACAACAACAAAGAAGAGGTTTCATCAATCTTCTACAAAAAAATCATAGAACGTGGTCAGATATTCAAGTCAAGCTTGGGACTACCACCCGCACCTTGCCACTGAGAAAATAAAACACCCATAGCTAGATCAAGAGCTAAAGGTTCATTCAACCCCACAACAAGCCACTTGAACACTGAAGATGTCTCTTTGAAGCCTGAGATTTCACTCAGCTAGAATTATTATTCTCATTTCGGGTATGAAATAGACCTTGTAACATCACACTCAGTGACACTTGGAGGTGTGACTCTAATCATGGAAGAAGAATGATCTCTATACTTCTGAAACAGATACGACAAAGGTGAGCTGAGTTTCTAATTCTTTCATATTTTCTTATTTCCACAACTCCAATAATGTATGTCTGGAGGCAGAATGGACATAGGATTGAAAACAAGTTTACCGCACTAGAGAAAACAGCACAAAGAAAAACAGATCTCTTTCTGATCTGAACCTTGGATCCGCCGAAAACAGCCCTGCTACTGAATAACCATGGGATCGAGATGAACCTGAAGGGTATTTCCTTAAACAGTTGAGAAATGTAATGCAGGCCCATCACTTTAAAGTTAGGTTTTCTCAACTATTAAATTAAACGCAGCAGCAAAGGAGCTAAAAGAAGGTAATCTCTAATCCAAATACAAACAAGATAGCCATTTATTCCTCACTGCCTGCCATCCTGTCTCACTTGCCTTCTTGGCACAGATGCTGCTCGTAACCAGGCAACCATATAAAACATCACGTATGTATTGCAATTAAATATTTTTCTCCTTTCAGGTGTTCCTTAATAGCAAAAAAACAAGGATGCCTCACAGTCTGATGTTGCCACTCTGATGTGCACTGATGAGAATCTGAAGGTTGTAGCTAGTAAGTCTGTCATGGGCTAGGTGATTCATAAAATGTCCTGACACTGACATGTAGGGAACTCTCTAGAATCTGACAGCTCTTTACAAGAAACACAGTTCACATTCTTAAAGAAACCTTCAGCCGACAAGAGTCCCAACACAAGTGAAGAGGGACATCCAGTGGCCAATCCCATTATAGGTTTTAGATAATCCCCAGGAGGTTAAAGTTGCTTTGAAAGTTGTTCTGGGATTTTTGCATTTATCTACAGATTCCACAGTGTTTACGCCCATGATCTTTTTAATGCTGTACAATCATTCTACATATTGCTAGTAAAAATCCAACGATCTAATTTCATAGTAGCAAGTGGATGAGGGGTGAGGGTGGGAAGTACTATTACACAGAGACCTTAAAATAAAGCAGAAATACCCAGGAGATATCTACTTAGACATCTAAAGAAATATTTGGAAGCTGTGCTGCAATGTGTAATGTGGAAATGAGTTAGGAACACGTATATTGTATTCACAAGTCAAATATAGGTGAAAATTTAAACTCTGGTCCATAAAAGTACAAGATTTTTCTTTAGCTGAAAAATCTTAGGCCCTTTCAGACTTACTCTGATAACAGAAGTTTGCATTCCCCTTACTTCTTAATAGCTTACTTACTGCATTATATTCAGATCATAAAACCATGGATTTCAAAGTATGAAATCTTTTAATGAAAGTGTTCAAGGATCATTAACTAGTTACCTCTCCAGTGGAAGCCATTTCACATCGCAGAATGGGGTCAGCATCCCTCAACCGGGGCCAAGAAAACATTGGAGCCTGTCAGAAACAATGGGGAGGAAAAATATGTGAGAGAAAGGTATAAAAGGAATAAGAGAGGATAAATATATTTAGTGAACGAACCGTCTCTCATAGGATTCATTTAGGCTATGGTAGACATGTAAAAACTTTCTTTGGTCCAAGCATCTGACTTGAAAAATAGCTTTAAAACTCTGTTCCAAGAATTTCTTGAGCTCTTGGCCAAAAACTTGGGTTAAATAATCACAAATTATTTCTGTAAATAGGGCCCCTGTGACCAGTCTAGGCCAGTGTTTCTAATCTGGCCTACACATATTCTTATTGGAGTGAATTCAAACAAAGTCTACTGGGCATTGGTTTCCCCAAACACAGAGTTCAAACACATTTTTTTTCTTGGTAGGCTTTTGAAACATTCCTCTTCTTTTTCTGATCATTTGAACTTGCAACAAGCAACCATGCCAGAAATGTCTGTCTGTAAGATGACTTCTAAAGCATGAAACTGTTGTTGACACCTCTTAAAAAGCTTTGAAAACATTCTGCTTCGGAACCACTTTGGCCCAGAACTCTCATATGAACTAGAACATAGATAGGAGTGTTTCCTTTTCAATTATTTTATCAGTGCAATTCACTAAGAACCTAATTCTTGTTCCTTGATATACCCATTTGTCTAGTCTGGACTATTTTTCCTTTGACTCTGGCACCCTTCTAAATTCTCCTGGGAGTTCTAGTTCAGGGTCCTTTCACTAGGTCATTCTTAGTCAAGTTATTATACATTTCTGCACTCCAGCTTCTCTGTACCCTCATCTGTTGACATCCACCCACCTCACTAGCCCTATGTTAAGAGTGACTATAAATAAGTAGTTCTTTCTTTTTTAATTTTTCTTAATGTTTTTATTTATTTTTGAAGGAGAGAGAGAGAGAGGGAGAGAGAGAGAGAGAGAGAGAGACAGAGCATGAGCGGGGGAGGAGCAGAGAGACAGGGAGATACAGCATCTGAAGCAGGCTCCAGGCTCTGAGCTGTCAGCACAGACAAGTAATTCTTTTTTAAGAAGTCAAGATTCATATGGGGTGCCTGGGTGGCTGAGTCGATTAAGCATCCAACTTCGGCTCAGGTCATGATCTCATGGTTCGCAAGTTCGAGCCCCGTGTTGGGCTCTGAGCTGACAGCTCAGAGCCTGGAGCCTGCTTCAAGACTCTATGTCTCCCTCTCTCTCTCTGCCCCTCCTCCACTTGTGCTCTGTCTCACTCTCTCTCAAAAATAAATAAACACTAATAAAAATTTAAAAAGAAGTCAAGACTCGTATAAATGTAATTAGGAAAGCTGTAAACTGAAAGATACAGTGCATTTTCAAAAATGCATACCTATCTCTCAATACCATTTTTAGCTGGCAATTGTTTCATACACAGATGTGTGTGATTGTATGTATATATCTTGTCTATGAATAAAGAAACATGAAATTGAAATTCATATATAAATTACCAGTGGAAAAATATTTTTCAGGGCCTTCTACTTATTGGTCTCAAACAAAAAAAATCCTATGTATTTGTACCTATGTATAGTCCTATGTATTTTTACTTATGTATAATTCCTACTGAAAGCTTTAACAATTTATGCCATGTCATTAGTCTCCAGGAATAAAGTGCTACCCGTCCCCAATATAATAATGCACTATAAAACCCAAGGCATCCTAAATTATTGAGTTAAGTAAGATCAATAAATATTTTTTGATTTATAGTTTCAACTTAAAGCTTCCACTGTAAATGTCAGAAGTTGGAGTCTCAGCTATAACACAATTATGGTTGAGGTCACTAGTACATATAGGAGTGGCAATCTTTTGAAGGCATCCAAAGAATGTAAATATCACAAAAATACATCACACAATATAAGTTAATTTCATCGTATGCTTTTTCTTTTTTTTTTTTTTTTAAACGTTTATTTACTTTTGAGACAGAGAGAGACAGAGGATGAACGGGGGAGTGTCAGAGAGAGAGAGGGAGACACAGAATCTGAAACAGGCTCCAGGCTCTGAGCTGTCGGCACAGAGCCCAACGCGGGGCTCAAACTCACGAGCCATGAGATCATGATCTGAGCCGAAGTCGGACACTTAACCGACTGAGCCACCCAGGAGCCCCATCGTATGCTTTTTCTAAAATATTTAAATATATTTATATAATATCTCACTAATCTTCATACTTGCCCCATGAAGTAAAGGTCATAATTATAAATATTCTGTGCATTGGGGTGGCGCCTGAGTGGCTCAGTTGGTTAAGTATTTGACTCTTCATTTGGCTCGGTCATGATCCCAGGGTCATAGAATCAAGCCCTGTGATGGGCTCTGTGCTGAGCATGGAGCCTGACTGGAATTCTCTCTCTCTCTCTCTCTGTCTGTCTGTCTCTCTTTGTCTCTCTCTCGCTCTCTGTCTCTGTCTCTCTCTCTCTCCCTCTCCTTTTGCCTCTCCCTGGCTTGTGCATGTGTGCACATGTACTCTCTCGAAGAAAATTAAAAATAAAAAAAAATAAATAAATACTCTGTGCATGAGCATACTGATACATCTAAAGGAGCACAATGGCTTTGTTATTAATGTATTTTTAGGAATATACATATATATTGGAAATTAGTGAACAAATCTTAAATTTTTCTGGTCAATCTTCATAAAGGTGCCATCAATTTCATGACCTACATGGCACCACCATGAATAGCAACTGCTATTTCAACTTTTCAAGTGGAAACATTGTGCCGCTGAAGAAAGTAGGGACTAGTCAAGGTGGCCAAGGTAGTTAGAATTTAACCAACACCACGGAGTAACAATTTCCAAGATCCCTGCATTCCTGAAGCCTTGGCATAGCCCAAAAGGGGCACAATTCAAGCCTTGTCCTAACAAAATATGTCCAGAATTGCTGTTTACCAACTAAACTGACACCATCACTATGGGCCACATTAATATCGTTTATAATTCACTCAGCTAGTTGGTTTTCAAGTTATGCAATTCTAAATGATTTTTTTTTAATTTTTGAAATGGATAAAAGTTCATATAAAGTTGTCTGTGGTGCAACTGCATCGTGTTATTCAAAGGAAACATCGTAAATCCCTAGTCCAGCACTTTAGTTAGAAGGTTCATGAAGTGTCAAGATCTTTTTTTTTACTTTATTAAAAAAAATGTTTTAAGTAAGCTCCACATCTAGCGTGGGACTTGAACTCACGACCACCAGATCAAGAGTTGCATGCTCTTACTGTCTAAACCAACCAGGCGCCCCTTGAAATTATTTTTGATGAAAAATTTTTCCTTTAATTTCCTTGAAACTTAAAAAAAATGCCTAATAGATTTTGTTTAATGTTACCTTAATTGCAACATAGTCAGCAGGAATTATGGGATGGTCCAATGTTGGAAGAGGTTTCTCATCAATGTTCTCTTCAATCATCACTTTGGTGGCCACATCAATGAAGTCTACCCCCAGTGTTTTGGAAACAAAGGGGAAGGATCGAGAAGCTCTCAGGTTACACTCGATCACCTGGAGACATGACAAAATTAGAAAACAATAAGAGGATGTTGAGAGCCAATGGCAATATAAATATTCTCCCTGCCACTTGGGTTCCAGTTGTTTTTCACTGGGACCCAGCTCTTGTTTTGCCAGCCTCTGACTTCTCTTCCCACTGCTTGTACTTTTGCTAACCATTTTCTTTTTAGTCACTATCTTTGAATTCTGACTTTTTTTCATCTACTTTCCACAATTTCATCCCCACACACTGCTGATAGATTTCAATGCAGAGCTCAGATAACGCCACATCCCTACCAAAAAGCCTTCACTGGGATTCCACTGGCCATCAAATTAAACCCTAGTCCTTGAAGGCCTTCTATTCCCTTGCTTCAATATATACCTCTCTACATTATCTTATACCATTTCCCTGACCCCATTTTTACTTTCTAAGTTTACCTTCCACTATTTCCCTAGAAAAATAATTTCGCTAACTAGTCACTATCTCCTAAAATATGCCAAATTTTCTCTTAGATGTTCTATGTGTAATGTCCTCTCTACCTTCCTTTACTTGTCAATATTCCAGCTATTCTTTAAGATCCAGTTTAAAATATAAAATCTTCTTTGAAATCCACCTCAAACCAGGTATATGGCACCCAGATACATGTGTGGGCACATACATGTGCATACACACACACACACACACACACACACACACACACACACACACAAGCTAGCAGACATGCTCTCTCTGTTCTGGGACTCCAATACCATCGATGTGCACATTCCTCCCACAAGTTATACTCTAACTTGTGTTACAGTTATCTGCAAAGTCCTCTTCTTCCCAGTCCTCACCACATTGAATATCTTTGAAAGCAGAGACTGTTGTTTACACATTGTTATTACCACCTTATGCCTTCACGTAGTAGATGCTGAACCAATAGCGGTTACTGATTGGTTACATTAAATTAATTAAGACTAGTGTAGGGGCATCTGTGTGGCTCAGTCAGTTAAGCGTCCGACTTCAGCTCAGGTCATGATCTCACGGTCCGTGAGTTCAAGCCCCGCGTCGGGCTCTGTGCTGACAGCTCATAGCCTGGAGCCTGCTTCAGATTCTGTGTCTCCCTCTCTCTCTGCCCTTCCCCTGCTCATGCTCTGTCTCTCTCTGTTTCAAAAATAAATAAAAGCATTAAAAAAAAAAGACTAGTCTAGTTGATTTAACTACTTTTGGTAAACAGGATCTAAAACCTCAGTGCAAGTAATTTGTGACCATTCTACATATTCAGATTATTTTACGACAGTCACTGTGTCCATCTATACTACACTGTAGAGGGCAGACAGTGATCTTCTTTCTCAGCAGATCAGAGTGCTTTATGTAACTGTAACTGACAGATCAGTGCCACCAAGGGCCTGTGTCTTCAAACAAGGCAGGCATTATATGCTGTGCAACAACCCACACTCAGACACAAATAGCAGCAGGAGTCTCAGTTGCTCTGTGATTGTGCTCATGGAGAAGATTACCAGAGGGACACAGACCGACATAAGCTGACACAGCCGTGGTGTTCTCTCAAGCACCTTGGCATTTCTTACCAAGACGTCGTTTCCTTTGACAAGAAACTGGACATTGAATGGACCAGAGATGGCAAAGGCTTTTGCAATCTTTCGGGTAGCATCCTTCACCTAGATCCAAAGGACAATGATAGTAGTGCTAAAGAGCATACCTTAGTTGGAAAACACAATGAAAAAGCTACAGCACCTTAAAGTTAGGTTTCTTTAATTTCTCTTTAAGGAGAGCTACATCTCCACTAATAACCGTAACAATAATAATGGCAATAATAATAAGAGAAGCCACTAGTAGGCGTCTGTTAACAAAATAATAATGTGCACTAAATATTCATGACAGGCTAGCAAGGAAGAGAACACATAATTTTACAAAATTATCTTTCTGCCAAAGGTCTCTATCTAGCCACCATTATATACTCTGGTTTTACTTTGAGGGCTAAATAATTCTTTCAGTCTGGGTGCTTCAGCACCAGAAACTGCAGTCCAAACTGTCTATTAATCTCCTGACCTACCTGCTGAGAAGAGCAGGCCCTGAAATGACAAAGCACTCAAAGCAAAGAGACCAGAGAGATTTCCTTGATGTACTTTTTCTCTTGCTCTGGACTCTACAAGGGTAGATATTATGGTCAGAAAAAAATGATGTTTCCTTGCAGGGAGGTTCTGCATGTCACATATACAAACCCCTCTATCCAACCAGAGCCAGATGGTACCCATGCAATGTGGGGGCACTGGCAGCAAGAAACGAGAGCACCTCATTCATTACTTTCACAAAAGGGATTCAGCAACTACACTGGTCATTAGAGGAAGTAGAGTCCGTGGTACATTGAACTCTGAGGGATTTGGAAAAATCTGAGTTCTTGAGGTCAATTATACCAATATGAGAAACTGAAGTACACTTGAAATCTGAGGACAATGTTCTCTTATGAAACTGGTGTTACAACATAACCTGCTACCTTCACTTTCTAGAACAAGGTAAGATCTTCAGAATCCTGCCCAACATACACCTAGCCAGATAGGCCTGCCTAGATTTTAATGGCAGGATTATTGGAAAGTTTCACTGAAAAAGCCTAGACTGACCTAACATACCTAAAGACTAAGGAATGTCCACGTGAATTATTTAAGATGATGGTCTCTGAGAACACCTAGCAGTGCCTATTTAGTACTGAGGCATCATTCTTGGGAAGATCTTTAAAGCAATGTTTCCAAAAGAAAGGTTCAAAGAGACATATCAGAAAGTGCTGGTTTGAGATGAGTGTTAGGGTAGAAGTGAAAACATAGGTTCCAGAAGGTTCCTACAAGACTGCTGCATCCCTGCTTCTAACTGAAAAACAGCTTTACATGCCACTCACCTAAGTGGCTCTCAAATATTGGAATCATCTGCAGTAGTGTTCTCCAAATGGGATCCCCAAACCAATAGCAACAGAAACAGCATCACTTGGGGACTTGTTAAAAATGAAAATCTTGGGGCCCTGCTTAGAAGTACTTAGTCAGAAACTGGGGATAGGGTCCAGCAATCTATATTTTAGCAAGTTCGCCAGGCTGTTATGGCACCAGTGAAGTTCAAGAATCACTACACTAGCATACAACCAAGTGGGCTCAAAAGGGCAGGAAGGAGGCTCAGTTGGTTAAACATCTGAATCTTGATCTTGGCTCAGGTCATGATCTCATGGTTCATGAGTTCGAGCCCCACGTTGGGCTCTGCACTGATAGCACAGAGCATGCTTGGGATTCTCTCTCTCCCTCTCCCTCTCTCTCTCTCTCTCTCTCTGCCCCTCCTCTACTTATGCTCTCTCTCTCTCTCTCTCTCTCAATAAATAAATAAATAAACTTATTTTTTTTTTAAAGGGCAAGAAGGAAATTGTTATCTCTAAAATATCCAGCAGACTCAGAGCAAGAAAATTCCCCTTATAATACACTTCACCTGGGGCATGTCCTACATTATTCCTTAGTTAAAAACATTTTTTTTTTAATTTTTGCCTTTCCCCTTGCACTTTTATTTATAGATGATGACCTTTTCAATGGCTCCTTGGCTGATGGTTTGTGTGGGCAGCATCAGAGTAGCATCTCCTGAGTGTACACCTGCATCTTCCACATGTTCAGAAATGGCATGGGAGATAACCTGGCCAAAAGAAGATTTCAGAAAGAGTTGTCAGGCACCTATTTCAGTGAAGCTACTGCCTCGCCACTCACTCCCCCCCAAAACCCCGCCATTCTAACAGATGCCTAGAGCATTGACTAGTTCCTTCGCTCAGTCCTTGATGAGAGGAATATGAAGGGCTGCACATGTAGACTTTGCCACCTCCCTGTGCAGTGACAGACTGTCCCAGGGCAGCTGACAGTGGCTGAGCTGACCTCCCTCCTCCATTGACTGGAATGGGTACAAATAATAGGAAAAGAGGACAACTAAAGTGACTCATGTTGACTTTGAAGAATAGGAAACAAGCATTTGGGAGGCACAGGAGGGATCTTTATCTTTTCCTTCCAGATTAGGTTTTAGACACTAGAAAAGAAAAGATGGGAGAGGTGAATACCTGGGTGTATGTTACAACTTAGGTGGACCAGAAAGAAGGCCTCAGATCTAAAGATTAAGAGATTTTTAGATTGAAATTTGAGAGGGCACCTGGGTGGCTCAATCGGTTAAGCATCTGCTTTTGCCTCAGGTTATGATCTCACGGGTCCGTGATTTCAAGCCCCACATCAGGCTCTGTGCTGACAGATCAGAGCCTGAAGCCTGCTTTGAATTCTGTGTCTCCCTCTCTCTGCCCCTCCCCTGCTTGTGCTCTGTCTCTCTCTTTCTTAAAAATAAACATTAAAAAAAAATTGAAATTTGATAAAGAAGGGAAGCAAGAGGCAATTATTCTTGTCTTATCTTAGAGGTGAGGAGACTAAAGCAATATAAGAAGAAATAATCCAAGTGCATGTGACTCCTGTATGGCCAACTCAGGATTTTCAAGCCTTATCTGTCACATTCCAAAGTTTATGGTCTCAGTCACCATAACCTGAATGTTAATTCTATGTGTGTCTTTGGGAAATGATAAAGCTGACTGTGGGGGAGAATAACTGGGCAACTGTAAAAAAAACAAATAAATTACAGACATGATTTGTTTATCAGATTTATAAATGACTTAAAGCAGAGTAACATTTGAGTTTCCTGCTGTCACTTATGAGCTCTGTGACCTGGGCAAGGTACTTTATCTTGCAGGCTTGGTTTCTGATAAGACAGTGCTAACAATGGTATCTGTCTCACAGAATGTTTATAAGGATAAGAACGAACACGTATTTGGTGTTTGACATGATATTTAGTGCATAGTAAGCACTCAGATTTTTTTTATAGTGTCTAGAGATGGGGAGGCAATATTGCCACTGAGCTCTGAAAAAAATCATAATGTAGCTGAAGTACTATGTCCATTTCTGAGTGTGACTGTTTAAAAATTATGTGAATAACCTGGATCATTTCCAAAAGAAGGAGTCCAGGCTGATAAGCAGTGGTTGATGTCTGAGAGAAGCTTAGGTTAAGAGCATATCCTAGCAAATTGGAACCAAACCAGGCCAACAGACCAGCATTACTTTACCAGCACAATATTTGAAAAAGCACAAATTCCTCTAGGCCAGTCTTACATTCTCCACTTTGACACTGGTATGATTACATCCCTCTTATGTTATACCTGAGTATTAAAATACTTAAAATGTTGAAAGGGGGGAAGATTAACCATATGCTCTACAATTCTGGAGGCCAGAGGTCAGAAACAAAAAAATTCTAGGGAAGCAGACTTTACTTCAAAAGAAGAAATAAATGAGATGTCTATATATATATATATATATATGAGATATCTTTTAACCTGACAAATTTCTGTGTTCTGTGTAACCAAAGTTATTAAACAGAAAACAGGTGAGCACTTTCTGGTGATGCTGTGAAGAGAATTCTCATCCTTGGGGGTGTGGGGTTAAAATAAATGATTTCAAGGGTGCTTAAACTCAGGATTGTATGATTCTGTGGTATGAAGTCATCATTACTGCATATATATGTATATATGTGTGTGTGTGTGTGTATGTATATATATCACAGCATATGTTTTATATATGTATGTTCATGCAACATGCAAATAACCCTACTTTGAACTGTTAATCTGGAAGACAAAAAAGCCAAAAAGAAGATTTAACATTTTCAGTAGTGTTTTCAAGTATTTACAAAGTAGAAAATGAAGAACAACTTTTTTTAGTTTTCATTAAAGCAAATAAAATGACATGGAGTCCCTAAAACATAACTTCCTATATTTCAAGATAAATCATAAGCGCCTTATTAGTGCACCAGGCAAACTAAAGGAAAGCATTTCTCACATCTTCATTTTTCCCTGAAGTTGGAGGCATTCATTGTGTTAGCAATACAAGATGTGATTTGGTAAACAAATTTTATGTTATTATCCTTATCCACCCCACTCTGTTGAGTTTTGTCTTTATTAATGCAATACAAGAGTGGAGGCTGGGAAATCAAGAGAGGAGAAAAACTAGGGATTCAATCAGGAACTTCAGAAAGCAAAGTATTGGATGTTTTTATAATACTCATTGAAACATAAAAGGAAACCCACAGACAAAAAAAAATGAGAGAAAAATCTATCAAAAAGAATGATGAATACAGGATGATAATTAATTTTGAATATCATCAAAGAGGAATTCTAATAGCATAAAACACAGGATATATGACTCCCATGACACATCAACTAAATTGTCAGTGAAACTGAAATTTTTTTTTGGACTGAGCAGCTTGTCCACTATTATTAGAGACATGTTTTGTAGAAACAATGACCTCTAATCTGTGTTGTTTCAAAACCGCTAAGGAAAAAAAGAAAAGAAAACAAAACAAAACCTGATGAGAAGGCACGGGTCTAGGATATAGGGATAAAACACTTACTCTTCCATCTTTGCCAACAGCGTCCATTTCTACTTCCCGGGCCCCCTCGATAAACTTTGTCAGCACCACTGGGTGTTCCTGTCATCAAGGAAAACAGAAGGGCAGAATCTTTAGCTGACAGTATGTGTACAGTGTCAGGTAAAAATTGTATACCTTAAGCAAATCCCAGGGTAATACTTGCAAAAATCTTAATGCCAAACACATTACACAAACTCTTTAGCCAGTTTGTTCACTAAGAACAAGGTCATTCTCTGCTTTCAGTGAGGCAGACGGTCTTTCTTCAGTTTTGAGTACTCAGTGAATTGAACATGAGGGCTGAAATTTCAAATATAGACTTTTAAGTGAGTGAGAGAAAAGAGGGGGCTGAGGAGAGGGTCCACTGGGGGTCCCATCTCTGTTCCCAGAGTTATGAATATCTCTCTATTTTATTTATAATTATATATATATATTATTTATATACATTTATATTATATTTATATTATATATAATATATACTATATTTATATTATATATTATATATTATACATATATATATATTATATATATGCATATATATATAATATATATATAGTATATATATATATTGGTTCAAGTTCTTTCTCTCTTCTACACTCATCTTTTCCAAGCACTGTAAGGTCCTACACCAGTTCTCTCCAGGAGACTGCAAGAGAACTTAGGAGAATCTCATTATTTTGTTGAGGTTTTGTTAGGTCAAAGGTGGCCTCTGTTACTTGGAACGGACATGCTCTAAACCATTTCTAACATGCGGGATTTGCAACATTTCACTTTATTAATCTTAAAAGGTCCTTCCTTTCTCCACTGTTTTAGACCCTTCTCATGCCCCATTCCCAGCTCTTTCATGACAGTGCAGTGATGCCCTCCACACCTGGACAACTGCTTGCTTTCTCCAGATGAAATGAAGAGGTTGACTGAGGAGCTCCAGGGTTCAGGTATCTCCTCTCCTCTTTGCCCCAAGCGCCCACAAGTTGCACCACTTGTTTGCTTACCAGACCCTGCTGTTACCCGTCTCCATGCCTCTCTTCTCCATGTGCACCCCACCTTCTCTCCTCAGCTTCATCTTTCAAACCTCAACTCTTCCTTCAAGGCCTGACTCAGATGCTACCTCCTCCCCTCAGCCTTCTCCAAACATCTTCTTTTCCTCTGAACACAAGCTCCTTTGGGCCACTATCATAGAGTTCATCTCATGCATATGTATTACATTTCATATACTTTATCTCCTTTAGTAGAACACTTGAAATGAAAAGGAATTTTGTGGAAAATTGGAAACCACCAATGTTTTATGCCATAAATAAAATTCTCTCTTCTATTAAAGAGGCCAATTTCCATACTTCATTTTCTTCAAAAGCTGACTAGATATGTAGCTGTTTATTAGCCAAGAAAACAAAAAAGATTTCTTTCCATCTCTGTTCCTTCTTCTTTAAATACCCAAAGTTTCCCTCAGCAGGCTTGCTGGAGCTGTGTTAAGAACTATATGGGATTTCTTCTGTATTATGACTATAATAGCATAATCGAAAGAAAGAAAAGTTTACCAGCTATCTCAGCTTCTCTAGCCAATCCTGAGACAGGGATCCTTGTTCAGGTGATTTATGTAGGGAGTTAGAAAAGCAGGATTGGTGGGGGGGGGGTACCTAGGTGGCTCAGTCGATTAAGCATCCAGTTCTTGATTTTGGCTCAGGTCATGATCTTGCAGTTCGTGAGATTGAGCCCTGCCTCAGGCTCTGTTTTGATAGCATGGACCTTGCTTAGGATTCTTTCTCTCCCTCTCTCTCTGCCCATCCTTCTCTCTCTCTCTCTCTCTCTCTCTCAAAATAAATAAACATTTGGAAAGAAAGAAAGAAAGAAAGAAAGAAAGAAAGAAAGAAAGAAAGAAAGAAAGAAAAAGAAAGAAGGAAAGAAAGGGAAAGTGAGAAAGAAAGAGAGAAAGGAAGAGAAAGAAAGAGAGAGAGAAAGGGAAGCTGGATGGGGCAGCAAGAAGAAGCTAGTAAATTTATGGTCTCAGTGGAGACTGAATTTGGCTTTACCCCCTAGGGAGCTCTGGAACACAAACTGCAACACAGAGTAAGTCCCATCTTGAGGCAAAGGTCACTCATTGTTTAGTGTTTTCAGGGTGGTGGTGATGTGAGGGATCTTGCCTCCTTGTTGATGAAGCTCTCATCTGACTGAGGATAGTTACTCAGAGAAGTGTAGCTGGTAAGTGTTATCAGCTATCACTACTGTTAGGGATAGGTGCTTCCACAGGTAAAGGGATCTGAGTGGGGGTATAATAGCATCCACCATCCTGGACATTTGAACAAATCTATGAAATAGTCCTCACCATGTTGAGGAAGAAAATTTCTTTTTTTTTTAAGTTTATTTATTTGAGAGAGACAGAGACAGCATGAGTGGGGGAGGGGCAGGGAGAGAGGGAGATAGACAACCCCAAGCAGGCTCCTCACTGTCAGTGTAGTCTGACTTGGGGCTCAAACTCATGAACCATGAGATCATGACCTGAGCCAAAAAAACAAGAGTCAGATGCTTAACTGACTGAGCCACCCAGGCACCCCAGGAAAGACAATTTAATCAATTTCTATTTTTCTGCAGCACTATACATTGTTGGCCTTCTTAAAATAGTTTCTTCCATTTATTTCCATAAACTACCTTTTCCTGTTTCTCTGTCAGGCTCCTTCGTGTTCTTTTTTCTCTGGTCAGTCCTTAAATGCAGGTATCCCTCTTGTCTCTGCTTTAGCTATTCTTCTTCCTCTATACTGTCTCCTTGGTGATTGCTTCCATTCTTGAGACTCTGACTAAAATGATATATTTATTTCCAAAACTATATGTACATTTCTATCACTAGCCATGACGTTGATTCTAGATTTGAAAACTGTATAACCCACTGCTTTTGAAGCATCTCTACTTAGATTTCTCATAGGCACCTTATACAAAAGGTCAAAAAAATAAATATATAATCTCCTTCTCTAAAATTTCTCCTTCTCCCATGTTCTCTTATTTTAATAAATGGTACCACCATCCATCCAGTTGTCCAAGGCAGAAGCTCAGGAATCATCCTTTATCAGATACTCTTTCACCGTCTACTTCCTTCTATTCACTAATTGCCTCCAATGACCATCTCAATATTTCTAGAATGTATGTATGTCCCTTTATCTTTACTATTATTACTCTGATCCAAGGCACTGTCATCTCTAATCTGAACTATAGCAACAGCCCCTAACCTTCCGTGAATTCAGTCTTGCCCCAGAATTCACTCTCCATACTCTAGTATGACTAAAATCAGAAATTATGACTAAAATCCAAACTCAGTATAACTGACAAGGTTCTCTTTGTCTGCTCCCTACCGAATCTATCTTCTCCTCTACCATGTTTGGTGTCCTAGCCATATACTGAATCCTTTAACAGTTTCTAGAAACCCCATGCTCTTTCTCAGTTTTGAACCTTTACTCTACTTTCTTCTATTTACACCCACAATATAAACCTTTCATCCAGTTAATTCTAAAAACCATTTTAAATTAATTTAAAAAGCCCTTGTTTAGGGATGTATCTCATTTACACTCTTTCTCAGTATCTTGTATTTTATTATATCAATACTTATTATATTTAATTCTAATTATTTGAAGCTTCATGTCCCTAGTAAAGAGAGTCCTCTGTGAGAGCAGACCGTATCTCTCTTTGTATGAATGTAGCCTCTGATACTGAGAACAATGCCATTATATAGCAGGTGGTAAACATGAATGAATACATAAATAGATGAATGATTGATAGGATCTATCTTTACTCCAGAGTCACTGAACTGAGTATTCCAGATTCTGCTGGAGTTTGATGGGAATCCTTGAACCAGAATGTACTCAGTCAGGACATCTCCATTATAAAACTTTGGCCCAGTGTGGGTTCCATCCATATGCTAGCAGTAAAATATATATATTTAAAATATTCTATGAATAGAGGTCCTGCAAGATCCAGTGTTCCAGGCAGAAAAGAGAGGACACCTGTCTTATCATTCACATGAGACCAGCTGGGTGTAACTGGTTTCTCAGAAGGGGAGTTTGCCTGGACCCTTGCAGGAAGTGAAATAGAGAAGAAGACTGTGTCTTGCTCCCAGGCACATTAATGAAAACTGGCCCACTGGAGAGATTCCCTCCTCAGCCATCGACTTTCAAACCGAATCAAAATCTATTTGGTTTTCTTCTTTTACACTCTTTGTCTTTCTCACCCTTTATCCTTAGCTATTTTCTTTACTGCTCCAATGTCCTTGGGGGGGCAACGACCACACAGAAATGAGGTCTGGCTTCATGAGGAGGCACAGACCATGTTATTTTATTCCTCTTTGAAATGCTTCAGACTTTACTCTTCAGCTCCCTCCAAATTCTACTTGCCAAACATCAAACTCTTCTCTATGAGTTGTGCTCTCTCTCTCTCTCTTTCTTAAAACCCAACAAGCTTTTGAAAGCTTTTAAAAGGCAAATATTACTTTCATCCTTCACAGTACAAGGTCTGCAGATCAATAACCCTACTGGGTAAATCTTAAATGGATCACACCGAGGTAATACCAAGGGATAAAATAAAAGCTGAGGGCAGTGGAGGAAAGTAGTTAAATCACTACAAAATTATAAATATTTTTATTAACTGGCAAGTGGAAGGTACCAAAATGAAAAAAAAATCAATAAGTGAGCAAAGGGTTTTACTATTAAAAATGCAGGGTTGGGGCACCTGGGTATCTCAGTCGGTTGAGGGTCTGACTCTTGATATCAGCTCAGGTCATGATCTCACAGTTTGTGGGATAGAGCCCCGTGATAGGCTCCATGCTGGAATCCTGCTTGGAATTGTCTCTCTCCCTCTCTCTCTGCCCTCGCTACTCACTCTCTCAAAATAAATAAACATTTTAAAAATTAAAAAAAATAATAAAATTGCAGGGTTGACTAAGGCAAAATTTCTCCAAGTGTGAGAATTAAAAATCAGGAAAGCCTTCACTGATAGATAATGAGCTTGATCGGGCAGTCCTTGAGGCTGGGAACCCCAGGGATAACTTGACTAGCATCTAACTTATGAACAGTCAAGAATGTTTATCCAGGCTCACTCCTGGAGTCTAAAACCATATAAATGTTGCGACGAAACATGCACTGGTCTTCTTCCACTAACTCTAAGGATCTAAATACAGTTAAATGCATTTGAGTTTTCTTATTTCCATATATAGGAGACTAGTGGGTAGCAAATAAAAGGGAAAACCACTCTAACATAGTGTGAAAAGAAAAACCTATGAAATAAGATAGCAACTATCAGAAGTAAAAGTCACCAGGAAGAAATCAGACACTACCTGTGAGACTCTAGTGGCCTCCTCTAGGAATTTTTTCATCTCATCCTCAGAGAATACCACGTTCATGGCTGACCCACTGGAAATGAGAGGAGGACAAGTCAGTTTCTTTCATCACTTTGGAAATAAAGCATTCTGGTCTTGATTGCTTCTCAGAACAGTTCCAGGCAACCTCTAGTTCCAGTCTGGACTGAGTAAGAACTTGCTTTTTTTCTAAATTAAGACTTTACTCCATTTAATCATCAGAACAATCAACAAAAGAGTCACCCAAGTTGAGGGTGAGAACTGTGATAATGTCCAAAGAGAACCACATATCTCTAGAGATGGCAGTAACTCAAAGTTTGTCCTTTCTGATTCCGTGTTTTCACTCTGCTGGTTCCAGGAGATTCTTAAATCTTGACAACATTCATCCCAGGATCTAGCTATTCTTTCCCCGTTTCTTCAGAGGTCATTGCCAATGGCTGATCTTACCCACAGGTCTGCTGTCAAAGCAGGTCATTCTACTACCAACCAGGTTACAAAAGAATAAAATTTTTAGTAACATTTGCAAATATAATGTACAGGAACTGACTGAAAGGTATTCAACTGTGTCCTTCTCACTAACTGCTTGAGAAAGAACGCTGACATTAATTTACACTGAATTTTGATATTTTCAAAGTGAGATGGGAAGGCAGGAAAGAAGGAGGAGTAAGAGAAGGGAAAGAATAAGGAAGAAACACACTACTTTCCACTTCTTTTTAAAAAGTAGCATTTTCTTTACCTTTTCTACTCTATTACAAAATTTTGCATAAAGAGCTTTCAATGTCTAAGACAGGAAGGCTAAGGCAATAACATTGCTAATTCACAGTGTAGGAAACTGGAACAAAGAGACAGATTGCAGAGATCAGAAAGGCAGCACAGTAGTCAAAGCTGCTTTCTGCAACCCTCCCTTAAATGTCTGTGTGTTGTTTAAATTAATTTGCATTAATACCTCAATGAAGAAGTATTATTTGACTGTGATTTACACAAAATGTCATTTAAATAAAAAGGACAGTTTTCCACCTCATTTTAAATTTTTCATTGTTTTAAAGGACCCCATCTCAAATTCCATTTACACTTTCAAATGGTGCACAGCAAATTATGTTTCTCTTATTATCCCCTGTTCAGTGAAGTAGGTGCTTACATGTGGTAACATCTGAAGAGATGAAGTGATAATTCAAAACTTCTCCTTTGATGATAGAACTTCGTTTCAAAGTTTAATATAAAAGATCCTCACTTTCCATGTCCCTCACCATTACAATTTATCTCTTAAAAATGTGCTCTCAAAAACTCAAAAGTTCAGACCAGAGGCACCATCAGGAGGTGCTGACGACAGTCTGAGACAAGCTGCCATTTCTGTGTACTGGGAAACAGATATTGGAGACAGATATCCCGGGTTTGTTCTGGCTGGTTTTCCTTTTTAGTTTTAGGGTTTTTTTTTTTAATTGTTCTCTTCGTTAATTGAAACTATCCTCCCTCAATGTGGCAAGGAGATGCCGTAAGCCAGGCTTCTAAGACGGAGGATATAGACTCTCACTGTCACTCCGAGACAAACGCAGTAAACTGAAGGTCTGTGCATAGGTCCTCCATCCAGCCATGTTGGCTTGGGGATTGTGGATGGATTTGCAGATTGCACATATCAAAGTCAAGTCCAATTAGCATACAGCATGCAGTTCTGTATCTCCTGATTTTTAAATCATTACTTTGGGGGAAAGATATATTACCTCAAAACATAGGAAGGTCTCAACAAGCAGGGGTAGCCCACAGACTTCGCAAATTCCAGTGCCTCGTTCTGATTGATAGAAACGACAACAACAAAATGCACAAATAGTTTAAAAGATTCAATAGCTCTGCAGAAAGATATCTTTAGAACAAGTGGTAACACAACTCTTTTTATTCTTTCTCTCAAAAGACACCATTAAAATGTAAATTGGGCATTCGAAATATATAAAATTCCTAGTTTCTAATTCTATATATCAAATCCAGTTCAAAAATAGTTTGAATGTTTTTCATTGTCTGAATCTTAATGAGAATACTCCTACCAATTTGTAACCAACATTTAACCGCAATCATGGAAATATACCAGCTTTAAAGTAAAGTCACTAAGCCCAGTGTCTTCTCTCTGCCCTGGAGTTAATGTCTGCAGTAGTTAACATTCATGCTACGACTCTTCAAAAGCGAACATTAAAACAGACATGTGTTTCTCTCCCTACCAAAGTGTTCACAGCTTTCCAGGGTGCCTGAGCCACCTTCAGCTCATCCAAGACAGCTGAGAAGATAGAGCGATCCTCGGCCCTGTCAATCTGCAGAGGGCTCGTGCCCATGATCTTGACACCATTCTTGTATAGAGGGACTGCCAGGTTGTTTGGAATCTGACCCCCAACTGATATGATGCAGCCACCGCATGCCTGTAAAAGACACCCACAATATCAGCCACTGGGGCAACTTCACGGTAACTGAACAACTGCCTTCATTTCCTTAGTGAAAATGCTTACCATGCTTTGATACTTGCATTTCTCCCATCAGTGGATAATATTAAGTTATGCTACAGAGATAAACAAACTTGGTTCTTACTTTCCAAGCACTTACATGCTTAAATCTATGGAAGAGTTCCATACAATTACACATGATTACCATATCAGACTTCCACACAACTACACATGAATGTGTGACATTTACATGCATGACAATTAGAGAAAGGAAATCTATCCAATTAATATTTTCACCATGTACTTTACACTGTAATCAAGTGTTCCTTGGACTACTGTTGTAATTTCCTAAATAGACACAGATCTCTCCTTTTCACACTCACTTCTCCTGTTCCCCTCCACCCCAGCCTTTCACATTCAGATTAATTATCCTACAAAACTGCTTCACCAAGTCTCCTATACTTGCTTTCTCCAAAGTTTCCCTTTGCCTAAAGAACAAAGTGTAAACTCATTCCCATCAACGGGACAATTAAGACTCTCTAGCTTGACCACAGGGGAAGGGAGGGAAAAATAAGATACAGAGAGGGAGACAAACCATAAGAGACTCTTAAATACAGAGAACAAACTGAGGGTTGATGGGGCTGGGGGGCAGGAGGGTGGGGAAAATGGGTGATGGGCATTGAGGAGGGCATTTGTTGACATGAGCACTGGGTGTTGTATGTAAGTGATGAAATCATGGGATTCTACTCCTGAAGCCAAGACTACGCTGTATGTTAGTTAACTTGACAATAATAAGATAAAATAAAATAAAATAAAATAAAATAAAATAAAATAAAATAAAATAAAATATAAAACATTAAAAAATAAGACTCTCCAGCTTTATCTGTTATCATTTTCCTCCCCTCCAAGAAGACCTCCTACTCAATGTCCCAACTATGTGCACTCCTTCTCACAAGCATTCTGCCCCACTTACCCTTCACTGCCTTTGCTTCTTTTCTCCTTTTGTCTTCTCCCTTATCTAAACTCTACATAATCTCTCCACTAAAGTCCAGTCTAAATCTTACCTCCCATTTGTACACCCTCTCTCTTTTACTGTCACCTTGGCACCTGTCTACAGTACCCAATAAACTGATTTGAGTTCCTGTTTCCTTACTATTTGCCTGACAAGCAGTCTCTGAATCTTTAACCTTAATCTCTTATGAGCAGTCAAAACATCAAGATTTTTTTTTTAAAGTTCAAAGTCCCTTCCCATCTTAGTTCCCTCTGTGAAACTCTGTCCAGGCTTCATGTCTGTAAAATTAGAATAATAATAGCTGTTAGCTTCACAAGGTCACTAGAAAAGTTAAATAAGATAATAAACATTAAAGGCCTCACACATTATAAGTGCATAAATACTACATTGTTATTAATATTAGAAAATATTATTATATCTGAATGGCCATTTATCTAGACATAATTTGTATTTGTTTTAATAACCTAATGAATATTAGAACTGCTGAAATAATAGATGTGCACCAAATGTATTTTATCATTATTTGAAATCAGTCTGAAATACTCTTAAAAGGGATAAAGCTAATTTCTCTTTGATGAGAGAAATTATATTACTGCCTAAGCAAATACCCTGCAATTGAGTGCTTAAATGCATTGTAAACAGTATGGAAAACAATAATCCACAGTTCTGCATATTTATAAGTACACTTAAGCTTCTTTTATCATTTTTATGTTCAATATACATCTTTGCAGAACCTTTAGGAAGATTTATTCTTTGTACTATAATAATATTTTTATTTGCTTATTATTCTTAGTTTATTAGCAGAGTTAATATTTTAGAGGCTTAAAAACTAATTCCTTGATTAAATGCATACAAAAAGTTTTTTACTTGAAAGACTTCAAAATAATTTCTAAAATTAAAAAAAAAAAGAAGTACCAACCTATAAGCAAAAATTGGAGTCCATTGCACTAAATGGGAGCTCAAAGTTAGAGTGAAAGTCTTTAATTAATAAATAAACCAATATTTTTCAAAATGTTCTATGAAATTGATTTTTATTTTTTAATAAATTAGGAACATTCAAAACAGTAATAAAATAAACTGCTACTATTCATTAAGGATATTACTATATGCCCTCGACCATCTGTTTCGACCTCCACTCTATCCCTCTGAGGTAGATACTGCTCTCCCCATTTTATAGCTCAAGAAACTAAGGCTCAGCAAAGGTTAAATGACTTGCCCATATTTTACATCTACCAAATACAAAGCCAGCACTAGAACTCAATTCTTTACGTACTTTAAAGTAAGTATGCCTAACTAATAAACCAAATCTTCGAATCTTAAGCTAGCTCTATTTTTCTACCTAGTTTCAAAGATGGTTAGTTAGAGGATACAAGGAGAGCTATTTCTAAAACATTCTTTTTGAAAGTGGTAGAAAAACTTTGTCTGCATAAAGATCATCACTGGAAAGGCAAATATATCCACAGAATGTGTTAGAGTAGCAGCTGATGGTTAAGTGCACATTTTGCCCACACAACAAAAGGAATTCAGTATAAGAGAACATGTTTGTAGGATGAAGTTAATAAAAGACAGTTCTGTGGAAGAATTCCATCTTAAATTGGCCCCAACTCTAAGCACAGAACTAGCAGGGGCTCAGGGAGAAGAACTTGGTATCCCACATGGGCAAATTAGCATTATTATCATAACTGTTTAAGCCAAATTAGTTTTAAATAACTCACTGAAATAAAATATTTTAAAGTTCAGATATTTCACAGATTTCTAAATACTCCAGCCCAAAAATAATTCTAGTAGGGTCCCAAAGTTCCATTGATCCTACCTAGATTTGTTTGTATCTTTTTACTCAGTTTAGTTTTCTGTTTTATTTAAACTTGATTATCACTAAGCTAGGGCAACCCCACACAAGAATATTTCTGAAACAATATTCAAGCTGCAGCAACCCCACAAATATATTTTTAGTACTTTTGTTGGTCCTTATTTTTATGGGCCAATTAAATGCTTTATTATAGACAGAATGCAGGAGAGAAAATTTATCTAACAGAAATAGCATTCATGTTAATTCATTCCATTCATTCATCTTTTAACTCATTAAAAGATGGTCCTGATTTTTGTAATTTCATGTATTATCTGTAATTTATAAATCTCTACTCTTTGCACATCTGTCTATGAGATTGATCATGCTTTCTTATTTTGGAATTCACATTTTAGTAAAAAACTTTCAACACTTTAGGCAGACCCTTAAGATTATATTTAATAACAGTTAAATCAAATGCTAGGAATGAAACACAGTTCTATTTAGAGTCATTCATTGCCTAATGGATTTTGTCTATAATTAATTAATGTCTGTCATTCATTCATTTAACTCAAGTTGTGTTACAGAGGTACCATTGTATATATATTCATATAGTATTAGGTGTTAAAAACAGAACAATTTTCTCATTAATCAGAGTACATTTTTATGGGGTATGATCAAATAAGTTATTCATTGTAAAAGCAAGAAAAATTACTTAAGCAGGACTCAAAACTAGATAGCAATATCGTAAGGTGTCAGGAATATTGCCTGGAAATTTTAGACTCAATCTGGTTTTTAATGAACAAATAGAAAAATGAGAAATGGGTCTTACATGGGGCTGGGATGTAGAATAAAATTAATGTTCATTTATATAACTTTTCAAACAATGAGTTTTCAAAGGAAAAAAGGGAATGTGAAGTTTAGACAGGATCTATGTGATTCTTATTCATTGCTGTAGCCTGTGAAGATTATTACATAGTTCATCCCTGAGAAAAAGATTTAATAATAGATCTAATAAAAGAGAAGCACAGTGTTGCAACTTCTATAAACAATGTAATAATTTTCAACTCATATACCTCAAAAAAACTTGAGAACATCCTTTCCCTTATAAGGAATGTCCTAACCAAAACTGTGAACTAGGCAAAATACCATCTATCAAATCCAACCCTTGTAGATAGCAGACTCCAACTTCTCACTTTCTGGACCCTTCCCCACACTCAACACCGAAATTTAAAAAAAAATCAAAATGCAGATTCCTTCTCAGGGAACAGAACCCATGGACACAATCACAAGGAATAAACGACTTAAGTTTAAAGGGCTGCTTTTTATAAAGTATAAAAAATGTATGCAGCCAAAAGAATACATCACTGTAACATTTTCTATTAAAAAAATAAGAACAAGTAGGAAGGAGATTTTAGCACATCTAAAATCTCCTCTCACTCCACCTCTCATCAAGACTTCTTTCCTTTTTGTGTTTGTTTTTGTTTTTGTTTTTTTAAGTAGGCTCCATACACAACATGGGGTTTGAACTCATGACCCTGAGATCAAGAGTGCCTGCCCTATAGACTGAACCAGCCTGCTTTACTCACAGGGCATGTCACTTTTCTGACTCCCCTTTATGTTTTCTTTAGAAGTGCTTCCTTGTTGCCATGGAAATAGTCTTGGTCCTGAACTAGACCAAGAGACCTGAACCAGGAGACCCATCATACTTTCTATTATCCTATACAACTATGTATCCTTGGAAAGCCTATCGTCCTTCTAAAGTGACTCAAATGTGTGCTTTGAATAAGTTTAGATGTGCTTCCAATTTTCTGCAGATTTACTACTGAATGTCTCAGTACCTTCAGCATCACTAGGGGCATCCAAGTTTGGATTACAGCAGTCTGTCTCCTAGAGATTGTGAGGATATACACGACAACCTCATCGAAGGAGACATATATGTATATGTATGTATGATATGTGTATACAATAATAAAACATTTCCTGTGGGACACTCTAACAAATACATCAATGGAATGTTGTTCTTATATTCTCCAATACAAAATTTAAAAATATAGAGTACCACTATAAATGCCAATTAGCTTCAAAGAATGGCTAATTTATCTTTTACCATCATACTGAATTCAGTTATTATAAAAGGATCTCATTAATATCCATGTATAACTGTATCCAAAGGCAGTTGTAGAATTTTTTAATCTTTCCTTAAAACATTTCATGGTGAAATAATTAATTATGTGTAAAATGCCTGCTGTGATTCCTATAATCCTTGTTAATATTTTCAAACAATTATGTAATTTTTCACATATTTATGTTATGGGTCCTAGTTTTATTCTAATGTCTTGAAGGTAGGGATTTGGTTTTATAGCTCTCTGCCCTTCTGAACCTAGTATTCAAGTACTCAACCTAGTACACTAAAAGATACTCAAGATATATTTGTAGAATGTACTTGTTTTGATCCCCACCTGAAATGAATCTTAAGAAATTGTTAGAAAAAAAAAAAAACATGTCAGAGAGAAAAACGAAATTGTGCATACTCTACCTAATGGTTCAATTTCATCATATGAAAAGATTAGTATACTTAGCTCCAAATAGACAACTATGGTGATATATCTATCCTTAGTTTGTCTATTTTTGTTTAATGTAATAAAACCGTCATATGTTCTGGCACTGAACTCTATACTTTACAATGTGACTCCAACCACAAATCTTGTTATCTTCACAGAACCTGCATGTAGCACATACTTAACACTCATGTGGTTCATTAACAACACCACAAAAAGATGAAACACAGAATTGAAGAAATTTCCACAAGTCAATGAATTGTCAAGTCAAAACTTGAATTTAAGTACTATGGCCCTCAGTATTTTTTTTTCTCAGTAACCGTATGAATATACACGGGAATGCTTCTAGATAGCAGGGAATTTAACTGTAATAACATCAAAAGGAACAATCACTGGACATCACTCAAATCTTCCAATAGTTATTTCTTAACTGTAAAATAATTTAATTAACTTTTTCTAGAGACTTATAGTAACCTGCGATCATAGAAATTCACAGTGAAGATATTCTCAGTAATATCAGAGGGAGAGAGGAAGAGCAACTATCAGAGAAAGCTATAAAAGTACCGAAATCATTCAGAATGAACTCATGGATCTTAAACCGAAGACTGATGGCTTCATCTCATGGCACAAAGAATTAACCGGTCCTTTGTGAACAGCTGACTTTTCTCCTCTGGGGACCACTCATTACTGAACCACAACAACACATGAACTAGAGGGAGGCTGCTTATTGTGTGTCTAGATGACCAGTGAAATCATTCTGCAAAATATTTTGGAGGGTTGTTTTGTAGTAGTTAATATGTGTTTCACACATGTTACCAAAAGAGTTTTCAATCTAGTTGGAATGCTTAGAAAGAAAAAAATAATCACTCTGCGCCAGGGCCTCAAGACTCTAAGGCTGGGATAATTTTTTTAGAGTTTCGCTACAAAATTAGTCAGTGGAAGACACAGGCAGCTCTTTCTCCTAAGGGGAATTATAACTTAAATCTACATATATATATATATATATATATATATATATATATATATATATGTATACGTATATACATATGTATATATGTATATATACATCTATAAAGTATGCACTGCATATATTTTTCTTTCTTTTTTTTTTCCTTTCTCTCTCTGTCTTTCTTTCTTTCTTTTTTTTCCCCCTCTTTTTACCTCCTGATGGTAGATATCTAGGATTCTCTCCAAAGATAACTCTTCAAAGTACAGTTTGTCACACTCATCAAAGTCTGTGCTCACGGTCTCAGGGTTGCAATTCACCACTACTGTCTTCTTGCCAAGTTGACGCAGTGTGCGGATGCTGGAGACAGCACACCAATCAAATTCCACACTGCTGCCTGCAGAGACGGTGAGATTGGGAAAAGGGGTAAGAGAAACATGAAGTTACAACACAAAGAGCAGAGAAACATATTGCCAGTCAGTCCAAGTCTAGGAAGTGAATGCCCTTTCGATGCAATTTTTTAAAATTTCAAAATGTAAATTTCAGATCCATTATGCACACTACATTAATAGTAGGAAAAACAGGGACTAATTAAACAACAATGACATGTTGGCTTGTTTTATATGCTAAGTTCTCCATTAGGTAATCTCTGTATTTGAAACATTCAGAACGTCAAAGTTAGTGGGAGATAATTCTAATGATAAAAAAACAAAAACCCTTTTGAGGCACCTGGGTGACTCAGTTGGTTGAGCATCCAACCCTGGGTTTGAGCTCAGATCATGATCTCATGGTCCGTGGGTTTCTGATCCAGAGCCTGCTTGGGATTCTCTCTCTCCCTCTCCACCTACCCACCTCCCCCCCCACCGCCCGCCCCGCTTATGTGCTCACTCTCTCTCTCTCAAAAGAAAAAAAAAGGAACTTAAAAAATAAACTCAAAGTGAACAAACTGACCTCAGTACACAAAAATATTTAAGCTAGTGATTGGAATACTTGAGTTCTTGTTTCAGTTATTCCACTTGCTCTGCTATCTGAGGGCTAAACCAAATGATCCCTGAAGTGCCTTGTAGCTCTGACATATCTTGATTGATTGGAAAATCCTGTCCTTTCCAAGCATATCCTTTTAAGCTTGGCAAGGCCACCCCATGCAGAGTGAGTGACCTTCTAAAAAGTAATTCAAAGTACAATAATGGCCTAAATACCTCAAAATATCACCTCTACTGGGATGCATAGAACTGAAAGTTCTGGGATTTGTATTAATCCTTTGCATTAGGATTTTGTCTCCTAAAAACTCTTGTCAGAACAGTAACTTATCCAAATATAGTAGCATGCTAATTTTCACTATCAATTAAGTATACACTTGATTATCAGCTCAGCTAGTCTGCCCTGGGTCCTGAGGTAATGCAGAATTGTCACATAAATAAGGTAAAATTTGAATAGGAAGAAAGAAAGGTCTAGAAAAGAGAAGGGTAGATCCTGATGGAAGTGTTCAGGCCATTTAGCCATAGGAAACTAAGGTAGTAAAGTAATAAACACTTTTGAACTACTTCAAGATTTGGCCAAAAATTGCTAAAGTAGTATATCCAGAAGCACTTAATTACTTATCAAAACTAAAGCAAACTATGCTTAAAGTAACAGAATAAGACTACATACATTTTATTTATTTACTTATTTATTTATTTATTTATTTATTTATTTTTTTTTTTTTTTAATTTTTTTTTCAACGTTTTTTATTTATTTTTGGGACAGAGAGAGACAGAGCATGAACGGGGGAAGGGCAGAGAGAGAGGGAGACACAGAATCGGAAACAGGCTCCAGGCTCCGAGCCGTCAGCCCAGAGCCTGACGCGGGGCTCGAACTCACGGACAGCGAGATCGTGACCTGGCTGAAGTCGGACGCTTAACCGACTGTGCCACCCAGGCGCCCCAAGACTACATACATTTTAAATTATACATTTTATCATTTCCATACTCGAATAATCTGCAGAGACTAAATGTTAAATACGCTTGAGAAATATCATGTCTATTTAAATATACACCTTGTAACTGTAAATTATTATTATTATCTCATTATTAAATGTCTAATTTTAAGTGTTGGGTGAGATGTAAGAATTTCCAGTTGGGAATGTTTTAATTAAATTCTATAATGCTCTGCCTATGAACCAATGAGAAAAGCTCTTGGCATTTGATATCAACAGACGTCATATATTCACAGATCTCATCTACAAATGTAATTTCTGGTTGATGTATAAAGTTCTTGAGCAAATATAGATCTTTGTGTAAAACTATGCCAGATGAGGAAACGTCAAAGTGCAATTCATTCCCCAACCCCAGTGAGAGGCTCAATTTCGTTTATGAGGATAAAAACATAAAAGGGTGACATGATGAAAAGGAAGAAGGAATTATAGTTGAGATCTGCAATTGAGTACGACTTCTATCACTTAATAGCTAAATAAACTTGGGCTTTACCTGTCTGAACCTCAGTTTCTGAAATTGCAAAATACTTATTATAACATCATCTATTATACATAGTTCTTGGAATAATAGAATTAACATGTGTGAAAAGTACAACATAAACTGTAAAGTCCTATGTAAATATAAGTTATCACTTTACCAATGTGATATGGACCACAGCCTAACACCATCATTCCATGGTCGTCGAAATTGATATCATGCTCCTGAGGAGAAAAAAAAAAAGACATAGAAATTATTATGTGTTATTCTTCAATCTAATTAAACTCTTTGCCCTGTCACTGAATGTATCTTTCTCATCCTTTCTCTTATTGATGTCTGCACTGTATTAGTCTCTGGGAATCCATAAGCATAAAGTATAAACTCTACTTATTCACAAAATATAAGTTCAATATATTTTAATTAAATAGCCATGAGAACACATCACAATTGTATGTTCATGTAACCATTATCCTTATTCTAGTTGTATTTGTTTGATTTCACCATTTTAAGGCAGTTCTGAAAAGTCAGTATAGAAGTACATTATCACATCTGACCTACATAATGTCATTTTTGTTACCTAGATTACTAGATAACCAAAACCACGAAAATGTATATTCCCCATGGTGACCATTTACTAAATCTGGAGCTTTCTACATACAGCAATTTGGCAGTTCCTACCTGACCATTGTAGGTAACATAGAGGTAGTTTGTTACTGATGGGTATTCTGCAGCCAGTGTATCAATCTGCAAGAAAATATAAATAAATAAATAATTACATAAATAAATAGGGATTTTAGTCCCTTTGTTATATTTTTTCAAGAGTAAAACAATTCGCGCTGCATTCGTATTCCTTTAAGGCCTCTTATTGTCAAATATAAAAACAATAAAAAGGTAAGTACAATTCAATTACTTTCTAATTCTGAAAATGAGGTGGGGTGGAGGAACAATGATGTAATCTAGTTATCACTTGAGCAATAAATGATAATACACACCCAGAGCATCAGTGATTCATTACAGTAGTATTTCTCACATACACAACACAATCGTTATATAGTCAACTAGTTACCAGGAAGACTTACCCAGACAACTATCTAAAGCAGCTCAAATCAGAGCAAAATGACCTATATGTAAGAATGTTTTGGGTCTGCAAATGAATGCATAGAATTTAAGTTACCAATGGCACTGAGCAATGGAATGACATAAATACCGTAAAGCATGGGGAAGAGGGGAAGGGGACAAGGTCTCATTGAACATATTTTGAAAAAGTAAATCAATTCAGTTCTCAAAGGCCAGGAGCTTAGCTTAGTGAGCAAGAATTCAGGGCCAACAGGGCAAGCTAGTGTAAGGCAGGTGAGAAGGAGGAAAGATAATTGCTGAATAGAAAATATTCTGCATCAAGCCTGGGACCAAAGGCATGTGCCCCTCCGCCCCCCGCCCCCGAGCACATGGAGAAAAGTCAATGATTTTAAAGGACAAAAATCAGCTGGTGGTACTTTAAGCCAAGGCATCCTTCTACTGTAGTCCAAAAAAAAAAAAAAAAATCACAACGGTACACCTATGAAAGTTCTTGTATGATTGTCATGAATACTAGATGAGCTCATTATGCCCAACCCTATCACAATGAATACTAAATGAACCATAATGATGGGGCACTTAAAATAAAGTATTACCCTGTAAAAAGTTAGTGCCAAAAGAGATAACTATTCTTTTCAAGAGGTCAGCCACCATGCTAGGGGATTTCAAATCCTTCTATTACACTAAGGATTTATCTTATTGCAGATACATCTGCACAGAGGTCAAAAAGTAAAGGAGAGGTCACTTTGATTTTTTTTTCATTTAGGCAGAGAAAACCATGTACTCAGTCCTACCTTTGCGTCCCAGTGCCCCTTCAACCTTTCCCTTTTAAGCTTATATCAAACCTGTGCTGAATAAAACTGGTGGGATCATGGGCATTGACTGGACAAGTAGAATCACTTCTGAATTCCACCCCTCTTTATACCGGCAATGGCTCTATGAGTGGGTGCCTACATTTCACCCTGTGAGGAAAGGGAAATTCCTTTACCTGTTTAACCCAGGGGTGGATGTTTTTCTTTAGCCTCAGCTCCCTTGTCTGGGCCTCAGTCAGCCCGAGGCATTTTGAAATCTGCTTGTCTGAGAACCCAATCTCCTTTGCCTTTTTCAGGGTTTCTTCTGTAATGGACTCACTAGGAGTTAATGAAAAAGAGAGATTCAAGTTTAGAACAAACACAGTAAGGACTAGTGAACTGTTCAATTTCAAAAACACCAAAGGCTCCTTATTTTCCATCTTCAAAGTGTTGAGATCTTTTAAACATACACAAATAAATAACCCACTAAATCTTCCAGCCTCTATGAAATCTAGTATTTTCAATGATATTTTCACCTTTTCAGACATGTGGTTTCCTACTTTCACACCCATGCACCCTCTTCTCTTCTTACTTCCTGGAAATCGCTTCTGCATTTTCTGTCTTAATGACTTTCCTCTTTCAAAATAATCATGGACCTTCCTCTTACTAAGTCCAAGAGGCTTTTCTCAAGTTTCATCTCCTTAACCTGTCAGCATATGACCTGCTTAATGTTCCATTCTTTAAAGATGTCTTCCTCTGGCTCGGGTAAGTTGCTTCTCACCCAACTTTATTACTCATATTACTCACAAAAATGACTTACTGTTTTTCTGGTTTTTTGGTACCCCCTGCTCAAGTTCCTATCTTTTGTTACCTGATTTAAGACCAAAGGCCTGGCTACCTTGTCTCTCCCTCTAAACTTAACCACTGCCACTGGCTCAAGCAACATAAGTAGTTAATAATTCCCAAATCAGTATCTCCTTCTCTAATGTCTGACTGATGCTCCAGGTCTCCATGTATAGGATCTTTGAGAACCCATGTATACCTGGGCATCCAACATTGCATCAGACTGGGTATCCTTTCCATAAACTGCCTCTCTTTACTAATATCATATATCTGTCTATGTTGACAAGATAGTTCTCTGGTTTTATGATTATTTCCCATCCAAGTTAGATTTGTCTCCTCACTTTCCTGATGCTCATTTCCATAGTATAGACTGTATTTGTATTGTTTCTCTCACCTCGAATGCCTTTGACATTCCTTTTACCTACCCAACTGCTCTCCAACTCCCAGCCAGTCTTTATAGATAAACTAAAGCCAAGTTTCATCCATGAAGACTTCTCAGTTTGCCCTCACCCACTGATCTTTCTGGACTCTTCACTGATTGATTTGCTCGGAGCCAGGAGCATAGTTGGAACCATACTGTTTAGCATATCAATGTCACCAATATTTTTTATGTTTGTTAGCTTTTATTCACCATCCAAATTTTTTTTTATGCTAGATTCACATTCCACAATGACAAAGAATACGTTTGGCTCATTTACCAGATCATTCCCACTGATCTGTAGACTGGCCCCCAGACAGCATTCAACAAATATTTATTAAATGGAAAAGGGAAACTGGACTTCTATAGCTTTTATAAAAGAGACAGAGTTATTGAAATCACCTTATAACTATAATTCAAAGTGTACAAAAAAATAACTTGTAAAGAACCAAGACACAGAAGAATAAAATAGTTCTATAAAAGTATAACTAAGTAGCTATGGACCAGCTATTTCAAGCAATAGTCAATACAATAAAATTCAATTATAACACTTTTATAGTTAATACAATGAAATTAAAATATAACGGTGTGTTCTCAGAAGATGTAATAATAAATAAAACATTTTCACTGAAATTCTGCTAATAGCATGCAGTTGAATTAAATCTACTGAATTTTGTTCATTCTATTCTTCAATCTTCTTTAATTAATTATATTCTGAGTTTAGATTAGAGAAGAGAGAATCAAGCTCATATATTTAATAGCTATTTCTCTGGCTGTTGGATATCAGTATTAGTTTGGATTTTTGCAGCTATGTTTTGTTCTACTCAATTTGCTTTTTCTTTGGCCCTTAAATTTCCTTCTGTATCTCAAATTAATTAATTATTTCTCCCAATAAATTTAATGTCTCCTTTTTCTATTCTCATTTTGATTTTTTAATCTTCCCAAGTATTTGATAAACATTCTCCCAGAGCATCACATTTTCCTGGCAAATTCTTGATTATAATCTGATTATTAGCAGTCACTTGCTATGTGTGCCACGCATTGTGCTTCATGTTCTATAACTATGCTGTCCAATATGGTGGCAACTAGCCACATGTGAATGTTTAATTTCAATGTAATTAATTAAAATTTTTTTAATTAACATTTAGATTCACAATTGCACTAGCCAAATTTCAAGTGTTCAATAGCTATACATGGCTAGTGGTGACTGCATTGGATGGTGCAGATTACAGAGTATTTCATCATCACAGAAATTTCTACTAGACAGTGCTGCTCATGAAGATACAAAACAATATTTGAGATAATGGAATGATAGAGAGTGATTCGAGACATTTTATGGAGAGATAAGCTATGTGGTGCAATGTGAGGTCAGAGAAAAGAGATAACAGTGTGAGCGAATCTGGTTGAGAAATACTACGGCAGTAGAGGGATGAGAACAGAGCCATAAAGAAAGTTCAGCTTCATATGGATGAAAGAGTTGACAGATGTACTATAGGCAAGGGCAACTGCATCTGCAATGATTTGAGACAGTGATCGGCATGGCAGGTATAGAAAACATATGGAGGATTTGTAGTTAGGAGGAAATCATGAATGGTGAAGGTAGGGCAATGTCATTCATTGTCATCCTTACACGTGTGCTTTAACACAGTGAACATGTGCTGTGTCTAGGGCTCTGTGCTACCTACTTTAATGATGGAGTGATAAAGTATCGAATCTCTACATTCAGAGAGGTCAGAGTATATTAGAAGGCAAACAAATAGCCATAGATGTGTCTGCACGGTGAGAGGTGCCATCGAGGAATGTAGAGACGAGAAGGCTGTGGCTCGGGGGAAATGGTCCCACAGTACTGGAGAAGTCTGCAAAGGCCTTCCCCAAGAGATGACGGCTGAGCTCCTAGGGCTTTTGAAAACACCCAACTTTCTGGTGTTTATCTTTAGTTATTGCAAAAAGGAAAACATTTTGAGACAAAAGCAAAGAATAATTTGTTTGTTGCTATTTGCTTTGGAAACAGATATTTTCACTTTTCTTGCCAAGATTATGTTCCTAAACCAATTGCTCATTTGTTTACGTGCAAGTGTGCATTCAGCCTCAAAGTGGAAGTGCTTGATAAATAAGCTACTTTATAAGTTAGAACTATGCATGATGTTCTTTTGAAATAAATATATTTAATTGTGAGTTTTGCAAAAGATAAATCATATTAATGTTTACCTGCATGGTGAAAGTCTACCCATCTGCTCTGTGACCTGCAATTTTGCTTAAAATGTAAGTATGAAGCTTGAGTTACATGGAGAAATGCTGTACACATCACATTAAGCCAATTTTTACCCTTAGATTTTTCTAGATACTTGCTAGGGCATTTTCCTATAATTGTGAGATAGCAGTAAAAGAAAAATTAAGAATAAACAGATCTTCAGTAAGACATTTCTTTATTATTGCAATAACTATTTGAAGCAAAACCCATATTATGGTACTACATCAACAACCACACTAACTTAAATGACTAAATCCTAACCCTGAATAGCAGCAGTCCAGACACACTTAAAGAAACATGCCTTAAAAGAGCCATCACACCTGTAATTATGACTATGGACTAGCAAAAATGCAAGTCCTCCAAGTCCAAAGATAACCAGAAGTAATATATTTGTCTTTAGCTCCTTTGGTCATGTTTTTCTATTTTTTCCCTTGTCTTGAATGATTTATTTTTATTTCTTCTTATACAGAATATCAGTCAATTCTTCAAAGGTTGCTATATTGCTTCAAATGAAAACTATAAATAATGGTATTAAACAAACAAAAAAAGAAACCATTTAGATTCCTCACATTTCTATTAGGGATGAAATAAATTTGCATTTGTTTTGTCCACATTCAGCAATGCAGTCTTTTCTATTGTTGAAATATGCATAATTCGTCTTATTCTTTTCCACGAAAAGAGTCCAAGAGAGCATATAAAGACATCTCCAGCAAACATGCAAAGTCTTCCTCCCCGACTCACCAAATAAAATTGGACTCTTACCAACAAGCAAATAAAAAGAAAGAAAAAAAAGAAAAAAGGAAGACTGATTGATAGAATTGGCCTTGTGCATAAAAAAGGACAGTAAATTAATTCTGTGCTCAGTTCTGGTGGAAAAAAAAAAACAACAAAACAGCTATCTGTCACAAGACTAACTCAATCATTACTACTCGACATAGAATCCCCACCCCAGAGAGTTTTCATTATGTAAAGGGGACGCCCAAGAAGAGCAACGGCAACATGGAATAATGAATCACAAATGATAGAATTTTGGAATGGGGTTGAAAACTACCTCTCCATAGGCGTCCCCTCAATTCACCCGGTGAGATTTCCAAAACAGCTTTATCAAGCTAAACTTGCAGAGTGCATGTTTCAAGCTCACAAGCTGATTCGCAGAATATTTCCTTGGTGAGCCCAAAACAGCTTTAACTTTTGCTCAATATTCAAACAGCTAGACCAATAGCATGCTATGACGTTTTTAAATGTCTTGAAAATTAGGGTGTATTGAATTGGAATAGTATATGAATATAATCATGTTCATCTATCTTCATTTGAATGCAAATATTGGGTAGGTATGTTCATATGAAATTCAAAGTGATGTATCTTCTATAGTATTTTATTTATAATCTCTCTGGTTATTAATTTCTGCTCTTCAGACATGTTCGTAAAATAGTGCGAAACACTTCCCAATCCTCATTGAGAAAATACATGTTGATTCTGACCCACCCTGGCAATCACAAAGACATGGATAACGTAGGTCCCTTCCCACATTCCATGCTACCCTAACACTCCTGGATATGCAGAATACCAAGACAGGAAGTGGCTTGCCTCCCTCTCTACATTTCCCTCATTCACTTTCTCTGCTGCTTTTGCATAACACAAAGCTGGCTGGCATGTGATTACATACGGAAGAAAATTGACTTTATTCCCTACTTGTTCCGATACAAAATTTTATTTTGAGTCCCATTATAATAAAATAAAAGAAGAGACAGTTTGAAGACACGATTCATTAGCTTTGGGCCAGTGATTTAGATAAGGTTAAACCTCTTCAGAGTCAAATGCAAGATGAATAATCTTAAGTGAACATAAAGCTCATTTAACAATGTGGAGATTCAGACACATGTTCCTTGTCTTTATCTGCCCATATTGGGCTGTCTTCCATTTTGCCTGCTAAAAAGAACTTCCATCAGAGCGAGATTTTTTTGAAAAATCAAGTTAGATGAAAGCTTATTTTAGTGAGACAGGGCTATAATATTTCTATTTTTCAAAAGGAAAATAAAAACCTTAATTTGGAACAAACTCAAAATAGAATAATTACTAAAAGAAATATAAATGCTGAATTTGTAATTCAAGACTGCCTTTTGAAGCCTCAAAAGGGAATGCTCCATTTATATTATATTGTAAATCAAGGGAGCATTATCCCAAGGAAGAAATGTGATCAGCTGAATGGGGCACATTGCACAAAAGCGCACGTTTTTAAAATATGCGCAATAAATTATCCTATTATCAGGTACACATTTGTGTGTACTAGTATGTTTGTGTTTATCTTCACTGTGTCCTCTAAAGCTTGCTACAGATATAACTCGTCTTTCCCCTTCCAGCTTTCCTTGCCTTCAGCGTTCAAGGGCAAACTCTTCAAAAGTTACACTTTCATCATTGCATAATAGCATCTAAACAATAAAACAAAGAAACACCAAATAGCTGTGATGCTGGCCTTTTCAAAATCTCTAGTTCCTCTCCACTTAGCAGCACAAAATGACAGTTCTGAAATTTTGGAGGGGGAGGAACATCTTCAAAACAATCAGACTTTTACATTCCCTGCCATAATCTTTTAGTGGTGAGACAGCATGGCTCAGCCTCTACCGAGGCAAGTCTCTGTTGCGTTCTCTGGTTGTATAAACAATAGGAGCCTTTCTCCTCTCTCTCTCCTCTCTCTCTCCTCTCTCTCTCTCTCTCTCTCTCTCTCTCTCTCTCTCTCTCTCTCTCTCTCTCTCTCTCTCTTCTTCCCCCCGACTTCCAATGTAGATTTTGTTGTTGTTGTTGGTTGTTGTTTAAAATTCTACCCTGTCATCTCCGAAACTTCCTCCACTCACACTTAGTCTTCAATAATAAATGATAAAAGGAAATGGAATAAATTCCCCTTAATGAGGAAATTTTCACCTGGCATAAAGGAACTGGGGAAATCTATTAACTGACTGGTGAAACGCCTGCAGCATCGCAATTACCAGGGGACCCAGCACACTTCACACAGTCCTCTCTTCCACTTGACTGGCTTTTATCTGATCCACCAACTCACAAGTAATACTAAACAAATTTCCCTCCAGATTGCACAAGCTCTAATGTGAAAATGAGCACTCCACTTGGCCTACAATTATGGGATGGGCTTGCGATTTTATTATTATCTTCTTTTTAAAAATCCGCTAAAAGGCAGAAGCTGAGAGAAGCACTAGGGCCTGATGCTCTGTAACTACACCTGCTTTAAGGACAGAAAACTGAGTTAAGGCACATGTTCTCTACCCCAACACCCTCACGTCAGCGTCTCCCTCAGTTTTGCATGGCTTTGCGGATTATTTTTGGCACTTCACAGGTTTGAGACCATGCCACAATCACAATCATGAAATCGGGGGTGAAGTTATTTGTCCTCTCATCTTTTCTTTCAAAAAGACAGGCTGTTACCTCTTTCCTTAAGAGAAATGCAAAAGAGGGGCACCTGGGTGGCTCAATTGGTTAAGCACCCGACTTCAGCTCAGGTCATGATCTCACAGTCTGTAAGTTCAGGCCCACATCAGGCTCTGTGCTGACAGCTCAGAGCCTGGAGACTCACTCGGATTCTCTCTCTCTCTCTCTCTCTCTCTCTCTCTCTCTGCCCCTCCCCCACTCATGCTCTGTCTCAAACATAAACAAACATTAAAAAAAAGAGAAATGCAAAAGACATTTTTTTTCAAAAGCAGCGGTAGTATTTAGAAAAGCAAAAGGATGAAACCTAGGCAATTGGGTGAATACTACAATTTTCTCCGAATTTTTGAAAGCACTGTGTTTTGTTTCTGTATAGCAGTGAGGTATTTGGAGAAATTAAAGAAAACCTTGATCTTTACCTCTCATCTACAGGACAAGCAATACCTGGGTCCAATGTTCATGTTGAAAGCACGCCATCAGGAAAACTATCTGTTAGGATCTGGGTCCACTTAGCACCACTGCAATAATGCTACACTATCCCAGGTGTTCATTTTCAAGGGATGATGCACTTAAAACTGCATTTCACCTTAAAGGCTGCTAAAAACAACAGAATCCTCCAGAGGAAAAGCTTATAAAGCAATTGATACCGTAGATATTTTTAAGTAGGCAATTTTTAATTTATGAATCTTATGTTCATTTTTTTACTCATCTCTAGTGACCTCAATAATCCAGAAATATTGTGGTATTACTTTCAATCTGGTAAGACCACTTATATACTACTGACTATAATATCATGATTATTTTCTATGAATACCAAGTAATAATAATGGGGAAAATTACCTAACATAGGTTTCTTGTAATTCTTGAGCCACAATAAATCACATTTTATATCTCACTGATTCCTAGTTGACAATGCTGTGACTCTTATTCTCTGCCATAGATTTGGTAATGATGAAAAATAGGTGGAAACCACCCTGTCACGGTAGTAAGTCACGTCTATTAGTGTAAAAGAAAGTGTTCTGGGGCACCTGGGTGGCTCAGTCAGTTAAACATCTGACTTCAGCTCAGGTCATGATCTCAGGGTTCGTGAGTTCAAGTCCCACGTCAGACTGTGTGCTAACAGCTCAGAACCTGGAGCTTGCTTCAGATTCTGTGTCTCCCTCTCTCTCTGCCCCTCATTCACTCTACTCTCTGTCTCTCTCTCTTTCAAAAATAAACATTAAAAAAAGTATTCTGGGGCACCTGGGTGGCTCAGTTAAGCTTCTGGCTTCAGCTCAGGTCATGATCTCACCATTCATGGAGTTGAGCCCTATGTCGGGCTCTGTGCTGACAGCTCAGAGCCTGGAGCCTGCTTCCAATTCTGTGTCTTCCTAGCTGCCCCTCCCTCACTCGTGCTCTGTCTCTATCTTTCAAAAATAAATAAATGTTAAAATTTTTTTTTTAAAAGAGAGTGTTCTGTTATGTTCAAAACAGCATGCTTTTTTTTTTTTTTTTTTTTAATTTTTTTTTTCAACATTTTTTATTTATTTTTGGGACAGAGAGAGACAGAGCATGAACGGGGGAGGGGCAGAGAGAGAGGGAGACACAGAATCAGAAACAGGCTCCAGGCTCCGAGCCATCAGCCCAGAGCCTGACGCGGGGCTCGAACTCACGGACCGCGAGATCGTGACCTGGCTGAAGTCGGACGCTTAACCGACTGCGCCACCCAGGCGCCCCAGCATGCTTTTATTAATCAAACAGCCTTCACCTGATCAGACTGAACTAAAGGGAGAAGTACATACTATGGAATATTGCTTCTGTTATTTCTGATTAATACATTTACTTATAATTTGAAATCCATTCAATATACTCTTTCCCCCAAATTAAGATGTATACAGTAAGCAAAATCCTGGATTTTCCCATAAATATAGGTTTCTTATGGGTCCAGAATTTAAATCCAACAAACAAAAATAAATGCTGTACAAGGCCTCAGTAGAAAGCTGAGATTAAACAAGCATTCTTTGAGGTTTGAAAATCTGTTATTTCACAAATAAATTTATTTGAAAGCCCTATATTTTAAAACCTCTCAATTACCTTTGTTTAAAGCAAGTCATGTTTCCATAGAATAGCTTTCCAACTATCATGTGTGTTGTTCCACACAACAAATGTACAACTTTCAATATATAACTTTCTTTGACTTCTAGAAACTATTACTTAGAATCTAATTAAAATAAATCACTTAACCAAAGCCTAGCTACCAATAAACACTGCATAGATTTTGTTTTCTTGCTAAACGTAACATACATAGAAATAATTTTTGATCAAATTTTTCTAGTTCTTAATGAGCAAAAAAGCCTTTTCTAGAAAGCCTTTTCCTAATGGAAAGTCATTTCTAGGAAGATGTGGAAAAATTCTAGAAGTAAATTCCTGATGACATGTCACATCAGATCTATGTTAATTTGAGGATCACTACCTACATGGAAATCAAAAATCTTTATCACCGAGTATTTTCCAGAAGAAGACATAAACATAATCATTACCACCCATGACAGCAAAAAGTCTCATTTAGTTCATGCTAATGAATATACTCAAGAGCAAATTGAGTTGCTCTCCTTTCAAGATGCCTAGAGCAAAGATGGTCCATTAAGTGGGTCCAATAGCTAAAGAGCAGGTGTGGTAGGGTAGGGTTTGAGGTGGTATCTGTAATGTCACCATGGCCACACTAATACTGATGTGACTACATGACATGACATTACATGACATGATTACATTATTATCATTGTGTTGAACAGGGAAACTGCCTGTTTCAACCTTAGGTATGTATCACTGGCCAAATCTAGAGTCAGGCTCCAACTCTGCTGACAAAAACAATCACATCAACCAGATGAAATGATTAACACGTGAACTGCTAGCACCGGGCCAAGCAGGTAATAAGTGCTTCGTAAGTGCAAATGCCAGGGGATAAGGAAGAAGGGGAAGAGCTGGTCCAAGAAAGGAGAGAGAGGAAGAGAAGGACGGGGGAAAGCAGGAAGAGCAGTTAATCAGAACACAACCGCTAAGTCACCTACCTTAGGCCCCAGCACCTCAGCGTTTCACAGACTTTTCCCTCCTCTGCAACATTCTTATGTATCTATGCCTTGAGGCCATGAGGGCCACCACACTGTGTACTCCCTGCAAATAACAACTGATCTTCTGGAGAGCATGTGCACCCAAACATTTTCTACGCTTTCAGGAAGCACGGCCACCACCCTATGCTCCTCAGGCCAGCAATCATGTACTTCACCTTCAAGGGCTGCCTCAGAGGCTTGATGCCTCCATAAAGACATTTCAGGTATGAATAACAGATGAAAAATTTCGGGGGGGTCGTTGAGTGATTGATTATCTAGCTTCTATAACTACCACGGAGGTAGATTATTTTGTGTAAAGGTCATTTCCATTGTATACATCAGGTGCTTTTCACTGACCTGCGTTAACATAGAGGATGAGGTGTTTACCTCTTATTTAAAGAAAGATTAAATGGATGTGTATGTGTGCATATGTATACAGCCTTTTATTTGAAATATGGCAAAATGTAAAAGGAAAACCCTTATCCCGGGTCTCCATATCCTTGAAAATTCTGCTTATGTTTTTTTAAAGGTGACTCACCAGGGCTTTCTCCCTGCCAGGCCCCTGTGTTTTCCCCACAAGAGTTCTAGAGAAGGGCACATCTCTTACAAAGCTTCTGCTCTAAGTGAGGTCAAGGATTCAGAGAGGAAAACACACAGCTCACAAGTTGACAGCTAAGGAGGAACTGATCTCCAGCTGTCTGATTTAAAAGTCATATCTCTAAAAAGAAGCTTTTGAAAAGGGTTAGTGATTAGAACCGCAGGCAGAAGCCCTGGGCTAGATTCCTTGCTTTCCCCTGACTGGTGTGACATGTACTATGACACACGCCTCGATGTGACTCAGTTTCACCATCCACAAAAATAGAATAGTGGTATTTTCTACCTGTATTGTAACAGAAATGCATTTAAGGTCACCAGAGAAATACGGATCTCTGTATTATAAATATTGTTAGTCTGTATTTTTTGCCTTAACCTTCTTGCTGGTTAATTAAATTAGAAACTTCATTACCATTGTAAATACTTGTGAACATTTTTCACAAAAATTTTTAAAAACATCTGCAATATTGAAAGTTCTAGATAGTTCTTTGTTTTTAATAAAAAATATAATTTTGGCCTGTTCTCAAGGGACCATCGAGATTTTTTTCATGCCCAGACAGGAATTATAATGCTTCCAGTATATACAATCTCTATTTGATAATATAAAACAATGAGATAAACCCCCTGTTATTAGAAAACAGTTTATTCAAAGTATTCCTACCTAAACAGTAGATATACAGTCACTTAAAAGAATGAAAGTGTAGAGATGCTGATTTACAATGTCTTCCAACACAGTGAGTGTATATCTTAGACTATATGTTTTTCAGGCCATCATTTTGTGAGTCTCTGGGAGCAACTAGGAACTATAAACATGTTTTCCCGTACTCCAACTTCCCTTCTTTGCCATGACTAAGAAATTATGATTTTCACTTTCTCCCAAGAATATTTATTCATTTATTTCATGGGCATCTTATCACACAAATATTTTTGTAATATATTTTTTTAATTTTTTTGTTTAATATTTATTTTTGAGACAGAGACAGAGAGAGACAGAGCATGACCGAGGGAGGGGCAGAGAGAGAGGGAGACACAGAATCTGAAGCAAGCTCCAGGCTCCGAGCTATCAGCACTGAGCCCCACGCGGTGCTCGAACTCATGAACCCTGAGATCATGACCCGAGCCGAAGTTGGACACTTAACTGACAGAGCCACCCAGGTGTCCCGGTGCTTTTGAGTGTTTACTTGATGGAAGACATCATATGCCAATGCCAAAGAAAATATATGATCAATAAAGAATTGGAAGCCATTCATATCTGTTTCAGAGCTGATGCTATACCTCAGCATAGTGAACTTTATTCTTTGTTCACACAAATCAACAAAGCCTTGTAAGAAAAATTTATAATAAAAGTCTACTAAGACCTTATGATATTTGGAATTTGCTGTGATGGAACTTACAGTTTAATTGGAGGATGTTACTAGCATGCAACAAATAATTACAAAACAATGAAATGAAACTGTTGTTCCAGCTGCTACTTATATTGAACCATAGCTGATAATATCCACTTTAATTTCTGTTCATAGAGTTGATTTATTTATAGTAAGATTCTCATTTTTATGAAACATAATAGAAATATAACAATAGAAGAGCAAACACAATTTGTTACTTCCTAAGTAAAATTTATCCATTTTCCCGTCACCTCTTTCTTCTTGCATATTTGGTCCTTATACACTAGTTCCTGTCCTTCCTCCGGATCATCAAATTTGGTAGACTTACTCAATTCTCTCCCTCTCTGTTCTCCCTAAACCCTGCAATATTGGTGAAAGTGTCTTCCTATTTTTATTTGTTTTGTGTTAAAACCTCTCTTTCCTTGGCTTCTATGGCACTGGAATATATTGAAGTATATATTTTGTGATGTATAGAAGGGATATATGTTGTCCTTGGATTCTGAAAGTCCTGAACTTAAATCCTGACTCCAACATGCACTACCTCTGAAATCTTGAAAATTTACTTAAACATCTGAGGCATTGTTTCATTTATAAAATATGAGGGAGGATGCACACCTTCTAGGAAACCTTAAATTGATCCTTACATGAGAAAACTTCTGCAAAGGTCTTAGAACTTTTATTTTAACCTCTACTTAACTTTTCCAGCTTTGTGTTCCTGACTCTAGTTGATCTGTTAAAAGTATCTGCCTTATGTATAACCATGTATATATATTTAATCTTTGAAAATAAATTACAAACCCATTGAAGGCAGGTTAATGACTAACAATTATCCATTCACAAATGTCACTGGGCCTAGTACCATGCCTTACATATAGCAGGTCCCCAATAAATATAATGACTGAGTAGCTGAACAAATACCATACGGTCCAATAAGAGCTCCTAATAAAGAGAACTGCCATCAAGAAAATATATAACTCGTCATGCTGAAATCAGAAATATTGACATAGGGATAGAATCTATTAATTCTTGATTATTAAGAGGCACATACATGCTAATTATGACTATATGTTATTTTAAGTCAACTTAAGATTTTTGAACTATCAAACGTTTAAGAATCAATACACACAAAATATATAATATTCATCTTGTGAATTATCTAAATATCACTCTGAAACACTTTGGGTAAAACATTTATCTTGCCCGTGATAGAATCAAGTTCTCTCTCCCTGTAGTGTTCAAAATACACATATGTAAACACTATTTAAATAGTGAATTCAATTAAGATTCTCAGAACATTAGATATTGGATGTAAGCTTTTACTTTATATCTGATTCAATAAATGATTAGTTAAAAAATTAGTGAAGGCCTATGAAATCTATGACATCACCTAAAATATCACATGGAACATAAAATGAATTAAAAATAAAATGTATTCTTGGCATTAGTTCACAGAGGCATGGAAATTCCCACAGTAATACTCCTCTTTTACATAGAAAAAAAAAACCTCTTTTATGTAAGAGTTTTTAGTATTCTTGAATAAGTTTATTAGATAAGTTGTTTAGGGTATGATGACTAAAACTGTAGAATGGTAATACGTAATAAATAATAAAGTTGTTTTCCTTTAGGGTTAATCACTTCATACATAATATAGCATATATTCATCTTAGTTGCACAGCCTCCCAGCAAATTAAGAGGGGAGTATTTTTTTTTTACTACAGTGAAACTGAGACTCAGAAAGATAGTGTGAGTTGGCAGTGAGGTCACAGGACAAACCCATTGATTGCAAATCAAATCAACGGTTTCCACTAAAGTGTCCAACCATCACCATCTCATTATACATTAAAAATATTAAATACCCACATACTTAATATATATATGGATGTCCACAGACTGGAGTAGGGAAAATGGTCATTGGTATCACAAGCATATGTCATAGTGAAGTATCATCAAAATTATAACATGCAATTAATTATATGTCATATGTAAGGAAATATATATATTTCTTTCCCTAAGTTATTTCTGTATCTAGTATCCTTTAAGATGAAAGTTGTTCATTATTCATTTTTTTCTATCAGAAAATGTAAATTACCTTTAGAGAGTGAAGTACTGACATTTCTCTGTCTTACATATAAGTTTTAACAACTTTTTGGTGACACTTTCCCTCCCGAAAAACTTTAATCAAATATAAGCACAAAATGTTCCTGTCTGGTTTTTCCATGCCTCATGAGCAAGTTAAATAAAAAGTCAATAGAAACTAACATGTGTAGGAGAGGACATTCAAAGGGAGTGTTCCAGCTAAGGTGACACCTGCATTATTACATCTGCCAGAAGTTTGTGGCTGCAGGGAAATGGCCAACTTTACTGAGCTCAATTTAGCACTTGAATGCCCAAGTGGAACTCACCAGGTTTGCCCTAGATTGTTTTCCTAAGCAATAGGCACACCTATGATTTTTCAGCACTCGCCAATGGACACAGTTTATCACACTGAACACAGTGATGTTCAGATGAAAATTGGACCCTTCAAAAGCACTTTCCTCTTTTTTCCTACATTGAATGTAGCAGTAAGTGGCAGTGAAGGGGGAAGAGAATATTAATGTTATCAGAATTAAAACATTAAAAAAGAAGCCTATAGGATATTAGACAAAAGCAATTTCTGAACAATTCATACTTTAATCCATAGTAAATTAAATTTGTGTCGACAATTAATGGAGAAATAGATCCAAATCTTAGCCTCCTATATTTACATGATATAAACTGTATGTCAATGGTCATAGACCCTATTTTTAAACATCTAAATTGGACGAAAACAGTTTCCTTTTGATAGGTCAATCAGAAATAGTTAAAGCACCCAAAAATCAAAATAAGAAAATAAAGAAATTAAAAATAGTTACAGGCAGAAGATAAGCAGTTGCTCGAAGCTGGTAATCAGCACCCTCACATTTTTTTTCTTGCCTGTTCATGTTGCTTTTTTTTAGGCGTCATTACTGTCTTTCAATCTAAAATTGCTAATCCAATGTGATATTATAAATACAAATGTTTGGAGTATTGTATCCTGAAATAGTCCCTGCTTACAAAAAAAGCTTTCTTATAGTTGACTTCCTTCCTTCCTTACAGCAAAAGGGGTTCAACTGAGAGATCTGTGTACCTGTGCTTGTCTATTACTTCCTAACATAGGGGAAACTTATCATATGTGCTAGTTCTACAGTGATGGGACAACTATCCCTTTATGGACTACTGTTACTACATTGAAAGTGTAAGGGCACCCAGGTGGCTCGGTTGATTAAACGTCTGACTCTTGATTTAGGTTTAGGTCATGATCTCACAGTTCTTGGGATTGAGCCCCACACTGAGCTCTGCGCTGACAACCCAGAGCCTGCTCGGGATTCTTCCTCTCTCCAGCTCTCTGCCGCTTCCCTGCTCAAGCTCTCTCTCTTGAAATAAAATGAATAAACCTTTTTTTAAACTTTCTATGACATGTAACCTTATTTCCCCCAGATGTGTATATAATATATATAATTCACCTTTCCACACCTCTAACCATAATATATACAATTATATGTGTGAATGGACACATACATATATATGTGTGTATATACATATACACACACTTACATATAGCACAGGGGTGGAATATCAAACATCCTAGGCCCTGGAGTCCTGCTCAGGTTTGATCTCGAATCTGTCATTTATTAGTATGTGATCGCAAGGAAATTGCTAAATATCTCTGTACCTCAGCTTACTATCTATAAAATCAGGATAACTACTGACTTCCTTAGGTTGTGGTAAAAATTAAATGAAATAATGTAGCTAGAGTAGCGACTGATACGTAGTCTACAAATTTTGCGATTATTATCTTATACTCGGAAGGCATTCAGAATTGCTTGATTGAATCAAAGCTCAAGTTTCTGTACTAAAAGATATAATTCTAAATCCATTCTTTTATTACCTAAGGGAATCAGCTATATCAGGAGAACCTAGCTGATGAAGACATTTGACATTTGATTTATGGTACTTGTACTTCTGCCCTCCAGGTCAGATTTATTTGCATGACCAAAATTGAATCTATCTATATGCTAATGGAGGAAAGGATTACAGGTGAGATTTTTCTAATTTTTAATAGATCAAAATAAGTATATTTTTTCTTGTCATGAGCATTTATGAAAATGCTATAGGGGAGGAGCATTAGGTGTGAAAGAGTCGCTGTTGGTAAGATGAGCGAGTGTGGGGAAAATAGCCATATTAAAATGTGAATAGTTCAGTTGTGAAGGCCAGCGGATAGAGTCTATGTAAATGTTGCTGTTCCACTAAAAATTCGACAGCCTTAAGTTTTCTTAAACTTCTTGGAAAGTGATCCACTAATGGGAAGTTAATAGATTAAACATCTAAATCCCAATGCATATGAATAACAGGCATTGGAATCCTACATGATACAACTCATATCACTTTGAATAAAGAGAAACTTTTGAAAACCTAAAGGAATTCACTGTAAAATATGTTATCACTCTAGGTCGATTAATGCCACTACACCAGCTTATAAATTTGGGGAACTGCCTAGAACAGTCAACTTTCCTAGCATGCCCTTGGGCAGCAATAAACAATTTAAGAGGAAAAGGAGAAAGTCAGTGAACTCAAGTGGGGAAGAGAAATTTTTTGCTGAAGCTGTCTGAATAATGGTTATCACCTAAATTGGTAAGAATGGCTATTGCTCTGGAAGTCTCCTGAGGGCTCCCATTGCTATACTCATGTATTGGAGATGGCAAACTGAGTTCTGATGGGAGCAGGCATTTGCAGCAGGGACGCCAGGTCGATTATTCTAAGAGTGGTCCAACATCTCAGCCCTAAAAAAGGCTGGGGTTTCATACATCATCCTCAGCACGATACATGCTCATCTCCACCCTTCAAGGAAAGGAACTTATATAATTTCCGCTTTCTCACAGACATGGAAAACTCGTCAGTTATTTCCATAATGCCAACGTCGTTACAACCATTGTTTTCCCCACTCCAGTCTGTGGGCATTCACATATATACCAAATATGTGGGTATATTCCATTTAGGAGTCAAATTCTGAACTTCATTTCAGATGACTATATGTAAATACAAGTCATAGATTGGCCATCAATTCGAATGATATTCTCATGCTCTGCTAGTAAACATGTTTATTGGATTTTAGAAGAATCTTAGCATGATTAACAACGGTAGAGTGGGAATTTTTGTTCATTAGCATAATGGAGTGTTATTGATCTTTTGATAAGAATAGCATCTGTATGACTTGCTATCATTGCTTCTTTTTTTAAAAAGATCTGGTTTTAAAATAAGGTGACAATGCATCATAAAGAAAATTAAGAAATGATACACTGTGAAATATGTAAGCAAATGTAAATTGTGACTCTAAAAATTGTCTTTAAACGCATATATCTAAAATCGCAAAATACCCTTCATCATCATAAGTAGCATTTTCATTTTCAGAGGGAAAACCTTGTTGAGCACTCATCATGTTCCAGGTGTCCTTTATATTTATATTTGTTTAAGCCTCACAACAAAAGTATAAGGCAGACATTAGCAGAAAGAATGTGAGGCCAGAGAAGTGAGGGAGGTCACATGCCCATGAGTCCACAGCGGGGAAGACTTCACACCTATTATCTGACTAGCTCCTTAGCCTATACTCTTCCAACACATGAGAAAGGAACTGAGTGAAACCTAACCCACATGTATCATTCTATACTTTGCCCTATGTTTAAGCTTCTGCTCTTCTCCCAGCTGAGATCCCCACTGCCTATTTCCCCAGGTACCTAAAAAGAATGCAAAGGGACCTGGGCACATTGGCACCAGAGATATATTGAGGTAAGAGAATTTAGGGGCCATCTCAAATCACACCAAATAAATAGCTACCTCCTGGGCCCACATCTAAAGTGAGCCTTTCCAGTGCTGGAACAGTTGAGATTTTGAAACGAAGTGAACCACAGATGAATGCAAAGGGAAAAGAACTAATCTTTGTAAACTTTCTGCAAATAGGTAAGACACAATTCAACTATATAATGCCAACTGATAATAGTTATTATTACTGTTGGAGCAGAATCTGCCTTGATGACTAAGCCTGTTTGGATATTTAGAGGTCTGCGAAAAAGCAGGAGATATCATAATCCAGGGTAACGGTGAAGATAACCAAAATAGGACAATAAAACTCAAGCCCTACATACTTACACTCCATCAGCCGTGACATCTATCCAACTTTAGACCTCTATTTAGACTTCTATGTACCACAGAATGACTGAGACAGGTAGCTTCAGGGCCCATCTAGTCTTTTTTTAATCTATCTAACACCTCTTTCTTTTTTTTTTCTAAATATTTATGTATTTTTTAGAGAGACAGACAGACAGGCAGACAGACAGACAGAGTGTGAGCAGGAGAGGGGCAGAGAGAGACGGAGACACAGAATCTGAAGCAGGCTCCAGGCTCCGAGTTGTCAGCACAGAGCCTGATGTGGGGCTTGAACCCACGCACTGCGAGACCATGACCTGAGCCAAAGTCAGAAGCCCAACCGACTGAGCTAACCAGGCGCCCCTCTATCTAACACTTCTAAATAATAATCATTATCAAATTGCTGTGTGTGCATCTATACCACTTCAAAAAAATAATAATAATAATAAACAGTAAAGTATCATTCAGAAAATAATGAATTCAGGATTTAGGTTTACTAATACCTGTTGAATTCTTGAGACAAAAGATAATTTTACGTATAATTTTTTGGAATCTTTTGAATTATTGAAAGATTTATATAAAAAAATTTAATGTTGATCATTGTGAACAATAGAAAATATATCTATGTACAAATATGCCTATGTTAGGAAACAGAAACTAAAAATGTTAAATTATTAGCAAATAAATGCAACAGAATGTGGAAGTCAAAAGATATTATAAGTGATCTCTAACAGTATGGGTCTAATCCTCCGAGGACCTTTTTCACTATCACCCATCCACTTATTTCTGCTTAGTTAGAATTTCAACCTGCTTTCTGGTTGCAACAAAAACTATTCAATTGAAACATAGAATTTGTCCCCAAATCAGAATGTATATGAAGTGAAAATTTAAATCACAATAACATCTGCTATTTTTCACCCCAGGTCTCCTCCCTGCTGTGATTGGCATACTCTAAGTTTCTAGCACCCTCATGTGGTTTTAATTGGAGTGGTTTCACAGGCATTTGCAATCGGTTGTCTGAAACTGAAAACAGTGAAACAGACTATAATTCAACATGGAAGTTCTGCTGGCCTCACAAACCAAGAAAAGAAACCTCAAGTCAGCAAAATTCTAAGATGAATGTATGGGCTCAATTCTTAACGTATTTGCTATCTACTGTTCATTTTATGTGACCACTAGAAAGGATGACTTATAGGCAACCACAGCTAGTTTCATTTTTGGCAGATTGGAATCCCCAATTTTCAAAACCAAGCATTTGTTGTGGGCAACTGTTCAATAGATGAAAAAGTACCTCATATTGCTCCTAAAGAAAAGCAAGAGGTATTATTGCCTTGTTTGTGTGCATCTTGATTAGGTAAACACAGTAACAGAGGTAACAGAGGTCTACAGAGGTAGATTTTGAGAACCTCCACTGTCTTCAACAAAATTTGAAATGATTAATATTTTTACATTTTCTCAAATCATTTGGGAATCATTTATGCAAACAAAAAGTTTCCCTCTCTCTAAACGTATACCTAGGCTTGTAGGTGAGACTTCTTTCTAATAACAGTATATTTCAGAACCCTCTTAAAGGGAGAAGCTAAAGAAGATTATACTGTCTTCCTTAGACTCATAATAAATGTTCCTCTTATCAAAGATCCATGTTTAAAACCTATCTGTGATTTCATAAGCCTGAGGTGCCCCAACAAACGGTCTTCTCATGAAAATAAAAAAGTAGATTTTAAAGCACTGACATTATCAGAATATTCTGAACATGAAATGAAATTTTAAAAATAATTGGCCATGAAGGAGATAAAAATGTAAATTAGTGAGAGGTAAAGAATCTATTAACAGAAACTTGAATGTGGCTTATTTGTATGCTGAACTGGAAGTCCCGATGTTAAAAAATATCAGTAAAATGCAAGAGGAATACATTTGCCCATCAATATACAGCAATATGTAGATTGATATTAAAAGAGAAAAATAGAATTCAGAACTTAGAAATGTTATTGAAGATAGGAATATTATTCATTTAATTATTGACTGATAAAATTTTAATCTAGGTATTTTTGGAAAGTCAAATAGCACATGAGTTCATAAATGTATCCCAATTTTTATAACTTCAAAATACTTAAGAAAATATCACTATGTTTGATGGCAGTGGTAGGGGTTCAAGGTAGCTAAGAATATTAGGAGATACCTTTCAAAAGGTAAATTCAACATCTAAAACTGCCATTTCTTGTGGCTGTGGCTCCTGCTTTCCAATCTTGGCACTATTTACTCCATTGAAGCAGAATTTTGGCCAAATGCTTGAGGGTAAGAGAGGACGAAAGTTGCACAGAAAGTATCTGGAGCAAATCAGAGGACACTGCCTTACCTGTTGAGCCCTTTCAGTGTCTTTTCCATGTTTAAAATGTCACGCATCTTATACAAAAACCACTTGTCAATGGATGTGAGCTTCATGATCTCATCAAGGGACATGTTGTCTTCCAAGGCCTGCCAAAAGAAGACACACTTTCTTTGGCACCCATTTTATAAGTCGCTTATTTGGTTGAAAACCTATAGCAGCCACTCCTCCCCCTCACTCAGAGAGCCCAAGGCTATAGACTGAGAATGGAACCAATAGCATATCATTGATGTTCCTCCCAAGAAACCTACTGATGCTACCAACTGTATCCCAAATGGCATACCAAGGAGGCGCCTTGAGTTAATCAGAGCTGTGTGTGCTTAGAAAGATCTCCCTAACAGGCTCTGTTTCCTGCTTTTTATATAACCATGTTAACAATCATATCCTAAATTTGATACATCTCTTTGGAATTAAAGAGAATCTCTTGAAACTACAGTTAAGACACATTGGTAGGAAAATCTAGAATCAATACAACGATCATTTAACTTGAATTTTTGGATAATTACCCTTTGGCAAATACCATATTGTTATCACCTCATTCCACATTCACACAAACCAGTCAGTGAGAATTTATGGCTCAAATCTGACTTAGTGCTATTTCTTTAGAACATTTCCTCAGAGAGGACTTCAAACAAAAAAATTATTTTGAATCAGTTACTATGACTTTTGTGCTAAGACAGGCATTTTACAGAATCCTAATATATTCCAAAACAATGTAGTAATAACTTCTGTTCTGATAGGAAGCTCAGCTTTTTCCTCAAGCTTACTTTAGCAATTTCTCAGAAGTAAAATTACAACTATGGGTCATTAAGCTGAGGAGAAAAGACAACTGAGAGAAGAAATAAACTCTCAAAACCCAAACCTTGATATTCAAAAGATATCCACTCTTATTCTTTGCTATTTTTAGATATATATTTATACTCTATGAAAAATAATAATCAGATAATGCTCCAAAATAACACGTTCTAGAAATGACACACCATATTTTTAAATCCCATTAAGAAATATATGTAACTAGTAATTCTACTCTTCTATTTCAACTGCAGGAGCTTAATTTTCTCCAAACGTTCACTTCTGTCTAGCATCAGAGAGATAATGATAATAAGTATTGAGAGACAGCACAGTTCATAATTCTGTTGACTAGCATAACATGATATTTATTGGGAATACTCAAAGGCAAGATCATTTTACTATAAGTCTGTGGTGTTTTTTTTTTCTTTGTTTTATTCTCCCTCTATATAGCCATGTTCCCAAGGACTTAATATTCTGTCTCATTTTCCAAGTGATTAAAGACACAATTAGCTGTTGGCCATCAACACCGAAAGGGGGATAGGATCTGAAGTTAGCGACACTTTTGACAGACCAGAGGAAGTTTTCACACAATCACACACAGTAATCACCCTGCAATTGGCAGAGGACCTAGAATCCTGGAGTCATTTCCCAGTGAGGACGGACAGCTACAGTCACACCCACAGTTTCTGACAGAAAGCCAGATCCTGCCGTCTTAGGACTTCATCTTCAAGCACTACAGCACTGCCATGTCACACGGCTATAATAAAGTTCATAATGACCCCAAACAAGTTTGAGGTTACTCTAATGTTTCCCAAATCAAAAATAATGCCCTGTATTCTCCCCAAATCAAAAGAGGTGATGATCCAGTCATCCTGAAATAAGACTGCAGCAAAAATCAGGCCTCCGAGCAACTTGCCCTTTTCTAAGAATCATGAAAGCGAGCGAAGATTTACTCACTCCCTTCATTCTTTTTCCCCTTCAGCCCTCCACAGTCCTTACTCTCTTTGTCAAAACCACCAAGTTCCCGGTTGCTGTGGAAATGAACAGTAATGATGACCTCTAACACACAGAAATCAGTTCCTTCTGCCGGCACTCTGGCAGCCAATAATTTACACCTCAGCCCCTGCACTTCTTGCTCGTACGTAGAGTACTCTGCGAGAAAGAATCTCCACACGTTTTTCCAGAATTCTTATCCTTTATAAGTCCGTCAGAAAAGAATGAGAGATTTGTTTGAGTTTTACAGCCTCACTGGGAACTTGGAAATACTTCCCTTTTTCATCTGCCTCAAAATGGCAGAGGATGATTACCAGGCTTACAGAAAACAATCCAATTATTCCCCTTTGTCTGGAAAAAAATCATATATATATATATATATATATATATATATATATATACACACACACACATATATATACACATATATATAATACACATATACACGTGTGTGTGTGTGTGTGTGTGTGTGTGTGTATGTATGATATGGTAGAATGCTTTTTTAAACAAAAGACTTGAATAAGAACAATAAAGAAAGTGAAATGGCTCCCTGGAATAACCGCTCATTACCACCATCACCCCCACTGAAAAATGTTAATTCTCTATTACCTTGAGACTCAATATTAGGAAATGTCCGTCAAAAGATACTAGCATCTGCCAGAATTTCAATGGAACTTAATACTCTGCATTTAGAAACCATAAAGGTGAGGAGAGTATAACATTATATGCAAAGAAGGAAACATTCCCTTCCCTTCTCCCCTCTCAGCAGGACTCAATATATGGACATTAAAGTTGCAGTGAGTTCAAAATCACTCACAGCATTTTTCCGTTGTCACACAAAGGCAAATTACAAAGACGGATTGATTCCCTCTTTAAAGGCAAAATTCATATTTTCATCAACTCATCCCACATGCGCACACGACATATAAAATGGTCAGTGGGGCTTTGTAGCTTCAGTGTGGTTTGATACTGTTGGAGGATTAATGTTTAAGCTTCCTTAAATGTCAAAAAGCCATTCAGGGATTTCTGACCGGTCAGATCCCAGCTGCCCAAGTCACCTTTTATAAAATCAGATGAGCTGAAACTTCAAAACCCTATGCATAGTAAACATGAAAGGAGATTAATATGGCACTTAATTTGCATAAAAGGGAACTCATGGGTAGAAGTGAGAAATGTGGGGCTTTTTTGTTCTAAAAGTAAGACCAATAAAATAATTACACAAAAAAGCCTATAATCATGGAAGATCTTTATGGTTGTTGTTGTTTAAACATAGAAAAAGGAGCGAATAAAGATTATTTTCAAGTCTGAGGCAGCATATACTAAGGATACTATTTTATGCATCTTCCTTTCTAAAATACAATTTTATACATTTTCAAGGAACAAGTAATGAGAGTGGTAGGAAACAGTAACTCAAAATGATCAAACCTACTTGCGAGTATTGATAAGACATATACCAAAAAGGAGGAACATTTTATGTCTGTGATCATCCTTTAAAGCTGTAATAGATGTCCTTAAGTCCAGGCTTAAATCAAATTCTAAAAAGGTGATAATATTTGATTAATTATAGAATAACCAGAAGAAAGCACAGAAGTCTCCAGTATAATATTACTGAAAAGAATTAAAGTTTTGCCCCCAAATCCCTGAATTCACAAACACTCTGTGATTCAGTTTTACTTTAAAGTCCAGGCTGACTCTATTCTGAAGAAAACAGTAGCTCTGGACCCCTTAGCACATATTACCTTGGCAATGGCATAGATGCGGATGCTGGATGGGTCAGCCAGCTCTCTTCTGAGATCTATGTTGGATGGCCATTCTTTGTTCATTGGGAGACGGGAAGTGAACCCATCTATTGACGGGTGGCACATTCGTAAGGCCTTCTGGAAACTCTCCTCAAAGGTGCGACCAATAGCCATGACCTGTAATGCACATTTACGCACTTGGATTTAAAGAGCTTCTATATTTTGAATTTGAAACAGAACCCAGAAATGGAATATTTTTTCAGGAAAGACTTGGGAACAAAACACGTAAGGAAGAACAGTACTCAAAATTAGGTGTTATTTTTCTTCCACTCTCCTTTTCTCCATGGTTTTGATGTAATGATTCTTTAACAATATTAGGTCAGTCTTTTACCACATACGAAATTTAGCTTTATTTGCTTAGACTGATGAGGAAATTGCCTGCACCTGTCCTGAACTATAATATTAAAATAAGGAATACATGGCCAGAGCATATAGATCCTTCCTTAATAAAACCTTGCTTTTATTCAAGATGTTCTTTAGAATACAAAACTAAATGAAGAGAAACCAGACATATACTGACACAAAAACAGAACTCTTTCTAAATGGGTTATCAGTCACTATCCAAGACAGGTTGGCTTTCTTTATAACTAAGCATTAATATTAATAAAACCTTCAGAATCATAATGAATACTGACAGATTCAGATTTTGAATATAGGCAGAGACTAAATTCCCCATGACAAATTCAGTGTGTCTTTCCACAATCTTTACAACTGATTGTACACTAATCAATTAGGAAAACCATGTGGTGATTCAGTTTGGACGCGTTACAAGTCAGAGCTAAACTTAAATTGCCGTCAAGTCCACCCAGTTATTTTCAGTGGATAAACACTGTCTTTGAGCCTTTCCATGGAATAATAGATTGCTATGCATTTTTGGTCTCCAATTTAAAATAATAACAGTGATAATGCTGCCTTCAGTGTACCTCCGTGATTCCTCAAATAGACCCGAATTCCCATTAATGTCAGTTTGGTAAATCTTCATGTCAATTGTGTGACAAGATACATATTCAAAGATCACAAAAGCCAAACAGATAACCTTTCGCGCTGCCCCAAATTTAATTAGAAGTTGGAAGATTCTCAAAAGCAGAGATAAATAAAATGCTAGTCCAATTCAGATACGCAACTTGCGAGGCGTCGTGGTATTTGAAGGGTTACACAGTAGGTTCATAGACTTGCTAGCCTAAGCATGAGAGGGACTGCCAGAAATAAGACATTTTATGGTACTATCAAATTAGGGAAAACATTTCTGGAATATTTAATACAGTTTTTAGGTATTACATATTTAACAGTTGGCCATAAAGTAACTGGTTCTATAAGAAATTCATCATAAATTTTTATTAATTTTAAGTACACTGTACATAATGGTGTAGAGAATATGTTCGATAAAAGAAAAACAAACATACTTATATACTAATAAAAGAGTTCATAACTGTGTTTGCTCAAAATCTGTGCTTTTTAATACTTTGTATTATTAAAATTCCCCTTCATTAAGTGAAAATTTCACCATTTCTCCGTGGAATAACTGACCTGGCCCTAACCCGATTCCCTGACCCTGTTCTACTACATTCTCAAAGCACCTGTAGGTGAATACTGTATTTTAACTTTTACCACAGTTGCATTCATACTATATTTGGTTCTAGTTATGTATTCTGAACTTACCAACTGCAGATAATATGTAACAAAGTATCTACATCTTATCCACTATTTTATTCTACCAGCATCTTTCATGTAGGAAGAACTCAAGAAACATTTCCTAACTTGAGGTGAACTAACTGAATGATGTAAAAAATTCACTGACAACAAAATCCTTTAGATAATAATCCCTAGATGAAAACATTACAAAAAAATATCTCATATTCTTTGGCTTATAAATTGTATTGTGAGCAATGTGAAAAGGGACACTTTCCATGGAATAAGCTAACTAGCAGTTGTTTATTTGGGCAGAAACACTACCAACAAAACTTTACATGGCATTTGAGTTCTAATTCTCTTGTGCACCTTGAAACATAATAGAAAAAATAATATTTAAAACAGCTATCAAGGACTACCTGGTTTTTTACAACTACTAGAAGGACATTTTAATTAAAAAGGTCAAGTTTTCCTTATCTATCATTACTTTAAAATCTTACATTAACATCTTGGAAACTAAGGAAACCAAAATAGTAATAATTCTGCCTTTCATGAATGACTATGATTGATCAGTAAAATGTCTTTTTTTTCTTTTCTCCTGCATTACTGATGGAGTTAAGCTGCACTTCCTGTGATTAGTGGCCATTATTTCTGCAATGGCTAGTCTGAGGATAAGCTATAATCTGTAATGTAGGACAAATGAAGGCCAATATAGATCAACATGTCATAAATAGTTCTTTGCTCTGTAATCTAACCAGCTTACATATCTAGGCCATATAGAGACACAGACAAGATAAAATAAAATAGAGGATAGATCAGTCAATCGATAGAGATTGAGATTCATGCATACTGCTTATAATCAAACATTCTACCCATAAATAGTGACAATAATACTGATGGAATACATTTACTGGGGTGGCATATGCACCCCAATGTTTCTAGCAGTGCTATCAACAATAGCCAAATTGTGGAAAGAGCCCAAATGTCCATTGACTGACAAAAACGGACAAAGAAGGTGTGGTATATATACACAATGTAATATTACTCAGTAATCAAAAAGAATGAAATCTTGCCTTTTTTAACAATGTGGATGGAACTAGAGTGAATCATGTTATGCAAAATAAGTCAGTCAAAGATAAACATCATATGATTTCACTCATATGAGGAATTGAAGAAACAGAACAGATGAACATAGGGGAAGGGAAGGAAAAATAAGACAAAAACAGAGAGGGAAGCAAACCATAAGAGACTCTTAAATAAGAGAACAAACTGAGGGTTGCTGGAGGGGTGTGGGGTAGGGGGATGGGCTAAATGGGCAATGGGCATTAAGGAAGGCACTTGATGAGATGAGCACTGGGTGTTATATGTACTTTATGAATCACTAAATTCTACTCTTGAAACCATTATTACACTAGATGTTAATAACTTGGATTTAAATAAAATTTAAAATATAATAAAAATAATAAAATGTTTAAAAAAGAATACATTTATTGGGGATGCACTATGTATCTACCTTAAAAGACATTACTAAATATTTACATCTATTAATCATAAACCTTACAAGAACCCCACAAGGTAGGTATTATCATCTCCAATTTTCTGATGGAAAACCTGAAGACCAGGGTCTTGTGTGAATGTCTCTAGCTAGTAAGTGGCAACACCAAAATAAAACAGAAGCCCATTTAGTTTGGCTCATGCTACCTCCACTTATGCCAAGCCAACTGGATCTAAGAAGAAATAAACCCCTTGGTGGGGAAGGAAAGGGGTGACTGTCAGAGGCAGGGATCTGAATTTTTTTATTTCCTCCTGCACAGAGGAGCACTGCATCTTTGAAGATGGGATAATCAAAAGCTAATTTTAATATCAAATAGTATTAAAAGGACATTATGAAAAATCTAAAGGTCCTAAACACTTAGACCATTTCAATATAATGAAAGAAGCGTTTCTCGATTTTGAATTTTAGAGCTAGATGGGACATGACAGACTGTCTAGTCCAGGCCCTTTCTTTTAGACATAAAGTGAAGTCCAAGGAGGATAAAGCCACAATTTATGTGAATAGATTAAAATTTAATTCTTAACCTCAGTTCAGTGATCTTTTTGGTGCACCATTTTATACCATGTTATTTTCTAGATTTGTTTATAAATGCATTATAACTCAGTTTTATATATGTGTGTTTGTGTGTATATATGAATATGTTTTTTCATATACTCAAATACATTATACATTCACCTATATGGCCTTTCCTTTTAAACAGAAGCATTTAAGATCTATTAAATGGCCACGTAACAAATGCCTTCTGTTACCAGTCAGAGAGATGTTGAAACACTAGGGAAGAAATGAAATTCCTTTTTATCCTCCAGTCAAGAACCCAGTATCTAGGCAACCTTAAGACTTTCAGAATGTTAAGGATTTGACAAAATAACTGAGGACAAGAATAAAATAGAAGAATAAACCAAGGACTCACCTCTCCTACACTTTTCATAGAGCTACCAATTCGGCTAGATGTTCCATGAAAACGATCAAGATCCCAGCGAGGAATCTTGGTAACCATGTAATCCAAGCTAGGTTCAAAGCAGGCTGATGTCTTCCCCGATACAACATTCTTGATTTCTGGAAGTGGGATTCCTAGGGCAATCTTTGCAGCAATGAATGCCAACGGGTAGCTATAAAGGAGGAGATATTTTTTTCTTTCAGCAATAAGTGTTAAAAACAACCCAAAACATAAATTGTTCTTTCTTAGAAATTCTGGTATTACTCCACATCAGGGTATAAAACACATCTGGTTCTCTGTTCTGTATGAAGATTTAATATCCACTTATAAAATAATGTGAGCCATGATAAAGCAGAGAGGCACAGATCACAAAAGAATTCACTCTCTATGCCTGACATTCAGGGCTACAACTGCCAACCTTCGCCTCTTTAATCCAAAATCAATGGCTTCCTTGATAAAGTGCTCACTTGTGTATAGGCTCCACTAAGATAAGAATCTGAAAAATACTCTTGAAAAGATATACACATGTCTGCACCTAGGAAGACAGCTGAGTTAGCTGGTACTATGGGGTATGCAACGGCCAGAAAATGTAGTAATTGAAAGTTTGGGTCCTTGATCAGTCTCCAAATTATTTTTGAACTTGGGTTTCCTTACAAAACTGACACTCTAGAGGGGCACTTGGGTGGCTCAGTTGGTTAAGTGACCCACTCTTGACTTCGGCTCAGGTCATGATCTCAGGGTTCATGGGATTGAGCCCCAAGTGGGGCTCCACACTGATAGCACGGAGCCTGCTTGGGATTCTCCCTCTCCCTCTCTCTCTCTGTGCCTCTGCCACTCACATGTCCTCTCTCTCTCTCCTTCGCGAAAGAAAAGAAAGAAGAAAGAAAGGAAGAAAGAAAGAAAGAAAACAAAGAAAGAAAACAAAGGAAAAAAAACTAATACTCTAGGGACTTCACTGGATTGTTTTGGTGATTATAATTAAGAAAATAATTCACAGAACTATAGAATTACATATGAGTCTTGTAATACATCTCCCCCATCCGACATGAGGAAATTGATTAGAGACAATAAATGACATGTCCAAAGTCACATAGTCAGTAGAAGAATTGGGAGGAGAACTCAGGTCTCCTGACTCTTGCTTAGGGTAGTAGTTTACCACTACTCCATGCAGCAGTGTGTAGCCATATTAAAAAAAATCTTTACACATAATTATTTTGTTCCCTTAAATGCCATGTAATTTAAATGCCATGTGCTAAATATATTAATAGGAACAAAAGGTATTAGTTAATGTTCCCTCCAGTTATGCTTGCCAGAAGTTTTTAAATGGGTAGCAAATTCATTTATTTGGTTGCAACCTTTATCTATAGAAAAACCTTGCAATGTTTGATCCTGTGGATTTTGCTAAAACAAAATAATTTCTTGAATATTTGAATCAAGCAAACTATACTATGTACCTGACATTTACTATACACCTGAAGGAAACCAGTTGAGGACTAAATTTAAGAATTAATTTTCACTTTTTAACAATATCTGCAAAGTGCAATTAGGAAGCAGATTTTTCGCAGCCTGCTTTGACCACCCAGATTTTGATTAGTTTATGATTAGCCAGCAAACAAAGCCAGCAAGCAATATCATTTGCTTCAATCTGGCAGCAAGCTCATTAATAACCATGTCCTTAGGGTCCTAAATGATTTGCAGCCAGCATACAGAAATGGGGACTATAGCTTATAAACATAGCACAGTCTTCCACTAGCTGTCAGTTTTCCAAAACTATCTGTGAAGGATCTGCAAACACATGGTCAATCATTCTGATCTTACCCAGTGGCCTTTGAGGCTAGGGCAGAGCTTCGAGACAGTCTGGCATTCACTTCAATGATGCAGTATTCCATTGAGGTAGGATGAAGGGCAAATTGAATGTTGCATTCACCCACAATGCCCAGGTGGCGAACAACATTGATTGAAGTACGTCTCAACATCTGAAACTCTGCATTGGAGAGGGTCTGGGCAGGGGCTACGACAACCGAATCACCTGTACATCCAAGCAACACTTGTTATTTGGTAGCATATCTAAATAACTAACTTTAGTGACTTAATCTATTTGTGTAATACAAGACACAGTTTAGTCTAAGGGTTTGTGGGGAAAATAATTGTCTCAAGGCAGTGCATTGCTCCAACACATTATTTACAGAAACCCCTCTAACCTTTCCAAGTTCATCTAGCTATCAAGGCTTCAGTCATCTACTTACCAGATTGACATTAACTTCTTCAATTTCTTCTCTTCATCTCAAAATCTCTCTCTCTCTCTCAAGTTCTCCCTTCTACAAACATCATCTCCTCTTCATCCAGACTGACTCATTCATGTTTTCCACATCTCATCCCTTCCCATTGTCTTACTCCTCTCTAGTCATAGCCCTTGCATCTTCGATCTCTTAATCTTTAGTCTCCAATCCTTCTGCCCACAAACATTCTCAGGCTTCTACTGGCTCAAGAAGCCTGTCCCCCTATATTATTAATCACAAGAACATCTCTCTCATTTTTTACATGACTAAACTTCTTTAAAGTTTCCCAAGTCATCGTCTCTCTTATTGCCATATAATTCTTATCAATATGAGTCCCATAACCAACTTTGCATTAAAACTGTTTTCTTGAATATTCAAAACCCCACATTAAAATCCTAATTCTTGACCTTTCATAGCATTTGATATAACCAAAACCAAAGCTCTTTTATAAAATATTTTCTTGTATTGACTTACTTGTTTTCTTTCTATCACTCCCTTCTTTTTCTTAAACACTAACCCTTCCTCTTACTCCTGCACTGTAAATCTAAACAGTTCCTAAGTTCAGTCCTTGAACCTATTGTCTTTCTTTCTATGCCTATGTCCTTGAATACTTAGTCTATGCTTCCAGCTTCAATTATTTCCTTCACATCAATTCCTGCCAATGATTTTATATCAGCTTTTTTATTTCTATTCCCCTTTCTTGACTTCCAGCTCCACATTATCAACCCTCTTCTTGAGAATTCCACCCATGCCTCATAGCTAACATTTCTGAAACCTAAGTCATCATTTTTGTCCTCTTGTCTAACTAGTTTCTCTTCCTAAAAAAAAAAAAACAACTATTTCACCTATTACTTGTGGCTATTTTCTCATTCACTTGGTAACTAATACCCTCATCTGATTTAAGCTGTCTTAACCTCATTTCTTACTTCTCAACACCAAGTCTTACATAGTTTACCATCACTACATTGTTTATATTTGACTTCTTCCTCAAATGAAATCAGGATAATACCTGACTTATTTCACAGTGTTTTTGTGAAGATCAAACATGAGATCAACGTGAGATTATTTTCAACATTGTGAAATACTATTTTGTGTAGAATATTATCACTAGTCAGTCAGCTAAGAATAGTAGTTTAATGAAAAGAACTCAATAAAGGTGGCTGTGGGTCATCAGAAGCGTGAACGCAGGCATTACTATTATTCTTGAAGATTCTTTGCCTACCTGTATGAACACCCATGGCATCAACATTTTCCATGTTACAGACAGTGACACAATTGTCATCGGCGTCTCGGACCACTTCATATTCTATTTCTTTCCAACCTGTCACTGACCTCTCCACCAGAATCTGGTTGGTCATAGCAAAGGCCTGGAAGTTGGTGACACAAGGTATCAAAGAGTAAGGAAAGGTTCTAGTTTAAACATGGATATTTGGCACAGTGCCCTGGCCTGAATCCCGGTCAGCATCATGGTCTGAAGCCTAGTCTCCATCCTCCTCAGTGCTCCAGAAGGCACAATGTGTCAGAAAATCAGTGAGGTACTAGGAATAGCATCCTGCAGTGAATACGCTTGATTTACATTATTGAGGCTTGCCATTCAAAGTGCTGATATGACATTAAATCAAACTAATTTAGGAAAAAGAGAAAATAATTGAGCAATCAGGCAGAGGGAAATGGAATTATTTCAGCAGCAAGGCTTCTGTGAAACCAGAAAATGTGATAAGTGCGAATAAATATGGAAAAATAAGTCTAAAGACTGGTTTTCTCTAAAATAGCTGAGAGTGCTTTGTACAGTGACATACACAATAAAAGTCAGTTGACGTTGATGAGGAGAAGAAAGGAGATAATGATGGTTGTAAACAGTTAGTCAGGATGGCATACGAAACTTGGGAATTAGAAGAATCATATGCAACTATTATTATGGTTAATCACCGCCTAAGTGCTTAAATACCCTGAGTCATATATCATGTATGCCTGATTAAACAGATATGAATTAGTATAATTATCATTTCATATTTACTGAGTATGCACTGGTGGGTAGAATACTGAACCCAAAATATGAAAGAGGAAGTCTTTGACCTTAGGACATTTGGTGGCTGAAAATCCAAGACAGAAATGTCCCTTTGTCTCATAATGTTTTTGATTTGTAATAGCAGTGAGAAAGGAAGAGAAAGTAACCAGAGAAAGTACTGTGAATTTTTTCAAATTACTAGCAGGCAGTATAATGAAATAATAACTCAAAGTTAGTTTTTCTTTAATGCGTCTCAACACTATTTGTTTAACCTCAGTCAACACTATAGGATTCACCATGTGCAATGGAAAATGTAACACATTTGTCCCCACAGCTGCCTATGATGAGGTTTTCAAAGTGGTTAGGAAACTCTGGAACCAGCATTAACAATTTAATAATGATTAATTTGTCATTAGGATTGCATGCTAAAAGAGGAAATCTGTGAAACAAAGGGTATGAATTTCGGAAAGCTTTTTGCATTCTAATAGACTAGGCTAGATGTTTGGACACAAGGACAACTGAGATCAAATGAGAAGTCTCAGATTTTATGCAAAAGACTAAGACCTAGGTGAGTTACTGCAGCTTCTGAAGGTGGTAAACATAGTATCAAGAGAATAAGGGGTAGCTTAGGAAATAATGATACAAGTAACTATGTTCAAGGGAAAAGCTAGCTTTTCAACAACAACAACAACAAAAACACTCAATGCCCTACTGATTATTTTAGAGGAATTGTAAATCATTAAAATTTATCCCATCCACAAATTGCTTTCATTGTAAATGTTTTTAAACAATTCAGTGTTCAGAATTTTTTTTATACTGTAAAATATATATTCTTAATAAAGAATAAGTACACATTGTCACTACTGGGAGTAATAATGAGATTACTAATACTAAATATATTGGAAACATCTAATATTCTAGAAAAAAAAACTTCTATAAACCTGTCTTTTCTTTAAATATATGATTCATAAGTCTAGAATGGAAACAAGAAATACCGATATTGATATATTGTCCTCTTTTATTTCTTTTGGCAACTTTAGAAACACTAAATCCAACTTGTTGACATGTAAGTTTGTCATTATAGTTATCTAAATATATTTAATTTTATTTATCTGTTCTCAAAATCCTATGTCAACAACTCACGGCCGCATTTTGTTTCTCTCTAAAAAGTAAGTAATGATAGATACAAGCTGTGCTTGGTATTTACTCAGCATTCCCCGAAATAGCTCTTATAATTCTGTCAGATTCACTTCCATGACCATCATGTAAGTTACATGGGTCTCTTGACTGCACCCGCACTCATTCATTCAGCAAGAAATTATTGAGACCCCATATCACCAGGCATCGTTCTATTCGGTGAGAAGAGAGTACACACAACCAACAAAAAACTCCTTATCTAATAAAAAGAAGCATACATAAGCAGGAAAGAAAACAGTTCTAGCAAGAACGTCAAGAGCTCACCAAGAAATTTGGCTAATGCTGTGCTCCAATGTCAATAACTGCACTTCATTTCCCTTACAAAGGTACGGTCTGTTGGATAACACTTACAGAAAACATGACGGTGGTTTTAATAGAGAAAAGGTCATTTCTCATCTACATAATTTTCTCTAACTGAAAGGGTTTATCAAATCAGTTTTCTTGATTGATAAGAATTTGGTCTGTGAAAACACATACCTTTGTGCTGAGGTCCAGTAATGTCTCCTTATTAGGACAGATGCCTGAGCCTAACCCACCCAGAGCATAGGCAGAACGGATCATCACTGGATAGCCGATGGTGTCTGCTGCTTTCAGGGCATCCTCAATCTGTCAATGAGAAAAACTCAAAGTTTGAAAAGCTGACCACACTAGCAGAAAAGACCACACCAACAGAGTCTAGCAATTGAGATAAATCAGTTCATTTGGGAAGAATCATTATAGAAATGTTGTATTATTGCTTCATTTCATTCTGAAGAACAAGTGTTGTTTTACAAATTTTAAGTAAAATTCTAGGATTTTTTTTTTCACACTCACTGAAAGTTTTTCTTTCATCTTTCTGTTGTAAATTTTATTTTGCCATATAAAAAATAAAACAATGGCTGAAGCTGAAATCATCGTTAATTTGAGAATGGGAGCCATATTGAATTTTTAAATTCAGTTTAAAAGCCTTCATCTCTTCATGATGCAAGGATTTCTACTGCTGAAACTAACTTGGTATTCCTGCAATAGGCCATTAGGAATACTATATAGAAAGAGTTTTCATTTTTCAAGTTCAGTCAGAGAATAGTCCCAGAAGCGTAGATTTTTTTTTTTAACTTACAGAATACAACATATGGTGGCTATATTTTTCTGTCATGGAATATTATTACACTACCAATGGGAGTGTAATTACACCTTTCCCATATGCCTGTTTCGCATCCTGAGGAAGCAAGGACATAATTAAATCTGGCAATGAAAGAATAAATGTATGGCAGGAGCTTTCCAAATGTTCAGCAGAGTTATCCCGGGACTATTCCTGACTGACAGCTCTGAAACATTGTATGTACTTGTGAGCATTCTTTTCTTAAAACCACACAGCCCATTTTCATCGTCCTGGCAATAGTTGCCCTTTTCCCTCAAGATTTGCCTATTTTTGCAATAGGGAAGTTGCATCAAAAACTGCCTCCAGAACCCCCACTTTATTGAATGTATATGCCTGAAATCAGGAATAAAGTCAGGGACAAAAAACAGATATATATATCAAGCCAAATTTATGTTGGTGCCTCATAATAGCCTATCAATAGGCACAGGCTATGATAGAAAGTGATTAACAAAAACACAAAACAATCTATCCTCTCCAAACACCTAATCTACAAGTTTTTCAGTCATGAATCTTATTGATTAGATCCAATGGCTTTTTTCTAGATAATTTCATTTTTAAATGTTTATTCCATTCTAACAAGAAAATTTCAATCCAATCATTTCCCATTTGCAGGTCATTCCCATCTACAAGATGTGTGACTGGTCCCAGAAAAGAAAGTAAAAATCACTTTGGCATTGTAAGTTTACATGGTTCTTTGTTGTATTTAATTCAGGAGATCTGATATTCAGTGGCACTTCAACCACTGATAAACCACTTCATCTCTGGGCTTTTGCTTCCCTTTTCATAAAATATGAATACCTCTCCCAAATACTGTAGCATGGAAGGCTGTAATTAATACACAAAGTCTCTGAGACACTAACACATTTCTGGAAGAAATTATATGCATATATAATAATTTAGCTATTATTTTCAGGCATGACAAATAACTCTCCCTATAAATGTAAGACAAATAATGGCCCTGTTTCTCCAGAGCAAAGATTCCTTACCGATTCCACCGCAAAGCTTGGAGCAATCTTTTCATTAATTTCATTTAGTTTGTCCGAGAACAGCTGCCTGTCTTCTGTGGCCATAATGGATTCAACCGAGGTCCCCAGGACTTTCACGCCATACTCCTTGAGTACACCTCTCTTGAATAGTTCCACTCCTATGGAAGAACCAAATATAATCAATTTTTAGAATCTCAAACTCTTATGTCTCTCTTAACAGATACCTGAATACAACTTTTTTTTTTAACCTTAAAATGAACTCCAAAGCCATCAGAGTCTACAATAAAATTGTACTTAAGGTAAAAAAAAAAAAAAAAAAAAAAAAAAAAATGAAAGAAAAATTCTGAAGACATTCTAGCAAAATATTTTGCTGGTGGTATTATTACTTATATTACCACCTTCTCCACATGATTTCTATTATTCTTATTAATCAAAATCATAGGATACAGTGAACTTCTAGATTTTAGTATATTTCCATTCTTTCTATGATCCATTCCTATATTGAGATTCTCTTATTTAAATAATCCCAGTGGTGTGGATCTCTATATGGGCTAAAAATAATCAAAATAGTGTTTCCATTTGCGTGCCACTTAACTTAAGCTAAGATTTTTATATTTGACTTATAAATTACATCACCAACTGCTTACGCCAACTAGCTAATGAGATTCTCATTCATTATCTAGTTCCAAAGATTTGAAGCACTGTAAAAAGGACAGAGTATTGGACTCAGCAGATGCATGAAGGGATTGCAGAGAGACTAAACTGTGTTATCATGAAAATACATGTGAAAGCCAAATGCTACAGGGCCAACACATAAGTGCACAAAGCATTTAATCAATGTTAATTCTCATTTTTTATTCATGGTAGTTCTCAATGTTTCGCTGGTAACACAGAAAAGCAAATTCCTGAAATGGAGGAGGGAGACCTCACTTCGCTGCCCCAGAGCATTCAAGTAAAAGGTTTCTTTTTGTACCTTAGCTGTTCTGTGAAATAAACCAGTAATATTTATCACATGACATTTTCAGGTGGCTGTTTGCTAATGGCTTCCTCACACATTAAAGAAATAAAGGCTTTTATGAACACACAGAGCATAATTGTTAGATGGATTCAAACAAAAAATATTACACAGAAGTACCTGGGCTGAAACTCTGCAGTTAAGCCAAAAAGAACTCACCACAGTTCAGAGCTGTCTGGCCACCCATGCCTAGAATTAACCCATCTGGCCGCTCCGCCTTGATGACCTCTGTGACAAACTGAGGGGTGATGGGGAGAAAGTAGACAGTATCTGCTTGCTTTAAGCCCACCTCGTTGGTCTGCACCGATGCAATGTTTGGGTTCATCAAGACAGTTTTGACATTTTCTTCCTGAAAAAACAAAAGGACACAGAATCTGAACATATAGTCTAAAGAAGAGAATGACCATACTCAAACAAACGGTTTGTATTGGGAGACAAAACTTATAGGTCATTCTGTGGGCTGCAGAGATCAGTAATAGAACTAGGAAGAAAAAGAAAGACTAATGTTTGGTGAAAGGAAGGAAAAAATTGCTTGAAAACAAAATTATCCAAAAAGAACTGGCTGCCTATGTGGTTCACCCTGAATTCCTTGCCACTAGAGGCATTAGGCAAAACTTAAGATAACGTCTATAGAATTTAACTAGAGGTCTACAAATACTGCTGAACTTTATAGCTCAATTGACCTTAAAACACTAAAGAAAATATCTTAAAAACTTTGAAATTAGTGAACTATAAAACAGAACCACAGGCAACATCAAAGAAGCCTCCCTTTGCAATGTTTGTCAGAGACCAACACGGAATGTACTTTTAAAATGTAGGATGATGTGCTCTTGCTGGAAGCATCGGGAACCTTCTGCTGAATTCCATCTTTTTATATTTTAATGCCTGCCTTAGTGCTTCAACAAAAAGCATTATACACTGTGTATACATGTTATATTAATAGAAAATGACCAAATGGCAAAAAATAAAATACAATAAAAATTTCTGTGTGTGTGTGTGTGTGTGTGTGTGTGTGTGTAAAGGTATTCATAGCCCTATCTTATGCCTCACATCTGCAGATACCTCAGAAATAATTCTTCATGTAAGCTATGAAGGATAATAGCATTATAAACCAGGATGAGTGTGACACTTAGCAAAATAATTATTATAAAATATGGCCATATGGCTCTTATTATTTTACCTATTACCATGTCAATTTTGAACACTCCTAAAACATCAACAAAATATTCAGATGAAAGTATAAAAATCATCCTTGAAAGCCCTACATGTCCTTGGGGGAGAATCTGAATAAAATATTAAATATATTTCATATTACTTTAAATTCAAATGGTGCCTTAAAACTTATAATCTACTTTTTTATTAATTTATTTGATTTTTATACCCAGACTACAAGAGAAATTTCTACCTCACAGATGAAAAAATTGACATTCAATAAGGTTAAATGACTTGCTAAAGACCTGATAAATGGCAAAATTAGGGCTCTAATCCAAGCCTTATGATTCAAGTTCTATGCCCTTTCCTCAATATGAGTCATCTCTCAAGAGGTGAAGAGAGTGATTTTAAAAAAGTATGATTAATTTTTTTGAACAGATACATACAGATAAGCAAATGCATTTAAAATATGGGTTGGAACTTAAATAATTAAGTCTAAACTGAGAACATGTCATCAATAGAACTTACAGAAGGTCTAACTATTGAAGAAAAGCACCGACAGACTTAAGTATTTTCCTGTACAAGGAATATAGCTCTTTTCCTATACAAGGAATATAGCTACTTTTGTAAATCAAATTACATAGGTAAAGTTCCATAAATGACTGTGATGAGTGTTTATACATTTTTAAAACTTAGACATAATTTCAAACTATTTTAATAAATTTTCTAACTTTTTTCTAATATAGTTCTGGTTATAATATATGCACCATCTGATTATTTCAAAATATTTAGTTCATGAATTCATTTCTACTAACTTCTTAATTAATCACAATACTTTATCTAATAATGCCTATTCTTCAGTTGAAATGTATAACTTCACCTAATGGATGTAAAGCATGTAAAAAAATACAAGCTATGAAAATACTAGTCCTTTATAAAACTACCAAATAGGATTTAAAAGTATGCTAATTAAATGTATTTACAAGCCCTGAATGTACTTACATTGTTTTCTAACCAATCTAAACCATTGGACATCCTCTAATTATACGAAGAGAAATTGAATCGTACTACAATAAAGTAGTCCTTGAAAATGTGCACAAAAAACACATGTGCATGTGAGTGTATACACCTATGCATGTATGGAGAAGAATATTAAAAAATAAAAACAAATGGGAAGAAGAGTAAGGTAATTGGGGACTGCATTCTGTTTTTTTCAACAGACATCTGTCAGGTGAAAATCTTCATCTACAGAATATTGAATAAAACAAAAAGAAAAATTCTGGCCAATTATTTTTCTGTGTTTGTTGCCCTAGTTTCCTGCCACCTTCAATGCGTTGCTTTCTCCTAACCAGGTCTCTGGTGAACGGATTTATACTGCAAAGCCAGAGGCAAAGTCACAGAAGAGCTCACATGGCCACTGGATGGCTGATTAGCACCAAAATAGGGATATCCAAGGAAATGAGGACACCAAAGAGATACCAGATTAGCTCCTTAATAGAAATACATGTACAGTGAATTTTTTCTAAAGGTTTATTTTGCTATGACAAAGAGTTGGGGAGATCTTGAAAGACTTTGAAGAAACAGGAAGGGTCTTCTTCCCAACGTGAGCATCAAATCCTCTTTTTCATGTAAACATCTGCCAAATCATTCTGGTCAGTCATCCAGCCCAAGTCACAGATGGGGAAATTGGGTCCCCTAGCGACTTCTATAGCTTGGACAAAAGGCACTGATGCCTTTGCTCTCTCAACTGGATCTTGCCATTTCAACCATAGATGCCTGAAGCATCCTGTAGAGCATTCAAAATATCTTAGAGCCCAAATTCCCTCTTTCACACAAAACACAAGTATATTTTATTTTATTTATTTATTTATTTTATTTTTTTTTTTAATTTTTTTTCAACGTTTTTTATTTATTTTTGGGACAGAGAGAGACAGAACATGAATGGGGGAGGGGCAGAGAGAGAGGGAGACACAGAACCGGAAGCAGGCTCCAGGCTCCGAGCCATCAGCCCAGAGCCTGACGCGGGGCTCGAACTCACGGACCGCGAGATCGTGACCTGGCTGAAGTCGGACGCTTAACCGACTGCGCCACCCAGGCGCCCCACAAGTATATTTTAAAAGCTCACTGCCTCAAAAACAATGAGCAACATCTGTAAATGTGGCTTTTTATGTTTTCGGTATAAGTAGGTGGTAACATAGATAATTTTGGAGATCATGCCGAAGTTCTTGATTTGCAGGCATGAAAAAGTTTAAGAAAGTTAAAATTTTTGCCTGTGATCAAAGTTTCTTTAATGTAAGATGTGTAAGGAATAGTTAAGGATATCAATTATAGTGACTTTGAAAGGAGGTAGTGTCATAAATCTAAATTATAAAATACTAATTGGACCCATTAAAGGAGTATATTAATTCTTACAAAGATCTCTCACCTTCATGGCTTTTACGGCTTGTGATCCTGAGTAGTCAAATTCACCTGCCTGACCAATGGATAGACCTCCTGATCCTAGGATAAGGACTTTGGAGACCTGTAAGCAGTAAGAAAATGACATTGCTTTGATTAGCAAGATGGGGGAAATAGGCATTTTCAAGAGTGGAGAACTCAAACTATATTGTCTAAGTTTACACGGTGATTTAAAGTACAATATTTTGAAAAATATGTAATATGTGAGGAAAAAGACTAAAAATTTAAACATTTCTAATTTCAAAGCAATTTCCAAAGTTCATGAAGCTTTTTTCATTTAAGTGAAAAATTGTGAGGTCTACATTTTATTCAAAGATATATAAATACCTAAAAATAATTACATAAATATATATTTAAATATATATGTATATATTTAAATACACACACACACACATATATATATATATATATATATATATATATATATATGATAAGAATCTCCCTAAAATTTAAATGTATTCCATTCAATATTCCTTGGTTTCCTTCTGGACAAAGGAGACCTGGGCTTTCCCTAATGGACAAATGAAAACATAGAAGGCAAGGGGACATGGATACACCTGCATATTCACATTTTTGCCTTTACAGTTCAGTGCCAGAAATATTTAAAGATAATGCAATAAGATAAAGCTCCTATCTTGGCAACATACTGAACTTCTACACACTGTTATGTGACTCCAAGGAAATAATGATACTGCTTAGTTTTGAGCCACAAGTGCCAAACCCTTCAGAGAAGAAAGATACTCCTGCTCACTGCAAAAGACAAGGACTTGGGAAAATTGGTTTCCCTCAACAAATATTTATTGGATGCCTGCTACATGTGAAGATACTGTGGAATCCCAAACTTTTTGGTGTCTTTTTCCTCACCATTAACAAAAAGATACACGTCTGAAGAACATGAGTTGATATTCTGAGAAAAACACTATACTGTAAGTACATTGCTTTCTTTGGCTACTAAGAACCCACCATTTTATTCCACATTGAGTGGGTAAATTACCTCCAATCTTTCTATCTCAGGCAAAGAGGCTGCCATGGAAATCCTTAAAACAGAGCATCCAACTCAAATTATCATTTTATGAAAACATATAATTCAATTATTTTTATTTATAAAAAGAGTCAATACGTATATATATATATATACTTGAAAATACATATACATTCTTCTAAATTTTATATAATAATGATGTGGGTATATGTGTGGTTTAACTATGAAGGAAACGGGTAGAAACCTTAACATATTAACATATGTATTTAAATAAATAAGGATTCAAGTCTTGTGCTATAGTAATCCTTATCCATTTGCTTTTTAGAGGTAAAATAGTATTATTCTATTGAATAATAACTCTTCTCATTGAAACAAAAAATGTTCTATCATCAATAATGATTCTGTAATCTGAACTGTATCTCAAGCGTACATAAGACTATAGTTTATTAAGTAATAAAAAATGTGTCAAATTTGAAACTAAAAGCCTATTCTTTATTAAATTATTGTATTACAAATTTTCTAGAAGTAAACTGTAAAAGATTTTATATCAAAACAGGAAAATTCCATCAAGAACAGGCAAAATAATTAGATGCTAAAATGAGTAATTACCATACCACTAATCATCTCTTATAGACATTAAAATGGTTAACATCATTCACTTAAAAAAATTATCATATGATAGAGAAAATAAAAAATACATAAACCAAAAAGAAGCCCGCATATACTGACCTCCACTCGAGAGGCAACCAGTGCTGGCTTTGGCAGAACCGATGTGATTGTGGTACCTTTCCCTTTTTTTATCAGTGAGAAAAAAGAATCAAACAGGTACTAGAAAAAAATAGAACCAACAAGTTAGAAGCTGCAAAACTCATCAGGTTACTAGATAAAACATAGTATGGCCAGTTAAATTTGAACTTCAGATAAGTAACATACTTTTTTTTTTAAGGGTAAGTATTCATACGCACTATTTGGTTTTTGTTTTTCTGCCAAAATTGGCAAACTAAATATTTACTATTATAAGAATTAGATCAAATAAACATTTCTAACTGTTCACTTCAAATCCTATCAGAAGAAAGTTTTCAGCAGCCAGTAAACATTTCAGATAATGCCTTCTGAGAATGTCAAGTTTTCATCCCCTTAATTAGGGGTTATTTTCTTCTAAATGTTTTCTTCTAAATAAAACCCTAGTTATACAAAAGAAATTAAAGCTATATTGCATATACGTCCTAAAGTTCAAAATAACTGGATTTTGAAAATTTCTATCCACTCTAAAAATATCTCTAAAGTTTATTCTTAGCTTTACCAGTGAGTCTACTTCCATTGTTTCACTAGACATGACAAATTTCAACAAAAATATTCACTTTGTAGCTTCGGCAGCACAAAGAAAAAGGATTAAGTACTACTGGATGTTGCATGCCTTAATTTCAATGTTCCTAATCTGATGTACTAATATAGGCAAAATATTTAAATTTTAAATAAAAAGAAAACAGTATTCACCATGCATTAGGCAATAGTGTATGTCACCAAATTTTCCTTATGCTTTTCATCATGGGTAGGTAATGGTATACTGATTTGGGCTATTAAGAATCATTATTTCCTGGGATGCCTGGGTGGTTCAGTGGGTTAAGCGTCCAACTTCAGCTCAGGTCATGATCTCACAGTTTGTGAGTTCGAGCCCTGTGTCGGGCTCTGTACTGACAGCCCAGAGCCTGGAGCCTGCTTCGGATTCTGTGTCTCCCTCTCTCTCTGACCCTCCCCTGCTTGCACTCTCTCTCTCTCTCAAAAATAAATAAACATTAAACTAATTGTTCTTAAATCATTATTTCCTGATAATATTAAAAAATAAAAAGCATAAATATCTGAAAAGGCAATTCACGGGTGAGAAAGCAGACTTTACAGAGGGAAAATTCTGATTCTCCTCATTTTGCCTAGGTGCCTTTTCTGAGAATATCTGCCAACAGGGAAGAACTGTCAGCACGACTAGTGGAGGCCTTAGAGTGTGGGGGAGGAAGTCACACCAGACTTTCCAGACTTTTGTGAGTGTCACCAGAAGCTTGTGTTTGGAAAGATGACTTTGAACACTGAACCAAAAAGTCACACACAAAAATAAAAATATTTAAATTAAAAACAAAATTCTTCTAAGCATTCCTTGTGGTTCTCTTCTTAAGCCATCTGACTCACATATATGTGCATGCACGCCCTCTCCCCTCCCTCATACCCCTGCCCTTCTTCCTTCTCCCGCTGCTGTTTATTCTCCCTTCCTGGCTATACAACCAGTTGCCATAGGGATTTTTGTGAAGTCACAGATGGGGGATTAAAATTTCATTTCAGTTATGAGAACAAGAGAGCAAGAGGGAATTCATTTGCATAGTACAACCATTGTAAATTTCAGAACTAAATATATTAGAATGATAACGATTTAAGTAAAAATAGCATCACATCAGGTTTCGTAAGGGTTTTCCCACTTTAAATTTTAAAGAAGATAGATTTCCTCCATGATATTCATGGGGAAATTTTAATACAATGTGTGTGTTATCAAAGTATTCTTCTTGAAAATATTCTTACCCAAGATCATCTGGGCTGACTATTTTTGTTTCCCAAGTTTTCACAGTAATACATTTCTGATTTTAAAAAAGACTAAGTGTACAATAGGTCTTATTTTCTGACATACCTCAGTGTCTGTTGGGCCTGGGCTGACCTCTGGGTGGAATTGCACACCAAAGAAGGGTTTGCTTTCATGCATAATCCCCTAAAGGAATAAGAAATAGGAAGAAATTCCTTCTGTAACAATGAATGTTAACCAGGACTGTGTACTACTTAGCGGACAATAAAGTCCAAATAAAAACACTAAGTTAAAGGCTTAAAGACATTCTAGCAGCTAACAGCCATAATAAAAACAGGCCAATAGGGGCGCCTGGGTGGCGCAGTCGGTTAAGCGTCCGACTTCAGCCAGGTCACGATCTCGCGGTCCGTGAGTTCGAGCCCCGCGTCGGGCTCTGGGCTGATGGCTCGGAGCCTGGAGCCTGTTTCCGATTCTGTGTCTCCCTCTCTCTCTGCCCCTCCCCCGTTCATGCTCTGTCTCTCTCTGTCCCAAAAATAAATAAAAACGTTGAAAAAAAAAATTTAAAAAAAAAAAAAAAAAAAAAAACAGGCCAACAAAGACTCAACCAAATGTGGTCCCCTCAATAAAAACAACTGATTTGGTCTATAGCCTTTGGGCCCTCCTCCCCAGGGTCTCAGAATAAACTCAAATCTTCTTATTTCCAACTCCTAAATTACTTCTCCAAGGGTCTTCTCAAAGGCTACATCAGAGCTAAGTGAGTCCCAGAGACCCATATGGACTAGGTCCAAACAGATCTCTACCAAATGCCCATTAGCAATCAATGTGAAAGACAGTCACTGATTAACCACTCAAAGAGTGGATCTTAATGAGTCAACTGATGAGAGAATAAGACAGAAATGACTTTTTAAAAAGCAGAGGGCCATGGGAAATAACCTATAAGAGGAGTTCTTATACACACACACACACATCAAAAAAAGCCCACATAAACAAGGTATGTGTATAACAGAGTATTAAAAGCCCAGCATTACTCATTGCCAACTGAACAGGTTTATTGAGGGCCCTACCTCATTGGTTTGATCGTTGACATTCACAAAAAGTGGTTTCCAGCCAGCAGGAAGGGTGTTGTCCAGGGCATAGCCATGATTCTGAGCAGTAATGAAAGCCTGTCTGTTTGTGATATTCAAAACAGGCTGATTCTGCCCTCTGGAGGGAAAAGGGGAGAAAGAATAAGGAAAAGGAAAAGTGAAGAGAAGAATATAAATACATTTGTTGTAAAACAGTGAACAAGTAAAGCCTATTAAAATGTGAAAGTTTCAATTGCTTAGTGAAAATTACTCTGTGAGAAAAGTCACAGATTGTTAATCCCAATAATTTTAGCAACAAAAATCAATTCAGGAAGCTTTGCTGTGTGTTAAATAGCAGGTCTATTAAACTTGTACAATTTTAGAAAAGGGAGAACTGCACTCATAACAAAAGTTAAGAATTGCTCACTAGCTTAACAGACAAATATAAGTGATTTATTTTAAGGGAGCTAGGTAATTTTAAAGCCAGAGAGTGTGGGGGAAATAATAAAGAGATGACTCTGTCCTGAATTATTCTGAATTACACTTCATGCAGAGGGGGGGCCGTGGGGGAAAGCTCCATATTAAATAAATTGGCATCATGTGGGGTCAGAAGTAAAACCAAGAGGACCTGAAGACTTCCCAGTTCTTAAGTCACACTAGAGTCCTACAATGTTAGAAACCAGAACAGTTTCCCTTAGAATATCATTTGATAGTCTATCATTTGATAATGTCATTTGATATTACAACCTCAACTTATGCCAAGGGAAGGAAAATAACTTTAAACTACAGCAACGTTATTGTTAGAGAAGGCTGCCTTTCAAAAATGTAATAAAAGTGGTATCGGGTAGTCAGACAACTGTGAACCATGTAATAGTACAGTTAGCTGTTTTTTCTAAAGAAAATGGCCTGTAGTCTTTTGCGTTTAGTTATTGACAGCATTGCAGATCCAGTTTGACCTGTAAACAGAAGCATAACTATCTCACCTGTTGGCCATGGACATCTTGTAGGTTTTAGCACCAGCAGCCAATCCTGTTATTAAATTTCCTGTACTGATTCCAAACAATGGCTCCTTACGATCACTCTCCAAAACCTAATACAGGGAGAATGTTTACGAACTAGAGTACAGTCTCCACACCGCCCCCCCAAATGCTGCCTCTGAAGGAATAAAAATGAAGCATCCTTTTTTTTCTTAATTAACAAGAAAATAGTAATTGAATAAACAGTTAAGGCTAAAGGGGCACCGAGGTGGCTCAGTCGGACGGGCATCCGACCCTTGATTTTGGCTCAGATCATGAGCTCACGGTAGTGAGATGGAGTCCCTGTGCTGACAGTGCAGAACCTGCTTGGGATATTCTCTCTCCCTCTCTCTCTCTGCCCATCTCCCTCTCATGTGTGTGTACCCTCTCAAAATAAATAAATAAACTTAAAAAAAAGTTATAAATAAGAACATGAGGGGTGCCTGGGTGGCTCAGTCGGTAAAGCGTCCGACTTCGGCTCAGGTCACAATCTCGCGGTCCGTGAGTTCGAGCCCCGAGTCGGGCTCTGGGCTGATGGCTCAGAGCCTGGAGCCTGCTTCCGATTCTGTGTCTCCCTCTCTCTCTCTGCCCCTCCCCCGTTCATGCTCTGTCTCTCTCTGTCTCAAAAATAAATAAAACGTTAAAAAAATTTAAAAAAAAAAGAACATGACTGACAAATTTGTAGCATTAGAATTCAATAAAGTGTACTTAATAAACTAAACAAAATTTAATGTTTCTTTAGAAACCTGAAGGTGTTGTAGGTACCAACGTCATGGTGAGAAACGTGAATTGTCATTTTACGACTGTACAGAGAGACACATTGGGAGGTTGGACTCCTGCTCTCTTGAATCGAGGACACAGTCCCAGTTACTTTGCCTAAAGAAAGGTTCCTTTTGCCTCTGGTACTCTCTCCTCCTTGTTTCCTCCCATACCGTGTCTGCTGACACTGCCTCAGAGGCCATAGACAGGAGTGGAAAAGAATATGGGAATACCTGAAATATATTACAGCCTTTGTGACAGTTACATAGCAGAGTCCCTCCACCTCACACACAGATACACACTACCCCCAGGAGCACCTGTACCTTTTTGACATTCTGAATTAGTGGTTGTGCAAGAGCTGGGTTCCCGGGTCCTCCAGCAATTAAAAGCCCATCATACTCCATGTTGGTGAAATCATGATTCCAGGGAACTAAATGCACTTCTGCTCCTCGCTAGAAAAGAAATGCAAAAATAATCAATTTAATAACATTTTTCTTTGCCAAAGTAGAATTTTGCCTAGACCTTCTCTTGATTAACCACTCCCTAATGGGGAAAAAGAGTACATGATTCAAACGAATAATGCTGAGTGAAAAATTCTTTGGTGGCTCACTGTATTTTGTATAATATAGATGGAGCCAGTGGTCAACAGAAAGTGAAGAAAAAACATGTTTAAAGTTTGATCCTGAAAAAAATGATGTACTTTCCCATATTTCAGGAGGTTTCAGAGCCTTAAAAAATTCCTGACTGGGCACCCAGGAATATAGGTTATTTTCACAAGCTGTGGTAGAGAGTTATTTAAAAAGAGAGAGAGAAATCCATTTTCTGCAAAATTATGCTAGTCTACCTCTCATCTTTTTCAATTTTGCTTTTTTTACCTGACCAAATTTTTTAGCAGCCTTCTTTCCTAGCGTTTTCTCATATTATCTGTAGTATATGTATTGTCATTGAATAATTAGAACTTTTGTATATAGAAGTGGGTAGGAAGACATCTTTGATGGTTTCCCTAGAAACATTTCCTGAGACAAGAATTTGAGAAAAAGGAGTTTATTTGGATGGGTTTCTAAGAAGTGACACTGTGACACACGCCAATAAATTATGCATTATCAAGTTCTGTAAACACCTAGAGCTTCAGCCCACTGAGGAACTCTGAGTGTGTAGACAATCCACTCTCAAGATAGTTCAGTCATGGGGCAAGAGTTGAGATATTTACACACTGAACTTCTCTTGACTTTAGGTAGGGGGTGCTCCAGGGATCATTAATTCTACAGTATTTCCTGCCAGTCAATAGGCTCCAACCAACTAAAGAGAGCCCTCAAGCAATGAAGTGCAGGCCTCTGCAACTGGAGGATGGGCTAAATGCCCTATAATGGTGAAATGAGAAAGAGATACAAATAGGCCATCGACAGCATCTGCTACTGAAGAGTCCATGCAAGTTTTTATTAATAAAATGGGCCAGAATTTAAAATCATGATTTAGATCATTTGGCTGATACTCTTGAATGAAGAGAAGGTGAATTGAAGAATTCCTCTGCACTCACAACTATTTTGGTATTATGGAAATATCTGTGTATGTGCGCATATGAGAGAGAGAGAGAGGAACAGAAACAGAAAGACATAGGTAGGGAGAGAGATGGAGAAGTGGGATAAGGAGAAATCCCAACAAAACACTATTTAAGGAAACATTATAATGGTTACATTCTCCTGCAGAATTTTTAACATTTAATTTTAATTGGTTGCCTAAGAGTTTATATGAAGCAATGTGAAAGTTTGTACTCTATCAGGGCATGATCCCTGAAAACATTTGTCACATAATAATTGTACTCCAATGGAGGAGTTCTCCAACTGACTCTCAATTTTTGGTCATCTCTAAACTCAAAGAAAATAAGCATGGCATGTCTCAGAATGTCAGTCAATGAGTGATAAGAAGTCATCACTCTTCTGTTTGTGGCCTTTAAAGATTTTTTAAAAACACACTCCACATCTCTAATTTTAACAGGAATAAATTTTATTTTGTAGATCAAAGAGAGCAAAAAGAGAATGGATCCCCTGACATTCTGAGAGAACACATTAGCTTTCTCTGAAACAGAAAAGGGAAATCAGTTTCACACTAAAAAGATCAATATTACAAATCCTCACCCTCGAGATGCAACAAATTACTTACCTTTACTAGAAGGCGAATTACATTGTTTTTGATGCCACAGTCTATAGCTACCACTTTTGTGGGGTTTCCTTTGCCATACACCTTGACATCCTGCCATTCGAAAAAGCAGAGAGTGAGAGGGAAGGTCTAGCTGTGAGCAGCACACCAATATCATAAACACAACATATCATAACACCTGAAGATGCTTAGCACTTACATTGGTAACAGGGTGATTGCTGACTACTAGGGAGTGACTGGCAGTTAACAATCAATGTAGAAGAAAGGCACAGCAAGTGCCACAGACTGTACCTTTTCTTATGAAGCAAAGGGTACTTTGCTGTTTTACATAAAATGTAGATTACAGTAATAACAATGGTCCCTGAGAAATTGGTTGCTTCCATAGTTAACAATAATCTCTCCCATGATTTGCCTCATTAACAACCAGTGGCAATGGAATTTTCAAGTATTACCGCCTGATTCAGCACTAGGCAGATGTGGTAATAGATACATCATGCTTTAAATACCACTTGATCTTCAACTTGTAATAAAGGCTGGATGGGGTAGAGCTGTTGTGCATTAGGCTTATGCAGTGGGGCTAATGGATAAAATCAGGATGAGAATCGGATGATTGCTAAGCTAGTGTAGACCACTGGTCTCTTTAGGTTACTATGCATTTATCCGCATTGAAATGATAGGCTTCATAAAAGGATCCCCAAGCATATGATAATCATTACCTACATCTTAAGCACTGCTTGGAGTCAGACCCATTTTCACAGGCATTTACCCAAGAATCAGTTCCCCAAAGTCATAAAAGGAGAAATAATAGAAACAGAAAGCCTAGAGGACTGGGTGCCCACACGGATTTCAGCTTTGAGAATTAGCTAGTATATTCTGAATTTAGGATGATTTCAATGTTTCCAAAAAGTTTTAGATAAAAGTTGCAACCTGGATATTTGAAAGAGTATTTTACTTTAACTGAAATATCTACTCTCTACTCTCCACTCTCCGCACACTCTATAGAATGGGAAATGACAATCCTTAGATTGTACTTGAAAAAATATATCTAAAGTTTGCCACATTTTTTTCTTTAGCTAACTATCCTAAAGAAAAAATACCCCATTCTTTCCATGATCTGCAGAAATTATTGCTGAGCTGATCTATAAATGCTACAGATAATCTCTCTCATCACATAATTTGAAAAAGTATATACTTATTTTTAACCTTAGGCTTCTGGTACAAAATAAAGCAATATTACCATCTAGTTGTAGCTACATCAAATTGCAATTACAAGACAATGAATTAAGTTATCAACCATATCCAAATAAAACTCATAGAATATAGTCTGATACAAATATGCATTTTATCACAGTTACAATGAAATTATTTAATTGCACCAAGCATCAAGAAACAGGGACAGTTTTCACCATTGCAATCTCTCTCTTCATATGATGTATATAAAAATACAGGTAGGCTCCTTTTTTCTAGTCTCTACATAAATACATTATATGCTCTTCATACAGAATGATAGCAGTTTTAAGCAAGAATTCACAGACACATGAATATATGAATTTGTATTATGACTCTTGAAGAGAGGAATATGTTATGCAGTGTTTTTAACCTCATTACCACAGAATTTTTTTAAGGTGAATTTCTTTAGGTCAACATTTCTCACATGTAGAAAATCCTACACTAGATCCCCAAGGTAGCTCTCAATTCTAAAAGGAAAAATAACACTTTTTCATGCTGTGTCTCAGACCAAATCACTTCACAGGGAAATGTCTAGAAAAAAATACAGAAAAATAGTTCCATGCCATTTGAATGGACAAATTTTGGAATTAAAAACAAGAGATTACTGCATATGGCATGATCAAATTTCAAATATATAAACAATTACATATAATTTAAAATTCACTGTCTTTAACAACTCATCTTTCTTATGCTTCAGCATCCTGTGAATGCATGCCTGAGCCCAACATCAAGGCTCAGTACTGATTGTCTAGGACCTATAATCCTTGTCTCCCATTTCCATGTGAATAGAAATAGGAACAGGAATACCAGATAATATCAACATGTGTTTTCTCTGAGGCTGACATGCTATTAATCAGGCAATTTTCAGTCCTTTAATAACATTTTCTTAAGAAAAGGCCCTGGTGGGGGCACCTGGGTGGCTCAGTCGGTTAAGTGTCCAGCTTTGGCTCAGGTCATGATCTCATGGTTCATGAGTTTGAGCAGTGAGTCGGGCTCAGTGCTGACAGCTCAGAGTCTGGAGCCTGCTTTGGATTTTGTGTCTTTCTCTCTCTCTACACCTCCCCCACTCGTTCTCTCTCTCTCTCTCTCTCTCTCTCTCTCTCTCTCTCTCAAAACTAAATAAACATTAAAAAAAAGAAAAAAAAGAAAAAAAGAACCTTGGTGGACCAAAGTTCTCACAGCTGGAATTCTTCATGAAATGTTATTCTCCATAGCCATTCTGATTGATGCTAGATCAATGCAAGTAAAAGTTACTAACTTTAAATTTTTGTTTTAACGTTTATTTATTTTTGAGACAGAGAGAGACAGAGCATGAATGGGGGAGGGGCAGAGAGAGAGGGAGACACAGAATCGGAAGCAGGCTCCAGGCTCTGAGCCATCAGCCTAGAGCTCGACACGGGGCTCGAACTCACGGACCGTGAGATTGTGACCTGAGCTGAAGTCGGACGCTTAACCAATTGAGCCACCCAGGCGCCCCAAAAAGTTACTAACTTTAAACGGAATGATTTGTATATTTCAGATGCTATGAGATCCTTTTTTCCCTCAACTCTGGTACTTCAGGAAGATGACCTCCGCCTCAGTGAAGATTTTGATATTACAAGAAATAAAACTACAAAATGTGAAGGGAAATCTCTCACCTTGGTTGAAACCTCAGCGATCAAATTCTGCTTATTTGGATCCACGAAATCCACAGACTGACCTTCAAATTCAATCTTCCCGAGCATGGTACCCTGTCAAATCAAAAAATTAGACAGTTAAGGTGCTAACAGGATCCATTCACAGGGACCTACACAGCAGCTCCAAGATCTAAATGTCTTTATAACTACTCAAAACCATCAGCAGAAAGAAGATCCTCATCTTCTCAACCTGGAAAGATGCATGGTACATTTTGAGAAATGCTATGGGAAGTACAATTCATTTTTTTAGGGCTGAGATTGTGACCTGGAGTAAGCAAGATCAAAAGGCATCAGAATTCAGGCCTCCAAGCTCCAGACGGTGCCAATTAAACTATTTAGGCTACCTATTCCCTTAGTGCATATGACCTAAAGATCGTTCATGGGAGACATGGACAAAACAATCTATTGAGAAGAAAATAAGAAATCTAAAAATTGTAGAAAATTGAAAAGAATGAGAATTAATTACATTATGATAGTAAAATTCATTTACAAAAAGATGTGAAATGCGGGCACCTGGCTGGTTCAGTCAGTAAAGCATGTGACTCGATCTCAGGGTTATGAGTTTGAGCCCCACATTGGGCATAGAGATAACTTGAAAGAAAGAAAGAAAGAAAGAAAGAAAGAAAGAAAGAAAGAAAGAAAGAAAGAAAGAAAGAAAGAAAGAAAGAAAGAAAGAAAGAAAGAGGGGTGCCTGGGTGGCTCAGTCGGTTGGGCGTCCGACTTCAGCTCAGGTCATGATCTCATGGTTCATGGGTTCGGCCCGCATCGGGCTCTGTGCTGACAGCTCAGAGCCTGGAGCCTGCTTCCAATTCTGTGTCTCCTGCTCTCTCTGCCCCTCCCCCACTTGCGCTCTGTCTCCCTCTGTCTCAAAAATAAATAAACATTAAAAAAATTTTAAAAAGAAAGATGAAATGCCAAGTAAGTCATCAATTTTGAGAAGAAGCATTGAAAATATTCACTGCTTTAGATATGTAAATGTCCAGGTGTCCTTAAGGACCTGAACTTTAAAGAATGTTTAGACCTCTCTGAAGTTTTCACAAATTAGCCTTGCTAGCTGAAGATGGCAAATGTTTTCTTATTATTAGCAATGTCTTGAGATTTACTTATTAGTAAGTCTAGTTTTTTTCTATTTAGAAAAATGGCATATTACATTTAGTAATCAAGACTTTATTAGGGGTGGGAGGGAGTCAAAATAGGCAAAATTGATTTGCCTTTCTCCAAGGAAATTACTGCATTGAAGGAAAGAGAAAGAAGCTTTTGTTTCCTTTTGAAATATATTCCTTAAGGGAAGAAGTAGTCACTTGGGAATGAGTGAGGGTAGAATGTACCAGCACATCATTCAAACATGATGGTTATTTTGATGTGATTATTAGACCAGAGTGCTACCTCACACTCTGGGAAAAAGAACTATAAACCACTTTTCACTTCCACGCTGGATTATTACATTTCATGATGGTCTCTATTTACTCTTATCATCCAAATCACAGAATTCCTTGACCATGTTTATGGATCCCTAATTTTGAAATGTGGTTTTCAGTTCTCATTCCCTCTTTTTTTAAAGCATGCTGAATGAAATACAATCTTACCTTTCAACCTAAGATTAACAGAACAGAAAGTCACAAAATATACATTTTTAATATGAACCAACATAGTCAAATATAACCAACATAGTCAAATATAAGAGGCAATACTACTATTTTACCTGTGCTAATCCATTCAGCCTATTTTTTTAATGTTTATTTATTTTTGAGAGAGGAGTGTGTGCGTGGAGGAGGGGCAGAGAGAGGGAGACAGAGAATCCCATGGGTCTCCTGCTCAGGAACTAAGAGATCATGATCTGAGCCAAAAATCAAGAGTCGAGAGTCAGACACTTAACTGACTGAGCCACCCAGGTGCCACTATTCAGCCGAATTTTGAGAACGTAACCACCTGTGATAAAAGAGGGTTCATCTTAAGCCAACATATCACATGAAGAGTACAATACAGTCTTGTAAAGCATTTTTCCAAATCATTAGGCTTGACTATATTTTTATTCACCCGCTGATTCCGCAGCCCAAATTGAATTTCCCAATTTTATTCCCTTCCCATTCAAGTAGCCTTACCGCTGTTTACTGCTCCCACAATACCACTGGGCTAAGAAAACACAAGAATCAACTTGGGATGTACAATCTCATTAACATCTATTCTCAGGAAAATTATGAAGGAGGAAGTAAAAGCAGAGGTGAGGGACAGGATATTGTAAACTCTCACTGTCCTCCTTCTAGTCATGGGTATGTGGTGTGCCTTATTTACAAAGAGCTGTTTTCAGAAAGCTGTTCTTTCTGTGTACAGAGATCCTATGTCAATATAGTTTCTAACAGGGAGTCTGCAACGGATTTGCTTGAAGAATCCATTTCACTTTGCAAATATATCATTTATTATTTTTTCTTTTTTATGTAATATAATTTAATGAAAAAATTTCAGTGGCATTTGGGGAATTTAATTCATAGTAGTGAGGTAAAGTGTCTTTGTGTTTTGGGATGTGAAGATTTTGTGTATGAAAAAAAAAATAGTGTCCTCCTCTCACAACAAGAAAAAGCAAGCAGATGGTGATGAGATATTGTCAAAGGAGGGGTCAGATGTTTCAGCTATGAGATGTGCCAACTAGAAGTTAAACTTACCTTTTATCACCTTGGTCTTTTGAATAGTCTTAAGAAAGAGTATATAATTGAGGTAACGTATGCAGGGCTCATTGTACCCACTTATGAAATAGAACTCACTAATTTCACAGATAACCACTCCAAGGAAACCGAACAAATAACAGCAAAAGTATTGCACACTTTCTAGTTTACATTTTTCAGCATGCCAGCATTCACCTGAGGCAAAATTATGCACCTGGTTACCTCCTCCACTGGTCTCACTGTCACATGAGCTGACTTATAAAGGCCTTGACTCACTGGGATAGTGAACACCCAGTAGGCACTCAATATCCTGCTGCCAAGTGAATTAATCTCAAATCCATTCAGCAACAAACATCCCAATCAAGTATTAAGTCTGAAAAATTACATTAGAAATAGTAAAACAAGATGACAGAGGACCAAATGACAGCAATTGGCCAGATTTGCTCTTTCATACTGTTGGATTCCCTGAGCACTGAGAAAAAATATAATATTTAAGTTTATATATAGAGAGTATAGTATATATATTTTTAATTTATATATATAAATTATATATGTATATATAAATATACATACACATATATAAAGAATTATATGTACACATATAAAGAAACATAGGGTTGGCTAAAGATGATGATCATACCTTATCCCGAATTATTTTAGTCAGCATTCTTGTATCCACTCCATAAATTGCAGGGACCTATAAGAAAGAAAATTTGTAGTGACAGTGAAATTGGAGGAAATAAGATCCAGCATATTGTTTTCAAGTTACAAACTTAGCATCATCTATCTTCTTGAGCAGTAAATAATTTCCCTACTCCTTCTTTACTCTGACCCAGGGTGACTGTGTTGTCAGAACACGGTAAATTGCTGTTCCAGTTGGGAACAGGACTCTGAATACCCAGGACCTTCCACAGAATAAAAAATGAGAAATTCTGAACATCTATCTTCTGCTATAGTTTTGTTTCTTTTAACACAAGATGTTAAAGAGGCAATGTTATATATTTATATTATTACATGTATTTATATAGATAAATAATGGATTTGTGAACTGCAGAAGCAATCATATGTAAATACATGCAAATCCATGTTTTGAGCCAAATGTTCCTACTACCTACTACACACTCAACACATTTTTCTGAAGGTGCTTGCTAAGTAATCAGGATGTAATAAGTTTGCCCATCCTATTAGGAAATCAGGCAATACCACCATTTGTTTTCTTTTCTTTGAGTAGTTTGGATAGAGACAGATATGGTAAAATAAAAGGGCGATGAGTTAGGAATCCGAAAAATAAGTTCTAATTTCTTTTCTTCCACCATTTATTTCAGTGATGTTTGAGCAACATGTTTTTCCTCACCTGTACATACATAGAAGGAGGTGAACTGATTACTCTCTTAGATGCTCTTCTACTCTATTCAAAGTGCATTTTTTTTAATTTTTAATGTATATTTATTTACTTTGAAAGAGGGGCAGAGAGAAAGGGAAAGAGAGAATCCCAAGCATGCCCTACGCTGTCAGCACATAGCCCCACAAAGGGCAAGATCTCACCAACTGTGAGATCTTGACCTGAGCCAAAATTAAGGGTCGGAGGCTTAACCAGCTGAGTCACCCAGGCGCCCCTATTCCAAGCACGTTTTAAAAACAAACTAACAAGTCATGAATTAAGTTCTTGCTCAAACTGTTAGTTCTTACGCAGAGCAGCTGTCATATCAGTTCCCTAATGACACAAAGGAAACACTAGAGCGAGGGTCTCCTCAATGACCATTACAAAAATTAGTTGTCTGGGTAAGGGAAGTAAATTCAGATAATGGTTGAGAATAAAATAGTAGTAATTCAGGGGATGACATAAATGCCTTTTTCTCCCTTTCAAAATCTAGAAAGAATGAGACCCAGGAAGCCAAAATTAAGATTTCTTGATTTCTCAGAAAGGAGCAACATTTAACCCCAATACACAGATGCTCATTGGCGTGGCAGAGCTTTCTCGGAATCATATTCTGCCAGTTACGGGCCCCGCACCAATCCAACAAAAAGCAAATCCAGCAACACTGGAGATGAAGCCAAATACAGCAGGTCCCTTAACTTTAAGTACATCTGACATTCAAACCAGGAGAATCCTGTTACTTTATTACAAAATAGTACTTAAACTAAGGAAAGTATAAGATAACGTTTTTAACCCTTTTCACGTACTACTTCAAATAAGATTATATCTAATTATGCATCATAGAGTCACAACGTTTAAGCTAAAAGAAACAACAGCAATCTGTTTATGCTTTCATAAGAGTTAAAGATTCAGAAAGTGTGGTATGGTTACACGACCTGCACAAAATCACACAGCTAGTTGATGGTAAGGCTGGTACTAAAAGCCATTACAGAAATACATACCGTGGTCCTGGGTAAAAGGGGATGGGAAAATTAAGTGGCTCAAGAATATAGAAAATTCTAAAATTTTCTCTAGCCTCTTTCCTCAAAGAGAAGTGCTACCAAGCATGTGCCACCTAGTGGATTACACTAAAAATATGTGGCCCTCAGGGTTTAGAAGAGAATTGGTCCGAGAGAGAGAGAGAGAGAGAGAGAGAGAGAGAGAGAGAGAGAGAGAGAGAGAGAATTAGTCCAGACAGTGCAGCCTGCGTATTTCTCACCTTTTCTTCTTGTAGCCACTGCCCAAGACTCTTGTTAGCCAGCCAGTGGTGGTAGTCATTGCTATAGTTCAGAACCAGCAAACCTGCAACCTAGAAACAGAGTTGTTTGAAAGGCGTGACCACGAAATATTACACAATTCTTGTGACTTGTCATAACAGTTTGCATTTTTTTTAAAAGGTTTATTATATCCATTGATACAAGGCTTAAAATCCTTGGGACTTGAGGGAAAAGGAACAGGATCAACATTTTTCTCTTAAAATACATCACTGTTGCCTTAATCACCATGTTGAGGAAAAGTCTTAGCCCAGTTGCTAACTCCTGTCCCCGACTTCTCAGCACCCTGGTACCTTTTCTCCATGGAATTTATCAATAATCTAGTTAATAATCATTTGTTTAATGTACATGAAGAATAAATAATTTTTGGCTACATTTAAAGGAGGCTGAGAAATATGGGGAAAATTGTGAGAAATAGAATTAATCTAAATGATCAGTCCAAGTCATTCAAAAATAGAGTGGCAAAAAAAAAAAAAAAGAATGAAAACATAGAGTGATTAATTTGGAGTATACATTTTTTAATTGTTTATATGGTCCACATTCCTAATATTATCCAAATTTATTTTGATTAGGAAATCTTAATGTGTTTACTTTTAGAATGGCATACAAGTTATCTTTTATTCATCCTCTAAATAAGATAAGATTAAAAGGCAAATAGTTGATACAGAGTTGATTACCAAGGATCTTTTAAAGGGTAATTCATCACCATTTCTTGCAGCATAGTTGTCATTTAGACTCATAACAACATCTTTCCAAATTAAGCCAAGTTTCATCCAAGGCATTAAGAACAAATGCAAAGTGTCATGAAAAATGAAATTCAAAATAATGTTATGTTAAAAATTATTCTCATATACATAGGAATAAGGTTGAGAACATGAATTTAATGGTTTGTACTACAGTATTAGAGAGAAACTTTGCCCACCCTAGATTCTTAAAAATAAATCAACTATCCCCCCTTCAGTTGAAACTTCTTCTTTTTTTATGTTTATTTACTTATTTTACATATTTTTTTTAATGTTTATTTATTTCTGAGACAGAGAGAGACAGAGCATGAGTGGGGGAGGGACAGAGAGAGAGGGAGACACAGAATCTGAAGCAGGCTCCAGGCTCTAAGATGTCAGCACAGAGCCCAACGCGGGGCTCAAACTCACAGACCATGAGATCACGACCTGAGCCGAAGTCGGACGCTTAACAGACTGAGCCACCCAGGCGCCCCTTATGTTTATTTATTTTTGAGAGAGACAGAGTGAGAGTGAGCAGGGGAGGAACAAAGAGAGAGGGAAACACGGAATCTGAAACAGGCTCGACTCCAAGCTGTCAGCACAGAGCCTGACGTGGGGCTTGAACTCACAAACTGTGAGATCATGACCTGAGCTGAAGTCAGATGCTCAACCTATTGAGCCACTCAGGCGCCCCAAGACTTCTTGTTTTTTTTAGAGTAGACTCCACATCCAACATGGGGCTCAAACTCACGACCCTGAGATCAAGAGTTGCATGCTCTAGCGACCGAGCCAGGCAGACACCCCAGATTGAAACTTTTTAAATAGTTGTCACTGGCACTACCTTAATTCCATCAGACTCCAAATATTTGCTGAGTCCCAGTTCATCCAGGGCAGTAGTGTCAGGGGCTCCACCATTCCCAATAATGGGATTGGCCATGGTGAGAATCTGTCCCTTGTAGGCAGGGTCAGTAAGGGCTTCTGGGTACCTGAGTAAACACGTCAAAAAATTACCAACAAAAAAATGCACGTAACTACAAAACTACAACATACATACATGCCCTTAACTATTGAACCCTTGAAAATGACAGAACATGAGATTAAAATCCTGTAAACCTGCTTCTAGATTTTAGAAAATCTAGAAGATGAAAATGTATCCCATGATATGACTGATATGAAAAGACAAACTGATTCTTTTTTTTTTTTAATTTCCATTTGAGTATAGTTGACACACAGTGTTGCGTTAATTTTAGGCCTACAACATAGTAATTCAGCGTCTCTATGTGTTATGCTCTGCTCACAAGTGTAGCTACCATCTGTCATGACACAAGCTATTACGGTATCACTGACCATATTCCCTATGTGGTACCCTTTATTCCTGTGACTTATTTATTCTATAACTGCAACTGTACTTTCCACTCTCCTTTACCCATTTTGCCCTTCCCCCACCCCTCTTTCTGGCAACCGTAGTTTGTTCTCTGTACTTGTGGGTCTGATTCTGCTTTTAAAACAAATGGACTCTTAAGTACTAAGGCATATTCTCATGTAATTTTCATTCCCTCAATTTCTTAAAATTTTTAATTCCTTACAATTTCCTTCACAGGGTCTTCATTGTTTTTTTAAATATTTTTTTTAAGTTTATTTATTTGAGAGAGAGAGAGAGAGAGAGAGAGAGAGAGAGAGAGAGAGAGAGATTGCATGCACACAAGCAGAGAAGGGGCAGAGAGAGAGAGAGAAACCCAAGCAGGTTCCACACTGTCAATGCAGAGCCCCACGTAGGGCTCGAACTCACAAATGGTGAGATCATGACTTGAGTCGAAACCAAGAGTCAGACGTTTAATCGACTGAGCCACCCAGACGCCCCATAGAGTCTTCATTTTTTAAATATTGTTCTATTTAAAGTTTGTAGATATCCTGAAGTTTCCACTTGTCTACCAGACCTGAGTCCAAACTAATATTTACTGTTAGGGCCAATATCACCAAAATATTAACTGTCAAACATTTTTAAGTTTTTAAAAAAATATCATTTAGGAAACTGAAGAGAATCCTTATTACATCAATGGTGGCTGCATGGGTATATATGTTTATTAAAATTCACTGAACATTTAAAATGAATGAATTAATATCTATACCAAAATTAATAACATAAATGTAGTAGGTTTTTATTTTAAAGTCCGGAGAAAGGGAAAAATAAGGATACATGTATTCTATGAAAGAATTACTCAATGAAATTGATTTTTAACATAGCTTTAGAAAAAGGTATATCAACTTAGTTGATATAGAAAAAGGTATATCAACTTGGAGTTACTATCAACTTAGAAAAGAAAATCAACCCCACAAAAATTGACCTCAAGCACTTCTGACTTCTAAATCAAAAGACTCCAAACAACTAATTTAAAGTACTGATGTGGAATTAGGGAGGAATGCATTAGGTCTTTATTTTAAAATTAAAAACACATAAATTCTAGGGGCGCCTGGGTGGCTCAGTCGGTTAAGCGTCTGACTTCAGCTCAGGCCGTGATCTCACGGTTTGTGGGTTCGGGCCCCACGTCGGGCTCTGTGCCGACAGCTCAGAGCCTGGAGCCTGCTTTGGACTCTGTGTCTCCCTCTCTCTCTCTGCCCCTCCCCTGCTCTCTGTCTCTCTCTCAAAATAATAAATAAAAACACAATACTCTCATTTTTATTATATATATATACATATATATATATGCATATATATCACTCTTATTCTTAGTAGTAAGGAACATTATTCCAGTAAATACCAGGTGTTATCTATAACTATTCCATGCACTGGAATCTATTGCAAGTGTGGCCCCCTTCTCGCATTTTCACTTTCTGTAGAATGAGTTAAACCAAATCTTTCTTGTAGATTATTAGTGAAAATGAATGTAAGTGCTAAGGGGGACAGAATCAACAACCTTGAAACCAATACAGTTCAACACAGGAAGTAGTCAACATAAATTCTTCAACCCCATCCAGACAAGCTCCTCCCAGAACTACTTTTGTCAATAGAACACTTAGTCTCTCAGCTCAGCAAACCCTTAGGTGACTAGGTGCTCTCATACTTATCCACACCTCCATCAGCTAATTTCTCAGATGCCTTTCACCTGTCAGGAACTGCCAATTTTTTAACCAAGGCTTACACACAATAAAAATGCATTTCTTGAAGATGAAAAACAAAATAACACCTTTAATTACCAACCACCTTACTGAGTGAGCCACACAATGAATGAAAACAACAGTTCTCAATGGAAAATAGGGTCCGTGGACTAATCTACTAATGAATGCTTTTTCTTACATCAGAAACATCTTTAATTAATTTAATTTTACTTCCCTTTCTTCTTTCTTTCCATAAAAGAACTGGCCATTCCCTTTAAACATATGCTTACAATACTCTCTCCAGTAAATGAATAAATACAGCTTGTCCTAGAGAACTGCAGCATTAGAAGCAAATTAATCCATCAGGTCCTGTTTGACTTTTGTGATGTGACAAGATTTATTACCCATAATCTATCACAGAGAAGAAAACTCTAGCGCCCTCCATCATTCTGATCTATATTAAACAGTTGTCTGTTGGCAGGTATATTAACACAGCTAGTAATTAGTGCTGTCGAAAAGCTTAAATAATTGCCTGGTGAAGCAAAACTTTACAAACAGCTTTCATACACTGTAATTTAATGTTCTCACCAGTGGAACTATTTTAAAACCCATCTAATATTCTTTATTTCAAACGGAGAGCCAAGAGTTTAGAGAAGAATATATGTTAATAGTATAATGGAAGTTTGGCCAGTGGATAATCTCAATATCCATTAACTCAATGTGTCCGTGTCTTTATAAGGTTAACTGAACTTTCCCAAAGAATGTATTAAATATTCTATGCTATAGAAGTTTAGTCCACCGAGTCTCTAATGGAAACCTCTTGAAACCCTCTGGTCATATTTTTCAAAGAACTCATATGGTTTTTTTTAATCCCAACTATAAATTACTATCTAATCCAGCCCCCTCATTTTTGTATGTGGAAACTATGATTCAGAAAGGTTAAGGGATTTTCTCAATATTGTATAACCAGTTGTCATTGAAGTTTAGACCAGAACTTCAGCCTCCTGGTTCCCAGAGGAACAAATATTTGTTGGCTAGATAAGAACAGCTACGTGATTTCTGTAGCAGCTCTTATCTTTGTTGCTGTATATCTATTAGCAGATCTTAAATACTAAGTTGGGTTTCAGTTAATAATTTTGAAAATGTCAGATCTATGAACCTGCTCTCCTTTTGATTGCTTCAAGAAAATAAATGTACCTGTTATTTCGCCTTTCTTATTACAGTGTGAATTTACATAGAATATCTAAGAACTGTCTCAGCTCCTTACAGTAGTTCATATTAGATGTGCAAATCTGACTCTTAACTTCACTGAAGGAATGACACTAGAATGAGATACCCATCCTTTTCCTTGCTCCATACCTTTCCTTGCAGAAGCCACTTAGTAATCTAACAGAACCTGTCTCCTCAGACCCTAGTTTTCTAGAATTACTTGTATTCCTTATTTCCAGGGTAATATCAGTGTCCATGTTCTCTTTCATTTACAGCAGCAGGGAGGAGTTTGTGTCTCTGCCTTCTTTCCGGGATGGCTAGACTAGACAACATACAGGCGCAGTGTGATGTCAGGACAATATGCAATCTTAGCACAATGTGATGATTTCAACCTACCACCATGAGTAAGATCATCTCGTTATTCCTCTGCATAAAGGAAGAATAAAACCTTGGCACACGAGCATTACTCACCCTGCTAGGCCAGTATTAAAAACCACTTCACCAGCAACAGAGGATGGATGGCCAAAGGAGTAGCCTTTCATCTTTGTTCCATCTTCCAGGACGATGTGTGCTGTCTGTGCCTAAAGGAACAGATTCACGAATCTTAGCAGAATACAAAACACGAGGCACAACTAGTTGAAAAATAGCCAAAGATACAATACGCAAATGTATTAAATAAATGTACAGTACATTTGATGAAACCGTACTGCCTATATTTGGAGTTGCGCTCCTGTTCCTTGTCACTTTTCTTCAAACCTGTGGCTCTTGTCACTGGAAGGTGTTTTATTTTGTTTTGCTTGAAAGAGGAACTGCAGCATGTTGATACATTGTATATTCCGAATCTACTTGTAGAGTTACTGACAATCCAAAAATATTTCAGTTGAGCTGAAATGCTATGTGTCTATCTTTTGCCCCCTTAATATTTCATAGCTATGCTCAAGTATAGCTTTAAGGGAAGTTCATGAGTTTGCAAAAACATTGCGTATTGTACCAGACAGCTCATCATCACTCTGAGGTTTAGAGCTAGAAGGAATCTTGAAGATTATCCATCAAATTGTGTTCCAGAGAACTCTTGTATTTGATTTCATGCTCCCAAGGCCTGCCCCTCCACAGTAGCTTTATGGTCATAAAGAAGCTGAAACCTTATCACTCTATTAATACTGACACAGAAGCAAGCACTATGAAACATCTAAAAATAGATCACATTATATTTTTAGTAGAGTTAATGATATCCATGTCTGGTTCTCTTTTTAGAGTCCAAGGAATTCTGCATTTGATAACTTCACCATGCTAATCTTTGAACTAGCATCTGTAAATTCTTGGCTAAGAAGACAGACAATGAGGAAACTTATCTAAGAAGCAGACATTGGCCACTCTTCAAAAATACCCTAAATTCTATTGTTGAAACAATTTAGGTCAAATCTCAATTTCCATAAAATTCAGGGAAGAGAGAAATGTGTTAAACTGTACTTTGCAATTCAAAATATAGACTCTGTAAGAAACTACAGGACAAAATAAGTGAAACACGGTTTTAAAAAATAAGATGAGGAAAAACATCTCTGCAAGAATTGAGGAAATTTGATTAATTTTTAGCATAAATTTTTAAGATTGAAGATGGCATTATGCTTATATTTAAGAGTGTTTTTCTTAAGATATACACTGAAATACTTAAGGATAAAATAATTTCCTTCAAAATATTCAGGGGTTAGGGCAAATGGGTAGAGATATGAAACAAATTCAGCCATGAGTTGAAATTGATGAAGTAAGGGAGATCAGTGTGCAGGTCCTTCTGCAAAGATTAAGTGCGGCCATTAAAGAGAAACATGAATTCTCTACTTGATTTCTCTTACATTTTTAGGACTGGACTCATAGTGTCTAACCCTTTTGCACCCTGCCATCCACACCCACCCCCCCCCCACACACACACACACCAACCTGGTATATAGCTGAAACTCAGTAAGTGATTTCCAGACCTCTGTTACTACATTCCTCTAACTTTGCAACAGGCACTCAGTTATTCAAGTGCTAAAATGGAAAACCCTGATTATTTTTCTATAGAAATCTTCTCTGTAGAAATACAATGTGTCTTTTAGGTACAAAGTCCACAAATCTCTGGCCATTGGAATGATGCTCTTTGTATAAAGTAGTGTTTGATCATCTTTAAACCAATATACCCTGTGCCTAAATATTATTTATGTGTGGGTATGCATACACACAAAATATCTGCAAGCAAAATATTTTAGTATTTCCTATTACAATTGATATGTTTGGGGCACCTTGGTGGCTCAGTCAGTTAAGCAGCTAAATCTTAATTTCAGCTCGGGTCATGATCTCACAGACCCTGGGATCAGGTCCCGCATGGGGCTCTGTGCTGACAGTATGGAGCCTGCTTGGGATTCTCTCTCTCTCTTTCTTTCTCTCTCTCTCTCTCTCTCTCTCTCTCTCTCTCTTCCCCCTCCCTCCCTCCCTCTCTTTCAAAATAAATAAATAAATATATTAACTTTAACAATATTTTTAAAAAAAGAATTTTCTTTAAAAAAAAGATTCTTTCTCTCCTCTACTCCTCCCCTGCTCTCCCTCTCTTTTCCTCTCTCAATAAAATAAAATAAAATAAAATAGACATATTTAAGGTATTTCTCTCAACCAGAAAGTTCTTGTTTTTAATTGGAGGTACTATGCATGGATTTAAAACACATATTTCTGAGAAATGTGGACAAAATGCTGTCTGCATATCTTATATGTGTTTCTGACTATGAGTGTGTGTGTGTGTGTGTGTGTGTGTGTGTGTATGTGTGTGTGTGTGTGTGTGTGTCCATAGGCAAAGTTAGCCAAAAGAATTTTGTCCTTTACTTGGCATAAAAATTACCTTTGAGATAAGTTTTTGTTTTATGTATAGTCTTGGAACCAGTGTTCGAGATCTCAAGCTTGACACTTTACCTTTGAATAGTTATCGTTTATCTTCTCAGCAACTAAACTAAAAAAGCTTTTGGAATTACTGAGTACAAAGGAAACCACAATGAGTAATTAATGTAATATGAGTGATGACAGGACTTCCATACAAGTTCTGGATTCTGCTTCTATACACAGGAAGTCAGCTTTGCATGTCACTTTTTCTAACAGCATGATTCTCTTATCTCGCATTTCATTTCAATTTGTCAACTATTGTTTGTTTACAACTCAAGACCCAGGTGGAGGATTTTAGGAAGTAAGAGTGCTAAAATTATTACAAGCTAATCAAATGTCTATGGTGATAGTTCTCAGTAGGGGTATTTTTAATGGGAAAATTTCCCACATATCTCTGACATATTTCACTAGGCGAAACTCTTTGGTCCAAGTAATGAAAAATCACTGTCAAAAAAAAAAAGTCTTCTACTAAAAATGTTTTTTGTTCTTCAGGAAGTCACGTGTAACCTACGTGCTTTCACAAAATGGAAGGAGGGAAGCAAACATTTTCCTAAACGATATATAACTTTGATAGAACTTATAATAAACTTAGTTGGCAAAATGAGAGCCAACTACAAATTTCCACTGTTTTCTATACACCAGTTTATCTATCCTACTCTAAGCCCCACCTGCCTAAAATATCATCTCTGTTTTCATTTTTCTTTCTTTTCTCTTCTCATCTAAGAGTTTTAAATTTTCTGATCTCTAGGTTAGGCACCATCTAATTATTTTAAAGAAAGGTAAAAATTAACATAAGCAAATCCAACTCCTGCTAGCCTGTTCCTACAAACCTATTTGGTATTTTTCTTTCTCTCTCCATGGGACTGGTTTCCTACTTTGCTTTCAGTCTTTTAAAGATATATTTGAGGAGACATTTACTGTTGCCCGAAATAGTCCCTGAGATTCTGTTCAATATGTCTTTTTGATCCTTTAATTATATTTTTTGTTCTTTTTGGCAGCTTTTATAGATCTTCCAATCCTCTTTGTCACTACACATTACATTGTTACAAGGCTTCTGTTATTGCCTATAGTACCCTTTATATTCCACTTAACTACATGGGCCTCTGATGAGTTTAAAATGATGAGTGCCAACTGACTTATCTATGAATTGATAGAGGAACTCTGAACAAAGAGCTATTATTTGGAATCCCCTCTTCTAGCTAATAGTTCCCCAAATGCTATTTCATTCCAATGAGTCCAAAAGAAATCACCTTGTTACCATTATAAGATATTTTAGTAGCCTCAGTCCTAGTAGAAAGATGTCCGTAGCCTAGAAATCAGATGGTAACATTAAGTGATAATTTAAGTGCTTACTGCCAGAGCACTTTAATACTTTGAATGCTAAAAGTACAAAGGAAACCTTATTGAAGAGAAGCCTATACACTCATAGAATGTCAGTAATAGTAACCAAGTATAAATAAATATGAATTCTACTGAGCAAATGACCTCTATCACAACATGGTCTCTGTGTGTTTAATAAAAATGTATATGCCAATAATACCATTTAGACATTCCGTTCAAAACGTCATCGAGCTCCTACCATGTGCCAAGTCCTATCCTAGTCTCTGGAAATACATGGACAAATGTCCCCAGGCATCCCCTCTAACAAAAGGACTAGATATGTGCATGAATGCACTTCTTTCTACAAAGAAGAAACCTCAAAAAGAATAGCATTGAAGCACCTAGAGATACAAAGATACATAAAATATCCTTTCCTTCAGAAAATGTCTCTTTAATACAAGAATTCACCCTTCCTTTTCCATCTATGCTTTAAGTAATAAAAATTAAAATTTTACAGAGGTGCCTGGGTGGTTCAGACAGTTAAGCATACGACTATTTTTTTATTTTGAATGTTTATTTATTTTTGAGAGAGAGACAGAGAAACAGAGCACAAGCAGGTGAGGGGCAGAGAGAGAGAGGGAGACACAGAATCCAAAGCAGGCTCTAGGCTCTGAGCTGTCAGCACAGAGCCTGATGCAGGGCTCCAACTCACGAACCTGAGCCAAAGTCAGACGCTTAACCGACTGAGCCACCCACGTGCCCCAAGCATCTGAGTTGATTTTGGCTCAGGTCATGATCTCAGTTCATTTCGGCTCAGTTCATGAGATCCAGCCCTACTTTGGGTCCTGCACTGATGGCATGGAGCCTGCTTGAGATTCTTTCTTCCCTTTCTCTCTCTACCCTTCCTCCACTCTCTCTCTGTCTCTTGCTCACTTTCTCTCTCAAAATAAATAAATAAGCATTAAAAAAGTTAAAATTTTATGAAAGAAATTCATGTCAAAGTTTGAATTTAAAGTCCAAAATTTAAGGACTCCTTCAAGTCTGTTCAAACGTCATCCATGCTCTTGGCGAGACCTACCTTTACCGTTCTATTTAAAATTACAGTATAGCCCCAGTGCTCTGTTTAGTCTTTCCTTCCTTTATAGCAGTCATTACCTCCTAACATATTATCCAGCATCTTATTTATTATCTACTTCATCCCACTAGAAAACAAACTTCATGTGGACAGAGTATTAGGTCAGCTTCGTTCACTGGAAAGAAGTAGCCAACATCATTTAGTAGTTGATCTAAAGCCAACATCAGTGCCTGGCACAGAGTAGACAACTGTTTAATTTTTGTTGCATGAATAAAGACTCACTGAGCATAAATCTGAAGAAAATAACATAATAAAATATTGGAAGTCATTACCATTATCATCATTATTATTCAGTTTTTAGTTTGTTCAAGGTATGAATTTAAAAACAAGCAAGCACTTGTTTTGAGTAGCCTTTTCAATATGCTTAACTAAGAATGCTTTTCTATAACACCTATAGTCTCATAATGTGGAGATATTCTATATGCTAACTAAATAGAATTTAAATAAAAACTTGAAACAACAAAAAAATAATGTGGAGATATGGTGTTGGGAAAGAGATGTGAGTGGCGTTGAGGGAAAAGAGGGTGAGGAAGGGAAAAGTCAGTGGCTAGTTATGCCAGGATAAGCATGCTGAGTATGTGGTATATAAGTGTACAAACCCATGTTGTGCTAAGACAAATATCATGATAATTCAAAACAAAAGATCATTTGTATCAATTTACTAGGCATTTCACATGAAAGAGGCTGAAAGCGCTTGAACTACTTAACAAACTGTTTCATTCCCTATTTCACTTTGTAAATATAGACACAGAATGAGAAAACTCTCCTTACCTAGTATATTCTACAATATTGGTGGTATGGGAAGAAAATACTGTTTTATTCTATTTAACTTTAGGATAATTTGTACAAGTGAATCTTGAAGAAAAATTATTTTATGTTTCTCATATTATTCTCAGATATTAAAATATGAATTTGCTGAAGCAAATTCAAGCAAAAGGTCTAAGGTGAACTCAAAGGGATCAAAAGTTATTTTGAACACTGAAAACTATTTACTCCTTGATCACCAAAATTAGTTGAATAAACATGTATTATTATCCACCTTGCTCAATTAGAAATTGAAGTCTAACTTGCTCTTGCCTCTTTGTTAATCATTGTAGAGCAATACAAGCAAGCAATAAATTCTAAAGCGAGTTGAATCTGACCCTGTTTGGTGGAATTGTGAAGGATTTTAGTTTGGTTTGCTCTCACCAGACATGGGAAACAACGATTATCCTTCCAAATGTGAATACTTATATGAGCATTAATTGCAGATGGCTACTTTGGATTTTTCCATGTTTTTCTTTTTTCTTGTTGTTGTTGTTGACCTGGGGTGAACAATTCTCAATTCTTTTCGCATGACTTTACAGTTCTTCATTTTCCTTTTTCCCCTCTTGGTCTTTAACTAATATTCCAATAACTTTTCTAGTAAAACCTTCATGAAAATTAAATTCCATGTGTGAAAGGATCCACTTGGTGGCTTAATGTTAATTGAGTACTCATTTTCATTATACTGTAATTCTTCATCACTAATTAAATGCATATGAAATTACAATAATATTCTTCAAATCTCAAGATCATAGCCAGCAAAAAAACTTAACTTTTAGTTTACTATCTAATTTTAGATTTAAGTACCTCAAAGTCAAATGACTAGTTAAATGTTGTTGTTACAAACTTTTACTTATGTTGACTCAACCAAATTCACAATAAATTTCTGAAATATAACAAAGTTTTGGGTTTTATCTGTACCAGTCTTCAGCTTAACAGTTAAGAGATATTTAAACTGCTTTGGTTAATCGAATGTAAATCAATCCTTTTTCTCCACTCAATGTCATTTATCAACCCAACTAAAGGTATAGTCCTTTAGCCTACTAAAGGTAACAAGGAGAGAAACCTTAGAACAAGGGACAGCAGAATAAGAAGCATCTATCTGGGACTCTCATTTCAATAAGGTCAGTCACATTGGGTTTGGCAAATGCTTAGATCACAGATTTTGAAAGACAAAATAACTATCCATTATAAATATATGAATACATATAGGCATTTCAGGATAAGAGTAGAGTATAATTTTCCATTCAACCAGGAGAGGAATTATTTTAAGTATAGAGAGGACAGACTTTAGGGAAAAAAAATTCATAGACTATGGTCAATCACTTCCTCTACCCTGGCCCCATCCATTCCAGTCCATGCACAGCCATTAGGGACTGTTTAAAATTGTGCTCAGTGTAAGGGAAGGAGAGGTAATATAAATATAAATGAGGTTGGGTTGGAGAGAGAAATTTTGACCATCTCTCCCACCTTTCACCATTTGGCTTTCTCTTTCCCTCCCTATACCCTTCCTGGTAAAATATGGATTTCACTGTTTTTATTTATTTGTTTGTTTTGTTTTTGCTTTTTGTTCACTTAATTTGGGTTTGGGGTTTTGTAAATGTGAATAATTGTTGTGTGTTAAAGGTCGGTTCCACAGATGCCTTTGGAGACTGTCAGAAAACCAAGCCTTGAAGAGCCATCGTGATTCAGGTATGCCCAATTTCTCACCCTTATCTGTGCACTCTCTTTTTCCTATTTACCCAAATTCCACCACTTGTTAGAAACCCAAGCTTGATCATCTTTGTGCATTAACCAAACAAGCAATGGAAAACCTGTGCCTTCCCAAATTAAGACTAAACAAAAATTGGCACTTATAATTTACTGTCCCATATCCAAGTATATGACTAATTTCCCCAATAAGATTATAGGCAATACCAGACAACATCAAGGATAGAGAGCCTGCTTTATCTGTCCAACATAGCATCACCAGCATATAATACAATGCCTGGCACATAGTGGATGATTGGAGAAACCATTTTATACCTCTCTGAATTCGTACCATGGCCCATGAAGTTAACTTTCAGAGACTTTGGAAAGGTCATTTAACCCTGAGTCTACAAGGGAGAATTAGAAGGAATGATTGATGATTTTGCGAAATGGAATTGAGCAAGACTTGCTCAGCCCTTCTTAAGTTTCTTTTCAAAAAAGCCTGTTCTCAGTTGTACATCAAGGTGGGAGAGCTGCAGTTGTAAGTGAATATGTTTGACTCAGGGACTAGGAGGTCTGAGAAGTCTGGTTACAGATCTAGGCCCTGTTTTCTTTTTTTTATTTTTTTTATTTTATTTTATTTTTTTTTTCCAACATTTTTTATTTATTTTTGGGACAGAGAGAGACAGAGCATGAACGGGGGAGGGGCAGAGAGAGAGGGAGACACAGAATCGGAAACAGGCTCCAGGCTCCGAGCCATCAGCCCAGAGCCTGACGCGGGGCTCGAACTCACGGACCGCGAGATCGTGACCTGGCTGAAGTCGGACGCTTAACCGACTGCGCCACCCAGGCGCCCCTAGGCCCTGTTTTCTAAACAGCTTTAACAGTAATAAAGCTGATATTCAGATTGCTACCTGTTTGAATACTGTGTCTTATTTCTGTATTGATTCTAAATATAGAGGTTGAGAGAAGATATCATTATCACCCCTAAAACCTTACCAGTAGTAAATACCTAGCAAATACTGATCAGTTGAATGAATGAATGAATTAATGAATGAATGAAAAGCTATCACCTGGCAAAGATGCTACCTAGTTGTATTTTTGTTTCTCTGTAACATAATTGGCTTGCAAATCGCACTCCTGCTTTGCTCCAGTCATATTTTAACTATTCCTCTTAGGCACTGCTCACAAAGGTAAGAAGCAATGGGCAATGTACAGCTGTCTTTAATTCCATGTGATTTATTTCCTGGGAGACTAGTTAAGGGAATAAAGAACACCTGCCTTCATAGTATTTTTCTCTTCCATATTCTACCAACTAGAGATGTAAATGGGTATAGCAATTCCTCTTTATAAAGCTATTAAATCATAATTAAGCTTTATTCACACTTCAGTAAAATTACTTTAGTCAGATAATCTACTAACTCTTTAGCAGTTAACCAGTAAATGATTAAATAATGAATTCAGTAAAACAGAAAAAAATGTAAGCATACACTCCCTTCTACACCCATCTTCCTATTGTTTCCTTTAATACTGAAAATTATAAACTTTAATACTGAAAATAATAAACATCTATTTTTTTTTCATTTTATACTTGATATATTTTTGCTTTAATTCACATTGTGAATTGTTATTTCATGTGTCTTATTTTTGTTGATCTCCTTTATAAAATGTAGATTTCTAATTCAAAATTTTTCTGGTAATGGTTCGTTTTACATGTCTTTCAGATCCAAAGATATTAAGTCTAATAGTAAGATGCTGGCGTTTCAGTGTCTCTCTCTTTGGCATCTTTTTCTAACATCCCTTGGGAGTAACAACTTTCAAATCACATCTGGTCTTACAGGCTAGATAATAAACTTACTTAAATAATTACTACTGCAATGAAAAATAATTCTGCCATTAATTAGAATGCAGAATGATGCAGCCACTATGGAAAATAGTATGGAAATTTTTCCAAAAAGTTCAAACTGGGCTACTATAAAATCCAGCAATCCTACCTCAGAATATTTACCCAAAGAATTGAAATCAGGATCTCAAAGAGATATTAGCACCTCATGTTCATTGCAGCACTATCCACAGTAGCCAAGATATGGAAGAAACCTAAGTATACATCAACAGATGAGTAGATAAAGAAAATGCAGCATATACATACAATGAAATATTACTCATCTTTAAAAAAAGGAAGGAAATCCTGTCATAGATGGCAACATGGATAGACCTGGAGGAGAGTATGTTAAGTGAAATAAACCAGTCACAGAAAGACAAATACTGTATAATTCCACCTATACAAGATATTTGAAATAATCAAACCCAAAGAATCAGAAAGTCCCTTTTCAGGGGCTGGGGGAAGGGGGAAATGGGAGTTACTATTCAACAGACAAATGTTGAACAAAGTCTTAAATGTTTAAGATGAATAAGTTCTAATGATCTGCTGTACATTATCCCTAAAACTGTATTGTACAGTTAAAAATTTGTTAAGGGGCACCTGGGTGGCTCAGTCAGTTAAGTGTCCAACTCTTGATCTTGGCTCAGGTCATGTTCTCAGGGTTGTGAGATCTAGCCCCACGTCGGGTTCTGCCCTGACAGTGAGGAGCCTCCTTAGGATTCTCTGTCTCTCCCTCTTTGTCTGCCCCTTCCCTGTTAGCACTCTCTCTCTCTCAAAATAAATAAATAAACATTAAAAAAAAATCTGTTAAGAGGATGGATCTCATATTTGGCACTCTAACTACAAAAAATAATAAAATAAAATAAAATACTTCCACCACATCACATAGTATCTGATAATTCAAAATGACTATTAATAGCTCAGAGGTAGCCATCTATTTGCCTCTATAGTTAATTCCACATTACATCATATTTTGTCACCACCCAAGAGAAAATCCTTGTCATCATTTTCTATTACCTCCCAATTGTTCCCCCTGCTTCCAAACTCTGCCTGCTTCTACCTGTCTCATGCAGTGCCCTTAAGGCTATCTTTCGTAAACATCTATTACATAGCACTAATCTTCAAACTCCGCAATAAACATTCAGAGTCCCCTCACCTGGCCCGTTCTCTATATGTAATCCCTTAGACTCCCCAACTCTCTAGACTTTTATGCACAAATGTCTTCCTCCCTGTCTGCTTACACCCTGCTTATCCTCCTAGTCTTGCTCATGATATGCCCTCAAAGATCCAAGTCAGAATTAACCACTGATTTACCTGTGCTCTCACTGCATGCATGTGTACTGTTTGGATGTTACCTTTTGCTTTAATTGCTTAAGTTACTCTTCCACCCTGCCAGATCATGACTTCTTGGATGGAAAAACCCGATGCCTAATTCAATTTTGTATCCTCACAGAAATAGCTCACCATTGTTCACACAATAAGGTAGTCTCTACATACTTGGGGAATGCACAGAAATATGGCCATTGTGTGATGTTAGGATGTTGTTCTTATGCTGGTATCATGAGTTTTCAAAACAATTCTTTGAGGCCCACAGGCTACTGTGTCTTGTCTGCTTTTTTTTTTCTTTTTTTACTTGGAATAAAGACGGATGTCCCCATAGGGATAGTTCGTGCTAAAGGGTGGAAGATGAAAATAAAGAATGAGTTGGGACTCAAGAGCAACACTTGCCTCATAAGCATCCTTAGGTTTCAATACCAACTAGGTGTGTCATACAGCTAATGTCTTCAGAAGATTCTAGAAGATGCTTTCTAATCTTCACTCTTTGGGCTTCCTAATGGGTTGCTTCTATTATTAATATCAATCTTATGTTGAAATAAATCTACTCCTCCACTACTGGGGACAAGGACTAAAGTACATGCAGCATACACAGTCCAATTATTCTTTTTCCCTTTACTTGTCACTTAAAATTCTTGTCAAATTTTACTATATGTCATTAGCAAATTCATTTAATTCACTAATGCAGTTTCAAAATATTGCATTCCTATACCAAATCCCCAAATAGTTTACAACTAATAATCAGTCTGTTTTTATCCACCTCTGAAAAATACTAAGGCTGCCATATTTTTATTGATATTGTTGCAGACGTTACATTTAGTGCTAGTACATACTTGGCGCTCAATAACAATGTTAACTAATTTTGAGAATAATAACTAAAGATGACACATATACTTCAATTTTTCTCTACTTTGAGTCCATGTGTTAAAGTACCTCCCATTTTGTTTTCTTTCTATTATAATTCTGGAATAATCCTTATATTTGAAAAAATAAAGCATTAACATGCCTCAAGCATGCCGTATAGAAGTAGGTCAACCTGTCATGATCCTGTTTCTATCTTTTGGCCTTACTTTAATGAAACCCTGTTAAGGCATAAACTGATGGCATATATAGTTATTTATGCTTATTAAAGTCTATATGCAATTTCACCAAAAAATTGCATATATAGACTTGAATGATAAATGTCTACTGTTCTGAGAAAGACATCTTATTTCAAATAGAATTATGAAGCTAAGTTGGAAAAATAGGATTTGGGAGCACATTGACATCACTGAGAACTCCACCTTGACCCCCTCCCGAAGGCCTCATTAATAATAGTTAACATGATGTGTTTGGCACTGTTTCTAAAGTTATCAATGTATTTTCTCATCTAATCCTCACAAAAAAAAAAAACAAAAACAAAAACAAAAAACAATGAGGTAGGTAATGTTAAGATCTCCATTTTATAGAAGAGCTAACTGAGGCTTGGAGGGGTCAAGATCATTCCACTAGTAAATGAAAAAGCAGCGGTTTCTTTTTTTTTTTTTTAATTTTTTTTTTCAACGTTTTTTATTTATTTTTGGGACAGAGAGAGACAGAGCATGAACGGGGGAGGGGCAGAGAGAGAGGGAGACACAGAATCGGAAACAGGCTCCAGGCTCCGAGCCATCAGCCCAGAGCCTGACGCGGGGCTCGAACTCACGGACTGCGAGATCGTGACCTGGCTGAAGTCGGACGCTTAACCGACTGCGCCACCCAGGCGCCCCGAAAAAGCAGCGGTTTCTGAACGTAATCAGTGTGTTTTATAATCCACAGCCTTCTACCATTTTATCATATCCCTCTGCTTAAAGCCAAGTAGAAAATTTCAGCTTAAACTGAGTTATGTATTACCCCTTTTTCTTTTTCTAAGCTTACTTCTACTTCTTCTTTCCAATTTTTTTAAATGGGGAAAAGACACAATTCAATTATGAACTCACTTGAATTTATTTTTGAGAGCTTTGTTTCAAAACTGCCTTGGATGAACCACAACACACCCAAGTCAACTAAGAATTAAGTCTGAAAATCTGTAAATCTGTAAACTGTCAAAGTGAAATGTCAAGACATCAGCTATATCCTGTAATCGCAGGAGAACCAGAATACTTTGAGAACGTTTTACACTGAATTCCAGGCCCTTGAGTCCTCAAGTTCTCAAGACTGTTAGGACTATACATGCTGTAAACATGGAGATGCATCCCTTAGTCCCCCTTCACGAAGGACATGCTGCCCTGCTGCAAGGAGTGAGGTCAGTGGACAATCATCAGCTGTGAGATCCTTCAGGGTCTCCCTGAACTGCAGAGAGCTTCCTTGCAACATGCCTTGCATGGAGAGCCCCGTGCCCACACTGGTCACTGAGCCAGGCGGGGATTTGAAGGCCAAGGCCCAACACAGGAAACTCTGATGGGCAAGCGCTTTCTGTCAGGTTGACCTAGGCTCTGTCAAACCTGTATCACAGTTTACTTCTCTGCTCAACTCTTTCTCCTAATAAATATCTGGCTCCCTAAATAACATTTCAGTGTCTTCTTCTGGAGAACCTAACTCATTACAGACACTTAAGCCAAATGAGTCTAGATAAGAATTCAAAGGCTTTGGGGAGTCTCAAGAAATAAAGATTTACTTTTTCTGGGTTCTAACCCGGAAACTACTAGATAAATATGAAACATTGCAAGACACCTGAATGGTTTCCTTTCTGCATGTATCCCTAAAATGTAAGAATTAGCCTAGATTTCAAGTGAATTTGACACTTGAAAGACACTTAAAGTTCAGTCAAGTTTCTTAGGCCAAGGCTAATGGTACCCCTAAGTTGCTCAATGTCCAGGGCTGGACATTCACTTTTGGGGTGCCACTAAGTGCAAGTTCAACATGCAGCTGCCTAAAATAAAATTCATACACACATACATGTACACATACACTTCCCTCAACCTTCTAAAGATCTCTTGATTAACCTTGAACCAATTGTGTCTGCAATTAATAACATTATCTCCACCTCTTCAAAGTTATATTTTTCTCCTATCCATGTAATTATGTTTACAAAACACACAAATAAGCCCCACCTCACCAAAGGGTTTGTAGCCAATGTGGATAGCAAGAAATATGCATTACAACTAGTTCATACTCATAGTTTGATTTGTTTTAGTGTGGAGCATACAAATATTGTGGTCTGGTGCCAGATAGATTATAAAATAAGTGGTCAAAATTATGTGTCTTTGTGACTTTATATGATTTTGAAGGATAAAGACTGAAATTAGTAGTCCCCAAATCCAGTTAATACTAAATATTACTTTTGTCTGCAAATGTATAGGAGGAACATCCATAAGAGTGTAGACTTTCCCACACATCTCAATATGCTAAAATGGAATTTTCCTGTGTATATGTAATTACCCCATTTTTAATCTTTTATTTTACAATTGTATTTTTCTCTAAATTACATAAATCTCTCTTGTTTTAAGTTGATTTATTGATTTTGAGAGAAAGAGAGAAAGCCAGTGAGAGTAGGGGAGGGGCAGAGAAAGAGGGAGAGAGAGAATCCCAAGCAGGCTCCACACTCTCAGCACAAAGTCCTACACAGGGCTCAGTTCCATGAAACAGTGAGATCATGACCTAAGCCAAAATCAAAAGCTGGACGCTTAACTGACTGAGCCACGCAGGTGCCCCTGAATTACATAAATTTCTACATGATACTTACTCTTATATTATTTTTTAAATGGAACTTTTAATAAACTGCACAAACTCTGGGTGTCATGCTTTCTAATATTTATAAAACCTGAGGATTCTTTCACAAATTGTAGGTAATTTCTGATGAAAATACATTTTTGTGAGGGAGCTTGCATAGAAGTAGAAATTGCAACAAATTCTCTGTTTGTTGGTTTTTCTTCCAAGGAGGCTGATATTGTTGCTTTATCATATCATAAGATGTTTGGTTTTTGTTTTTTTAATGATCTCAAAACTGTGATTCTGTAAGCACATGTGACAGTTCCTCTGAACATTTCATCTCTTTAGGGCTTTTGATTTTTTCCTTAAAATCAAAATTCATTGTAAATCTACATTTAGGAGTCTATTTTGATTTCCTGGTAAGATGACCAAAATTTTATACCCTAATACTCTTCGTTTGAAATGTGGTTTAAAAGGGTTGATGATTCAAAGCATTTTCCAAGATAAGAACAATGCAACAACTGTTAATTCGAGTCACACAGCTAAATTCTCCTTCAAAAAGGTTTGAAAATGTGTCCCTGGTGCTATGCTCAACTGATTTAGAGGGCTGAGGCATAGGAAGTAACAGTCAAAATTCAGGCATAATTTATAATTTAACCTATAAAAGTTTTAAAAGAGTCCAGTGTTCGTCGCTGTTGTAGGCTTTTCCTTTGTATTCAGTATCATGTTATTAAAAGTCATCCAGTCATTGTTCCTTAATCATTCCACATCCTAACATCATTCTGGGCTAATTTTGAAGATATTGGTCTTTTACTTTGAGGCATTTTTCTTTGGATCTATTAGTTTGAGACAGTGGAAACCAGTCAAAATGAGACGTTTCTTGAAGTCTAAAATTGCTAATGGTAAACACCTATCACATTAGATTTCTGCATACGTGAAGCTTACAAGACTATATGAGAAAAACAAATTGAAAACTGAAAAATAGCATGTTTTGTTATAATACATGACAATACTTTGGTTGAAGTGGAAGAAATATGTCAACTATAAATGGCATTGCCCTATTTGCAGAAATATTTGTAGAATTATTAATGGCTATATAAAGCAAAAATCCTTACTAATTCTTCACTTAAACAATCTGCTCTCAAAATGCAACCAAAAAAAGGAGAACAAAGGAGAGAAAAATATATATATTTCATTTTATGTCAAGACAAAGTGCATATATAAATGGGCTCTTGAGTAAGCCATAACATTACAGCAGGAGATATGATTTAGAGTATTCCAAAGCCAGGTTAAACAACTAACTATGGCTTCAAGTATATAAGTAGAATAAACAAAATGCCAAATTAAAAAAAAATCCATATGGTGTTTGGGCCTAATTAAAATTCTAACCAGATTTGCTATAGGTATATTTCACTTGATGTACAAAACAGGCATCCATGTGTCCTTGTGTTAACTCCAGCACTTACACATCCTTGAAATGGGAATAATTACATTGTTTCTTCTCCTGGGTGTGAGAACTTACCAGTAAAATATTCTGGACACAAAGCCTCAAGCTAATTTAGCAACAACTCCCATAAAAAATTTGAATATATAACATTATAGCTGCAATAATCCCCTTAAGCTAGTAATAGAAATGAAAATGATTTACTCTGGGAATCTGACTGTATTGCTTTAAATCATTTGTCTATGAAATTATTTGTGTATCAAAAAAAGTAGGAGCCCCATGTGTTTATTTCCATTTTTACCAAAGCCTAGAGCCATATAACACATTTGATTTCTGGCTCACCTGATTATTTTACATCGATACTCATCCTCTCAAGAAATAAAATACACCTGAACCAAGCTTGGGAAAGGAAGAAGTTTAAAACTAGAATTTATTTCAATGTATTATTGCATAGATAATATGGTAAGAGTCAAAATCTTAAAGTGTTCTTTATTGGTAATTTAAATCTTATTTTTCATTCTTAGAATTGTACTATCAAAATGTAGATACTTAAAATTCAGAATGAAGGCACAATTTCTATGTGTGGAATAGTTAATGAGACTTCTCTGCAGTTATGCCTACCACTTCAACAATTAAAAGTACTGTAACAGTGGTAATCAATCAATTACAACATCCTAAGTTAATATTAGGTTATCTGCCTTTGGTTAAACATAAGCTAATGTTGGTGGCGGGGGGGAATCACAAGGTTAATTTACTTGAACACTTCTCTGTTCTAGACATTTGTAAACAAATGAGTCAGATTCAAAAGTAATTTTTATTCTAGTTATGTTTCTCATTTTAAATAAAAATATAGCATTTAGAAAAATTCCATTACAAAATATGTTCATAAAATGTAGGTTTATTAACAAGCACCTTAATGAGCATCTTTTATGTGGTAAAATTGTTCTGAATCCAGAAGGGGTTCCCAATATTGTAAGCTAATTTTTACTTTATGTAATACATTAATATGCTTTTACATTTAGTTCTAAATCATAGATAAAACTTATTCAGTAAAAGTCTTAGTGATACATCCACCCAATTGATTGAAGTTAGAACTTTACGTTAGCCAATAATCTCCCTGTGAACTATAAAAGATTGATACGTTGCATTTAGTAAGTTCACAAAAAAAGAAAAAGAACAGAGAGGCCTTAAAAATATTTTTATGAGTTGAATTCATTTAGACCAAATGAAAAAAATCAAGTGTAAACCAGGAGTTTTGAGGAGTCCAAAACCGAGTTTGATGCTGGCTTTTGTAGCTTTCTTCCAATTCTTGGTCACTATAAATACCCTAGAAAATACTAGTCACATCAAGGACATTCAGTCTTACGTAGTAAACTCCTGAAGCCTTGAAGTGGGGTCTGGCATGACCATTGCTTAAGAGATATTGAAAACTCCCTACTAAACCCCCAGCCTTTGGTACAAGTCAGAAATGTGAAGAAGGTTTAATGAAGATGGGAGGGCAAAGGAATGTTCTCTATTTCCACAATAACAGAACCTACATTCACTTCTACACCACAACTAATTCTGTTAAGCATGGTCAGGTGGAAACTCAAGTCTCCATCAGCCAGAAAAGGAAGCAGGAAGCCAAGACTAGTGCTATTTCTACAGACATTTCCCCCACCAGATTTCTTAGCTTCCTACCCAGGGTTGGGATGCAGATAAAGGAAATGAGGTGCCTATCGGGTAGCATGGAAGGAGGCACACCATGGCCCTGCTAGTGATGGCCTCCTTCCATGGGGCACCTTTGGTGTCTCACTTGCCTTATCCTCATCTAAGCCCGGTTTGGTACAGCTTTTTCGACAGTTTTATGGCAAGAAGCTCAAAATGACAAGGCACTATTGATGACCAACAAATGAATCTATACTTTAGAAGGGAGGGGGATATAAAAAATAGAGTACATAAACAAAAATGTTTAAAAGGGAAGTTATCTCCTAATTAAAGAAATATTGTCCACTTAAAATATATAAAGTTGTTTATCACCCAGACTAATTCTTCAACTATTCATCTGGGATTGAAACATACTCTATTATTTTGGGGAACCTGTGTGGCTCAGTAGGTTAAGCATCCGACGTAGGCTCAGGTCCTAATCTCACGGTTTGTGGGTTCGAGCCCTGCGTCGGGCTCTGTGCTGACAGCTCAGAGCCTCAGCACAGAGCCTGGAGCCTGCTTCAGATTCTGTGTCTCCCATTCTCTCTGCTCCTCTCCCATTCACGGTCTGTCTCTCTCTCAAAAACAAACATTAAAAAAAGAATTTTTTAAGTAAAAAAAATTTACAAAAAGAAACTCTATTATTTCAAAAATTTGCATCATCAGGGATGAAATCCAGCCCTAACACATATCTGTATGTAGTAAAAGTCTAATACAATAGTTATTCTTGACAGTGTATGATAACCCTATCCCTACCCCCATCTCTAATATGTACAAAGAGGTTCCAATATAATTACGAACCCGACTTCCTGGGAATGTCTTTAAAGCTACTACAATATAGCTAAATTATTCTAATTGTGGGACTTTTTGTAGTTGCCAATTTCTAATCAAATGACAATAGCTCCTCAAGATTGAGCTAAATAGGTAGTTTTATGTTGGAATCAGAATATAAAATCTTACAAAATGAAAACCATTGAAAGGGAATAATGACTCCTACGGCTCAATTGTATCTGAAGTACCAGAGAGAAGGACACTTGGACTGTTAGGTTCCTGGCTTAATTGTAACACAGGTCACCATTTTTAAAAACAAGTGGATTAATGTTAGAAGCGATACCTATTAAACACTTTTCTATTCATAGGGAACTTAACCTTTTCAATTAAATACATTTGATTTCCAAATTCATTTGCAAGTAAAAATAAAACTATTTAGTCTTGGTAACATTCCAAGACTTGTGAATTCAGAATTCTTTAATTTAGAAGTTTCTTGAAATCAGAGACTATCCACTTACCATCCATTTATTTCCACTTATTATTCTTCATATATATATTCCCAGGATAGAGGCTTTAAATAGGATATTAGAATGTACATCCTGACTTTTGGAATTGGATTCAAAATAGTGAAAAAAGATTATTTGCTTCATAGTTCTTGGTCTAATTTGCTATAAGCAATATCTTCATAGGGATATATTTAATATTAAGGCAAAGGTGAAAAAATCATCATTATAAATATTTGAGTATTTTCATCAGACATCTTGTCATTGCAATAATTTGTAGTCCATGAAAAACATGAAGCAACTCTAATCTGTCTAAATCTTTCTACTAAAATATAGAGGACAGAATTTTTTTTAAGCATCCACGGTTTGCTTTTACAGTATTTTATAGATTTTTAATCACTGATCATGTGTGATGGTCCCATGATCTTTTGAGTAAGTCAAGAAGTGTTTCTACACTACAGATAACAAAATTTGGGTTCAAAGAGGATAAGTGAATTAACCAAGTTCAGAATATTGATAAATGGACAAGAGGGGCTAGAATCCAGACCTTTGTATTCCCCATCCAGTGTGTTTTCCATAACACAACTACAACAGGCTGAATGTAAATAAGGAGCACTGAACATTTTCAATTCTATATTGTATATCCTTGATATCTAATTCCTTTGAATGTACAGCACCTTGAAATTCTTTCCTCTTCCCTGTAAGTGAAATACAGCTATGTCTATTGGCAAGGTACACTTTGTAAATATTGGCCACAAAACAAATATGCAAGGAAGGACCACATAAAAGTACAAGTGCGTCACTGCTGTCGTCAAACCCACTCTGTCACCAACGGGAGAAGAAAAGTGACCTCCTCAGACATTGAGAAGGCAACCAATTTATAGGGCAATGTTTATAGATCTGACCACAGGGTGTCCTCTACAATCCATTTACTAGCTATAACTAGCTATATTGCCACTAACCTTTAGTAACTATTCTCACTGCCCTTTACTGACCCTTATGTAACTACATCTTAGTAAATTTTGCTATCTTTTTTTTTTTTTAACATTTATTCACCTTTGAAAGAGAGAGAGAGAGAGAGACAGAGCATGAATGGAGGAGGGGCAGAGAGAGAGGGAGACACAGAATCTGAAGCAGGCTTCAGGCTCTGAGCTTTCAGCACAGAGCCCCAAGCGGGGCTCAAACCCACGAACCGTGAGATAATGACCTGAGCAAAGAGCGCCGCTTAACCAGGCGCCCCTAGTTTTGCTATCTTTAAAATATGATGTCCATTTGGGGCGCCTGGGTGGCTCAGTCGGTTAAGTGGCCCACTTCAGCTCGGGTCATGATCTTGCTGTCCGTGAGTTTGAGCCCCCCGTTGGGCTCTGTGCTGACAGCTTGGAGCCTGGAGCCTGCTTCTGTTTCTGTGTCTCCCTCTCTGTCTGCCCCTCCCCCATTCACGCTCTCTCTCTGCCTTTCAAAAATGAATAAATGTTCGAAGAAAATTTTAAATATGATGTCCATCTAAAAAAGAGTAAAGTTGGATACAACGTTTTTTTAACACTTATTTATTTTTGAGAGAAAGAGACAGAAAGAGCATGAGAGGGGGAGGGGCAGACAGAGAGGGAGAGCAAGGATTCTAAGCAGGCTCCATGCTGTCAGCACAGAGCCCGATGGGGGGCTCGAACTTAGAACTGTGAAACTAATAACCTTAGTCAGTTGGACGCTCAACTGACTAAGCCATCCAAGCACCCCTGGATATAACTTTTTAAGAGAGCAGAGTTTTAAAAGTGAAGGCAGGAAGAAAGATAGGTAGAGGAGTGTTTCAAAATAAGTGAATAAAACACAAGCCCCCTTGGACTGCTGTACAGAATTTTAATTTACTATCGTGAAGTTCAAGAACTTCTATTTCTCATGCCTGGCTTTCCTCCAAAACTCTGGCCAGTAATGATTGAGTGTGAGTAATGACTTTCACATCATGAAATGATGGCTTATTCCTGCCACAAATTTGTCATTCTTAGTTGTGAACTTTGGCAGACCTTTAAAACAGATCTGCCACCGTGAGCTAGAAGAACTACTTTCACTGTAGTCTATCCACATAATTAAATCATTTTGTTGTGGCTGTAGTTGTGGGCATATAGAGCACTTATTAAGATCACGCAGAACTGGCTTCTAATCTCAATCATATCTATGCTATTTTAAGTAGTCGTTCAATTTCTCTGTTTCTTGTGTCTGACGGAGATACGCCTATCCTTGCCTACCTGTTTTTGTAAGAAGAAAAAGATATTCTAAGCGACACAACTTTGTAGTCTTAGAAGACACATCTAACTGTAAATGGTATTATTTTCATTACTATCTGTTCTCTCTGCAGTGATATATGAGTACCCTTGAGATATTACTAACACTGAGCTAAAACCAATATTTGCTCTCAGAGTTTTTATCTAGTGACTGCATCTTTGATGATGGTTTAGAACATATCTCCTTTTTGGCTCTCTTGTTGCAATTAAGCCAAGTCTAAGAAAATGGTTGTTTCTGGGTTTCTTAATTTAAAATGGTAGTTTCTGGTACTTTCTCCTGAGATCTTGTGTTCTCTCTGTCTCTCTCTCTGTCTCTGTCTCTCTCTCTCCTTCCCTCCCTCTCACTTTCTCCTTTCTTTCTCTCTCCCTCCCCCTCCTCACTCCTCACCTCTGTCTCTGTCTCCTTCTCCCTTTCCTTTTACTCCTTTCTTTCCCCACCCTGTCACCAGAGGCTACAAGTATCTACAGGCACCTCCTGGCCCTACAGATGTCACTCAGGGCTAAAATCCTATTCAAACCTGACTGGAGTAATCTAAGCAGTAGAAGCTGTGGAAGCTTTTGAAGGATTTTTAGGCAACCCAGTGAGTGTGCAAAGTAGTAGCAGAAAACACTCAAAACTATTAGAGCCTATTTTTACCTCAACAGATAGAGGTTGTTTTGTATTGTTTTGTTTTCTACCTCACTTTTTATAGCTCTTACTACTCAAAAAGCAATCTATTTAAGGCTACTGTGATCACTTAAACTTTATATTCACTAAAAATGATTTTCATTGGCAAAGTTCCCATAGAGTAATTTCAGACTTCTCTGGTAATAAATGCCTTCATAAAATTATAGGAAGGAACAGAAGTTCCTGCTGGAATTTCATGATCCAATGGTGGGGGTGGGGAAGAACACTTAAGGTTCTCTTCCTGGACCTGCTCCTCAGTTATAGATACATTCATAGAGAGAAAATTATCAGCTGCTAATTGTTTCAATGCCTTAATCTGCAAAATAAAAACAATAAATTTGGACTTCTAAAAGAAGGACTAAGCAGGAAAAGGAAAAAAAGGCAATGTCTACATTGTGATTAACAAATATCAGAATTATGTAGATATCATCCTTCCAATTTTTTTCCCTAAAAAATGACATTTCAGAAGAGAAAACTTTATAGTGGGCCAATGAAGAAGAGCTTACCACATTACCTACTATGATGTGGTTCATGAACATATAAGCAACCTCACTCTTGAACCAAATTGTGTGTGGTAGTGTCTGGGCACAGCAGAGCCCTGATAGCATTTAAAAATAATTGCTTTCTAAGCAGAACGCTTACATGTTACATATTCACAGGGATTGTGACCTTTCTTTACGCTGGGTGCAAGTTGCCGTAATTTTACTCAGAGCAGTTGAAAAGGAACATTTACTAAACCAGTAGGTTCAACACTAAAGCCAATACTAATAAATTAGCACTTCAGAATGGCACACAAATCTGTATTTGCTTCCTAAGTGACACCTTTGCCTCATGCTAAACTATACCCCCTACGATTTTATCAGAAATAAGAAGTAGGAGACTGTTACCTTGACAGAAAGGAGTCTGATGCCAGCTCTTGAAAATTTCCATTGATGGTGCGCAGGCGCATTGGTAAAGCCAAAACTTGTCTTCAGGGTCTTCACCACTTTGCAAGCTGTCAAAATCCTCGTCATTTTGAAGATGTTGATTTGTGACTAAAATTAAATAAAATTACCTATATTTATGAGAATTTTGTTAGAAGATTTTTTTTAATTAATGCGAAAGAAAGATGGGGGGTGCAGTCTGGTGTTTAAGGCTGACTGCACAGCAATCTTTGAATTTCCATTCATTCTGTCATTAAATATCTTCAGCCACTGCTCCTCCTTCTCTTAACCCCTCCTCCTGAGGTAATGTCCGGAGATGTTCCATGGACATGTAATACAAATTACAAAACATCAAACACTACCTTCTCCTGCTGAGATAATGCTAGTGTTGTAGAAAACCAGTCATCCATCAAAGGAACTGCTTATGCAGCTGAATAGAATGACCTAGCCACAGTGGATAACCTTAGGAATCTCACCCTAAAGAGCAATAACTTTATAATAATGCCAGAGATCAAAGGCTTTTACTGATGTTAGATGTGATGCCTAGTTTGCCTCTAAAGAGATTTTGGATTCCCAAAGAAACCTGAAGAATTGCCATTTTCAGCTTAGAAAAAAAGATGGGTATGCAACCACATGTAGTAAAAATGACATCACAATAAACCTTTCTGCATAAATGTAGATTGTTCTTTTTTTTTTGAGTTAATAAAGTAGTATATTACATTCTTACTATTGCATTGTTTTGTATTTTACATTTTATTTATTTTTTTTAACGTTTATTTATTTTTGAGACAGAGAGAGATAGAGCATGAACGGGGGAGGGTCAGAGAGAGAGGGAGACACAGAATCTGAAATAGGCTCCAGGCTCTGAGCTGTCAGCACAGAGCCCGACGCGGGGCTTGAACCCACGAACTGTAAGATCGTGACCTGAGCTGAAGTCGGACGCTTAGCTGACTGAGCCACCCAGGCGCCCCTGTATTTTACATTTTAAAACAATCGGTAATATTAACTAAGACGCAACCAGAGCAAAGTAGGCTATTTATATCTCTCTTAAGATTTGTAAGATTTATAAAAAGTGTCTGAAACAAGGGCAATCGTTGATTTTCACAGAAGAACTGGTCCTAAGCCAAGACTTTTTTTAGCTTTTAAAATGTTACATATAAAGTTCTCAAAACTTGAGCATGTGTGCTTCAACTAAGTCAAAATTGATTCCTGTAACCCTTCAATCCCATGTTTAATCAGGCAGGCAAAGGCTCTTGTAGGCTTGTGGAAGCTGTCAGGTAAGTCATTTGTCTGTGTGGATCAGGAAACACTGATGCATCATCTCTTGGTATCCTTGCAAAGGAGGCCAAGAAATGAAAGCTCCCTCCACATGCTTCCTGTAGTGGAAAAGATGACCCAGAATGGCACAGAGATTGTAAACTGCACGTACATAGGATGGGTGCTGGAAATGGAGGAGTGAGGATGACTTTATTTTTTAAAAAAAAGATACAAAGTTTAAGCTCAGTCTTCTGTCTTACTTAATGTATTTTGTATAAACATTTTCTGAAGCCAAAGTACTTCATGGTTTCTGGTGATAGAAAACTGAAAAAAATAGTCTCAATCTAGTGTATATAAGTAATTAATAGAATAGATAATGTTATGGTAGGATGTCCAAATGCAATGGAGAAAGAAAGACATAGAGAAGAGAGATAGAAAGAAAGAAAGAAAGAAAGAAAGAAAGAAAGAAAGAAAGAAAGAAAGAAAGAAAGAAAGAAAGAAGGAAGAGAGAGAAGAAAAGAAAAGAAAAGAGAAGAGAAGAGAAAAGAAAAGAAAAGAAAAGACTCTGAAAGAAAGAAAGAAAGAAAGAAAGAAAGAAAGAAAGAAAGAAAGAAAGAAAGAAAAAGGGAAGAGAGAGAAGAAAAGAAAAGAAAAGAAAAGAGAAGAGAAGAGAAAAGAAAAGAAAAGAAAAGAAAAGACTCCCTTGTGCATGTCCAGTAAAATTTAAGCCTAGGACTATGTTATCCTGAACTATGTTATCCTAAAGGATGCATAAGAGTTCACCAAATAGATGAAAGGGGTAAAAAAACAGAAAGAATGGCACAAGCAACAGCAGAGACACATGAAAATCATATGGTATATGGAAAAAAAGTTGAAACAGTCTGATAAAAGCCTAGCTGCAGGTATAGGGTGGGGAAGTGAACAGGGATCAAAACATGGAAGACTTTGTGGGCCTTAAAATGGTTGATCTTAACCCATAATGTTCACAATAGTCATGGAAGTGTTTTGAACAAAGATGAAATGTGTGTGAAAGAAAGATCATGGAAAATGAATTAGAGGAGGCTGAAACTGGCGGAAGGAAAACTCTTAACTCTGAGTACAAAAAACTTAGAATCAATACTTATTGGTTTAGTCTCATTCTAAATTAGGCCTCAGTCTCACCCTTTGTCTGTATGTCTGTCTCTCTATATCACTACATATATATATATATATATATATATATATATATATATATATATGTATATATCTGGACACCTCTTGTCTGTCCCTTACTATATACATATATATACATAGATATATATCTGTGTGTGTGTGTGTGTGTGTGTGTATATATGTATATATATATGTGCGTGTGTGTATATTTAATGAGGTTATTTTTCCCTAATTAGAAAAATGACATGTACTTACACTGGTTATAGAAATTTTTTGAAATGCAAAATAAATTTAAATCACTTGTAGTTGCATTACCCAGAGGTACTCATGCAGTAAACATTGTAGTATATTTTCTCCCTTCTTTCCCTACACTTTGATTGAATATGACAGGGTACTGAGGACTCCATGATTCGAACAAAGAAAAGACAGTAGTAAGTAGCTTCTTAACCTTTTATAACAGTTAACCAAAAGCATGATGAGCTAAACATGGTTTTCCAGAGAGATGTCTACAACTTTAGGATATAATTCCATGACTCTAGAGTCTAAAGAAAAATATAGGTCTGAGAGTTGTAATGGGCTTTCATTTGGGTCAGTAAAAGGCCCTGCATGTAGGCTATGGTCCATGTTTCCAGTCATCAAAATGAAAGAGAAAAGTCAGAAGATTTAGAAAATTTTGTTAAGTATTCTGAATTAGAGACTTAGAAAATCCATCCATCCTGGGGTTGAGCATCCAACTTCAGTTCAGGTCATGATCTCACAGTTCGTGGGTTCAAGCCCTGCATCGGCTCTGTGATGACAGCTCAGATCCTCGAGCTTGTTTCAGATTCTGTGTCTCCCTCTCTCTCTGCCCCTCCCCAGCTCACTCTCTGTCTCTATCTCTCTCAAAAATAAATAAACATTAAAAAATAAAAAAAGAAGAAAATCCATCCATCCTGATTCTATAATCATCTGGGAATTGGAAAGACCAATAAATAAAATGACAAGTAATTTCAGATTGGAGTGTTCAAGAAAGACTTAAATCTACAACCAAACTGAAAAAAAAAAAAGAGAGAAAAGATTATTTGAGAGTTTACATCGGGATAGATCAAAGGAGACGGTAAGAGGTGATTGGTAGCAAACATTAAAGCCAGAGATAAAAAATTTAGTGGAAATATTATACTTTTATGAAAGACATTTTTTCAAAGCATTTCAAAAGAATGTATTTTTCAGGTTGGAATGAGTTTTTTGTCTCCCATAGCATTTACATGGTTCTCCCCTCACGTAAACTGTCTGCATGTAACTAAGCAGGGTGACAGGTATGGATGCATGAACACACAGCAGCCTGGGGAAATCTGTGCATTTGAAATAGATGTTCTATGAGCCAGGATACAAATCCTCTAATCTTATGAGTGATTCACTCAAAAAAGAAAAATTTTTTGTATAAATTTAACCCTTCTCTATCGATACATTTATCATAGTTTTCACTGTTTATAGTACTGAGCTACCTTCTCTTGCACAATCTCATATAGAAAATTAAAAATTATTAAAAACAAACTTTTTTTGATTTTGTTAGATTTTGACACTTGAACATTTTTATCTAATTCTGAGAAAGTATTTTATTTCTTCCATAAACTGAAAAATGTCATATATATATATATGCACACACACACATACACACACACACATATATGTATATCTATACATACATATGTATAGATATACATATATATACACATACAGAGAGAGAGAGAACAGAGAGGGGAAGGGAGAGAGAAAAGTATCCGTAACTAGTATAATTATTTATCATTTCTTTTTAAAAAAATTTTTATGTTTATTTATTTCTAACAGAGAGAGAGATAGAGCATGAGCGGGGGAGGGGCAGAGAGAGAGGGAGACAGAATCTGAAACAGGCTCCAGGCTCTGATCTGTCAACACAGAGCCCAACGCAGGGCTCGAACTCACAGACCACGAGATCATGACCTGAGCCAAAGTCGGAAGCCGAAGTCGGTCTCTGAAGCCGACGCTCAACCGACTGAGCCACCCAGGAGCCCCTTTTATTTATCATTTCTTAAGAGGAATGGAAGCATTCAGACTTCCAAATTCCTAAGAGCACTTAATTTGATAAATGTGTCATTAAGATATCTGGTATTGAAAATGGTATTATATCAAATATACTAAGTGATATTTATTTTCATGTAATATTTAAAAATTTTTTGAATATGAAAAAATAGATAATAGCTCATTCCTCTAATGTAACTTCTGTTAACATTTTAGCGTACCTTCTTCCAGCATTTATTCCTATGTACAGGTCATAGTTTTAAAGCTGTAATCAACTTGCATTATGCTTTGGTGAGGTAATATTATATTAAGAGTATATTCGATGTTATTACATGGTCTTTTAAAGCCTTAGTTGAGGGGCACCTGGGTGGCTAAATCAGTTAAGCGTCTGACTCTTGGTTTCGGCTCAGGTCATGATCTCGCATAAATTCGAACCCAGCATTGGGCTCTGTGCTGACAGGGTGGGACTTGCTTGGGATTCTCTCTCCCTCTCTCTCTGTCCCTCCCCTGCTCATGCTCTCTTTCTCTCTCAAAATAAATAAATAAACTTAAAAAAAAAAAACCTTAATTAAAAGAGCTATAAAATATTTGATTTCCATTGCTTCTAATGTTGTTACAAGGCATATCAATATTGCTATTTTTATCAATATTGACACATTTCTCCCCAAAGATAGTGTATCCATCTACACACAATTGCAGTATATGAGTGTCCCTCTCAATACACTCTGCCAACAATAGGCATTATCTTTCATTTGCTCATCTAAGAGCAGAAAACAATATTTTGTTTTTACTTTAATTTTAAACTACTAGTGAGGTCAAAAATTTCCATGTGCTTTGTATAAGTACTATTTCTTATTTTGTACATTTTTCATTCCCATTAATAAATTAATTAATATCAATGATCAAGAAAACTTCTTAAAAGGAAACGTAAAGTAACACTGATCGACAGCCTATAATAGTATTTGTACTAATTTCAAATATTGTCTTCATTTGGATGATCTATTGACATAAACAAGGGGAGATCTGCTACAAAGTGAAAAAAAAAAAAATGAGACCCAGCTCATGCTAGAGAACAAAGGCCTCAAGTTTTGGAATATAGAGAAAATAATGGCGTTAGTAATTCCTTACTTAAAAAGTACAAAAACTGCCTATTGCCCTCTTGAAGTGTGTCTTGTTAGGTAATGAATCAAAAGCAATTCTAAGAAAATTATGCATGTATCAAAAAGTCTTTAAAAAAACAAGCATGCAGGAGGTGCTTCTAGAAAAATGATTGAGTAAATGAATGGATTCCTGTGGACTGAGTACCTGCCTGATCAATTATGATTATTTAAGCAGAAACAAAATTATGTCCATAAATATAAGAGGAAATAAGGATATTCAGGAATAGGGGAAAAGAACCACCAATTAAGAATAATACAAAATGCTGTGTTGAAGAGAGAAATTTAAGAGGCAAAGTATGTCTGCAGAGAAAACAAATTCAGAGTAAAGGAAGATGAAATAACACCCTCCAAAAGAGAAAGTTCTATTTTGTGTTTGAGTCGTGATGCCAGAAAGTAGAATATAAAAGGAAGAAATGATTATTATGTTTCAATTCTGGTTTTTATTAGCCTAAAATAACAAGGAACACCATCACAAGTAAAGATATGGACAAAAAAGCCTATTCTTTCAAGGAAAGTGATGCAGATTTGTACCTGCATAGAAGGCATATACTTTCTCCCATCACAGAAATGAGAAAAAATTGATAGATAAAATAGTTTGGCCAGAGAGAAGATTTATCAATAATGACCGTAGACAGATATTACGTTATTAGATGATGGAGTCTTTAAAAAATCACATGGCTTTGGAAATCCAATCAAGTAAGACACATTCATTAAATCCAATTGGTACTTAGAGGGATAGACACTGAGGAACGAGTTTTCATGAATGTGTTTATCAATATAACATTTGATAACATAAATGTTGAAGTGATACAAAGGAAGTGCAAAATGAAGCTGGGAGACTGTAAAAATGGTGTCACACTTAAAATCCAAGCCACGTGGGATTTATAGCCTAAGATAATAAAAAAGCTCTCATGTATGAGACCCCACTCGAGAGCACCTTAAAGAAAAGAGGTTAAGGGCGCCTGGGTGGCTCAGTCGGTTAAGCGGCCGACTTCGGCTCAGGTCATGATCTCGCGGTCCGTGAGTTCGAGCCCTGCATCGGGCTATGTGCTGACAGCTCAGAGCCTGGAGCCTGCTTCCGATTCTGTGTCTCCCTCTCTCTGACCCTCCCCCATTCATGCTTTGTCTCTCTCTGTCTCAAAAATAAATAAACGTTAAAAAAAATTAAAAAAAAAAGAAAAGAGGTTAATCTATGGAAGCAGCATATATTTATAAAGAATAAATCTTGTTATACTAATTTCTACCTTTAAGAAAAGAGACACAACTCCTAGGCTAACTAGAAATGTTAGATGCAATCCACCTTCATTCAAGAGCATTGAGTACATATTCCAGACCAGGATTAGGTATATATACACCTGCTGGAGAACATGCATAAATGTAAGAGGACATAGTGAATTAGCCAGTGAACAAACCAAGCTTTTTATGTCTTTGTAGGATGAGAACAGAGTAGACAATACCTTAGAAAGTTGATTCAGAATTCACAGTGACCTTGGCAAATTTGAGACATAGTCAAATACAAACAGAGTAAAGTGCAAGCAAAGTGAGGACAAGTGTAAGTCAGTCCAAAAAGAGGGAGAAAAACAAACTGCAAATACAAACTATGGCGGAGTGATTATATATTATATATTATATGGAAATAGGCCAAAAAGCATATGTAGCAGTCATAAAGCATAGCAGGCTGCCCAGAATTAGTTATAGTAAGCTGTTATTATTAAAGCCATACATAACAGAATTTAGAGTGAAATTTAAGAAAAGAAGCTCAAAGTTCACTAGAAAGTTAAATATTAAATAATGTAAAATACTAAAAATGGAATTTTGACAGTAAGATGACTATTAAATATAAGAGCATGTCATGCAGGGTTCCTAGTCAAAATTTTCCAACCTTCTTGAAAGTCCAAAAGAAAGGGCAATTATTGGGTAATAAATAAGAAAACTCCTACAATAGCAGTTAAAACACTGGAATTTATAACTATAATATATTAGTATATACCTATATCTATGTAGAAAGATATATACACCACTTGCTGTTCTGACAGTAAGTGTCAATACGTATTCAAATAAATCCATTTTAATGGCTCCAATGCTGATAAATATGATCCTGCCTGAAAGTCCATTATATTGGAATGACAAAAGTACTTGCCATTTGTGGATCACCTACTAAGTGCTGACCTAGGTACTTGGCGTGTATTATTTGCTAATCTTGAAAGCAATCTCTGCACTGAACATAGCTAACATTATCCCTATTTCACAGACAAGTTGGTGAGTGAGTCACAGACAGTTAAGTAGCTTGCTCAAGATCACTCAGCTAATAAGCTGCAAAGCCAAGATCAAAACTCAGCTCTTAGCCAACGTCCATCCTCTCTCCAGCATGTCATTTATAACTAGGAAAAACAACATGAAATGAGTTGGAAAGGGTAGGCACATTAACATCCAATTTCATAGGAAGAATATATGATTGTAGAGGTAGCAATGCTCAGAGATACTATGGCATTACCTGGAAATTAGTAAATGTAACTTCAGTAAAAATCAAATAATGAGGAAAATGTATCCACAACTTCTCTGATTTATTATTATGTTTAACATTAAAATCACATACGAGGGGCACCTGGATGGCTCAGTTGGCTAAGCATCCGACTTCAGCTCAGGTCATGATCTCATGGTTTGTGAGTTCGAGCCCCATGACAGGCTCTGTGCTAGCAGGTGAGAGCCTGGAGCCTGTTTCAGAGTCTGTTTCACCTCTCTCTCTCTCTCTCTCTCTACCTTTCCCCCACTTGTGCTCTCTCTCTCTCTCTCTCTCAAAAATAAATAAATAAACTTAAAAAATTGTTAAATAATATAAAAAATGAAGAAGGTAACATGGAAGTAAAACCATGCAATTTTTGTTCTAGTAATCTACCTGGTGGAACCAATTGGCCAGGGAGCCACACTTCTAGCTGGCTAACTGATTAAGCTGTACTCACATAAAGTAGCAAGAGATATTTTACATTTTTCTATCTTACATCTTATTGCTTGCAGTTACTTATTCCCGAACTGGATAATTTAATGCCATTGAATTTTCATGATTGCTTATAAAAAAAAAAATGAAGTCTAGAATTGCTAAAAGAATAATGAATTCAGGAAGTATTTACTGAACACTTTCCATGTATTAGACACTGTATATCAGGAAACAGCATTCTTTTATGCTGAAAGATGCTTCATGGGAAATTGAAAAAAAATTTTTAAAGTATTGCCTAAATTCTCATCAAGCAGAATATAAAAAAGTATGTAGATAGATGGTTACAGATAGCTGAAAGGGATCCTTAAAATAATCTTTTCAATTCCTTTTTTTATAGATATAAGAAATAAATATCTAAATAAGCCAGTCATCTCATGATTTTGACTTATTTAATACTAGAGCTAAAGCCTTTAGTAGAAATTGCTGTAAAAACGTATATTTTGAACAATTACTACATTTTAAATAAAAATAATTTTGTACATAATGGCACAATTTGTGAAACAAACTACATAAATTATATCAGTCAAGCTTTACACTTGATGTTGGCCTAACATTTCTTAAAATTTGGCCTAAACATGGCTGCAACATAAATTTTACACAATAAAACGACCAACTCATCAGGAAACTATTATTCTAAAGAGTGAAATATTTCTAAGGTAAAAAATTTAATTCATCATCAGCCCTTTTGCACAATAATTATCATTGCATTGAAATCATCTTCTAATGTGCTGAACAGAACAAACAGCTCTGACGGTCTTGTTTTCTTAACGTTTGTTGAGGGTAAACACAAATGATTTTGCAAGGCTCTAAAGAGCAAACTTGGCCATGAGGAGGGGTTATCCATGGTAATCCAGGTCATGTGCTAAGCAAGTATCGGACCCTCTTTAAATTAAACATTTTTGAGAATCACAAAGAAGCAAGTTGTGCAACATGTCTTGAAGTTACCGACTTCATGAAGTAAAAGACAGCAGATTACATTGGAATGACGTAGAAGACATTTTTTCTTTTTTGACTAAAAACAGGTCACCCACGCACATTCATACTCCACCCCCTTTTATGGTACATTTGTTGTATTAAAACTGATTTCTTCCCTGGCCTCCTATTTTCAGAGGAACTTGGTCCAGGAAGATGTATTCTGCCCTCTTGAACTACTGTCATAAATAATAAAGTTCCATCTTCCTAAAATATTATTGCAAATTCTCATGAATGGACCGTACAGCTACTTCTTCCTCCAGATTAGGAGACTTGTGAGTTGAATCATTGAAAGGGTGTCTTTTTTTTTTATTTTATTGAGGTTAAATTTTTTTTGGTGAAAATAATGCTCTAGAGGGGAAAAAAAGAAAAACAAGAAGGAAGTGGACAATGGAAGGAAGAAGAGGAGGATAAAGAAAAAGAAGCCAACATCCTGATCCTTGAATTCTACAGAGAAACTGCCAACTTGGATTTCAACTCCTGACACTCCCTGGGGTGTTGAAGAATTAAATGTTTTATTCTGGTATTGTTTATTGGATGTCACTTATTTTTAACTTATACGTGACTGCATCGAAATCATCCTCAGCTGATAGGAAGAGGAAAATAAGTAATGTTGTTGCTAACTGAACTCAGATTAGGAAACTGATTATTTCAAGAGAACATTCTTGAAAACTCTGTGGACCAAAAAAGCAGATTGAGCATTCGAAAGTTGAGAACTGGGAGAAAGTTTCAAAAGTTTATTTTTAAAAGTTAATTGACTGGGATTAGAAACTGAAGCCAAATAGCAATAATAAAAATCCTACAAAAAGAGTGATTAGATATATTATGAAAAGATAAATGAAAAAGATAAGGTTTTATATTGGAAAAAGTATATTATATGTTAGTTACTCTGGATGGTACACCAATATGTAACTTGGAAAAAAAGAGAGTTGTCAGGTCAGAATAATATTTGTACTAAATATGGTAACCATATTCCTTAAATTATTAAAGACCTTGACTCAAAAGCTACTTGTGAAAATATCTATTTTTCTACCATTAATTAACAGGATTGATTAGTACTTGATTAATTAATCAATATTTCCCTATCATAAAAAAATAAATAATAAAGATAGATACAAGGCCCTTGGGGACATAGGATAGTTATAAAATATTGTTATTCCCAACACAAACCAAAGATTCTCTCAAAAGTATATGTTTCTTCTCCAAATTCACAAATAGAATTATATATCCTCTAGATAAATTTGTTATGTGATAAACTTTTAAATAAAAGACATATCTTTTATTAGGACATGATTTTTTTCTTATATTTACATTCATATAAGTTTCAAAAACTTAAAACCTGAAAGTTTACTGAAACCTTCAACTAAGTTCTTTCAGGAGTGTAGTTTAATTTCCCCATTCATGTGGCGATCAGAGTGCCTATATGATCTAATGATCATTCTGTGACACTGAAAAAAGAACTGCTAGGGTATGTGCCTCCCATTTCTTTCCATTTTTAATACAGGGGGTAAGAAAAACAGGACACTTCTTTACTGTGAAGGTATCCCAATTCTTATCTCGATAATGTTTAAAAGCACGTTGAAATACCACAGCGTACTGAGAAAACAGTACTCAAATCTGAAAATAAACATTTTTAATAATCTAAAATTAAAGTCCTGAATTGTCTGCATTTTTTTTTTTTTGGTAAATTATCACTGCAGCTAACTCTCTGCTTTAGAGACCAGAATCAATTTCAATGAAAATCAGCCTTTTAAAGAAAACATTCTTTTTAAAAATGTTTGCATTTACATAAAAGTTGTCTATAACACTAACTGACAAAAACATCGGCAAATACGTCCATCGAACACCATCAATTTTTTGTAACTGCTAATTTCAGTCCTTGGAGTTTATAAGTAGAGTCTTTGGCTCAGCTTCTAGGCAACCATGATGATGTGAAACAGGTATGATAACAAGCCAAGATGACTCTTGAACACTGAAGGTAGGACATCCAGCTATTTCACAATGATAGTATAAGAAATCAAGGCATAGTCCTATGCATATACAAAACAAAAGAAAAGAAATTAACACTGAAGTTCAAGCCTGACTCCTGGCAGAGACTAGAGCCACTCAATGGGAGGCTCCAGTTCTGCTGTGATGTTTCTTTCCCACCCTTCCCACTGGCTAGAATCAAAAGTGTCTTGGTACTCCCCGTCTCTGCTACTTGTTCCTCTTAGGTTCCTCATCCTGCCACACAAATTTCACCCAAGAAAATACTTAAAACATGACAGAAGGAGTACAGGGAACAAGAAAAGAGAGAAGTCAAAGGAGGACTGTCCAATTACAAAACAATACATTTAAAATATGTAAACAGATTTCACAGTGGCTTGACACCCTGCCTGCAGCGTCAAAGGCCACATAACTTCTGCCTACTGAACTTTTCTCCTTATAAAATAGAGTTGATAAAGAAAATTAGGAGGAATAATTAATAAAATGGATTGTGAATCATTTAGCCAAAGTAAGATGATGCGATATTTACCTGATGAAGAAATTTGAGGGCAAATTAATGGCAATTTGTCCATATCCTGTTAACCCTTCAAAGCCATGTGAAATCATACTTCCTTTATGAATTTTATGTATATCTTATGTGTATTATAAACTGCTTCACATACTCTTATTTCATACTCTGAAACAGCTACACACTGCTTATTGACTATAATGCAAAGCTAGAAAGACAATATATATACTTTCCACAGCTTTAGACTCTTTATGCCTCATTCATGTTGTGAGATCCTAAGTTAGTTTCTTTGGTGTCTTAGTTTTCTATCAACAAGTTGGAAATAGTATCAGTGGTGACCTCCCATCGGTCACATAAGACCTATGTCATAATTAATTCTCTCTAATTCCTTTTTTCAACACTTATTGGTGACATTTTATGTGCCAAGCATGGCGCTAAGTCCTGGAGTAGAAATAAGATTTGACTCCCAAAAGCTCACTCATAAAAAGTCTTTTCAAGAGTTTATTGTTTTAGGTTTATTCTTTAAGAGACATGACATAGGGGAAGGGAGGGGAAAATAAGATAAAAACACTGAGGCAGGCAAACCATAAGAGAAACTTAAATACAGAGAACAAACTGAGGGTTGCTGGAGGGGAGGTTCAGGGGATGGGTTAAATGGGTGATGGGCATTAAGGAGGACACTTTTTGGGATGAGCACTGGGTGTCATAAGAGATGAATCACTGGGTTCTACTCCTGAAGCCATGACAACATTGTATGTTAACTAACCTGATTTAAATTAAAAGGTAATAAAAATATATTTTTAAAAATAAAATAAAAGAGACATAACATACATTTTCTACTCTCATGATCAAATAATAAAGAATAACAAAAGGAACTAAAGGCTTAAGAAACTCAAGACCCTCAAGACCCAAGTATAATAGGCCAAATCAATATTCCTCTCCAACATCTCTCCCAAGATGAAATGGGATTACCTGTTAATGAACTTTACCAAGTGGAAAGCCCTCATGTCATCTTTCATATCCCAAAGGAGTTGACCCACACCCTTAAGAGACACTTCGGCTCCAACCTCTCAAGGGAATAAAAAGAACCACACCTTTCACCTGCCAATTTTGGCTAAAGGACGTAGTGATCAACACTGAAAAAATTAACTAGAGTGAAATTGTAAACATCCACTGCATGTATGGCTACAAAAACAAGGTATAAATAATGAAACCTCACATTAATTTCTTTAAAAACACAAATGCTTTATGAAAACACATGAAAGATAAAATTCATGATAAAATGCATTTTAAGTGAATTTAGATTAATATTGAATCCTATAAACACATAAGGCATAATATAAAAGACAGCAAGATTTAAAACAAATAAAGCCTCAAACACTCATGAAATTATAAATTTCTAGCTACCCTCACACCCAATAGGAAGACCAAAATATAATGACTATATCTCAGAGAGAAAAGTAAAGGCTCAGACCAAAGTTATATTAAAGTTACAAAAATTTAAAAAGTTAGGAATAATAAAATTTCTTAACAACTCCTCATCACAATCCAATGAATTGCTCAGCTCACCACTGTTCCTTCTTTTCCAAATCTTGAGTACGAGCAGCTAAGAAAAGATGAAAATTAATATCAAAGCAAACAAACTTTTGACTTTGCAAGCTTATACACAGGATGGCTGGAAACAGGATTGCCATGTCCAGGCCCCAGTTAGCAAAGTCCTTTTTTAAGGAGATTAATCTTTCTCTTCAGGCTTGAAAACCCTGTGCTATTGTCTGGGAAAATAACTACTCCACTACCTTGACACTGGACTCCGTGTTTCTTCCAGACATAAGATAAGACACTTTTCCTTATCTTCTTTGAGGGAAAGACATAGCTCCAAAGTCCAGGAGACAGGTCATATTCTCATACCAATAGAATTAGAGGCCTTGCCAGATCACCTGATTTAAAAATAGTATGGAGATGAAAAAAAAAGTTCTTGACACTTCAATAAAAAAAATTCTCCAAATTAACATATTTCTTCAGTAAATACATGTCCTAAATATCTTGACAAATTTCAAATGAAATATGACAAACATTCTTTTACACACTTAATGTATTACACTTCAGATTAGCACACACACTTTGGGTTAACCAGCAGAAATACGTTCCAAATTTTATTTGCAGTTATACTTCAAGTATGATGTAATTTTTTACTTCAAGGGCTATTGACACACTCAAACTAGCATAAGGGAAATTCTCATTGAAGCCAACTAAAAATAATTTATGGCTATAAAAATATTCTGAATATTTAAAATAATTCATACATGTAATATTTACACATATGAGTGATATATAAAGAGTTAAGTAAAATGTGATACAGAATGTTTCCCTAGAAGGACTCAAAGCATCCTGAATAATCTTCCTTTTATGTGTTTCAAGGCTTAGCAATCAACAAAACTGGAATTTTTAATACTAAACATATAAACTGCTCTTCCAATGAGGATGAAAAATATAGCTGTGTTTATGAAAGTCAACTAGAAATCCCAGAATGGAGCTCTGACATGAATTCATCCTATCACAGCAGCTAAGTTATTTAACATATTTGTCTGCATCATTTTCTCATAAGGAAATTTGAGAAAGATTAATGATCATGAAAAAAAGAGATCACCCTAAAGGTGTATCTCATCAAACATTCTATGTGCAGAGGACGAATATTTGCAGTAATATATTTCAGAACGAAGCTTCTAGTTTTACAAACCTACTGATGTGGATTTATCCCCAAAATATTTTCCATAACTCCTAGCAAGTGTGTAACATGCTAATCTAGTCAAGAAGTAAAGGACAATTCTTTCCCTAGATCTGTCAGCAACCCATTCTATTGTTAATCCATCAATTAACCTTTCTATATCCCAGTTTCTCTAAAAACTGGCCAAGTCAACGCCATGTAAATGACAGGGGTGTGTAAGAGTTAATGAGGGAATATATATCAAGCTCTATGCTCTCAGAAGACAGCACCAAAGGACACCAATTTGATTAAATATCAAATGCCCTTATGTTGATAGCCTTAGAATTGTTAAGGGAAAACTGGTGGAAAAATGAGTGTTTCCTGATCCCCTGGTTTTGTATGTCGAATTTGTTCATCATGTATCCATTTTTTTTAACATTTATTCATTTTTGAGAGACAGAGAGAGACACGGCGCAAGCAGGGGGTAGGGCAGAGAGAGAGGAAGACACAGGATCCGAAGCAGGCACAGGCTCTGAGCTGTCAGCACAGAGCCCAACACGGGGCTCAAATTCAATACCCATGAGATCATGACCTGAGCTGAAGTTGGACACTTAACAGACTGAGCCACCCAGGAGCCCCCATCACATATCCATTTACGTATTCATTCATTCAGCAAGTTGAGTATCTACTACTATATACCAGATTACTGTGTTAGGCAATGGTGAAATGAACTGACATGGTTCCAAATCTCATGATACTTCATAGGAGGTGCTGAACAAATATGAATTGGGGCTTTCACTGTATTAAGACAGCAGTAATCAATAATACAATACATGATTACAAATTATATTACAATGTATAATTACAACTCTGCAGGGAAAATAAAATCGGGTATTCAGCCAGCAAATAATAGTGGGTAACACAATTTAGATTAGATGGTTAGGGACAGTCTCTCTGAGGAAGGATATTAAGATGAGATGTGAATGATACATATCAATTAAATGGGTAATGTGGGAGAAAAAGCATTCCAGGCAGAGGGGACGCCATGCGTGAAGGCTTTGAGTTGGGAATTGACAATGTTTTCCAGGAACTAATTGGTGGAGCAAAAGGATGGTGAACAAGTAGTGAATATGACCAGGTGAAATCTGAGAGATTGTCAGACTCCAGATCCTAAAGGCCTTGGTAGGACCTGTTGGGATATATACTTGTCATTCATAGTACAGTAGGAAGCCAATGAATGATTTTAACATTCCAAAATAAATGCTATACACCGGGTGGCTTAAACAACAAACATTTATTTCTCAATTCTGGAGGCTGGGAATTCTAAGATCAGGGTGCCAGTATAGTTGGGCTCTAGTAAGAGCCCTCTTCCCAGTCTCCTTACATTTAGAGAGAGAGAAAGCAACCTCTTTCATGTCATTTCATATAAGGGCACTAATCCTATCATGAGAGCTCTATGCTCGCAACCTAATTACCTCCTAAGGGTCCCATCTCCAAACACCATCACACTGGAGATTAGGGTTTCAACATACAAACTGCGGGGAGGGTCATAAACAGTCTATAGCACATGGAAAGTGAAATTATTTTATGTTATAAAAATTGATGACTGTATAAAGAATGCATTGCATGTGAGGTGAGTCCATGTAAGAAGCTAACTGTGGTAGACCTGTTTGGGTGTCCTTCCCAGATCCCCTTTACCAGGTCAGCATACTCATCTCCCAGCCACTGTGAGGGTTGACTGCTAATCAGTCATACCTGACACCTTTTGCAGAGACTTGCCCCGGCTGATGAATGTTGCCTTCTCCATTTTAGGGTCATGAAAGGCCAAACTTCTTTCCCTCAAGAACAGACAGCTTTGCCATGTGGCTTGTGCTCCAGACCTCTCCCCATGTGGATCAAGCCAAAGCTAGAATTTACTTAAAACTATATATTTAATTTTATTTAAGGGGTGGAGGGAGAAGTCAAATCTGAGTAGATCAAAAAGTGAATGGAACGTAAAAAAGTGGAAACGATATGGGAAAAGAACACAGTTAAGTTAAGTAACAGAAGCTGGTTGAGAATGTAGAGCAAATGAAGGGCTTTATTTGTTAGGTGTTTTGTTGGTTGGTTGGTTGGTTGGTTGGCTGGTTGGGTTGGTCAGTTGGTTGGTTGGCTTTTTAGACGGAAGATGACCAGGGCATATTTGATGAAAGGAAGGAATAAATTTGTATGAGAGAAAGAGTATATCCAAAAAGTGGAGCCTTTGAGAAACAGAGTCAGGATGAAATATAGAGAACACGGAGAAGGACTGGCTCATGATAGGAGGGGTGAGGTTTCTATCCGTGTATTAGAAGAGTAGTAGGAGTAGATGTTTAAAACATCCCTTTTCTTGTTGATTTGGTAGTATGAAGATGACAGCAAGGCCCATTTCCACTTTATAATGAAGAAAGGTATATAGTTTTCAACTGAAGGTGGGAAAGTTTAAAATAACTCCTATGAAGAGTCAGATCATACTCCCATTAGAGAACCATAGCGAGAGCCAGGAGTACTGGATTCCCATTTGATCATGAATTTATAATGATACCAGAGTGTCCACGTATGTGGTTTTCTCCCTTGTGTTTGAACACAAGGGTGTGGCATAAAGGTGCAGGATTGTTCACTCAAGGCTTGAGGTTTTCCAGGCCAGTTAGAAAGAAACAGGAGTGTGGAAGTTAAGGATATCTCCAAAGAAAGAATTATAATGGCATACTCTAAGCTAGAGAAAGAAGGTTGCTCAAGAAACAGTTAACTGTGGGACTACGTGAGTATATGAAGTCAAAGAATAAGGAAGGGGCCAGGGGCAGAGGGATATTTGAATTTTGGAGGTGGTGTAATTTCTGGTAGAGAGAGGTCTAAATGTGCCCAAGGAGTTGGTGGCTGAAGTCAATGCTGAGTCGAGGGGGGGATTGGTTTGCTAAAATTGGTTTACATCATACCATGTGGTTCATGAAACCTAGCATTCTATGGTCAAAAAACAGCTGCCAAATAACACAAATTCTCTTTACAAAAATAATTAACCATTGTTACATTGGAAAGCGATCTGAATGAGTAAATTGTGTTAAGTAAAACACAAAGATTTTCCCATTTTTTTTTCCCTTTGAAGAAACCTAGAACTTCCTATCTCAGAAATACTGATTTGAATAAAATTCTAAGAACATTTTTTTTTGTTTTGCTTTGCAGGGGGTAATAGTCCTAATGTGGCCTTGGACTTCTCTAAGTCAGCACCACTGATCAATCAGCATTTCACTGATTGCTTCATTCCCCTTCTCTACATAAGAGGGGGAAAAAGCCCTTGCAAAACGTGTTTGTTCTGCTTGTTATTCTGGACAAAGCCGATAACGAGTTGCAGCTGCTGTACACAGAGTACTGCTTGCCGAGGCCATTGCTTTAACTTATAGATAGAAGTAGAGCAGCCAGAGATGTGCCTCAGGCTGAAGCGGCTGCTGTAAATAGGACAGCACTCACCAGCTACAGTATATGTGTTCCATTAGCCAACAATTTGTTCTGTGAGGACAGTTTGATTGGCCAGGCAAGGGACTCAAAAGGAGAGATTTTTAAATATCACGACTCAGCTGAAAGAGTTCTTCTGTGTTCTAACCTGAGGAATTTGCTCTGTCAATCTCAATAAAGATGCTTGCAATAGTAGGTGATGCAGACGCTGAAGGCATGTGTCCCTCTGGACACAGTGCACCCCTGATGATTAGTCTTGGGGCTGTGCCTCAGGCCTCACAATTCCTAGTGCAGAATCTCCTTGCAGATCCAGCCCTTCATCCAAATGAGTTTTGTTCTTCTTTTCCCGTGTAACTAATGACTGTGAGTCAAAAAGTTGTGAGGTCAGCTATTTGCCCTTGACCAGTAAATAGGTGTTTAAACTGACCTAATAGCACCATTTGTCTATTATTTGTGATTTCATTTTCTATTTTATCCTAGATTATTTACTAGGACATGAGGAGAACAATGGTTAACAATTAGATAGGTTAACCCAAAGACAGATTTCTGGAATGGAGAGATAAAACATTAGGATTCTTAGGCCTTGCTTGGAAAGATTTGCAAATAAGCCACTGTCTGCGTGACCTTCAGCAAGTTGCTTTAACTCTTCCAGTCTTGGTTTCTTCATAAAGTGGGAGTAAGAAAACCTGCTATGGAGGATTGTTGAGAGAATTTAAGTGGAGTAAGTTCTGTAAAATGTCTGGCACTGGTGAGTAAAGGATTCTATGGGTCACTCATAATGTGAGTATGAACTGGCTAGTCACTTACAGTACAATTTGTCACTATATGGTAAAATGTAAACTAAGCATATCCCATGGCAATTAACATTTCACATTGTGTAATTCAGAGCAATACTAAAACACACGCAAAATAATAGAGAGAGAGAGAGAGAGAGAGAGAGATTCATTGCAGCAGAAATGAACCAGTGGAAATAATATTTAAATGTGTTAACATTCTTTTTCCTTCTGAGATTTTCTTTACTGACCTTCACCACATGCACACTCCATTTGCTTTGGGGTAGTTTAGGATTATTACAGCAGGAATACAAAGAGAAAGAAAAAGTTAATATTTATCTTCTGGCATTCCAATGGTATTTTGCAGTAAGACAACAGTCCTAAAAAATAAGATGTATTTTAAAATCCTTTAAACTCCATTAACTTATCAGACCTTGCCTAGAGGACTCAGATCACTTAGCACTCTTTCATATTACCAATGGACCAACCCTTCCTGCTATAATTACTGGGTATTGAGGTGGAAAGAGGAAATGGCACGGAAGAAACACACAGCCTACCACTTCTAGGCTGAACGTGGTGGGAAGAACACAGAAGGGCAGGGGAAACCAGGAGGTCAGATCCAGATCCCTCAATCCCAGTCCCACCCAGTCCCCTCATCCAGGACCACTCTTCAAGAAGCGAAGTCATGGAGCACAAATGACAGTGGCAGGTCAACAGATGCATGCACATCAGGAAGAGCTCTTGGTATTCCAGGCCTGGTAACTAGAAACCCAGAATCACCCAGGACCATCCTCACTGTGGCAGCACAGAGGTTTTAAAGTACCAGAGGAATTACAAGGCCAAGGGTTGAGAGGAAAAGATTGCTGCAAGCGGATCATTTTAAACAAGAGACAAGTCGTTAAAGCCAGTATTACCCCCAAAGGGCAGGTGGAACATAACACCACAGCAAGGACCAGCGCAGAGAGCAGACCAACCCAGCCCCGCTGCAGATATCAAGGACCCAGAAGACTCATCGATCCAGGCACCCTTCCTGTCTCTACCATCAAATCATATAAGCCAAATACCAGATGCCACCTTGAAGAGTAATAAACAGGCAGAACTTGGAAAAAACTGAGCATCTACATAGATCAACCAAGCAAGGACAGATCTACCTAAAAGGGACATTTGGGGACCGTCTGGGTGGCTCAGCCAGTTAAGCATCCAACTTAGGCTCAGGTTGTGATCTCGTAGTTTGTGAGTTCAAGCCCCACATCAGGCTCCTGCTGTCAGCCCAGAACCCACTTTGGATCCTCTGCCCCTATGTCTCTCTGCCCTTTCTCTGCTCATTCTCTCTCTCTCTCTCTCTCTCTCTCTCTCTCTCTCTCTCTCTCTCTCTCCCCTCTCTCTGTCTCTGTCTCTCTTTCTCAAAAATTTAAAAAAAATTTTTTTAAAGTATTTGTATTGCAGCGTTGGGCTTAAGGTAATGTCTACCAGCTCATACTAAAGTTTAACTGTTGTTTTCTTTTACAGAGAGCACATGAGCAGGAGAGAGGGGCGGTGGGGGGTGGGGGGAGAGAGGGAGAGAGAGAGAGAGAGAGAGAGAGAGAGAGAATCTCAAGAAAATTCCATGCTTAGCATAGACCCCAAGGCAGGGCTCGTTCCCATGACCCTGCGATCATGACCTGAGCCAAAATCAAGAATCCAACACTCAACTGACTGAGCCACCCAGGCACCCCTAAAGTTTAATTTTTATCAGGTGAAATAGATCAGATTAGTTGTAAATAAAAGAAAATTAAGCTACATTTTCTTTGCATATCTGAGCTTTCTGTGAGTAATACCAAACCTTGCTTAAAATAATCAGTAGAGATATGACTGAACAAGGCACAATATACCAATTCTATGGAATATTTTGCAGCTGATTAAAAGACTAAAGTAGATTTCTACATACAAAGGGTAAGAGCAAACACTGACACAGCATTTACTCTGAGTATTGGCTTTGTTCTAATTGCTTCACATGTGTTAACCCATTTCATCCTCCAAAAATCCTGTGAGGCATGTTCTTTGTTATTCTCATTTTATGTATGAGAAAACTGAGGCACGAAGTTAAGTTGTCTTCTCAAGCTTCCCATACAAATTAATGATGAAATCTAGACAGAAATATCTCTAAGGCAGGGGCGCCTGGGTGGCTCAATAGGTTAAGCGTCCAACTTCAGCTCAGCTCATGATCTTGCAGTTCATGAGTTCGAGCCCAGTGTTTGTGCTGACAGTTCAGAGCCTGGAGCCTGCTTTGAGTTCTATGTCTCCCTCTCTCTGCCTCACCCCCACTCATGCTCTGTCTCTGTCTCTCTCTCTCTCTCTCTTAAAAATAAACACTAGAAAGAGAAAGAAAGGAAGAAAGAAAGAAAGAAAGAAAGAAAGAAAGAAAGAAAGAAAGAAAGAAAGAAAGAAAGAAAGAAAGAAAGATCTCTAAGGCACCCTGGTGGGTGAGAAAGGCAACATAGAATATTACATATAGTATAACACTAATACACACATGTACACAAACCAACACTATCCAATTTTATCTATAAATGACGGGAAGAGGTTTGAGAGGATATGATCAAATTAGTTATAATATTCTCCTCAGGCAGCAGGAAGAGGTTTTCCATAGGGAGGAATGTTGTCAAATATTTTAGCCTTATCTGTAATGTTTTAATTTTTCATATTCACAATACAGCAATGCACTACTCATGTTGCTAAAAATTGATAATATAGATGATATAAAAATGGGGGTCTGAGAGTATGGTGATAAGTAATATTTTTTTTTACTTTTCTATTTTATCTGCAATATGCTAATATCATAGAAAATTATTTTTAAAATGCAAGAAGTATTAGATATGTTGGAAGTTAATAAATTGCACATTGTTTATCCCAGCATCCCCACTGGATATCAGTGGACTGATTTTTAATCATGCAATAGTAATTAAATAGGAATCAATGGCATTCTCTCAAGAACACTAACACAAACAAAAAGTTACTCAAGATAATTTCTATTGAAAAATAAAAGAACAAAAAGTAAATTACTGAAATTAAAATACATATATTTATTTAAATATCTAAGGATATTTCATTTTAATATACTGAATACATTCAACCACTATAAAATTGTTTTCCTCATTTTTTTCAAAAACCAGTCGAACCTTCACTCTAGGCTATACTGTACAATTTGTAATATACAAGAGTAGACCATTTCAAATGTGATATCATTATGTATGTATGTGCATAAATATGGAAAGAAACAAGGATACAGGATGTATTATAATAGGAAATAGAGGCCTCTGTAAAGTTTATAATGGCCTTTAAAACTTGAATAGCATATTGGGACAAGACAGGAAATCTGAAAATGGAGCCTTATTGATTTGAAAGATAATTTCATCATATAATTATACAAGCTCCGTTCTTATTTCAAATCTTGCCACAAACTAACAAAAATGGCTGCCATAGAAAAGATTGTGAATTATATTGCCCACCCCAAAGCCAGGAGGATCAAAGCACCTGTATTCTACAGGAAGACAAGCCATTGCTGAGGTATCGTTCTTCCCACCTGGAGAGATTAGTAGTACCAGAGAGTAGTGTGGAAGCGGAAAAGTAGTGCGTTTTGTAGGGTAACAGACTGCTTTAGCCTCTGTGCAAGGCCAGATTTAGCACAAACATATCATCTGTCAACAGTACCTGATGAATCACATCACCACTGATGCTAAAAGAATAAAATTTTCATATAAAAGGACACACTGTTCAGGGAAATGCGGTCGCTGACTACACACCAGTGGTATAAGACATTCACCTGGGAGTCAGGGTATCATATCTGATTGAGACTAGAATTTAAGAGCAGCTGAATATTGCTGCTGTAACGCCTAGTGAACACTCAGGCAGAGCAGTACTCAGTGTTTCAGAGGGCTGCTTTGGCCAGTGTTAGTTATGTTATTTACGTGTGGCACCACTGCAGGAGGATGGCAGTTCCATGCTAGAGCAAACTCACCATCCTGTACACACAGCCTTTACTAACCCCATGCCTATTACCCTCACCAGATTGAATTAGGCAGTTATTCCCTCCAGAACTCACAGTAAACACAAAAGAAGTATGCGTATATTCACACGGAAAGAATTTTGCCAGTTACAAGTGCTTTTCTTCCCCTTCCCTTATCACCAGCTCTTCTGACCACTCAGTTGGTTTGAAAATTAACCCCCTTAGCAATGTACTGTAAGTGAACCTGGTGGTGATTTGAGGCAATAGAAATCCAAAACTGATAATTCATCTTTAGACAATATGTGGTACACCTCTGTAGCTTATCAGCATTTCAAAGTACAAGAGTTTAAGAAATTCCTATTAAAATGCATCTGCTATCACTAAGGAAGGGAATGGCGAACTTTATATCTTTCTGGGTTTCTGGTGTTCACGAATATGATGTAAATTCATCACTAACTTTCAACTGCTGATATTTCTACCACTTGGAACAGTGAAATCGCCTGTTAGTAATACATGGGCTTTTTTCTGTTCACATTTATTCATCCTGTACTATTTAACTTTAGTTTTAGAAGTAATCTAAAAATTATTCAAAGTTCCCATTCAATAATTCATTCTCATGTTCTTTATTCCTTACTCTCATTTCCCTCTTAATGGATACAAGATCCATCAGGCAATTTAAATTCTTCTCTAGAAAGGTATTATAACAGTGGATACCCACAGTTAGTATTTATAGTTCCAGTGACCTTTGAAGACCTACTGGTTTATTTTGGGTTGCCAATCCACTGGGTTTATATCTAAAGAATCACAAAGCACTATTTAATCAGGAGGATTTGTTTTAACTATCCAGAAAAAAAGCTTTGTGATTACTAGAAACTAGAGAGCTAATTTTCTTTCAAATTTAAAAACTGTATGTAATTTTTTAATCCCATACACATAAAATCCTTTTGTGGGACATTAGTTTCCATGTAATGTATTCAAGATGGGTTTAGATTAACATGTGTGTGACCAGTTTGAAATAGACTCAAATTGGAAATGGCAGTATAATGTCCACTTTTAAAGTGTTAAATACGAAGTTACAGATCTGGGTTTGAATCTCTAAATATGTTTTCTCATCTGAAAAATGAAAAATCATAATAGCACCTTTCTCATCACACCTGTTTTAGATGTTTTGCTACAGATGGGTAGCAAGCTGATTTGGGGGAACAGGGGTTAAACTGCAGTTGCATTCATCTTTACCCAATAAGGAGGAAGTTTCAATGTCATTAAAGAATGGAGAAGGAAAAAGGGAAGAAGAGAGACTGGACTTTTTTTTTAATTTAAGTGCATGCAGTAAAAAAAGAGAAAGTGTTATAGGGGCGATAATATTTTTGAAATATTAACTGATACATATCCTACCTTCCTCACTGACTCAAGCAACTGCATTCCCTACTTCCAGGAGAGGATGAATATAGCAGAGAACTAAAACATCATTCCTCAGCTTTGATATCCAAAGCTTGGTGGTAGCTGGGAGCAGAATCTGGAAAGCCAGGCTTTCAGGCACTATTGTGAGAAAACGGACTTGTGGGTTCCAATGAGCCAGAGCTTAAAAGTGACTCAGCATAGCATTTATAGTATAAAACTGGAGCAGGGATAAAACATGAGGTGTGCCAACACTAAAAGGTAGACAGAGCCTTTAATGGGAGGTAGGTGGGGAAGGGAAAAAGGAGATGAACCAGGTGAGAGTCTTACAGGGGTTGGGCAGACTGTCCCACGCTGATATGGGTAGATGCCAGACCCACTCTCTACCTACCTGCCCACCCCACTATGATTAAACATCCAGAATAGAGGAGCAATTAAAACACCCCTGGCAGGGAAACAAATGCTTTGTTTCTCAAAGCATAGCCAGGGAACACTGTAAGCTCTTAAGAAAATCCCTCATTCAGCCTGGCACCAAAGCAACATGGCACAAGAGCCACCACGATGGCTGGGCAAGGCTCTAGACAGATGGCCAAAAGAAGCCTCCTACAAAACCAGAGTCCACTCTCTGCATGGAAAGCAGCCACGAGTTCTGGAGCATCCTCTAAGGAAAAATAGGGACGTACACAGAGGGCCTGTGGCCTGAAGAGAGCCAAAACTGGATCTCTAGACCAGAGGCTCAGCCAGGCCCAATATATCAGCACCAGATGCTGCACAGTAGGCTCACGTGCTAGAAGAGGCCTGCTATACATAGGTGGAAGGCAGCAAGGACTAGGGAAGACCCAAGAAGCAAGACACTCCTCTGTTAATGCCAGGATGCCTTATAAGCCACATGTCAAGTTAGATCATTTCTAGAGATAGAAATGAAGGAGGGACCAGAAAGATAACCTCAGAATTGTACTGAATAAATTAGAAGTAACTGAACTAAGTTGAGGTGCCAAGAATAACAGTAAATACAGGCTTGAGCTAAGTTAGTTTCAGTAATAGATAAATAAACAATCCTGGTGCACCTGGATGGCTCAATTGGTTGAGTGTCTGACTCTTGATTTTGGCTCAGGTCATGATCTCACGGTTCATGAGTTCAAGCCCCACATCAAGCTCTGCACTGACAGCGCAGAGTCTGCTTGGGATTCTCTCTCTCTCCCTCTCTCTACCCCTCCCCTGCTCGCATGCTCTTTCTCTCTCTCTCTCTCTCTCTCTCCCAAAAGAAAGAAACTTAAAAAAAGAAAAATAAACAGTCCATTCTGTACACGAGTTATGACTGTAAATTTTAAACCCACTACAGTGTCTTATCAATTATATATTCCTATGTAAAGCAGATCCACTGAGACCTCTTGGAAACGTACTGCCTGTTTCTTCTAAGGCACTTGCAAGTTAACAAAAGCATGTAATCGATGCTATGTGCTGAGGTCAATAACTGCCACAGTGGAACAATCCCAGAAATGTACAAATCTGACCTACAGCAATATATATCAACGGTTTTTGGTAATTGTTACAAGAGTGGACAGTCATTTATCTTTCAGTAATGAGTTTGCATTCGGCAGAAGAAAAATGAAGTGATTATGCATGGTCCCTCCTCCTTCAAAGGTGCCCTTCATCCCTTTCCCAGCACAAGTGAAGGGGAACACCAGAAGGGAGCAGCGTCTCCATCAGTCACCGCAGGGCTGGCCATGCACCTAAGCAATGTGTGCTTCTGTAGGCAGCCCCTCCACAGGCAGCCTTTTTGCCTTTGAAACATTGCTTATTTCCCCACAGCTGTCAGATAGTAGCAGCCAAGGGTTAACTCATCAGAACACGTGGCACGGACATCCAACACGGCTCTATCAGTCATATTACACTTGGACTAATCAAGGAGCAGTCAACAAAGGGCAGCTAAGGACACTGGCTTGATTCGACAGTTCACTGTCTGATTAAACCAGGCACAGAGCATTTTCGCAGTTGGTTTCCCTATTCCCCAACGGCTTTCCTTTGAAGAAAAGGAGGAACAAAGGATCATTTTTGATTACTCTGAAATGAACTTGTTCCTATGGTCTTTATTAATGATCATTTGATTGATTCCCCTTGGTAAGCCACTGTCTGGTGCATTATCCCTCAGGTGCCTCATCCAAGAAGCCTCTAAATTGCAAAGCTAGGAAATACTCCAAATGATTCCTTTACAGAAAATAGACAAATTTGTATTGTTTTGGAAATCCAGATACACAGCTCATTACCATTGCTTTCAGCTTTATGAAACTAGACACGCACTGCTTCCATTGGTAAGGCTATGTCTTAGGAATCTTACTCTTCATACAGGTTGTAACTGAGAACACAGACTCAGGCGTCTAACTGCCTGGTTCAGATCCTCGATTCACATTCACTAAATGTGTGAACTTGAGAAAACTGCCTACTTAACTTCTCTGTGCCTCAATTTCTAATCTGTATGATTGGAATAATGGTATTGCTTATCTCATAGGTCATAATGAGAATTAAATAAGTGATTACAGATAAAATGCTTACAATACTATCTAGCCTGTAAGTGTCATAGAAGGGTTAGCTACATATTTATCATTGTTGTTATTGCTATTTCAAGACACTCTACCCATGAGCAGTTTTTATTTGCCCAAACCTCTGCCCTAAATTTAAGCCTTTGAAAAACCAAAAACGTTTTTCATCCTTAGGGTCTTCTTTGAGACCAGGAGACTCCATCTATTTAAGGTAGTGCAAGGACAATGATGGCAGGCCTTGCCAGACGCTAGTTCCCTGTCCTTGGTGGTCATGCCACCCTCCAGAAAAATCTTACACCTGAAAGGTGACTTTCCTCCCTTCCCAGCATTGGTCTTCCCTATCTTTCCCAACTTCACTGGTCACTCATTCTTATAGTGTTGTCCACTTTAGCTTGACCATAACTGAGATTAGTTCTTGCAGGACCATTTTCTCGAAGACCTTTGTAACCTAGAAGACCAGTTGAACCATGGCCAAAGAGTGTGATCTTCAAGGCTAAGTACTGAGTGTGTCTTATCAAAACAAAATAAGAATGAGCTTCCGAGTTGGTGGACACGTGGAGAGTGGCACACTCAGAGAGGACAGGGAAGCTTCCGGTTCCTTCCCACATACCTTTCCTTATGCTGCTCTTCTTTTTTTTTTTTTTTTTTTTTTTTTTTTTAATTTTTTTTTTTCAACGTTTTTTATTTATTTTTGGGACAGAGAGAGACAAAGCATGAACGGGGCAGGGGCAGAGAGAGAGGGAGACACAGAATCGGAAACAGGCTCCAGGCTCCGAGCCATCAGCCCAGAGCCTGACGCGGGGCTCGAACTCACGGACCGCGAGATCGTGACCTGGCTGAAGTCGGACGCTTAACCGACTGCGCCACCCAGGCGCCCCATGCTGCTCTTCTGTCCAGCTATTGCTTCATATTCTTCAGCTGCTGCTACACAATCGCGTGAACTTTCCCTGGGGCGGGCTGGCACCCAGCTGTAGTCTCTGGGGATCGGCAGTGAACGTTCCTGGATGCAGAACACCCAGCCATTGCTCGGTGAGACCCTTCCACAGAGGGTCAGAATGGGTCAAAGCCGCAGTCCCTCAGAAGTGAGGGGTCCAGGAAACAGCCACATCTGAGATAAAACTCAGGAGGGGCGATTCCGCCTGGCAACCTGACAGTGTAAAAGTGGGGAGTGGACAGAAGCCAGAGACAAAATAAAAACAAAACCATAAAATCATCCTATTTGGACTGTGGCTGAGGCCTGTGTCAGGTTGATAGAGTTGCTTACCAGGTATAAGACACCACGGATAAGAACCTTTTAATTAGTACCAAACTCGCTGATTTCTTTAGAAATAGCTATCTCCGGGGCGCCTGGGTGGCTCAGTCGGTTGGGCGTCCGACTTCAGCTCAGGTCACGATCTCGCGGTCCGCGGGTTCCAGCCCCGCGTCGGGCTCTGGGCTGATGGCTCAGAGCCTGGAGCCTGCTTCCGATTCTGCGTTTCCCTCTCTCTCTGCCCCTCCCCCGTTCATGCTGTGTCTCTCTCTGTTTCAAAAATAAATAGACGTTAAAAAAAATTTTTTTTTTAAAAATTAAAAAATAAATAAATAAATAGCTATCTCCTAAATCAAAGTTTGAAATGAATAGCTTCAAACTAAATTTAAGCAATTTAATTTCATTTTTATGGCACAATAATATTTACAAAATTACTCATTCACACCCAATAACACTAAATAGTATATGAAGATCTACATCTCTTAAGGACATAATATCAAGCAATTTCATTGAACAGAACAATTCAGAATTCTGAGCATCGTCACAGAAACCACTATGTGACAATCTAAAGCATCTAGCTTTCTGGACCTGGCAAACTTGAACTTCAAAAGCCAAACACAATTCTTACCTATTGTTTGTGCACAAGTCCCTTCATGGCACCTGCCTAGTCCTACCAGGAAACAGTGGAAAGGCAGAAAAGCCTACACCTACTTCAGTTTTACATAAGGCTATTTCAAAACAAGAAAATTCTTGTTGATTCAGAATTTGGGATCACTACGTAGAAACTCATTCATTTAGCATTATATCAGTTTCTCTTTTCATTCTCCAAAACAATTTTTGATCTAATACTTTCCAAGTAACACATTCCCCTTCCAAATGACTCTAAGGTCAAAGACTAATTAACCTTTTCTCTTTAAGTTTGGCAATGATCCAGGCCTTGTTGCCTTATTTTCAAGTTTGGAGCCACCTTATAACTCTACAAAATTAATTACCCCTTCCCTTAAAAGGCCTCATAATTCTTTGTGATCTAGTTGAGACTAATGAAATGCTTAAACTTTCACTCCTGGGGCCCTAAATGAAAACCATGTACAGAAATGTAGTATTCATCAGAGAGCTAACTAATTTTTTTAATTAATTTTTATTTTTTAATGTTTGTTTTTGAGAGACAGAGAGAGAGAGAGAGAGAGAGAGACAGCACGTGAGTGGGGGAGGGTCAGAGAGAGAGGGAGACAGAATCTGAAGCAGGCTCCAGGCTCTGAGTTGTCAGCACAGAGCCCAATAGGGGGCTCAAATCCACAAACTGCGATATCATGACCTGAGCAGAAGTTGGACGCTTAACCGACTGAGCCACCCAGGTGCCCCCAAGCTAACTAATTAAGATTACCAGAAAACTGCAGAATTGTCAGAGTTAACCAAACCCTGCACCTTTGAAAGAGATCATCATGTACATGAACCGGTCAGAAATCCTTGCTCTCCTCGCTGACTTAGGAAGCTTGAGTTGCTAATTTAATACACATTAAGATGTACATTTTTCTAGCAATTAAATAGGGAAAATGATAGTCAGGGTCTCCATCTCACAAGAACAATGGAGTCTAGAAAGCCAGGTACAGCACAAAAGAACTGAAAAACAGGGTTATGGCAATCTCTTCGTGCTTAAATCTTAACATTCGGGACATCCCACAGATGGGTATCATATCAAGGCCAAACTTACAGTCTTGTTCCTCAATGCTTCTTGGTAGTGGGTTGTAAACAATTTAAGCAAACCATCTGTTCAAAACAGATTCTGATATGAACTCCTCCTCGGGAATGACTTTTTTTTTTCCTGCAGCTCAAAGTTACCTGAAATTCTCTAATCTTTTTTTTGTCTTTTCTCATTCATTAGGCCAAGTAAAACAGAACTGGAGGCATGACTTCCTCAAATTTAAACAAATACTTGAATGCAAAGCTTTGGGTTGGATTGCCTCATTAAAATGTTCCCAATTGATTACTTTTATTGTTCACTTTTTCAGTAGGCATGGAATGATAAGTACCAAAGAAATAGAAATCCTAAAATAACTGGTAAATCACTGGACAATTGAGAGACCATTACACAATGCTAAATAGAAACCACAGGAGCTAACAACTGGCAGAATAATTCTGTTTAAAATTACAGACTGAACATAGAATTATCTGTTCTGCAGAGTTCATATTTTTCCCCTGTCTTTGCTTGTTATGGCTAAAATTAATTCCCCAGGGCCTTCAGCCCCAAGGCCATGATCTTTCAACTTGCATACAAGTTGCTCTTTCTGTCATCGTTTCTCCTATATCAGAAACCAGAAATGTTAAGTCATGTCCTGGAGAGTTTTCAAGCCTTGTAGTTTTATTCAGGCAGTGATACAGCAAGAGGTTTTAGGACAATATTACTGGTTACTTTTCAAAAGACATATATAAGACCTAAATAAGAATAAAGATTAAAAAGTCATTACTTCACGAACATTTCCTGAGGTAATTCTCCAAGCTTATTGTGCATAACAATGGCAAGGAAAGATGGCTAAAATGCAGATTCTTGGGCCACATACCAGACCCACTAAATCTGAATTGCTACAATTGAAACTGGCTAGACGCACTTGAAACTGGCTAGACGCATTTTTAACGAGCACTCTAGTTCTTTCTGAAGTATATGGTTGTCAGCTACATACCCACCAGAACTAGAGTATAAATGGAGGTTAGGGTAAAAAATAATTAGGGAGGCAGTATTTGTGATGCAGCAGGAAGATTCTGGAATTTGGCTAACTGCTGACTTTATTATTAGCACTCACAGCTACTACCTTAGGTTAAGCTATGTAATCTTCCTCTCCATCAGTATCTTCAACTGAGGAATGTAAACATTCATACCTACCTCATAGCACTATTGTAAAGTTAGGTTTACAGTACTGAAAACACTCAGTGGATATAACTACTAGAAATTGGCTGCCCCAGAACTGAATGCCCCTCGCAGCAGGCCAGAAGAAAACATCTTTACTTCAGGAATTGTGATGTTTATCCTTATGTCTCTCGTGTATACCAAACACAACTGTCTCTGAAACAGGAGGCGAAAGTAGTCTAAAGTGCAAGTTCTAGAGTTAAACCATTTGAATTTAAATGTCAGTGCAACCACTTATTTGAGCAAATTAACATTTATGTGCCTTCGTTTCCTCCTTTGTGTAAGCAGCATAAAGAGTAGCTGTCTCCTGTAAAATGGTTAGCATAGTACGCGTCAATGCTCAATAGTTTCGCTATTATTGTACCATAGGAAAGGGGATTTAATGGAGAAGAGTGACTAATTTTATTTTATAGTTCAGGATAGAGCAAAAATGGATGCAGATTATTTTATTAAGGATCAACAACATTTAGAAACGTAAACTGCTGTCATTTTCAACAAACATGATTCCAGATCAGAAGAGTCTAAGCCACTTAAAGAGCTCAGTAACTCCACCCATCAAAAATTGTATTTCACTTAGTATATAACAACCCATTTTGTAGAGGAATTTGGTAATAATTTTGCTCAACTTTTATATGTGACCTCATGTCCTTATGCAGGTCACTAAATTGTCTTTGATAGCAACCTTCCTGTCATGAAGGTAATTATAAACGGTAACCTTTACCAAATTACCAAGGTACCCTAGTATTACACTTTTAGTAAAATGTTTGCAGTCTCTAAGCTTTTTAAAAGGTGAGAGCTTAAAATCACTAGAATTCATTATAAGACACTTGAAATCCATAAGAGAGGATTTAGCTGGTGACAAGATCTGAAATGCTTTTGAGTGAAAATGTCCATCCTTATATATTGGGTGTATATCTCAAGTTGAAATAGAATAGAATGGAACTGACATGGAGCAACGAATGGGCAATAAAATGGAGATAGAATAAATGCAGTTAAGATGAAACCAAATAAAATCTAGACTTTGCCCATCCCCATCCATCTCCACAATACCGTCACTTATTATCAGGGTGTCTAACCTAGTTCCTACTTCCAGTGTGAAGGAAGACTCTGTCTCTTGCTGCTGGTGGACGTATTGATCAAGTAGTGAAGAATAAGCAAAATTATTCTGGAATGCTATCTTTCCAGGTTATTTTTTTTTTCTTTTTTTTTTTTCTTTTGCCAGAATCAAAGGAAAACTCTGGCTAAAATATCTCTCATTGTTTTCGTTCAAGAGGCTAATGTTTAGGGTTTAAGCATCTGTAATGCAATAAACCCAACAACCAAGAGAGGGCAAATGAAAACAAAAACAAAAACAAAAAAACCCAAAAACTTTCCCTGGTCTATAAACCTGACTGGAGGAAATAAATCGTGCAGATGGACTCTCTGGTTATGGAAAGAGGTGGCCTCTAAAATAGGTTTATTCTGGCGGAGCCTTTAAAACTGAAGACAAAATTTTAAACTAGTTCCAGGAGAAAGTGAACATTCCTTAGCAGTTCACTCTTTTCTCTCTTGACTTCAATTGAGTTTAACACCACAGTGACTTCTTTTGCACCTACCACATGCTAAGCCTTAGGAGATTGCATGAAGATTCAGGCATGGTTCTCTATGTTCAAAGAAACTAGAAGAGGCAGTACAAAATTAACTCCAAGGAGAGTTATTATGTTCTTATGGCTATGCCAAGACTGACTTTATATTTCCAGTTCTATTTCACTATAACTCCCTTTAAAAGCCTTAACTTGGACTTCTCACCATAGTGATGAATTCAAATATGCATAAAACCAAATGTATAATAATTCCCTCCTTCCCACTCCTCCCAAAAAAGCACTCTATATTCCAAATTTTCCCATGGCATCACTATTTTCCCAATCGACCCAGGCTGTAAAAGTTAGACTTTCCTTGATTCATCTTTTTCTCTACTGTCCCACTATGTCCCACAGTTAGCCACCATGTCCTATCATATTTGGCTGAGGAATTTACCCCACAACAATCTTTTTCCTTCAATTCCTATCACTAACTGTACCATATTTCAGAGTCCCTTGACCTTTATCTATTACAGTCAAAGGTAAAATAGGATGACAGAGATCTGCCTCACTCACACTCATGAACTTGGAACTAAGTGAATGAGAATGCAGTAGACACAGGAGTACCTGGCTGACTGTCAGTAAAGCAAACAACTCTTGATCTCAGGGTTGTGGGTTTGAGGCCTACATTGGGTGTTGACATTACTTAAAAATAAAATCTCAGGCACCTGGGTGGTTCAGTCAGTTAAGAATCTGACTTCGGCTCAGGTTATGATCTCACAGTTCATGAGTTCGAGTCCCATATCAGGTAAGCATGAGCCCCACTTGTGGTGAGCTTGAGCCCCGTTTTGGGTAAGCACGAGTCCCACACCAGGTGACCACAAGCCCTGCTTCAGGTGAACCCTGACTTTCTCTCTCTCTGTCTCTCTTTCTTTGCCCTGGCTCACTGGCACCCTCTCCCTCTCAATAAAAAAATAATAATAATTAAATAAATAAAATAATAAAACAAAACAAAAGAAAGAATGCAGTAGACACAGTTGGAACAGCTTCACAATTCGCCACTTATGTACCCAGGTTCTATGCCATTCCTGCCTTTCCTGAGGCACTGCTGTTTGGCTCATCCTTCTTTTCTGTGAGCTACGTTGGTGTATCTCCAATAAATCACCCTTTTTTTAACTTACTGATTTCTGTTGCTTGCAACCAGAAGAATCTTAACCAATACAAAGGGAAATAAGACTGAGAATGAGATGAATTAAATCAATAAATAGTAAAAGGAGACAGAATGTCTCTCAGATCTATATTTTGTTAAAGCTTAATTGATACTCTCGATACAAAAGAAGACATGAATGTTAAGTGGAGGCCAGTGTTGAAACCTCGTTTAAGGGGGTCTAAAGTAGCACTGTGTACATTAGAGAGGCTGTTGTGGGGTCACTAAAAAGGTTCCTATTTTTTTGCTGTGGGGTAAAAATGTTTTTTCTCATCACACGGCAACCTAGACAAAATATGCCTCCAGATCATCACCTCCCCTTTCTTCTAATTATATGCCCCCTAAACAATCACCATTAACTGAGTATAACTTACCTCAACATTGGCAACAAAGTGACCTGTGTTGAAAATGTTAGCACTGTAAAAGGACAGCTCCATTTTAAATGAACAATATCTATATGCATTTAGTTACAATGAGTGTCTTCCAAAGAGTGTAATAATTTCTTAAAGAACCAACAAAATCTGGCTTCTGGTGCTAACATGCTAAGGAAAATAACCTTAATTGACACAATTTCATAAGGAAAATATCAGTCTCTGAGCCAGTGATGCAATCTTCTTGTCACTGACTCTGATCCCCTACTCCCACTCTGCTGTATCGAATTTCAGCATCTGTGCAACAATCCCCGTCCCCAAAAGACTCTCATGCTCATTCATTTATTTTTGGGTCTTTTTTTTTATCTGTCAAGCACTATAGTAGCTAACGGAGATATAAACAGCATAAAAGGTGGATAATAACTCGTTTATTAATAACTAATCATTTATTAATATTATGCCAGTGAACATAACAAAGAACAAATAGAAGATTCTATTAGGACATATAAGAGGGTCACTTATCCAAGTTAAGGTTATCAAGGAATGCTTCCATGAGAAAATAAGATTAAAGATGAGACCCGAAATATGACCCCAGATCCCTCCCTCCAAACCTTCTTCCCACCACTGCCAAACTAATCTTTGATAAGGCGTCCAACACTTCCCCTGTGTTCAAAATCTCTGTCTGCTAGGAATATAATTTAACTGAAAAGACCCATCTTTGGGAACCACTGGACTGGGTGACTTCTAAGGTCCCTTATAGATCTAAAGATTCTATAATTAGCTTTCAGTGTGTGTATAATGTTCAATTTTACGGAATCCTATTAGATGGATGTAACTGATATATTTTTTTAATTTTTTACAAAGTTCTTATTTATTTATTTTGAGATAGTATGAGTGGGGGAGGGGCAGAGAGAGAGAGGTAGAGAGAGAGAGAATCTCAATCAGGCTCCACCCTATCAGCACAGAGCCCTAGGCGAGGCTTGAACCCACGAACCCCAAGATCATGACCTAAACTGAAATCAAGAGTCAGTTAACTGACTGAGCTGTCCACACCCCAAATCTCCCTGATATATTTCTATGTAAGAAAAGTAAGTTACAAATAAATGTATAATGTTACTCCATTTTTAGGAAAATGAACAACAGTGTAGTATAGGTGCTTTTGTTGGTATACAATTTTATAAGCATGAAGAAATACGTACAGGGAAACACATTAAGCTATTAACAATGATTCCTGATGGAAGAAAGAGGTAAGAAGAGCCAAAAAAGCGGGGGGGGGGGACCTATAGAAGAACTTAAAATTTTCATGATTTAATTTCAAGTAAAAATTCAAATGTAAACATCCTATTTATATACTATTTCTAAAAATCTGTAAACATTGAAAATAATATAGATTTGGGTCCTAACAAATAGAAGTATCATGAATAAATGACAGTACCGATTGATTGATTAGGTGACAAGATCATAGCAATTTATATCATTGGTTTCTGGTTTCATTTTAATACTACATTTGCAATTAAGTAATGTTTAAGCTTGTGATTTTAAATCGATAGCGCTTCCACTCCACTTCAAAAGATCTCTTTAGTTCAGCTTCACCCTCTCTCTTCAAGCAATTTCCCACTACTTCCCAAATGCACCCACCAAGCACTTTTTATCAGTAACCTTCAGTTTTATGGCTTTTGTGATAAATGTCAAGGTGTGTGGCGAGGGGGAGAGAAAAAGATTTCTGGAATTCTGCTGTGGCATGCACTGTGCTAGTTTCTTTACATTCACGAATCCATGGAATCCTTACAGTAATGTTAAAATGGAAGTATTTACCATTAAGGACACCAGGTCAAGTAACCTTTTTCAGTTGACCACACCAAAAGGGCAGAACTTGAGTTTTCACATGGGACAGCCTAAGTATAATATTCATCCTTTACCCACTGTGCTTGATCTTCTGTCCTCCTTTCCATGCTCATCTCGCATGAGTCCTCCAGTGGACTCTTCATTCTAGTAGTCATGATGGACTGCTTGCATTTTCTAACACAGGCCACTCTTTCTCTCACCCAATCTCCTCTTCCCAATCTTTTCCTTCTTCTCTTCCTTCTGCTCCTCCTCCTTCTCTCTGTCTCCCTCCCTGACTCCATTTACTTGGTTTGGAATACAATTCTTTTCTTCCATCTGTATATATCAAGTAAACTTGTATTCATTTCCTAAGACTCAGCCCAGTTACCCTTTCCTTCTACAAATCACCCATGGCATGGCATATCCAAACAGACTCAAGACCATCTTCTGTCCTCCCATTATGCATATTTTTATGCCTCTATTGTAACACTTACCATTGCCATAATTATTTGATTATTTAGCCACCACCCCACAATCAACTTTCCTCCCTCTGACTGTGAGTCATTACTGGCCAGAAACTATAATAAGTTATTCGTTGTAATTTCAGAATCTCATAATGGACTCAGCACAAGGCAAAAAATAAATACATGCTCAATGAATAAATAAATGAAATGTTCGCCAGAGTTCAGTACACAAATCCAGGTTCATTTGAAGAAGGCAACTGAATGAACAAAGAAGAATGAACATAGTAGTTTGCCCTCTGTTCTTAGGAGATAGCATAGTCTCTCAGATAAGTTAACTGCCTGAGAGAGGTTTTGCATCAGAATAATTAGCTGGAAAGTACAAAGTTTCAGAGAAATTATATATTACTTACATGTACTAAGTTTTCCATGGTGCACCTGTAAACTGAACCCTAACTGAGGGGTGTTCATCCACATCAAAGATTCCCTTATCCTTGGCACGGTGTAGATGCTGGGATCATGGGTATTTCCAACAATCAACAAGGTGGACAGATGACTAATGACAGCAAAGAGCCTCTGTAGTTCTCATCCCTACAGGGAAGGAGGACTCTCATTAAGGAATAGATTTTATTTCCTGCCAGCCCTGTGGATGAAACTGAGGGTTGAATTTAAGTTAGTAAGAAAGGATAAATAAATGCGATGCTTCTTACTTAACCAATTTAATATAGTTAGGATTGCTAGGTGCCAAGCAACATGAAACTCAACAACATAAACAGGAAACATTGAAGATTTTGCACAGAAGGAACAAAGACTGAGGCCTTTGGAACCAACAAGAATTAGTCAAGCTCTGAGGTTCTAGGTAACAGAAATCAATGGCATTTGTCAGAGTACTGTCTTTGAGCTGAATTCACTCCAATAATTTTCAATCCTTTTGTTACCTAATCTGACAGAGTATCTGATTGGTACAGAATGGTCATGTGCCCACAAACTGGCTAAGGGAGATTGAAGTAATTAGAGGAACAGTCCCATTAAGATTCCAATCAATGGAGGATAGTTTCCCATAGAAATATTGGGGTGTAGCTACCCAGAAATAAGAAAACAGATAAATGGAATTTGGAACAGCAAAAATAACATATCCACTATTGATTCATATCCCTACTTTTCCCTATTTAGAATGTAAGCTCCATGGAGACAAGAACTTTTATTTGTGTTGTTCCACAGTATACCTTCATCACCAGAATATTACCTTGCATACAGTAAGCATTCAATAAACATGAGCTAAAATAATTTAATACTCTAAACTCTTTGGTTATAGTTATCTAATGGGTCCTTACAAGTAAGTGAATGTTCAAAAAGCAAAAATTTGAAAAAGGATCAAAGCCTGAGGCAGAATATAATGGAACCCTGGATGAACAGAGAACCATACGAAGTTTCCAGAGCCTTATAAAAGATAAATACCATAGTACATGTTGGAGGGCAAGGCATAGGGAGAATGAGGAAACTGAGGCAGAATATAATGGAACCCTGGATGAACAGAGAACCATACGAAGTTTCCAGAGCCTTATAAAAGATAAATACCATTGTACATGTTGGAGGGCAAGGCATAGGGAGAATGAGGAAAGGGAAATAATACCCATTAAGTGTCTACTTTCTGACAGCTTTTATATATGCTCTCTCACTAAATATGGTGCACCAAAATTTCAGGGAATACATAAATTGTAACTAACGACTCCTGCAGAAATGCAATTTTATTTACTTCGTAATTGTGTGTGTGTTTGGCCCTTGACCCGAGGTACTAAGCACACATTTGTTTTGCACAATGGAGCCGTTGGCTCTGATAAAGTGCAAAGGGTCAACAGAGAAACAGCAATCTTTCCAGCCCATCTCTGCCCCACTCTCAACCACACCCACTACAAGAAATCATGTCAACCACTTTATAAGTGCCAACATGAGCATTCTTTCTTTAAACATGTTTTCAGACAAGGCAATCAGGCATGATATTTTTAAGAGTTTCCTTCTCCCCAGCCACTAAAGTGGAAAGAATCTAGCTCACTCAGTCCTAAAATAAAGACTGTTAGCTTAAAGTAGAAAGGAAGGTGTTTCCAGATCATTATCTATACAGTTAGATCTAGAAAAGGCCTAAGGAACTTTGCAATATCTAGTCCATGCTTAATTTACAGATGACAAAACAGAGGCTCAGATAAGGAAAATAAGATGCTCAATACCTCAGAGCTGGTTAGTTTTAGGAAGACGACTTGATTCTGACACTCCCATCTCCAAATTCACCTGTCCTTTTATTTCATCAGTTTGTTTAGATATTGAGATTCCATGGTTGCTTTAAGTTGTTTACAATAAGAAATATTCCATTAACTATCTTAATTATTGATTAATTATATTTCCCCTTGATTTAGTTATTTGCCTCTTTCAGAATTGTTTTTCTCAATCCATATGATGCCCAATGAAACAGTGTACCAGTTTCTCATAATAAGCTTAGAACCCAAAGAAGAATCCCAAATCATGGGTTTGTGATAAGAGGTTTTAAATTTGAGTTGCCCTTTCTCTATCTGAAGCCACAACTACATAATGATATGCTTGTTTTTTCTATTTACTATGATTGTGTTGAGATCCAATGTCCACAATGATCTCTGGAGTGTTTTAGATCAAAATAACATCAACCATCCAGATGAGGAAGTCCCTTGATAGACAAGCCAAGAGCACCCTCTGGTTGACAGCAGTAAAGGCAAGCAACAAAAATTTTAACAATCCAAACATTATATTATAACTGTCCAAAATGAAGTTTTAGGATTCCAGAGTAGCTTGCTCCCATTTTGGATTCAAAAGTTCTGGAATGAAATACAGTTTTTTGGTCTCCTTTCTTAATTATCATGTCATCTACATTTCTTTGTTCTAAATAACAAAATCCACTCTGGCTAGTATAAATAGAAAAAAAGAATTTATTAAAATGACAACACCTTTAGCTATACCAAAACATGATCCATAAAATTTAAGAATAATAAATTGGACTTCATCAAAATCAAACACATTCACACTTTCACTTACTTTTAAGAAAGTAAAAGGATAAGACATGCATGGACTGGAAGAAAATTTGTAAATAATATAATGAATAAAAGGCTTGTACCCAGAATTTATTAACAACTGTCATAGCTCAATAAGAAGACAAATAACCTGATTTAAAATGGATAACAATATTTGTATAGATATTTCACCAAAGAAGATATACGAATGACTAATATGCACAAGATGCTCAACATCAGTGGTCACTAGGGAAATGTAAAAACCACAGGGAGATACCCACTTGATACCTACTAGGTGAACTATAATCAAAAAGACAGATAATAGTAAGTGTTGATGAGGATGCAGAGAAACTGGAATCTTCATTCATTCCTGGTAGAAATGTAAAGTAGTACAGCTGTGTGGAAATCAGCTTACCAATTTCTTTTTTTTTTTTTTAATTTTTTTTAAACATTTATTTATTTTTGAGACAGAGAGAGACAGAGCATGAACGGGGGAGGGGCAGAGAGAGAGGGAGACACAGAATCTGAAGCAGGCTCCAGGCTCTGAGCCATCAGCCCAGAGCCTGACGCGGGGCTCGAACTCAGGGACCGCGAGATCGTGACCTGAGCCGAAGTTGGATGCTCAACCGACTGAGCCACCCAGGTGCCCCAGCTTACCAATTTCTTAAAAATGTAAGCATAAATTTAGTATAAGACTCAACAATTCCACTACTAGATATCTACTCAAAAGACATGAAATTAAAACATATGTCCAAGCATTCCTGGGTGGCTCAGTCAGTCGGTTGAGCTTTTGACTTCGGCTCAAGTCATGATCTCATGGTTCATGGGTTCGAGCCCCGCATTGGGCTCTGTGCTGACAGCTCCGAGCCTGGAGCCTGTTTCAGATTCTATGTCTTTTTCGGTCTCTCTGCCCCTCCCCCACTCATACTCTGTCTCTCTCAAAAATTAGCATTAAAAAAATTAAAAAAAAAAAACATATGTCCAAAGACTTATATGCAGATATTCATAGAGGCATTATTCATAACAGTCGAAAAATGTAAACAATCCAAATGTCCATCACTTGGCCAATGAATAAACAAAATGTGATATACCCATACAAAAAGCTACTATCGTCATAAAAAGGAACAAACTCCTGATAAATGGCTACTGTGTAGATAAACCTCAAAAGCCTCATTGTAACTAAAAGAAGCTGATGCAGAGGCACCTGGGTGACTCAGTCCCTGCAGCGTCTGACTTCAACTCAGGTCATGATCTCACAGTTCGGTTCCTGAGTCCAAGCCCCACATTGGGCTCCACACTGACAGTGCAGAGCCTGCTTGGGATTCTGGCTCTCTCCTCTCTCTCTGCCCGTCCCTCGTTTATGGTTTCTCTCCCTCTCAAAATAAATAAATAAACTTTAAAAAAAAATAAAAGAAGCCGATGCAAATATTGTCTGATTGTTAGATAAAATGTCTAGAAAAGGCAATTCTATGAGACAGAACATAGTAGTTGTCTGGACTTGGGATGGGAACAAAGATAATTGATTGCAAATGAGTATGAGATCTTCCTGAATTGTTGGAAATGTTCCAAAATTAAAATGATGTGATGATAATTGTATAATTCTGAGAATTTATTGAAAATCATTGAAATGTACTCTTACAATGGGTGAACTTTATGGTATATAAATTAGAACTTAAAAATTCTCTTTGAAGACTTTTATTTTTAGCTAAGATGGAGTAAAAAGGACTGAATACACCCTCCCACATGAAGGAATGACAGCAATAACAACAACCAGTGTACAGAAACAACTGCTTTTCAAGACTAAGGAAGCAGGCAGTCAGGATGAGGGGTGCCTGACACACTGACTACAAATGAGGCGAGCCCTGTGATCACCCCAGCTTACTGTCTTGACGACATTTCGGGCTTTGGCTCAGGGGAAAGGAGACCAAGGCAGAGTCCATTGTGTTCCCTAACTTTAGGAACATGAGGCTGAGTCTGGGGAGACAACAGCAGCAAGAGTTCTCAGTATGGTGTACCAGCGAGGAGTGGAGATCTGCAAAGGGTCCCCCTCAAGTATTCAGCATTTACATCTGATGAAATTACCCAGGAGTCCACAGAGCCACATCAATGACAATTAAACTCTCATAGTGTAACCACCTGAGGTTACCAGTCGCTAACCACTTTTTGGAGGAGCAAGTGAACAAATCCCAGTAATATGGATAAAGTGTATAATGTCCTGCATGCTGATACAGAACCGTGACAGGAAATTATTAAAAATGGCTTGTAGTTCTGAAAAGCACGAAACTCTCATTTTGGACAACCACTTGGATGATTGGTTCACAATACAGCACAGTCAGAATGAGTTTCCAAAAATAAAATTCTTTAAGATATCCTTCTAAGAACCATAATCTGTTTTGTATCATATATTCCTCTAAGAACAACTCAAAAGCTTTATGAATCTATTAGAATCAAAAAAAAAAAAAAAAGAGGGAGAGAGAGAAAGAGAGAGAGAGAGAGTTGGAGGAAATAGCAATGAAAAAGAAAAGAGGCTAACCTGTGTAAATGGAATAACTGCCATCATTTTTCTTTGTCATTACCTTGACAATAAAAGGTTCTCTATGGAAGCTTCTGATTTATGGTCCTTTCCAGCAGTCACTGCTGAACAAAGCCACACTGATTTCCCAGGATCCAAGGTGGGGCAGTTCAAGGCCACTAACAATTGCAACTTACACTTCTGTTAGTTGAATATCTATGAATTGGATCTGACCCAGACCAAATTTATGAATGGGGCTGCTCTTGGCCCACCACCTTATCGCTGACAAATAGAAACCTTTACCTTGCCATAAGTCACACGCATGAGTGCACCCTGGACTTCTGACCCATCCTGGTGCTAGCTTTCTCGTCGGGAGAACTTATGACTCTCTTTGAAGATTATGCACCAATAAAGCATATTAATCTTTGATACAGCCGAAACTTTACCCGCTGAGAACAGTATTATTACAGCAAGAAGACTAACTTATAGAATTAGGTGGAAAAGTTCAATGCATTTGTTCTTGGGTTTCCCTTAGGTGGTCATCATAGTACCATTAATAAAGTGGGATTAAAAATTCATTTATGAAATATTTCCTCCTTTAGAAACCATTATAGGGCAAATATGCAGAGAAATAAAGTAGGGACATAGAAAAGAATAGATCAAAACTTAGTATAATGGATGTAGATTAATCTATGCATAGAGGTAAAGAAGAGAGAGATTAATAAAAGAATGACAGAAAGAAACCTAGTATTTTAATAAATAACTGATAAAGAAGAAGAAACCCTGACACCAAAGAAATGGTAAATAAAGCCATTTGGAAAATATTGGATAAACAAAGAAAAGTCAAAGTCTGAACTATACAATTGAGTGTATCATTTAAAGGCTTTCTGGAGAAGATGGTGTGAGCTGAATTTTGAGGGCCAAGAAGGAGTTATGAGAGATAAAACAGCACGTGTGAAGATAGAAAGATGTGTTGAATCTAAAGAAGTCAGGGTGTGACTAATGGGGAAAGCTCCCAAACGCCATCTGTTAGTCCTACCTCTGTCCCCTTCTCAAGTAACACAAAAGTGAGTCAGAAAAAACAAACAAACAAACAAACAAACAACAGGGATCATCCTCTCAGTTGTCTCCTTCCTAAACTGAAGACTGTGTATACACCCACATGATGCCAATCACAATTAAGAAGTGTGCCTCCTCTTGATTGCCTAACCAATGAGAAATGGATATATGCCAGAATGCACTTCGGTCCTCCAGAATGCGGAAGAACTGGGTTTGGCGCATCTATTCAAACCTATGCCAAAGGAAATACAGCTACATGAACAGGAAATACACACTTTCTTAATGACTGTCCAGTTGGAGAATCTATCCTTTTTTTATGTGGGACTCTAATACGCAACTCTTTACCACCTGAATGTAGGGGAAAGAGAGTATTGTCTCTGGTATCACATTGCCTCAGTTCAAAGCATGTCTCAGCTACTTATCAGCTTTGTGGCATGGAGCAATTGACTTACCCCTGCTTTTACCTAGTGTTCTCATATGTAAAATGGGGATAATGACCGAACCTGGGTCATGACCTTGATGTGGGGATTAAAGGATAGAAGAAGATGTCAAGTGTTTGAAACAGTATCTAACAAACAATAAGCCCTCAATAAATGTTAACTCTTAATTTAATGACAGAACTTTTTCTTGTATTTTTCTTTGTTTTTGCATTTTTTTTTTTTTTGGTTGGTTGGTTGGTTTTTTAATGAAGATTGGTATCCGATGCTGCCAGATGGGAAACCAGAGAAGAGTAAACAACAAGGGATCTTCATGGATGGACACACACCATGCTTTGCTCGGCTGTTCCAGGCAGTGACCCATCAGTATATGTCACTCAGGGAAGAAGAGAGCACAGCAGTAAATCCTGGCACCAACAGCACAGCATCTCCCTGAATGACAAGCAGCTGGGCTGGAACAAAGCCAGGGAAGGAATGCAATCTCTTTGGGAAAAAAAAAAATCACAACGCGTCTTCGTATTTTGACAGCCCGGGGAAAAGAGGCAGCTCTATAGAATAAAGCAGCAAGCATGCTTTGAGATCTTCCAATGAGAAGCAGTGGAGAAGCACACCCTATTTACTGTGCAAAACCCCTACTTACATGTATACCCAGAGCTTTGGCCCTCACCTGAACTGCGTTGTTAAAAGGAGAGGAGTTTGACTGTTTTTCCCTGATAGGCACATAAAATTCTTTCTTTCTTCCTGGGTTTGGCTGGTGCTGCTACAGTGGCTGCGGAAGAAATCCCCAGCATAAGAATTTCTCCCAGGAACCTGAGTGTGTTCACCTTGCTAAGAATACTGTGTCTGAATCATTTTTAGATTCATGAAATGTATCAGCCACAAAGGTAACAGGATAAAATATAATCCATTTTTAGCTATAACCAGATTATAAATAGTGGTTAGAGGCAGAAACCAAGAAAAGAGGAGAAAGAAAGGAACGGAGAGAACAATGACAGAGAAAAAGAAAGAAAACCGTGGAGAAGAAGAGAGGAGCACACACCTGCTGGAAATAAGAAAAATGGGAGCTAATATTTATGCAGAGGTTCACGTTCTCTCTCCCTTCAGACAATAGGACGTTTATTTAATGAGTCTCTCTCTATCAAATTGTCAAGCAAAGCAGCTGCACCTTCTGGGCCTCTAGCTCAGGGAAAGGGACTAAAGTGTCATGTCCCCAGAAAGCTTCCTAAGCTAGGCGTCTCTAGTACATTGCCCAGGGAAAGCAAAAATTCCAAATAACCAGAATCTCCTCCATCCCAAGAATTGTCTATGCCATCTAGTGGCAGTATGTAATATAACCTCCCAAAGGTACGGATGCAATCCTTAGAGCTTCTGACTTCATTATCTATAGAGTTAGAGACTAATGCTGAAGAGGAGGTGGCTGAGGGATGGGCTAGATGGGTGATGGGTACTAAGGGGGGCACTTGTTGTAATGAGCACCGGGTATTGTATGTAAGTGATGAGTCACTAAATCCTGCTCCTGAAACCAGTATTATGCTAGACGTTAATTAACTGGAATTTAAATAAAAACTTGAAGAAAAAAAGAAAAAGAAAAAGAAAGACTCAAATTATCCACACAATCACAGGATGTCAATGCTGGGAGAGAATGTAGTGAGACCAATGGTCCTGACTCTGACTGCACAAAGGAATCACATGAAGCATCCTTTAAAAATATATTAGTACGTGGGTCTCGTGCTCAAATACTTATGACAATAAAAAATAATTTTTAATGAAACAATTGATTTTGCTCAAATAAAAGGAATTGGAGGTTCAGGGTTCCTGGAAATGGCAATTTTTAAAAGCTCTTCAGCCTCCTTAAGCTGAATCTACCCTTCAGAACCAACGAACTATCCCAACCCCCCACTTCTCGTTCTAAAGTGTGGAGAGGAAGAATGAATTACCGTGAGTCACGTAGCCATAGGGGCGCGGATGGAAATGGAAGCGCTACCCCAGATCGCGAGGTCTTGATAGATCAAGGTCAAAGTCATGAGACTGTGAAAGTGCAGGGCAAGAGGGGTGCAAGAATCACCATCTGGACTAGAACTATATGACTTCCTTTATTTGTTAACTGTTATTTGTTTTTACGCTTACTAGTTTACTGAAGGATATGATAAGGGATACGAATCAGTAGGCAGACGAAGCAACATTGAAGATCCAGGTCTGGGGAAAGGGCAGGGAGCTTCCATGCCCTCTCAGGTTCACCTCTCTCCTTAATTCCCCAGTGACTTCCTCTTAGAATGGGCTTGTTTTGCTCTTTTCTTTTTTCTCTCCCTTCTCCTGAAGTAGTTCCAAGCACATCCAAACTAAATCAATATATGTTGACCTAAATCAACCTTGCATTCATTTGAAAAGTTGATTTTGACAAAAAAAAAGTATAAATCTCCCCAAGTAAACAAAATGTAGATTTTTAAAAATATTTTTATTGCATTTATTAAAATTCTCTTTAACAAATTTTCCTGGTATTAGGAGGTATAAAGATAAATTCTTTTTTATCTATAATCTGCCTCAATTCCAAAAATATTTAGGATAAAAATACACAGAAAACAGTATTTTTTTTTTTAATTTTAAATCAGGGGGAAAGGTAATGAAGACCAAATAGTAAGACAAAATCAGGAAGAGTTAGTACCCAGTTCCTTAATTAGATCTTACACAAATTCTGCTGTGTTTAGCAGGACTAATTTCTTTTAAAGGGAGATATGATCAGTTACAAGATTCCCATTCCTTATTTGATAAAAAATAGACCAGTTGTTCAGAATAAGAGTACTTCCCTTAGACAGAAAACAAATGAAATAAATCTCCACATAGTACTAGATGGTCGTAAGTGCTATAAAGAAAAAATAGAGCAGGGAAGGACAGGAGTTGAATATTGAATGGGGTGACCAAGAAAAATGGGAGGGGGAGGCACCGAGCCATGCAGCTCTCTGCATAGTAAGCTTATTTCTTACTCACATGAAGTCCAGTGCAGGTCAGCGTGATGATTCTAATCCATACAATAATTCAGGACCCCAGGACTTTGCCATCTTGTGGCCCTGCTTTCCCACAGGGCCTCAGGGTCTTTCTCTCCACTCAGCAGGAGAACATGGAAAGAGGAGTTTGGGGTGGGTGGCACTCCTCCACCTAAGGAGCCAGGCATCACCCTCTCTCATTCTAAAGGTGAGAACCGGTCCTACGGCTCCACATGGGTGCCGCAGCTCTGGGAAATGTAGGCAAGTAGTGTGCCCAAGAAGAAGGGAAGAATATGCATGTAGATGAGCATCCGCGGTTCCTACCCACAACCAGTTAGGAAGCTACTGCAGTTATCCAGAGGGAAGATCGTGTTGATTGGGACCAGGGTGATGACGGTAGAGCTAGTGAAAACTGAAAAGATTCGGGATTTATTCTGAGTCAGCTGACAAGGTTTACTTAGGAATCAGATGTTGAGTGTGAGAAAATGAGGGGAGACAAGCTGAAAGCCAAGAGAGAACTGCTGAAGTTCACATGGTCCTCACAGAGGCATCTTGAGAGGATTCCATTTGCCTGAGTTAATTCCTACATGGCTCCTATTTGTGGCCAGAGGAGGGAGTTTGTTTTTGTTTTCGTTTTTTATGTTTACTAATTTATTTTGAGAGAGACAGTGCGGGGGAGGGGCAGAGAGAGGGAGAGACAGAGTCCCAAGCAGGCTCTGCACTGTCAGCATAGAGCCTGACTTGGGGCTCCAACTCACGAACCTTGAGATCATGACCTGAGCCAAGATAAATAACGGGACAGTTAACCCACTGGGCCACCTGAGCACACTAGAGGAGGAAGATTTTATTCAAGAACACCCAGGGAAGTGAAGCAGGAAATATTAATATGGTGGCTCTTCCTAGACCATGAATATCGTCGGAGAGATGGATAAAGAGCTTGTTTCCACAAATGGCTCTGGAGACAGAGACATACACAGTTTGTTTGTTTATCAATTCTTCAAATAGCAAAATGTGTAATGGGAAGCAGCAGATGCCATGGACACTTCTGGTGCATCAGAGCTGACCTGCTGTCTTGAACTTTCTGGTGCAAAACCTACATAAGACATATTCCAAGAAATACTTGGTATAGGGGACAAGGCATTTCAGTGACAACCAAGATCTGAATTTTTAAGAAATAATGAAATATTTTATATTCCCTACCAATTTGCCTTTATTTAGAAAAAAAAAAAAAAGGAAAGAAATAGAGGGAAGGAGGGAGAGGGGGAAAGAAGGGAACAAGGGAGAGAGAGAAAACCTATGGTACCTTCTTCCTCCATATTCTCTCTCTCTCTCTCTCTCTCACACACACACACACACACACACACACACACGCACATACCTCAAGTAATAAATTCTGTGCTCAGTGACAAAAAAGAGAGATGTGGCAAATTGGAAAAAAAAAAGGAAGTTGCTCACTAAAAACTTTTCTTCATATTTTTTGCTTCCAAAAGTCTAAGCCCATTTGGGGGAGGAGGATAAGAGAAAATGGTCCTAAGAGATCAGATATGCAAGTAAAATATGAAAACATGAAGGCAAAAGGATTTTTCTTGGATTAAATGAGATTTTCCTCACCTGGAAGGGACAGGAAGGAAGAAAGTGTACTCTTGCTAGAGAGACTGTATTTCCCACAAGGAAAGAAGCTGCTGATGGAAGGTGTACAGATCTCGTCTTTCTTTAAAATTCTGCTCTATTCTTCGACAAGGATTTTGTTTTGCATTAATTCAAATTTTTTCTTTTTTTGCGTTGGAATATGATTCGTGCTCTGCTGACTTTTGTGGCCCCCCTTAGTCCTACCTAGTTCTGGTGTCTGAATGCAGCACATCACAGAAAGATGCCAAGGTTCCAAGCATGCCACACCGCTAGACCCAGAATATCATGCCAGTGTGATGACAGGCACCCAAAGGTAACCTCAGTGGACAGATGACCTACGAATAGAAGCTCCTCCGTTCCCCCCAATTTTGCACTCTGTAAGAACTTGGAACTGTGAGGTTACGTAAACCTTAAGGGAAAAAGTGAGGTTAATAGCAAAATCAAGGTTAGGAATAAAAAATAATTTGAGTTCTGTTTCTTGTCCATTGAATTCATAGGCTGATGTTCACACCCATTTTGTCAATAATTCTCAACACTGACTGCACATTAGAATCACCTAGAGTGCGTTTAATACGTACCAAAGATACAGCACCCTCCACCCCGAGATTCTGATTTAATTGGTATGTTTTAAAAGCTCTCCAAGTTATTCTAACATGAAGCCAGGACCAGAAGCCATTGACTTATGGTAACAAGCACCATGGTGCATGCCATGAACATTCTGACAGTTGAGCCTAGCAGAGGTCCAGCAAAACAGCAACCCCCCCCCCCCCGCCGCCCCATCTTCCCTATCTTCCCTTCTTATATGGCTTCAAAAATATCTCAGTGCATACTGCAGTGAAGCATGAAACAAAACCAAGCTCGCTACAAAAAGTAAGAGAGCTTGGAAACACAATTCAAACAACGAATTTAAAAGAATCCTGGGCACCTGGGTGGCTGAGTTGGTTAAGCCTCTGATTTTGGCTCAGATCATGATCTTGCAGTTTGTGAGTTCGAGCCCCACATGGGGCTCTGTGCTGACAGCTCAGAGCCCGGAGCCTGCTTCAGATTCTGTCTCCCTTTCTCTCTGCTCCCTCCCTGATCTCACACACACACACACACACACACACACACACACTCTCTCTCTCTCTCTCTCTCTCTCTCTCTCTCTCTCTCAAAAATAAATAAATAAATATTTAAAAAGAAAAAAAGAATCCCTTCCCCTAAAGCTCATACAATATTGATTCTTTAAAAAGTGTGTTTGCATTTACATGAGCATTTCTTTCAAGATGGCAAAGCCATTTTATAATAAGTGTTAGGAAGTATAGAAAACACATGTAGAATAAAATAGCACAAAACTGATTTTAATTCTTTTTTATGAAACTAATTTATTTTAAATATTTTCCTCTATGATACATGACAGCAACATACTCTACACTACCTTTATCTATTAAAGCCTAGAGGTAAAGCATACGTCTCTACTTTGTGCTAATATGGACTTGCTTTAGATGAGCTTTAACCCTGGTTTTCAAGGTGCTTATAATCTAATAGACTATTGGTAGTTCAGCATCCAGCATCATGACACCATGATGGATGTCCCTGAAATAGCTTGTGAACCAGATTACAACTTCAGACAGCTTTATTAACCCATCTGTTCACTCATATGAATGAAATCATTCCTCTACAAACTACAAATGACTATCACTTCAAATGACAGCACTGCAAATGAGATGTTCAACTTGAAAGACTATTTGCCTGCCCCTAGGGAAATGTTACTGCCAGGATAAATAGAACCAAGAGCAAACTGAAAAAAGAACTACTTCCCCTGTTTGCCCAATAAAACCTACAACTAGCTTATGAGTACGTGTGAAAGCAGCCAACCACAAGGTGAATGAAAGGTATCAGTAACTAACAAAAATATCCCTTTACCCATTATCCAAGTGCCCAAAAAGAACCCTCAGATCCATGATTGGCAATAGATTCCTTTGGATTTAATAGTGCTGTCTCCCTGTAGACTCTATGTAAATGTACATACTTAATATCCAGGTAAAGTCTAAAGCATTGTCACTAACAATTAAATTTAATTTAATTGTTACTATCACTCAAAAGCACTTAGCACCTCACTTGGAGAAAGGTTATGGAGAAAAAAAATGATCAATGAGACAAAAACAAACAAACAAAAAAACCCCACAACTTTATTACTTTATTATTTGATCTAGGATTCACCTGGTCTGTGTTCTTACTGCAATCATCTGTACTCCTCCAGTGAAGTTCCCCTCCAATGAAGCCACCAGTTTGCCCCCTATCGGAAAACCCATTTGAACACCATCTCAGACAAGCACGTGATGGAAGATGATTTCATCTTCTATCAGAGAAGGAGTTCAGAGAAGGAGTTCTTCATCTTAAACCCACAGACAGGGGTCTGAGAATAGAAGTCAAAGGAATTTACTTATGCTTTTTATTTCTTTTTTTTTAATGTTTATTTATTTATTTTGAGAGAGAGAGAGAGAGAAGGAGAGCATGAGTGGGGGAGGGACAGAGAGAGAGGGAGAGAGAGAATCCCAAGCGGGTTCCATGCTCATGGCGGAGCCTAACGCAGAGCTCGATCTCACAACTGTGAGATCATGACCTGAGCCGACATCAAGAGTTGGACACTTAACCGACTGAGCCACCCAGGCGCCCCTGATGTTTATTTCTTATTGCAGTTTTTCCACATCTATTGAAATAATGTATATACTGTTACTTTGAATTTGTGATGATTATTAGGCCAGCCACTAGATTGTGTTATTTAGGGGTGCCTGGGTGGCTTGGTTGGTTGAGTGTCCAATTCTTGGTTTCAGCTCAGGTCATAATCCCATGGTGCATGAGTTGGAGCCCTGAGGTGGGCTCCACACTGACAGCGTGGAGCCTGCTTGGGATTCTCTCTCTCCCTCTCCCTGCCCCTCCCCCACTCATGCTCACTCTCTCCCTCTCTCCCTCTCTTCCTCTCTCTCTCTCAAAATAAGTAAAACTTAAAAAAATTTAATGTGTAAATAAGAAGCACATACATTACTGTATCACGATTTTTAGTTTATTTTGATAACTATATTTCAATGCAATTGTTTTCTTTGAATCCTTTATATTTTATTTAAAAATGTTTTTTTTTGAGGAGGAGTAACAAGCCAAAGCAGTCAAAATACAAAATATTCAAGAACCTTGAAATAGAGAAATTTCTCTTTTCATTGTAATTATTGGAAATTAGATTTCCATGTTCTCTTACTAGCTCTCCTGAGTATGTAATCCTAAATTCATATCAAGGAAGGCAAGAAACAAAATATACTCTACTAGACTCTTTGCTAGCAGTGGCCCTCTGGGCTTTATGGTGGGGGGTGAAGAAAGCAGGTATCCTCTACACTTCATCCAAAGAACACATGAAAAGTTATTTTCTGCAGATGATCACTTCAATGCTATGAAAGGCTTTCGCCTGCATTTCTCAACGAAGAAAAGAAATTGTCCTCTACCCATTCATGGTAGCTATCCTATTTCTGACTTCTGTAGTGACTTGCGAGAGGATTATGGCAATTAACTTAACCTTTTGGAACTTCTACTTCTCTATGTGTAAAAAGCATAAAGTTGTGGGTCATTAAACTGTACAACTACATTTAAAGGTTCTCTAGTGAGCAAACGCTGCTATTGCTTACAATATATTTTGAGACTTCTGAGATGAATGTTATATAATCATAAAACGGTACAGCACAGAAGAATAATTCTGGAAGGATAGTGAAGCCTTGTCAACTCTTGTTGACCAACTCTTGTCAGTTGGTATATTGGGTTGGCCTCAACGTCAATTCATAACAGCCAACTGTGTTGGCTTTGGCTGTGCCACCAAGTTTTTGATTACCAGCAACTCCCCCATCATAGGGGCAGCGGCTGCCAGTGGATCAGCTGATTCTCACCAGCTCTGATGCCACCCATGCTTAAATCTCTACTGAGGCCCCTGCTAAGTTAAGGAGATAGAACTGAGACTCAGAGAGACTGAGATGTGACTATTCTTCAGGCTAACAGGAGGGAGGGAAAGCTTGGTCCTTTAACTGGAATAGGGCCCCCAGGAAAAGATTCCTCTAGGAGAGAGGCATCTTCAATCCCTAGTGCCAACAGATCTGCTGAAGGTGATCCTACATATTTTTTTTATGGGGTAACTGGTGGAGCCTTGGTTCCCTAATGGTGATGGCAAGATGGTAACGCCCACTGTCACAGGACACACAGAGCACCAGGGAGAGCTAAACAAATCCACAGGCATCAAATGCACACTAGTACAACCAATGCAATTCAGATACATCATCCAACATTTAAATCATTTCTGCAGGAACTGAGTACAGGCAGTAATTACATCAGCCAAAGAAACAAAGCACTCCCTTATAACCAATTAAACTCATTCAAGTCAATTATTCAAACAATTCCTGCCAATATACAATTCAAACCTTCGTGTCAAAGAATGTGTTTATAAACTGATTAATGGCTTTCAGAAATTAGTTCCCTGGAAATATTATAAAGTGTCCCAGTCCAGAGCATCAGCTTTGGGGGATTTTCCAGCTTTGCCCCCACAACCTTCTGCATCTTATTATACATGAGGAATCCAGAGACCATGGAGCTTTGAGAGACTGAGATAAGAGATTTCTGAGATAAGAGACTTCTGAGGAAGAAATAGGACTGGACTCCCAAGCTAGAGCTCTATAGACAATATTCTTATTTCACACACACAGGAAAAGTATAAACTAAGCTTTTCAAGAATTACATTAACAGGCCAACAAATACACTGTACACACATGTGTTGCATGGCTCAAATTGTAGATGATACTTTGTGGGTCCAAAAATTGAACAATCCCACTTCAGTTTTCCAAAGAATTGACTTCGGTTAATTATGGTCATGGCCACCATGGGAAAAAGAGAGCCTCTCTTCTAACACTTGATATACACTATCACAATTTATTATGCCACTAAAGGTCCTTCCCCATATCCCCACTACCTCCTGCAAGTATCCCAAGTATCCCGGAGCTGTCTGCAAATGCAATACAATACAAATGCAAAAGTCAACTCCACAACTGGAACAGGAGTTCAAGTTGCAGTGGATACATTTAGATGTTAATATGCATCATTTTTAAATCTCCAATTCTGCATTTAAAATGCTATTGTAAAATCACTTAAGATTTTAAGATTTTTTTTAAGATTTTCTGTATTTACTTATAAAAGTCAATGCATGTATTAGATACAAAATTCTCTCATACAACCAATGCTGACATTGATCAACTAAAGTGACATAAACCCACATACTCACCCTGGCTGTGCAGGAGGGAAAAGAAGGAATTATGAACAATTACAATCTATAGTGGGGACAGTTTGTGGGGTGAGTGGTAGGTCTATAAACGTACAAATACCTACATAACCTTTGAGAGTATTAAGGTTAGCAACCAGGCTCCAGCTCTAAGAAATTTCCCAACTGGTGTGCTGAGAGGCAGAACAATGCCGGTAACTTACATGCTAACATAACACAGAATGTTGTTCACAGTTGAATCGCCCTCCAACTGAAGCAAGACTATATATAAAGTGAAATTTCTTTTTCTCTTTCTCCCTCCTTCCTGCTTTCCTTTCTCTCTTCCCTCCTTCCTTCTTCTTTTCATTCTTATGATAGCATGGGGAAAGGCAAGTATAACTGAGGTCCTGTGACTAGTTTATGGCTCCGTCTCCCCATTTTATGATTTTTGGCTTACACTACATTTCCATATCTTTGATTGCTCCTTACATAATATTTATTTACTTGCTCCTATGACCTCCAAATTGGAAATGTCAAAGTTCTAGCCAATAAATGCACCAGGGAACATTGTTCCCTCATGCACACATGAAAATAGCGTAGCCGTGTTTCTAGGTCGCTCCACTTTACTTCTGGTAGCCAACATGCAGAGAGGAAAGCATTCATTCCTGAAATTTGTCAGGGAGTGAACCAGTGCCAACACACCTCCACCCATATTGCACCAAGAGATTTCATCTGTCCTCTAAAAAGCTCTCTGGCCAGAAATTCAAGACAAAGTCAGCAGCAGTTGAATACCTCACTCTTCAAGTCAAATTAACCCTAGTGGCAAATAGTAACATCTGAGAGAGAAAGAGGAAAACCCCTTTCCTTTTACTCATTTTTTTTAATTTTTAAGTTTATTTATTATTTTGAGAAAGAGAGTGCAAGTAGGGGAGGGGCAGGGAGAGAGAGGGAGAGAGAGAGAGAATCCCAGGCAGTCTCTGCATCGTCTGCATGGATCCCGATATGGGGCTCGAACTCACAAACTGTGAGATCGTGACCTGAGTCAAACTTGGGTGCTTACCCAACTGAGCCACCCAGGTGTCCCAAAACCCCTTTCCTTTTAAACTGTGGGATATATATTCTTCAGCCCTAAAAGGTACTCAAACTAAAGTCCTTCTTGAAGGCTGTTTTTGCCCTGATCCAAGCCTTAGAGATAAGCTTTCCCATCATCTATAAATTTGCAGTGGAGACCAAATAATTTTTCAAATATTAAAATAATAAGTAATTTTCTTACTAAGATCTCCAATGGACAAATTGCAATAATCCTTAATCATCTGTTGCAACTTTAATTTCCCAGATGTGTATGAAAGTAAAGTATTCACGAAAAGTATGAATCTGCAGTCCACTAAGACCTCTCTTAGATTTGCTAGAAAAATCTCAGTAAACTTGAGAAATAATTTTTACTTTTTTTCTATAAATATAAAAGTAAACCTTTCTACCATTTTTCTGGCTATTGCATGCAATTACAAACTAAAAAGTAAAAGAGATACGGGAGTGGGAAAGGGGGTATAGGTGCAGTGGTAAACACAAGTTTTTAACCCAGAATTCCCAAAGAGAAACATTACTTTCTCAAGACAGATGTTTCCGTTATTGTTCAAAAGATGGGCGGAATTTATACCCTGATAAATCCATTGGTTTAGCCCTGCTCACAATGCGCCCTTAATCTCTCAAGGCAATGGTACCTATATACACAATCACTACCACAGCAGGTGCAGCAGGAGTAGATAGAGAGAACAGGCAGCATGCTAATAAGGAGACGGTTAGAAAACTGCAATCTGTCGAGCCCTGGAAAAGAGATGTGGTCATGAGCAAATTCAGCCTGCAATCAGAGACAGAGTTTTCTTGGTATGGGTCTGAATGATAATGATGAGCCCAGACATATGCTGCCCTCCTTCCTCACTTTTCAAATAGAAAGGATGTTTTTGCTCCTCCTATAGCACTGGAAACATTATAATAATACTTTACACTGACAACCGGCTCATCTCCCCTCTAAATCAGAGGAGGTGTGTCCTTTCCTCTAACACAAAGGGGAAAGTTATACTCATGATCTAACAAACAGTATAATTCAGTCCTGATCTTTTTTCTTTTTCTTTCTTCTCTTTCAACCTTGGAGAATAGCCAACATGTGCAGCTAAAAAAGAATAATGCAAGCAAGCCAAAGAAAAAGGTTGTAAAGCAAATCAGATATTTAATAAAGAAAGGAAAAGGCCATTTCAATGCAGATTCAATTAGTTTCAAGTCCAAAGGTTTCCCACAGGTCCCCAGCAAAGACCTGTGAGTTATACTGAGTGAGGTTCAGATGCCCCTTTTTAAAAAGAACTAGGACATATCCCTGTGGTCCCTGACATAGGCAGGAAAACTGATTTAGTGGCCTAATTCCATTCTCAAAATTCGAAACTCCAGTATTGCATTGGTGCCTTCTGGGCATTTTCCTGACATTTCACTGATGCTAAACTGTTCTCCATTTGGCTTTTTACAAATTGATACATATAGCTGGGAGCACAAACATGTGTAAAGGTAAATTTACTATCCAAACTCTTGAATGAAGAAAGACAAACTGTGGAGGAAAGAAAACTAAAAAAGAGAAATCAGGCTTAGCTTTAAAGGGGGCATAGGGGCATCATGATGTACTAACTAACACCTAAGATGATCTTAAACACAAAGACAGTAGGTCATTCAAAGAATGCAGCTGCCAGGAAGTGGCTTGGAGGAACATGGTGTAATTTCCATCCACTTCCTCATCCCTTGTAACTTAAATCGCACAGTTGATGCTCTTCTGTCTTATGTGAAGCATTTTGCACATGCGTGTCCAAACAATCCTGTTCTGTGTCCCGCCCCATGGGACAGCTGCTTCAGCCACTCCCGTGTATAAATTATGGAGCTGCCACAAAATTCAGATGATTCAAATTCAATCTGTTATATATCAGGATCCGCCTATGATTTGTAAGCTACTTGTAAGTCACCAGAGTGCAAACCCTCCTGCCGAATATCTAAATGGCTAAGGGCAGAGGTCACGGGAGAGATGACCATAAGCTCGAAGCAGCAAAGAGGTGGTGGTTTGGAGTATCGCTACAGCTAGGGCCACACGAAAGGCAAGCAGAGTGACATGTTATTCAGTAGATTCTTCTGAGAAAGCAATGTATAGACTCTTTGAGGACATGAGAGGGTAGAAGGTGAAGAATATGCTTGAATTAGACTTCATGTCCAGAAGTTGTAAGTAGCGACAAAGATGTGTTTCAATGTACTTTTTGTGTGTGTGTTTGTATAGGGTAGGATTCATTTACAGAGTAAGGACTTAAAGCAAGCAAAGACAGTCACAGGTCCTGCTTCAAGCTTGGTCGTTTGAAACTGACCCTGAGAGAGGGGCTGCGTGTAGGAGGTTACTGTAAGGCGCCTCTGGAATGAGGGTGGTAAAGGAGAGGGGCAGACTGAGCAGTGGGAGAAGCTGATGGCAATGCAGTTGCAGCGGAGGACCCAGCCAGTCCCATGGACAGCTCTAGATTAAGGTGTCCCTTCAGATTGATCCCGGATTGAAGCAAGGGTTCTGGGCGCTTATACTTCCCCCAAATGACCGGTCATTAGATGTTCTCCAGAGACAGGGTTAAGAAGATGAAAAAACAACCCTCAGCACTACTCTGCCTGGCCCCCGGGCTTCAGGACAAGGGCTTTACTAAAGAGCTTTGAGTTAGGCCCCATGATGAAAATGTGTTCAATGGAACAATTCTGCCTGAAGAAAATCGAGTTAAAGTTTTGCAACTCGAAAAGACGTGTCCTGACGAGTTGCTCTCCATCTTGCTCAAAACATGTCTAAACTTCTGGTTGAGAGATATTTAGGCTACATCCAACAAAGAGCTCCTACAAGTATGAGGATATTAAAATCCCTAATCAGCCGCCAAAAGGAGTATGGATGCTCCTTTTCCAGAAGGATCTCAAGTGAAATAGCTACCCATAAGTAGAGGTTGTGGTAGGTTAAACAGCCATTTCTCTTCCTTCTTTTTTCTTTTGTTTTTTAACAGTAGCCCGGGAAATACGTGAGGAACAATAACGTGTCAAATATAAACTGGAGGTTATGATAATTCACAGAATTTACTTGTTACCATTTAGCACCATAGTTTTTGTATTCAAGATTTTCTCCCTCTCTCTCTCTCTCTTTCTCTGTGTGTGTGTGTGTGTGTGTTACCAGTTATTTTTCAAAGTTTAGTCAGAAAGACAATCATACGGAGAAGTTGTTTTTTAAAAATACAGATTCAACCCAAACTTTCTAAATCAAAATCTCTGGCAGTGAAGTCTGAAAATCTGTATCTTTAATAAGCTCTCAAGGTGTCATAATATATCAGCAATACTGCTGTAGAACTTAAAGTTACCAGGGCAAAAAGTTTGGTATAACCCCTTGGACTCCAAGTCCCATCCCCCAGGGGGCAGAAAGTTAAGCCTGAGCATTTGATCCCTGCTTTCTCTGCCAACTCCAAGAGCTGCTCTGGCCCCCAGCTTTAAGGCTCAACCCAGGTTTGGAGGACGATGGCAGAGAAGCCAGCTCCTCCTTGTGGCTACAGCCCCTCTTGTCTACACCGCAGCCATAGGTCGACCAGTAATGTGATCGGTTCCAGATGATCCTACATGGCAGCAGCTGAATTCCTCAAGTTTCCTTCCAGATCGAAGTTATACTCCTCAAGCCACATTGCTCTACAGGTGCAGTTTCCCCCAACTCTTATCATAAGCTAATCTTCTCCTGTAGTTACTCACCGTCACATTTGAACTCTTGCCTCTCATGGCAAATAGGAAGGAAAAAAGAAGCACGGAAAACGTGGCTACCGAGCAAGTCAGAAAATTTTGAAGTTTCTCTTTTAAATAACTGAAAGGTACCTGCTGTGAGGCAATTCTGAAGCTTAAAAGAGAGACTGTCTGGGCCACAGTGTCTCTCTGTTGGTTACCTTACCCTGCCAGGAAACAGGACTGCCAGATATGCCAAAAAAATACCTCAAAATGGGGCACTGTTTTATGGGGCTTTGGCAATACATCATCTCCATTCCATAGGTGAGTTTTATATGGTTGACTGGGGATGGAAGAAAATGTAATCTTCCTGATTAATGACTCATCGCTGCAAGAAGTCTGCTCTGGTAAGGGATACTTTCCACTTCTACCTTCATTACGCATTTTAAGCATAGAGAGAAACGGGGACCCGCATAATTTTAACAATGCAATGTAGGTACATATTTTCAACAATAAAGGGGAAAGCTCCTTTTTCATTTTGCTTGTAAAGACATGGGCTAACACGGTTGATCAAGATCCCTTCTCAAATATTAAGTGTCGAGAGGACAAGACAGTTTAAATGTTTATACATTTTTTTACCGGCTTTCCGTACTCCACAGTCTTTCATCTCCTAAGAAAACCCCAGCACACCTGTGTTTCACATGAGAGTGGCTCTCACCCAGCAGGTACACTTAGAGAAAAGAATCTGTCTGCACACTAATAACAGTCCTGACAAGGGAGGGAGGAAACGCTGCCAGCACCATAGGAAATACTATCTCTGGGAAATTAAAAGTGTACTGCAGTGTGCATGGTGTATGTGTGTTTATGATCTTGTTTCCTTCACTGGCAATAGCTCCTGTCAATCCATGAATTCTCTATTATGAATGAAATAGGAAATTGTTTCTGTATTAAAAAGTCCCAGCTGGATGTTAAACCAACAGCATGGTGATTTTAAACTCAAGCTTAGATAACTCTTGCTTTATGCTTCTTTGAGCTGAAAAGGAAATAGGGTACTCTCCACAACAGATGCAATACTGAGGAGAAAAGTGTAAAAAGCAACAGCCATTTGCCAAATTTTGTGTGTGAGTTTTGTTTTGTGAAGGGGGAGAATTTTCTAGAAAAAAGAGAGACTATGGAGTCTCATGATCCACCTTCTACCAAAGGTCAATGACCTAGTTGCCAAGAAAGCTCTAGGGAAATTGGAGGAGGAAACAGAGAATGTGTGGTTGCTGGGAGGTCAGAAGCAGAGGAAATACCACAGAAATGTAAGCATGCCATGCCCTCGATCGGATACACGTAGTAGCAGTTACTAGAACGGCCATTATGCATTGGAGCCAGTAACTGGCCACCAAAAGCAGTCCTCTTGCATTGTGGCTGGACACTCAGCAGCTCAGCAGAAGACTATTTCACAGGCTGCTGGGAGGCTAGAGGTGGCTTAATCCTCCGTGGAATAACGTGTGGGAAGCAATGGATTCCTGGTCTGGAGCTGAAGGCATGTGCACCCCTGTGTTTCCCTGACCTTCCTACAGGCTGGAATACAGATATGCCTATGACCACTATGGATCTTACAGACAAGTGTGACACACTAAGATGGAATGAATCTGTGATCCTGAATGGCTACAAGGAGCAAAGCTAACCTAAAGAAAAACAAATGTGTTTATTTCCCTGCCATGTTTTTGAGCCTCTTTGTAACTATAACTTACTTTCACCCTAACTAGTACACATTATAACATTTTGAAACTAAGGTCTTAGAACAGAAGGAAAGAGACCTCAGAAGACACTCGTTTTCTCAGTTTACCATCGACATTACCAGATTTCTAGAGTATTCTGTTTTAAAGGCAATAATACAATGATTATTTCCTGAGAGTTCATACAAGGCACATTTACAAATTAGGAGAAGGAACACTATAATATGTTTTCCAAAAAAAAAATTATTCTAGATTGATCAAAAATGAAATGGTCCTTGAAAAATTGTCAACAGTCAAAACTATATTAACCACAGATGTGTTCAGCCACTACAGCCATAGATGAAACAGTACTGTTATGGGCCAAATTGCCTCCCCCTTCCCCAAATACATATGTTGAAGCCCTAACTCCCAAGTACCTTAGCATGTTGCTGCACTTGGAGATACAGGTCCTTTAAGGATGCAAGTAAGGTAAAATAAGGTCATTAGAGTGGGTCCTACTGTATTAGGACTGGTTTCCTTATAAGACGAGATTACCAAACAGACATACAGAAATACCATATGGAAGACACAAGGAGAAGGCAGCCATGTGCAATCTAAAGAGAGAGCCCTCAGAAGAAATCAACCCTGCCAACACCTTTATGTTGGATATCCAACCTCCAGAACTGTGAGACAATAAATTTCTGTTGTTTAAGCCACCCAATCTGATGGCCCTTTGTTATGGCAGCTCCAGAAGACTAGCACAGGTATGTCAATGCCAAACGTTTTTTCTTTTCAGTCAGAACTAGGGAGAGATTCTTTGGGTTCTTCAAACTAACAAAGAGAGAACTTGTTCATACTTTGTATCTGAACTTTCAAAACAATTCTATACACTCCCCATAGTAAGTTTGGATCCATGCCTTATGCTATATTCAAAAGTAAACTCCAGATAGGTTAAAGATCTAAAATATAAGAAAATAAAATGCAGAAAGCCATCTTTGTAGCCTCAGAGTGGAGAAAGACTTTTTGGACATGAAGCTAAATCCTCAAATCCCAATGTCAAAGTTGGATGGGTTTAATTTCATTAAAATGAAGAATTAGAGTTCAATGAAAGATACCCTAGAAAAAGCTAACAGATTAGTGGAGATTCTAAAGCCAAAGGATACCTGCAATATCCTCCCCTCCAAAAACAAAAACAAAAGACAACTCCTGCAAATCAACAAGAAAACAATGCAATACCTAAGAGGAAAATGGGTGAAGGATATGAATAAATAAATCTCAGAGAAAGGCCAGATGTCTGAAAGGCATATGAAGAAAAACTCAATCAACATCTTTAGCAACAAAAATACTGGAAGTTTAACCATCGATTACTTTTCCACATTGTCCATTAGAATTGCAAGAACTAGGGTCACCAGAGTGGCTGGCTCAGTCAGTTAAGCATCCAACTCTTGATTTCAGTTCAGGTCATGATCTCATGGTGGGGAAATCAAACCCCATGTCAGGATCTGAGCTTGGCATGGAGCTTGCTTAAGATTCTCTCTCTCTCTCTCTCTCTCTCTCTCTCTCTCTCTCTCTCTCCCTCTCCCCCTTTCCCTCACTCTCGTTATCTCTCTCTCAAAAACAAATTGCAAACACTAGAACACTAAATAATATCCAGTGTTGGAGAGGATATGGGAATGACAGAAACTATTAGATACTATTGAAGGGAATATAGATTCGTCCAGTATTCTGGAAAGCAATCTAAAGGGACTAGGGAAACTAAGTATAAGATGTCCTTTGATTCAGCAATGGGTACAGTAGTCCCCCCTTATCTGTGGAAGCTATGATCCTCAGTGGATGCCTGAAACCACAGATAGCACTGAACCCTACATATACTATGTTTTTCCCCCTAGGCATTCATATCTATTATAAAGTTCAATTTATAACTTAAGCATGGTAAGAGATAAACAACAATAATAATAGACAAATTATAAAAATATATTGTAATAAAAGTTATGTGCATGTGGTATCTTTTTCTAAAAATATCTTATTTTTATTTTTTTTTCTTTTTATATGTTTATTAATTTATTTTGAGAGAGAGGGATAGAGAGCGAGCGGGAAGGGGTGGGCAGGCAGTGAGAGAGAGAGAGAGAGAGAGAGAGAGAGAGAGAGAATACCAAGCAGGCTCCACACTGTCAGCCTAGAGCCCAATGTGGGTCTCGAACTCACAAACCATGAGTTCATGACCTGAGCCAAAATCAAGAGTTGGAGGCGTAAGTGACTGAGCCATCCAGGAGTCCCTAAAAATATCTTATTGTACTATATCACACTATACTCACCCTTCTTCTTGTGATAATGTGAGATGATAAAATGCCTGCACAGTGAGATAGGTGAGGTGAACAACGTAGGCATCATGAGGTAGCATTAGGCTATTATTGAGCTTCTGACAATTTGTCACAAGGAGGATCATCTGCTTCCAGTGAAAGGTTGACCATGGGGCACTGAAACTGCGGAAAAAGAAACCACCAATGAGGGCGGACTATGGTATATATCTCAAGAATACTCAGATACAGATTGAGAAGATGTGCCTGGATTTACCTGGCTGTATTATCTATGATGTGGAAGTGAGAAACAATGCCAATCCTTAGGGGAAAGGATAAGTAAAACGAGGTGGAGACAACTATGAAGATATTATACATTATCTAATACAACCAACTGTATACAGAGCAACACAGATCTAAATCACAAGTTGTTGAGTATTTGCAGCACTATTCCATTTATTAAAACACATACCAGGGTGCCTGGGTGGCTCAGTTGGTTGAGAAGTCAACTTTTGATTTCGGCTCCGGTTATGATCTCAGGGTTCCTGAGTTTGAACCATAAGCAGGGCTCTGCACTAACAGCAAGGGGCCTGCTTCAGATCCTTTGTGCCTCTCTCTCTCTGCCCCTTCCCCACTCGCACATACACATTTTCTTTCTCAAAAATAAACAAATGTTAAAAAAAAAGGCTTTAAAGGACATTCCTACAAAACCCATATTTTCCAAAGGATATATAAACATATTGTGGTGTTTGCCTTCTAGAGGAGAAGAATGGGTGGGAACTGGGAACTAAGAGAAAAATTAGAATAGGGTCTTGTATGCACCAATAATGTCATACTAAAAACCAAGGAGTATAATTAGCTCGTTTCTGCACCTGAGATTTAAATACACACACACACACACACACACACACACACACACACACAACAAAACCTCTCCCCAAGTTCCTCCTGTATTTTTCAGCACATTATTCCAGCAAGCTAAATCTTGAATGAGGATACTGGAATTAACCAGACAGTTGCCTAATCTTATTAAACACTTTTGGTTATACTATCTCTGTATTCACAATCCCTGGGGTAATTTGTCGCCTCCTCCCAGGGATAGTCGGCATTTGGCAATGTCTGTAAAAAATTTTTTGGTTGTGACCACTCAGGGATTGGGTGCTACTGGCACCTAGTGAGCAGGGGCCAGGGATGCTGCTAAACATACTGCAATGAACGAGACAGGCAACAGAGAAGCATCCTTTTCCAAATATCAATAGTGCTGAGATTGGGAACCCCTATAGTCTCTACACAACCTCACTGCATTTTCCATTTATTTCTTCGGTCTTTGAGAGACTGTCCTTCAAGCTGACCAAGATACTCCTTTCCTCTTTCCCATCCTACTCTCCTACTTACTCTCCTTCCAACGTTGCCCGCTTCTACTCTTCTTTTATTTCTGCTCAAGCACAATCAACAGTCTTAGTTTGCCTCTTTCCCCGTAGTAGTCATTAATCTATTAAATACCACACTGCTTTTAATTGCTCATATAAAGACTGTGAATGAGATAAACTGATAGTAAGCCATTAATAACTCAAGAAAAGTAATTGATAAAGTGCCTCTCACTCTCTTTCCTCTTCTTCCTTATGAGTTGCTCCCCCACACACCCATCTATTAAAATAGGAAGGCTATCCAATTTGAGATTCACTGAGGGCCTCTACTAAATCTTCATGAATTAGGCGAAGGAGCTAACAAATGTCTTAGAAGTAACAGTTAAAAAACAGACTGAGCCAGAGGGGGTCAGAAGCCAAGGTGGCAGTGGGGTGGTGATTGAGCTTCAGTCATTGGATGTTTGATGCTTGAGAGTCCTCCACTGAAACCAGAGGAAGGCAAAGAGCAGAGAGAGTGACTGTTTCTGACTTTTTAAACTGGACTCCAAAATTCTCTGAGCAACAGAACGGGCCCAATGTGTACCAGGTGGGATTTAAGTGTAAATGAAAGGACTGATTTTCAGATAATGGAGACAGTTAAAACATTGAATTTCAAAGTTATGGATGTCCTGCTTTGTTGGACTTCGTTAATTTTTTAAGTACTCGGGTACACAGTGTTACAGTCCAATTTAGGCTAATGAGCAGATCAAAATTCTTAAGAGCTGTGATTTGTGTTTTCATGCATTTTCCTTGAAGTGTTAATTGCCATTTGACAGCTTGTCCCTTAGGCATTCACATCTCTTCTTCAGTACCTTGGAGGTTAAATTATCAATTATCCCCAAAAGACTCTTTTTACAGCTCTTCAACATAATCCTGTTTTCTGTCCTTGATGAAGCTAATGGTGGCAGTGGGTTTTTTTTATTTTGTCTCTTTGGGTTTTGGGGGTTTGTTTGTTTGTTTTTTAGAAACAAAAGAAAAAGTTTGGAAGGTCTCTGGAGAGACATTATCCTCCCTGTTTTATTCAGTCTGAGCAGTAGAAATACGAATATGTTCAGATCTCAAGGCAGTCTTTTTTCTTCTACACATACATTCCTAATTTTTATGAATCATGTGGACCTGAATTATTTTTTTAATAAACAAATATTAAGAGAGAAGAAAGGCAGGAAATATGGGGCACAATTGCACGTTACCCTAAGGTACGTCCGCATCCGAAGTACCCAGGAATTAAATCACCCTTATAGCTTTTAGAAATCACACTCCTGTCTCTTTAACAAACTGTAAGCGAGAAGAGGGCGGGCCTCCAGAGTGCCGAAGGTTCTGATTGGTCCGACTGGCAGGAAGTGGGCGGTGAAAGCGTGGCTTCTGTTGGTGTCCGAGGCTGCTGGGTGAGAGGCCGAGGCCTGGCTGGGCTTCTGGACGCTGTGCCGTAGCTTCAAATCGCGGGAGTGGGAACGGAGGGTGCAAAACGGGGTCCCTTCTTCGCTGTGGGCGCGGGGCCCTGACAGCCTTTTCGCGGAGGTGCAGCGCCCTTGCAGCTGGGCCACGATCGGCGCGGGGTCCACTCAGACCACCAAGACCGCGGGGTGGCCCAGGAGCTGCAAGGAAGGTGTTGCTCGGCGGCTTGCCCCTGTCCTGGCAACTCGGCCGAGGCCCCTGTCTCGACTTAGGTTCTTTTTTTCTCCCCTGTTCTGCAGGCTCGCTTCCGGCGCCATGGCTCAAAGGGCCTTCCCGAATCCTTATGCCGATTTTAACAAATCCCTGGCCGAAGGCTACTTTGATTCTGCCGGGAGGGTGAGTTTGGGATACATCTGCCTGCATCCCTTCCTCCATCCAGGCCCTGGTGTTCAGAAAGGAGCTCAGTTTTGCCTGAAAAAAAGGGATGAGCATCCCCTTTTAAAATATATATATATAATTGGAAGATAAATATATCAAATACATGTCAAAATATGCAATTTGAGTTTTAACATTTGTAAAAGTCATTGTTATTAATAATTTATAATTGAAATAACCTCAGTCATTGATAATTTAAATTACAAAAATGACGAATATGGCGTTTTCCATGTAATTTTGCAGTTTTGTTCGATTTTGGTATGCATTTTTAAGAAGGGAGGAGTCCTGGTGGTATGTCACATGTGCCATGTTATTGCTTTATATTTGTGCACATATACGGGCAGGGTAAATGATGAGCGTAAATTGGAGAGTGTGGTAAAGACATCTTTAAACTGAAAGTGCTAAAAGAAATTAGGGACATAGGCCTGAAATTCTTTCCTACTGTTGCCACTCTGCAGAACACCCCCACAGCTGGAAAGCAAAAACAAAACAAACAAAAAAAAACCCCAGTAAATTAATGGTTAGCACTTTATAAGCCACTGAGCAAAAGAGAAGCTGGATGTAAGATACCAGAGGCCTGTGTTTTCTCATGCCTCTTTGAGTGAATGTAATTGTTAAGGGGGAATACAGTTCTTTTTAAGAATACCTAGTTGAGAAATCAGAGTGCATTAGGTTGGAAGAGTGATCTCTTTGAAGTGCACACACTTTTAATTCTAGCAGTTTATTCCTTCTAAACTCATCATGCGCAAAGCATTTCACATGTATAAAGGCCTTAGAGATTTTGTATCTGCCAAGTCAACTCTATGTGGCTCTTTTGATTCTTTCCTTAAAACACTTGTCACTATGGATTAACTTAACATAATCATCAGTAATGCAAGTGGGAGGGATGAAATAGATGGAGAAGAGTTGCAGGATAGAAGAGTACCAAAGTATGTATGAATCTAGAGTCAGTCGGTTTTTTTTATTTTTTATTTATTTATTTTATTTTTTTTTTTTAATTTTTTTTTTCAACGTTTTTTATTTATTTTTGGGACAGAGAGAGACAGAGCATGAACGGGGGAGGGGCAGAGAGAGAGGGAGACACAGAATCGGAAACAGGCTCCAGGCTCCGAGCCATCAGCCCAGAGCCTGACGCGGGGCTCGAACTCACGGACGGCGAGATCGTGACCTGGCTGAAGTCGGACGCTTAACCGACTGCGCCACCCAGGCGCCCCAGTCGGTTTTTTTTTAGACCAAAATTGAACTACCCAAGCAAAGCTTCTTAGAACAATCTTGACGTCATATGGCTTCCTTTTGGCCATTTGGACCTGTGTTCTGTCTAGCTTTGCCGATCCTGAAGCTCAAGTATTTTGTCTGGTCTTGTTGGAGAAAGACCTGCTGTTTCATGCTAACTTGGCAAAGAGAACGTTTGAGGATTTATCCAAATGACACAAGCCTTCAGTAAAATACAGCTCGCTATTCAGACTGTTTATAAATTAAATGCTTTTACCAATTTAACTGTTTCCACGGGAGAAAAAAGGTATTCATAAATTTAAACTCTGGTCCAAAAATAAAGTGATTTATCACCTAACACATGGTTTTGGAGAGATTCCAGAAAGAAACGAGCATACCAGTTCTAAAATTGTTTAACGTCGAACATCAAGGTTCAGACCCTGGAGATCTGTCCTCCTTAATTTGTTAACACAGACCTTCCAATTAGGAATTGGTCTGTTTTCTGGCGTCTATAAAAAAAAGGGGGGGGGGCTTTTGGAGAGTCTGCAAATTATTGCTAGAGTTTGAATAATTTTGTGGTCTGCCACAAACAATCAATTTTCTCAGGCAGGTTACCTTTATTAAATGCAGTTATATGACAAATAGGAAGTGACTTCCCTTCCTGAGATTGAGGTGTTCTCATTCTTGGGCTCAGAGTAAGGCCAGGCAAGACGATAAATTATCCGTGATCTATGAACAGAAAATGACATGTTCTCATGTAGATGCACTCTTCTATCTAGTTGAGATTTATAGACCTTTTATATTAATACTGAAGTATATTTTATCTTACTAAATGTATTTTCAAGACTTGTTGAAATCTTAAGCTCTTGGCAGAAATTGTTAAATAATGGGAGTGTGTCTGTCAAACAATGTGGTTTATTCTTCAGAGTATAAAATAAGGGATCATAGTGGTGCTTCAGGATAAATAATCCAGATATGGTTGATAGTCTGGTTTGCCTTATCAGAGATGCTCTTCAGAAGTAAAATTTTATATCTTTTATAATAATTCTGATACTGTCTTCTTACTTTTTTCAGTGTTGAGATGCCCTTTTTAAAAAATGAAATTATGATGCTAACAGGTAGTAGTTAGGTTTGTTTATAATCCTTATGGTGAAATGAAATGTTTGTAACCATGTGATATTCCCCAACCTTTTGAAGTTTTACTGCTTTGTAAAGTCCAAGTCTGGGAATCACAGCAGGTTCCTAAAATTTTTGAGGGATACATTAAAGTGACCTTTTAAGACACTTCATGATTCAGTGTATACAGAACTTTCAAAATGTTTTTCAGTTGCCTGTAGGATGAATAACATAATGATTATGTGGGCCTCACAGTTTGCCCAGCATCTATGGGCCTTCATATGGATGTCACTAACCCACAGCCTCCACTTTAGTGTGCTTTTAATCCATATCCAACTAATTACTTGTTATAGACCCTTGGACTGCTTAAATACTTTAAAAATATCAACATTTATATCCCGGAATGTGAAAGACCCAAGGCCCATGATTTCATTTGATCCTCAAAGTACTTTTTGAAATTGGTGGGGCAGGTATTATCATCCTGATTTTATAGAGGTAACTGAAGCATAAAGAAGTCATATGTAGAGCGAGATCACCCAGCCAATCACAGATAAAGAAATAGGCAGCCTTATTCATCTGGGCAAAGCCCCTCCTTTGCCAGGCACTATGCTGGGCACGGGTTTTTTGATACTAGGTCTGATATTCTTTCTACTCTGCCTAAGCCTCCTGATATCCATGAATTTATTTTGATTTTCTTATCCTACTTCTACAATTTGTAAAAATTGTTTATCCATTTTTTCACAGATGGACTTTAATAAATGTTTATCCTCATTTTTTAAATAACAAAAACAACTAGAGTGTTTCTTTTGGAAATTAATATTGCTGCTGCTTGAATGGCTAGAAAATAGCAAACATCTTATGATTTGTGCTTAGTTTATTAAAATGATTTTTATTATAATAAAAAATATTGGTTTAAGTAACAGATGTTCCCTAATAGGTGGAAATTACAGCAGTCTATTTTAGCATTTATTTACAAATTTTATGTAAAACATTTAAGTTGCAACAAAAGTATTTCCTGCCTTGAGTAGGAAAATATAGTAGCACCTTAAAGTTTTATTAATTTGTTGTTAAGAGTAAAATAATTGTCCAGTTCTCCCAGGCAAAAAAAAAAAATGTGACCTAAGTGGAAATGAAGTACCCTCCTATTTTTGATAGCCTATAGTCTGGGAAGTTGAGTGGTCCATATTTTTTGATACTTGTTTTCCCTTTAATACTTACAGCTAACTCCCGAGTTCTCACAACGCTTGAACAATAAGATTCGAGAGCTTCTTCAGCAAATGGAGAGAGGCCTAAAGTCAGCAGACCCTCGGGATAGCACTGTTTACACTGGCTGGACAGGTATGAAGTGCTGACCGTGAGCTGGCATAAGCATTACAGAGGAGAGCCAAAGCATTACCTTTGGAGAGCTGTCTGACAGAATGGGACGCCCTTAAGTGCTTATTACTGCATCTGTATAGGAGTAATTGCTTCCAGGAGAATGCGGTGCTCTCAGCCTACCCTTGATATCTTTGGGTTTTTAACAGTGCTCTGAATTTAGGGCAGGGTAAGCATATTCATGGAATATATCATACCTGACACAAATTTGGATAGCTGCTTGTGGAAAGAAAACATGATGTTTAGCTTTACATAGTCAATTTGGAGATGGAATTTCAGTGGGAAGAGCTGGGAAGCATCTCAGAATACAACATGTGAAACAGAAATAAAGGCAATTTATCCACAGGAAACAAACAGGGATCGTACATGAACACAGCGTGAACCATAGATTGCTTGAACTGATCCTTCCAGATAGTCATCGCTAGTTGGTTTGCATTCACTGTTTTGCTGGTCATTGAGATGTGGACAAAGTTTGGGAAGAAATAGTATATAGGTTTCAAGGAAGTGAGAGAGAGACAAACCAAAGAAGGAACGCTGAAGAACTTTAGTTAGTTTACTGATGTAGAGAGACAGAAAGACGGCTTTATAATCTTGAAGCACGGTTTAGAGACTCCGTGTTTTCCAGTTACTCAGAAAAGAAGGCAAAAGGAGGAACAAGTTTTCAGCTCAAGGAATTAGATTTTAAGGCAGGTTGCTTGTCATGAAAATGCAGGTTCCTGGGCCTCACAGTGGAGATATCAGTTTAGCAGGTCTTGAGTGAGGCCCAGGAATATGCATTTTGCAAGCCTCAGTGGTCCTGATGTATATAGTCCTCTGTGGACTGCACTTGGAGAGTTTTTCTATAACAGGAATTTACTAATAGCAAACCTTTTAGTAATGACAAGTGATTCTGTCCTTATGAGGGCGGGGAGGCAGAGAAAAATCAGAATAAAATTCTGTTAGGGATATTTAAGGTCATTATTTTCTAAAATAAAAGGAATGGACTAGTTAATGTTCGGCCTGCCTTCTTAGCTTCGTTTTATAATTTCAGGGGATTTTAGAAGCTTAATACAAGGTTTATTGAAAATGAGAATAAATGTGAAAGTATTTTGCTTCAAGAAGAAAGTAGTAATAACATTTGTCATTTAAATGAACATTACTGTTTTTTATTTAAAATTGTGAGAATTTGGGGCTCCTGGGTGGCTCAGTTGGTTAAGTGTCCAACCCTTGGTTTTGGCTCAGGTCATGATCTCACAGTTTGTGGGATCAGCCCCAAGTTAGGCTCCACGCTGACTGAGGGGAGCCTGCTTGGGATTTTCTCTCCCTTTCTCTCTGCCCTTGCCTTGTTCATGCTCTCTCTCTCTCTCTCAAAATAAATAAACTTTAGAAAAATTAAAAAATTAAAAAAATAAAATTACAAGTATTTGAGCAAAATAGAACAAGTACAATGCATGGTTATCTTTAGCTTTCCTCTTGATTTCCACATCTAAAGCCCACACTTACAGATCTTTTCCCAATATATTTGGAGTTTCTATTATTTTGTTATTCCTGGCAAAAAAAAAAAAAAAGAATACTAAGACAGATGGCTAGATTTAATTCCCTGACTACAAAAAGAATGACTGAAATCTCTGTCCTACTCACTCATTCAGGTGAGCTATTATTATTACATATTATAAGGTACGTTGCTTTAGGGAGAAAAGAAGTGGGGATTGACTTCAGGTTTGAATTAGTATTTTGACAATGTTGAAAAACCATCAGTCAGGCCCTCTACTGCTGGGGCTGAATGAGATACTAAAGGTTAAATAGAAGAGGAAATAGAAAAGGAATTTCACTCCAAGCAAAATGCAAGTGTGGCTAAATGTTTTGGCAGTATGAGTTTCCAGTGTCATCTCCTTTGAATGCCAATATCCTTCAACTTTTTGTCTTTAAGTATTTATGATACTTACTGCTGGCTCCTGAAAGCAGCTTATATGGCAAGTGTCTTAGGCAAATTGGCATACTAAGCAGTTTGGGTTGTTTTATGATGTAGCATAAAATCTTCTAGATAAATTTGCTAATGGCTTTGGAGGGAAGGGATCCTGATGTCTGCTAATTGAGCACTGTTAAAAAGCCATTATTCCCACATAAAATGGACTGTCTCCTCCAATGTTTTCATAAGTAAAATGCTTTTGTTCCCTTGCCAGTGTTCAGACGGTCTGAACAGTTTAAAACTCTGAGTTGCATAAGAAACTACATAATGCTAATTTGACACAAGAAATCATGTCAGTACCTTCTCTTCCCATTGTTCTATCTTACCAAGTATCATCTCTTCATTATTGCTATTTTATTGCCATTAAGTGGATTCATAAACATTTTAAGGTAATAAACACACTTGGTGTTGTGTGTCAAACCAGTGTTTACATAATTATGTATTAATTTGTATGTTACTCTTTGTATTCCCCTTTCTGTCTTCCAAAGAGGGATGCTTTTTAGAAAATAAGGATTCTGTTTTCTTTAATTTGTTCCCAAAATTTAGTGTCATATTTTTTATAAATATTGTTGTTTGTTCTTGTTGCTAACTTGTCCAAAATTATATTACTTTGGGAAACACTAATTTATTACAGAAAAGCTTTAAAACTTGATCACCTTCTTCAGCATTGGTATTTATTGAGCATTTGGTGATCATTATGTAGTTTGTATGAGAGAACTTTATGATTATTATTAATTAGAACTTTAAGTTACCATCCTATTTTGTTAAGTTTCATTCCCCAGTGGAAGTATGATCTAATAGTTAATGCTCATTCAGATAGAATCAGGATTTAGAATAGGGTTAGGTTCTGCTGCACATATATGAAAAAACCAAAATGACAGTGACTTAAATAAGATAGAAGTTTATTTCTCTCTTCTGTAAAAGCAGGCCAGTGCAGTTCAGGGTTGATATAATGGCCTCTGGATATCTTTCTGCTCTGTCATCCCTCAGCCACTGGCGTCTACCTCTTGGCTAGATCACTGCTGAAGATTAATGCATTACATCAGCCTTTCAGGCTGCAGAAAGGAAAAAGAGGCAAAAAAAAAAAAAAAAGAATGCATTCCTCTCCTTTATTTATTTTTTTAAGTTTATTTATTCATTTAAGAGAGAGAGTGCAAGCCAAGAGGGGCTGAGAGAATCCCAAGCAGGATCTGTGCGGTCAGCATGGAGTCCAATGCAGGGCTCTATCCCATGGCTGTGAAATCATGACCTGGGCCTAACCAAGAGTCAGAAGCTTAACCAACTGAGCCCTCTCATCCAACAAGCTTCCCTCGTCCCCTTTTAAAGGACTTTCTGGAAGCCCCACTCAACATTTCAACTCTACCTACTTTTCATTGTCTGGAACATAGTCACATGGTCACTCCTGTCAGGAAGGATAGTAAATGTAGTCTGTTAGCTGGGGTTAAGTGGATTTGGGGTAAGATCCTAGTAATCTCTGCTATGAGTCCTATATAACAAGAAAAATGATTTTTTTTTTATTGTTTGCACAAAGCATTTGGACAATGAGCCTTAATTTTTTTCCACCTATAGAAAGATCTCTAACATCTGCCAATTTGGGGGGAATTTTTATCTTTAAAATATTTTGAAGTTTCCTAAACAATATTTTGCCTGCTCTGGGTGTCTCGGGAGACTCACATTTGGAGTTTGTTTCAAAACACTTTTATTTTAATTTTGTTTTCATTTCAATAAGTAATAGTCCTTTCATAAAACCTGCCATTGAAAGCAAGTATGATAGGAATGCCAATTCATAAGTAATTTTTCTAGAGCTAAGTGTAACTTCTATCAAGAAAGGGGCTGCAACTGGTTCTAAAGACTGGGAGATGTCAGCGTTTTCTCAGCGTGACTGAAACGTTACCTGCCTCTCCTTACCACATCCTCTCAAACTCCTGCTTGCTTGTCACAGGGTTATAAAATTCTTAATTTGTTTGTACCCTGCATTAATCCATAGTAAACCCCATAGTCATATGTCTGTGTTTCTGCTTCGTGACTGTAAAAAGCTACAAATGGAAACTGTCCAGCTTCATAATACCTCATTCATGCTATGACTGGATTTGCCTCAGTTGCTCACTTGATCTTGAAAATGAAAGTTTTAGGAAAGAAGCCCGTGTGGTTTTGTTTTGTTCTTTTATTTTTTTAAGTTTATTTATCTATTTTGAGAGAGACAGCATGTGCAGGGGAGGGCAGAGAGAGAGGGGGAGAGAGAGAATTCCAAGCAGGCTCCTTGCTGCCAGCACAGAGCTCAATGCCAGGCTCGAAATCACAAACCGTGAGATCATGACCTGAGCCAAAACCAAGAGTCGGATGCTTAACTGACTGAGCCACCTAGGTGCCGTGCCCATGTGTTCTTAATATCACATATGCCCTTAAAACTGAAAAATTGGACTCCCATCATTTTTTCCCACTTTCTATTTTTTTAGGAAAAATTGAGACTAAGAGTGACAAGCTACTTAATAGAATTTCTGTACCTGTGTTATATGTGCTTTAGAAAACACTGTGTGCATAATGCTTTATTGGTAAGGGTGATGTGTACAGGTTAAATAAAAATTTAAAAGTAGCAAGTCATTGCTTTAGAAAGTACATTGCCTTTACAAACTAGTTTACAACTGAAATTATCTTGGATTTTATTATAAAATGGAAGCAGAGGATATAACACAGTGATGAGAATGGTCAGTGTAGGCTTTTAATAGGATTCAAGCATCATTTTCACTAAAGCCTACATATTTACATGCTGTGGGTGTCACAGTGCAGTTTTACAGTCTGTATTCCTGACTTTTACCTTTTTTTTTTAATGTTTATTTTTGAGAGAGTGAGAGAGACAGAGCCCAAGTGGGGGAGGGGCAGAGACAGAGAGAGAGAGAGAGAGAGAGACAGAGACAGAGACAGAGACAGAGAGAGACAGACAGAATCCAAAGCAGTCCAGGCTCTGAGCTGTCAGCACAGAGCCCAATGCAGGGCTTGAACTCACAAGCTGTGATACCATGACCTGAGCCTAAGTCAGAGGCTTAACTGATTTTTACCTTTTTTTTTTTTTTTTTTAATTATTATTATTCACAACAGAGAAATAAGATGCCTTTACCCTAGGAAAGAAAGGAGGGGAGAATTGTTCAAACCAGCAGCTGTCTCATATTGGCCATTGAGGCAGTTACGGTAATACATCGCTCTGGGGTTCATGCTTATCCAGGAATGAAGTATTGTGAATAATCAATTTTGTAGGCAGTAATTGAGAGGTAACAAATTATTACTGATGTTCAGAAACAAGAATTCAGTAATTTAATAATAAAATATATGGAGTAAATTTTGGTTCCCAAGGGAATGAAGATCATCAATATGCAGTTTCATGATCATTTGACTGATAAAGGACAGAAGTAAAGGTTAAAAATGATGCCTATTAATAAAACGTTGCTGGGATTGACATTTGACAGGATCCAGTGTGTGGGCGCATATGCCAGTAACTAATGTTATATGCCAGGACACCATTCTAAGTGCTTGGCATTTGTTAACTAACCTAAATCTCAGAACAGCTCTGTGGTGTGGATACTCTTTGTGTCCCCATTTCACAGATGAGAAAACTGAAGCAAAGCAAGGCTGAGTACCTATTCCTGGTTACATAGCCGGTAAATTAGAAAGTTAAGCTTCAGCTCAGCAAGTCTGGCTTTAGAGGCCCTGTCTTTACCCCATGAGAGTGTGTGCCTGTGTGTGTATTTACTCTCCACTTCTACATCTGGGTTCACTCCCTACATTTTAGGATGTATCACGTATGGAGAAAGTGTGCACATGAGCTGTAGGGTGGGGTCGCTTGAGCAGTGGTAACATGATGATACTCGTGCTGTCCAAACATTTTAGAGGTGACTAATGACTAGTGAGTTTTAAGTGTTTTAGAAAAAAATTAGGATAAAACATGAAAGGAATTTGGTAGGAAAGAGGGAAACATGAGCTAGACAGGCAAGAGTAATAACTAAAAGTCTATAGGAAAAAGTTATTTGGGATCGGACATAAAGCAAACCGTGGAAAGATTTATGGGCATTTGCAGCCAGAAAAATGAAATCTCCAGCATTGTGCTATAGAAGTTGTTTCCATGCTTCCTAATCCTAAATTAATATATTCAACATGGTTTCAGGGTAGAAAATTCACTGGGCCAGAACAGAAGCTTTTCCTCATAACTGTTGTATTTGAAAACGCTTGTTGTGGATCTTCTCATATGAAGTATCTGTTAGTCTGAAAATAATCGGTAGCTGTTACAGCTGTTAATAAGCAATATTTGAAATGAACAGGCCCAGTTCCTTTCACTGAACTTTATAGTTCTTTATAGAATTCCTTTGTAGAATATCCTTTATAGAATTTAGTACATTGAAGTGTAATGCATCGTGATACTGATGTATGACATGTGCCAGCAATAAGCACTGAATTGTTCGCTCTTAGCCATAATCCTTTCCTGCTGGACTTACCAGGAGTTCTTTACAGAATGTGTTCCCAGCTTGTGAAGCAAGGAAAACATTTCTGTTCTTTAGGTGCTCCATCAAGAATTGCTCTTTATGCGTGTGCACATAGCAGCAGACAGTACAGAAAAATGACAAGCATGGAGTCCCCTTAAGATCATACCCAATGGCCAACTACTAAGTGGTCCTAGGTGGTGTCCTGGAATCTGTTGGGACTCATTCGAGAGCCTGATGGCACCTATCTTTGGGCTGCTCTGGTTTTCATTCCAGGTAGCTTCCAGGGAGGAACAGATTTTAAAGTACCTTAATAAAATAGAAATTATAAAGCACTGGTGAGGAATTGATATTACAGAGAATTAAATGAGCAGATGAAGTATTTTTGTGTTAGAAATAAGCATTTAGGAGAAAAGATTGCTTCCCTTGCAGATAGCATAGTAGAAAAGTTAAGTAAACCCAAGAGATAGCTGATCTCTCTAGTGTCTTTAAGAATGAGGGAAAGTGCTAGCCCTCATTTAATTTCATTTTTTCCCAGTCTTAACTATGATGATTCCTAAGGGAAATGATGATCAGCTCACACTTAAACACACACACACACACACACAGGACTCTAGGGGCTTTAGTTCTAAAAGACATAACCCAGTCTTCTATAACCAACTCACAAAGTTAATGAGGCTAAGATCAGCATATATTTCCCCTTTTCAAGTATTAGATAACATTTTAAATAAGAGGATATGCAGCATAATCCCTGGAGTAATATTAACTTGCGCTCTAAATGCAAGTCATTAAAGTGTTTCAAGATGCTGTTCCTCTGATCTGCCAAATGTATAGCCTTTGAGCTACAGCTTTAGCATGTGGGGCTTAGTTTCTGCTGATACCAGACTTATTTGAAAGGAATCACTCTGGCTAGGTATCTTTTCTTTGCAACTTCATCTTTTTATTACATAACTTTTCAATGAGAGCCAGCATTTCAGTGTCTAATTTGAGCCCCAGCCAAGTGTCCTTCACCTTCATGAGAAGCGCCTGTGCCTCGCAGCCAGCGCTGCCAAGGCAAGTGGAAGGAAAAAAGGGCGTGGATCCACACTGGGTTTATTAGAGCCCTTCACAGTGAGCACTAGATAGAGAACTGCCAGGGTATCACCTACTTCCTTTCTGACTGCACTTTTTACTGTGTTGATTTCATTACACTGTAGGTTATCTTAAGTGGCTAAGATACAGGCTTGAAACAAGTATAGGGTTCAAATGCTACCAGTGTGCTTGGGCGAAACACTGAGAACAGGAAGAGAATGTTGATAGACCAGAAGAAATGGCAGGAGGGAAAGAAAGAAGACCTATCTAAGCAATTTGACTTTTCTAGACAACACCAAGGAGGCGGGGCTATGTTTTGTCATTTTGATTCTGAGCATCTTCAGCATTTAACACAATGCCAGGTCCATAGTTGGTGCTTAATAAATATTTGTTGAATGAATGAACGAATGAATGAATGGACAGTGTCCTGCTATTACTATTCTAGCTACCACCTATGCAAGCTAAAAACAGTCACTTAAACAAAACTAGATGGAATGGGAAGAGAGTGGAATTCAACTCATTTCGTTTCTGTTAGGATGTAGAAGAGTTAATCACATCTCTTTCCCCTTAACTTCTGATCCAGTTGAGAAATGAATTCGGAAATTAGGTAGGGCTCATGACATCTGCTTTATACTTGGTAAAGCTGGATAGAGAGCCTGTTGTTTAGACCTGGATGTCAAGTGGGTTTCTTCCTTCTTGCCACTTGATTTGAACTTACCTCCTTAGACTCAAACAGAGCATCTGGATAGCCCATGTATGGATTAGCCCTTGGGAAACAGGAGAGAAAAGAGGGAGAGCCTGAAAACAGAGAAGACTCCCAGAAGCTCAAGAGAGGGGCCAGATGGCACGTGTATAGGGAACATTTTTCTAGTCAGAGGAGCCAGTAAGGGTGGAGAGAGGCAGGGACATGGGAAGAAGAGTATAGTTCCCTCTGTACTTTCTGTCCCTTTCAATCAGGCATCACAAATCAGATGGAGTCACTCTTTCAACACTTGGTGAAGTTCACAGTATAATGGAGTTGGGCATTTATTTAGTCACTGTGTGCTGGGGACTTGTACTGATCAGCATGATTCACAGTAGCTATAGAGTAGCTACTATTATTTCCATTTTATAGGTAAACATGCTTAGGCACAGAGAGGTTTAGTAAGTGAGGTAAAATCACACAGCTAGTGAGTGGTAGAGCGAGACTTCAATCCCAGACATCAATTCCTGAGCCCGTGCTCTTAATGACCACTATGCTGAAAGATTTATCACCTATTAATGGCAGTCTGAATAAAAGACTAGGAGCACTTCCTAATTTGACAGTTATGAAGCAGGGTACTGAGGGAAGGAGGAGGAAAGTATGATGTGTCCTTTTTTGAAAATCTGTTTTCCTCTCAGACAGTCAGCTCTGGAAATGCATCAGAGAGAAAAGAAGACACATGTTCCAAGGGCTTTTTTGCCCTCTGCCTTTCCTACTTCTCTGTGCGGGACGATACTACGTAATTAATGGTGCAGAGGCACACCGGTCTTCTCCCCATGCTACCTATACTCCCGATGCGCCGCGGCTTGTCATGCTTGGCTTTCCTCTGACAGCTGAGCAGAGCTACTGGTCCGGGCAGTGTCCACTGCGGGCTCTGTGGAGAGCACTGTGCACAGAAACAGCAGTGACTAGGAATGGGAACTGTGCCCTAAAGACAGCTGTGATTTTGTTGACAAAATAAACAGCATATCAGAAAGTACCAACCTGATGCAGACAGATGATCATACTGTACGGGGTTAATTAGAGAGAACAGTCACTTATGTTTTCATAAATCTGAAAGGAAAAAAGAAAACTGTGGTAATTGGTGAACTTTCAAAGTTTTGACTAGGGAACAGTTTATTTGAAACTCAGTCATCCATCACCTTCCAGGGAGTCCCCGCTTCCGTACCGCTCAGAACCATTAAGACCATTGTTGGTGGTAGCATCTCTAGTGACTCCCGCAGTATTGCAGTCTGAACACGGCTCTTCCCAGCAGATTACACGAAGAGAATCTTGAAAAGACCCTGACCTGCAAGCAAATACTTCGTAAGAGGATGTGCAGTGGCAGAGGTTTTCACATCAGTGCAGACTGGTCATAAAATAAATGAATAATGTTAAGGCATAATCTCTAAAATGCAGACTCACAGACAAGTGTTTTTGAGAGTTCATACATCTCTGGAGATTTTTTATCATCTCCATATACATTTGAGACACACCAAGGTCTTGATTGGTCAAGATGAATAGGACTAATGATCCCTCGGAAATTCAAAGGCTTGGTATTAATTACTTCTCAACAGCTGGCTATATTTATAGTACTACTGGGGATAAGTAGCTGAGTAAGGAAATTGCAGATTTAGAAGTGTCCCTAAGCAGTTTATCCTCCCTTCCCCAAGTAGTAGCTACAGAAGGAAACCGAATAGAAAAATCTAGTTCAGAGCTTCCATACTAAAAATCAGGACAGATTCCTATTACAGCAAAGTTCTCTTCAGTCCTCACGGTATCATTTTTTCTTTAAATGAGTTACCAACATTCCAAAAACAGATTTCTAGGATGAACTGTGGGGGCAGTGCCAGGCTTCCTGAACTTCTTATGCAGAATGACATCTGTCTCTGGTGTTCAGAACAGTGCTGTCCTTAGAACGTTCTGCAGTGATAGAGAAGTTATTTTGTTGTCCATTATGGCAGCTGCTAGCCACCTGTAGCTCTGGAGCATTTGAAATGTGGCTAGTGTGACTGAGACACTTTATTGTAAATTGTTCACTTTTAATTAAATTTGTGTAGACACTTACGGTTAGAAGCTGTCATATTGGCCCCCAGTTATAAGTAACCAGACAAGATTTAGGAGTTGTAAGCTCAAAGTAGTGTATGTCTGGACTGCTTCTGGCCTTTCAGACCACAAAGGAGGTTTTTGATTTTTGGGTTGGTTTGTTTGTTTGTTTGTTTGTTTTTTTAGTTAAAAGCAACCCCTGCCTACATAGGATTGATGAATCTTGCAGCCCACTTGCTCCTGAAGTGCATCAGAGAATCATTGACTACTCTAGTCGTCACATGATTCCCCACCTTTGGAGGACATTTGTCCAGCCTTTCTCCCCTGAACTCTGGACTTTTACATCCAGCTGCCTATCTGACCTCTCTGCTTGGATGTCTAGTGAACATCCCAAACCTGAACTGTACAGGTTTGGCTCATTCTCTGCCTCTTCCCCACTGCCAGGCCCTGTGTTAGACGTGCCTAGTGCCCACCCATATCTGGTGTCCCTCTCCTTCTGGACTCCTAGGAGGATTAAACCTCTCAACTTCAGTGTACTTATGTGAGGCAACCTCTTCGAGTCCAGGGGGTGCAGGTGGAAGTGGCATGTGATTACAAGCCAAAGCGTGTAATTGCCGGTGTTTTCTTCATGTGGTAGGTGTCCAGGATGCAGTTCCCTAACAAAGTCCTGCATGTTCAGTCCCATCTTGGAGGGCCTAGACTAACCCATCGGGTTACCTTTGAAAAACGCCTTGTTAAAAAAATACTACTCCTCGACATAAACCAACCATAGATTAGCATCAAACCTAAATTTCTATGTCTGGTTTTAATTTGAACCCCCAAGGAACCTGTCCTTACTAACCGTGTCATCTCCTAGCCTTCTCATCCACATGGATTTTCTCAGGTAATTAATTCCACTCTCCGGGAATACCATGCACTGGCTCCAGTTCAGTCTTCCCCTTGTGGTCCACACCCCATCATACCTCCTTCTCCTTGATGGTATTGTTTTTCACCCTGGGATGGAGGGAATACTCTGCCCACTTCTGTCCATGCTTCTTCTACCAACCCAGCCTCCAAAGCTGTGAATAACTAAGGAATGCACTTGCCATATCTAAAGCATTTGCTAACTTCACATGCTTGATTCTAAAAGGTACTTGAATGAATGATTTTTTTTTCCTGATGTTATATTTATCTGGATTTGCATGTAAAATAGAGGGGGTATCCCTATTACAACTTTCCTATACCCTATAGGAAATGAAGTACGACCAACCAGAGTAGCAATAATCTCTTGTTCCTGAAGGAGAGTACTCATTACTGAACAGGATTAGTTATCCCAAATGCTTTATTGGTCACCTTTAGTGACTTTGGGATTAATGGGCAAATAATGGATTAGATTTTGCTTTACTCATTTCTTAATGCATCTCTCTTCATATGGATTATTTTCCCATTTAGAATATGTCAATAAGTTTAAGTCATATATATGAGCAAATTTAACAAGACAATAAAATTCAGACCAAAAAAGCATTAGTTTGCATAGCCTAATAATGACAGTAGTTATCAGGGAGTGGACCAGCTAAGAAATAGGACATTTTAACATCAATTTTATGTCAATGAAGATGTCAAAATCCCTCCAGATTTAAGGGGGGGCAGCTTTCTTTTTTTTTTTTTTTTTTCCTTTTTTTAAATGTGTATTTACTTATTTTTGAGAAAGAGAGTACACGCACAAGCAGGGGAGGGCAGAGAGACAGGGAGAGAGGGTATCCCAAGCAGGCTTCATACTGTCAGCACAGAGTCTGACACAGGTCTCAAACTCACAAAAAGTGGGATCATGACCTGAGCTGAAATCAAGAGTTGGATGCTTAACCGACTGAGCCATCCAGGCACCTTTTTTTTTTTCCTTTTTATGAAGTAATTCTAATATCTAAAACTATTTGAAGTATATTTTTACAACTAAATGCATTCAAAATTTATTTTTGAATGTTTATTTATTTTGAGAGAGTGAGTGTGTGAGGGGCAGAGAGAGAGGAGGAGAAACAGAATCCCAAGCAGGCTCTCCACTGTCCACACAGAGCCCCACGCAGGCCTCGATCCCACAAACTGTGAGATTATCACCTGAGCCAAAATCGAGTGGGACGCTTAATCAACTGAGACAGGCACCCCAGTGCAATCAAAATTTACGTCTGACTTTAGTCTTTTCTGTTCTGGAAGAAAAGGTGAAAGGGTAGAAGAAGGAAGCAAATCTCCTTTATCCTGCCTTTCGCTTAGTGAACAATATAGAATGAAATTTTATCTGCTGCTCAAATTTAAGCCCCAAATACTCTGATTAAGTGGCACATCCTGTGATAAAAAGAAAAATGAAACATTAAAAAGATTAAGCTCCATATATCATCCTGTGTTGAGTCTCATGACCAGTTTGGATGGTTGTTAGCCTAGAAGCCAGTACGAATGTTCTTTCTCATTATATTAAATGTCATTTACAGGCTGAAATCATACTTGGGGATGAGTTTATGAATGGATACAACTGCAGTCCTCCCTCCCAAACCTGGCCCTGCCCTAGAGGCATATTAATATCTCAGTGGATGAGAAGCATAGTAGCCTTGCAGTACCATTTGACTTTTTCCATGAATAACAAACTTATTTTTATAAAAATTAACATTTGAAAAGTTTTTTAAAGCATAGACCGGGGCCAGGGTTGCAGGTATATGTAAGGGGACTGGGGTGAGTTTTCCCTGCCAAGCCTTCAAGGTTGTGTCTTTATTTCCCGCCTTGCTAGTTATCTCTCAGCATTCAGTATTTATGCAAAGGTGATGTTATATGCATGAATATTGCTAAAGGTTGGGAGAGCATAACGATCAGGTTTAAGACATTTAGCCACACACAGTTCCCCCATTTTTTCTATCGGGTCATCTGGGGTACACAGAATTGATGAGTCATTAAATGTCTTCGACTTACACATTTTGTCTTACTTTCTGGACCTAGACTCATTTCTAGTAAGTTTATACAAGAAACTTCTGTGAATTGGCAGCAACACTCCTCACTTGAAACCCTTTCATCCATGGGTGTCTTGTGACAGGAGGTAGACACCGTAAACTGAGGCGCAGATCGCTGAACCAAAATACAGGGATGCTGAGGCCCAGAATGAGAAGCAGAGGAACAGAACCCAGGAAGAGAATTCTCTGCTAATCAAAAAGAAAAAAAGTTTTCCATCTAAATGAAATATGGTGGAATGGAGAAATGACTACCTGTTTTTCGTGAGAAATGCATCAAACCTTACCACTGCAAACTTCAGTGGGTTTTGTTTGTTAAATATTTAGGCCAAGAGGAATTGTTGATAATGAGAGACAAAGGTTTGAAAAGGAAAACAATCATTGGGCTCGTATTTAATCACTTTGTATTTTCTCAGACTTCAGTCATGTCATTATCTGGCTGCAGTGCTTACAGAACTCAATTAGGGGAGTTCAGGCAGCAATGGGAATAGGAGGCCAAAATGAAAGGGTAACAATTTAAATGGATCACCGGCAGATGCCTTGTGTGGATGGAGATGAAGCCATTTAAGGACCTAATTGCAGAAGAAGCTCTTGACATTGATCATTTGTGAAAAGGAGATTTTTTTTTCTTACATACATGGTTTTGTACACTTACGTCTGCAGACCTTCAGCACTGGTACATCCGATCATCAGCTTGTGGAATTCCTAACACCAAGCCACTTTGAAAGAGCAGACAAGGTTATTAACTTAGGCAGGAAATGAAAATTTGGCCTTAATATACATGTGAAATTGAATTGTCTGTAGCACAAAGCTTTGGAGATTACCCATGCAAAATGAGAAAACTATCTAAATTTAAAATTGTCCTCAGTACAGTGAAAAGTAATTTTGCAGACTGCATTTTTACTGCACTGAAATCCATGAAGAGATTGGCTCTATTAATTTAGATTTAAACAGAGACTCTGTATCTTCTAAAAATGGTAAATGAGATGGAAAATGTACTTTAAGGGGAGAAATGAGTTTCTGGAAATGCTGCAGGCAGGTAGGTTCCCTACTCCACATCTTTGAGTCTGCCCTGAGACCAATCGGCTTCAGAGGGAAGGCTCTATCTACTGTGACAGGCATTCAGACAACACCTCAATTATATATACGTATATAGCAGGCTTCTCTTGAAGGATAAGAAGCAAATCGAGGAAGGCCCAAAGCAAAAGTCATTGGCAGTTTTTACAGTATAATTTCTCAAGTAGCAGAGTCCTTGATAGAGAAAAGAAATTAAGGAGGAATTGAATTTATTTTCTCAGATCTCAAATAACTTAGTAGTTGTTTTATAATCCCTGCCTGGAACGATACTGGAGTAGGGAATTTGGTTACTGTCCCTACCTTCTCATTCACAAAATTACCTTCCCATAGAAAGAGAAATTGAATTTTTCGCTCCCTGGTCTTTGAATTTCTGTAGCTCGCAAGGACAAGTATTACTTGTTTACTTATTGATTAAATAAATGATTATATGTTAAATAAAGAAGTGACTATTAGAAATATAGTTTTGATAACCTGCCATTTAACCATCAAGAAGAATACATTTACACACAGTAGAGTGCAACAAGGGTTAATAATAAACTTAGGTTAGAGTTCAGAGATGGTCTCAGAGTTCCTATTATGTACAGTTGCAATGATGAAGAAGCAGAGCAAGTGCCTTCGTCTGGTTCTTAGAGCTGCTGAGTCTAGAACTAAGGTCATCTAAACTTCCGGAGAGTTTACTTATATATGTGTTATGGCTTATCGACAATCAACACTGCTGAGTTGGCAGCAAACCAAAATAAAACAGTGGCCCATTCTTCATCGTTACATTATTCTCTTTTTGCCTTTCAGGTATCTCTGTGCTTTACTTACATCTCTATGATGTGTTCGGGGACCCTGCTTACCTACAGATGGCACATGGCTACGTAAAGCAAGGTCTGAACAGTTTGACCAAGCGTTCCATCACCTTCCTGTGTGGGGACGCGGGCCCCCTGGCGGTGGGCGCTGTGGTGTATCACAAGATGAACAATGAGAAGCAGGCGGAAGACTGCATCACCCGGTAATCATATTTCTTTTTGAGGATTATGATCTAGATGTCATAATGGATTCTGTATGTGTTAGCACGAGAACATTTTAGTGAAGGTAATTTTCTTCCAGCAGTAAATCTTACTACTGTCATTTGATCACACATAATCCCGATTTAGTTAAGGAACAACCATTATAGTTCCTATTTTATTGTAAGATGTAATGACACTGACACACACCAGATCTAACATTAGTTTAATAACAAAAATGAGATCAAAAGTTTGATCGTGTGATTACTAATATAAGGTGCTGTCCAAGATCAATAATCCAAAAAATGTGCTTCACTTCACTTCCTTTCGTGGGCTGGGGGAGGCCTCCTAACAGACGACAGACTGATTCAAAATTGTTTTTTATAGGAGCAAATACCATGCAAATCCAGATTCTTATTTTTAATGTAGAGCAGGGCAGCTCACTAGAAGCTTGTGAATTATGAAGAATTACTAAACTCTGGTACTAATAAACTACAATTATTGTTTGACTAGAGCTTATTGAGCACAAATTCTATCAAGAAGTCTGGCTCCATGCAATACTGCAAGCAGTGCTGTTAGGCTCTGCTGAACATATTAACACACAGGAAGTTGCAATTCCAGCAAAGGTTTTTGGTTTTGTTTTGTTGTTTAATAGACTTTACTTTTTTTTTTTTTTTTTTTCCATTTCATTTATTACTGGAGAGAGCGTAGTGGGAGAGAGGGACAGAGGAAGGGGGAGAAAGAGAATCCTAAGCAGGCTCCACGCTCAGCACGGAGCCCAACGCAGAGCTCAATCCCATGATCCTGGGATCTTGACCTGAACCGAAATCAAGTCACATGATCAACTGACTGAGCCACCCAAGCGTCCCTAGACTTTACTTTTTAGAGCAATTTTCCATTCACAGAAAACTTGAGAGGAAGGTACAGAGATTTCCCATATACGTGCTATCCCCACACCTGCATAATCTCCCCGTTATCAACATTCCCCACCAGAGGGGCGCACTTGTTACAGTGGATGAACCTATGCTGACACACCATGATCACCCAAGCCCATAATTTACATTAGTTACATTAGTTACCTTTTGGTGTGGTGCAGTTGGTGGGTTGGGACAAATGTGTAATGACGTGTATCCATCATCATACTATCATAGAGAGTAGTTTCACCGCCCTAAGAATCCTCTGTGCCCTGCTTATCAATCCCTCTTCTCCCTAACCCCAGAAACTACTCATCATTTTACTGTCTTCTTGGTTTTGTCTTTTCCAGAATGTCATAGTTGGAATCATACAGTATGTTGCCTTTTCCAATTGGCTTCTTTCACTTAGTAATATGTATTTAAGGTTCTCTCATGTCTTTTCATGGCATGACAGCTCATTTCTTTTTAGTGCTAAATTACAGTCCATTGTCTGGATGTACCAGAGTTTATCCATTACCCTACTGAAGGACATCTTGGTTGCTTTCAAGTTTTGGAAATTATGAATAAAGCTAATGTAAATGTCTATGTGCAATTTTTTGTGTGGACGTAACCTTATAGCTCCTTTGGGTAAATATCAAGGAGCGCAATTGCTGGGTCATATTATAAGGGTAGGTTTAATTTTGTAAGAATTTCCAAACTATCTTCCCAAGTGGCTGTACCATTTTGCATTCCCATCAGCAATGAGTGAAAGTTCCTATTGCTGCGCATCCTGCCAGTGTTCCAGATTTTGGCCACTCTAATAGATGTGTCATGGTATCTCCTTGCTTCTTGCTTGTTTTATTATTTATTCTTAATGTTTATTTACTTTTTGAGAGACTGAGAGAGCACAAGCTGGGGAGGGGCACAGGGAGAGGGACAGAGGATCCGAAGCAGGCTCTGTGCTGACAGCAGTGAGCCTAGTGTGGGGCTCAAACTCACGAACTGTGAGATCATGACCTGAGCCGAAGTCAGACGCTTAACCGACAGAGCTACCCAGGCGCCCCGTCCCTGTTTTAATTTGCATTTCCCTGACATACAATATGGAGCATCTTTTTATATACTTATTTGCCATCTGTATTTCTTCTTTGATGAAGTGTCTGTTAAGGTCTTTAGTGCATTTTTTTTTTTTAATTTTTTTTTTTAACGTTTATTTATTTTTGAGACAGAGAGAGACAGAGCACGAACGGGGGAGGGGCAGAGAGAGAGGGAGACACAGAATCGGAAGCAGGCTCCAGGCTCTGAGCCATCAGCCCAGAGCCCGACGCGGGGCTCGAACTCATGGACTCACAGACCGTGAGATCGTGACCTGAGCTGAAGTTGGCCGCTTAACCGACTAAGCCACCCAGGCGCCCCTTTAGTGCATTTTTTAATTGGGTCCAGCAACATTTTAATCAGTGATTGCCCCCAGTTTGACCATGGTTTTTGATTCCCACTACTCTTTCTTATAAATTACTGTTGGAATGGCATTATCATCACTGATTTCGTTGGTGGAGGATCTTTGGTTAACTTTACACTGTGCAGTGGTGTGTATTTCATTAACAGGCTTTGGCCTAAAATTATAATAACTACAGGTGTTTCCCCCCTCAAAATTTTATTATGAAAAATTTCAAACATACAGAAATGTTGAAAGAACAGTGAATACCTGTATATCTACCCACATAACTTCTAGCATTCACATTCACATTTTACCGTACTTGCTCTATCACAGATCTAATCCATCAATCTATTCCTCTATCCACTATTAATCCACTATTAATCCACTATTTTGTGGGGGGCGCGGGGGATGTATTTCAGAGTAAATTGCAGACATCGGTATCCTTCCTTCTAAATACTAAAGCATATATATCATTTACTTGGGTTCAATACCTGTTTAGTTTTCTTCTTTTGACATAAAGTTTACACACAGTGACCTGCCCAAGTTTGATTGATATTTGTTGAGTTTTGGTAAATGCATATACCATCTAGATTTGCAACACAGAAACTACGTTTCTGGGGTTTTTTAGCGACACATCTGCTTTATAGACTCCGAAGGGAGTCTCATTCAGTGAATCATTCTTAAGTATCATAAAAATAAGCTGTAGTGGTCCCAGTATTTTATACGTAATGCCAGCCTTTCTCAAAACATGTACAACCAGATAGTAATTGTTTGTTATGTGAAACGTGAAAACAAGATTTATGTATTCAGACTGGGTACGTGCTAATTAAACAAAGTTAAATATGCACCTTTACTGGCTGCTCAGAGCCTTCAGTAGCTTTTATGCGCGGGGGAAACTCGTGACCGTAGGGAGTGGAATTTGCCAAACTTGTCAAGTAGACAGCCCCTTTTCTCAGGACATTTCAGGGCCTACTGTTCTAAGAAACACTCTTTGGGGGAATAGTACCATATATTAATACTGGTTTATTATAAAATACTCTTAACGGTAAACTAAAATTTCTTTATTTTGACACCTTGATAATAAAGGTGTTTTTGTTATTTACATCTTTTTAAAAACGTTATCAACATTTCGATAATAATTATAGCCAATAGATTTGTTAAGATGAAACATATAGAATGTGGATATACAGTAGGAAAATAAGCTACTCATGGCCACAGTTTTGATTTTTCATTTCTAGAGTTCATGGTACAACAGGGGGAAAAAAAAAGGAATTATTTATAAATTGCTTTCACATTTCTTCCCTTTTAAGGGAAAAATCTGTAAGTCTTCTCAATTCAATTGAAATAATTTGATGTCATTAGATATTAAACCTACTGGTTTGTTTCATTTTTTACTGACCCTTCTTCTTCACATCACATAGCCCTTTGGAAATGGCAGAGTTCTGTGTGTGGCACCTCACATCCCATTTCAGCTTACCTTTCCTGGTTTTTCTTAATATGATGGTCTTTCAGAATCATCATTTTGAGTTATAGAGACAAAGGAGTCAATGTTTCCCTAAGATAGGGATTCTTAACTTTGGGGCCCTGAGAATCTTAGGGCTTCCACAGGTCTGTAGAAAACCCCAAATTGTAGTCAGCATGGAGAGAACACTTAACACTTTTCTCAGACGGGTCTATAACTCCCTAAAAAGGAGTGTGTGTCTTTGTGTCTGTGTTCATGTTCAAATGTCCTGCTGTTAGTGGAGGCAGGTGGCAAGGAAAAGGATAAATAGCACAATTTTTTCCCTTCTGTTTGATTTGTACTGTGTTCGTTTTCACCCTTCCTTCCACACACAGTTGGTGCCACCGTGCAGAGAGAGCACTGCCTACTGACTGTTCCTACTGACTGTTCAGTGACTGATGTGATAATACAAAGTGCTTTTGGGCCAAGACTTAGAATAATGAATTTGGGCTTTCTGGTCAGAAAGTATCCACTCTCTCTTTTGTAGTGTGATGAGTAAGAAAAGGACTCCTTTTTAAAAAGTTACAATCCTTTAGATGATATAAGGTAAAAACTCTCCCCAGTAACACCCTCGGGAAATAGGAGTGGAACAGAACTATCCTGGTTTTATATGTCCTTATTCTTCCTTCAGTGACATTTCAGTACCATGTCTCTTCTGAAGATCGGTTGCTATTAATATCAACATAGCAAAACAAATGGAGCTGCAATGATGTGCTTCTGGTTTTGAGTTTTTGAAAACACACAAAATAACCTTTATGACTATAAATGCTATCATTTCTTCACTTTATCTTGAGAATGTAGCTTGTAAAACATGCAGTTAAAAATGCTACCTTTAGTAATCATCAGAACCAGCTAATGAGTTTTAAGGATTTGAATTCAAATCCAGAAAAAAAAAAAGGAATACTTCCTTTCTTACCCTAAAGTCTGAAGTATTATTTTAAGGAGATACTCTGAGCAATACTTCATCTTCAAACATTTGAAAGGATTTTGCTATCTACTTTAAACTTCCAAAATGCAAATGCGTTTGGCTGCAAAATAATTGGAATGCTGATTATGTATCGCCACCTAGTGGTAATATAATCCATAACATTGGCCTGTAAAGGAAACGTGGTTCAAACACATTTAGGTGAGAACATCATTGGAGTTAATGCAATAATTGTTCTGAGTAACTTCCACACAGCAGTATTTGTTTAAAAAATTCACAGTAAGTTTCCTTTTTTGAATAATTCAATTTCCTTTATAATAGCAGACCAAAAATGCTTTTTCATATCTAAATTCAATACAATTTAATATGCTTACATTAAAACTTGGTAATAAATTTTTAAATCAAACCTCTGAAGTATTCCTTCTGTTTACTACAACAGTTGAGTTTTTATCCACTAAAAATATTTTATTTTGTTAAGATCTCAACATTACTGAGTTACCAGTTCTGGCATGAGAATAAAATATAATTTTTTTAATAAATGTTCTTAAGTTCTTTAAAAATATTAGGGGTGTGTCTGTGTATGATACTGAAGTAGAAAAAAAAAATGGCCCATAATTCTACCAACCAGACAGGCCTGCTGACATTGGGGAAAATCTTAAGAAACAACAAGAAAATTGAAAGTGACCTTTGCCCACCATGTCCCTATTCCTAAGATAACCACTGTTCCACTGCGAGTTTAATGCCTATACATATAGAAGAAAAAACATACATGAGCCAGCATTTGCATGTTTAACAAATCTGATGAGATGCCTCCATTTGTTGAGGTATAATATAACCGACAAGGTATAATAGAACTGTCGGTAACTGCAACCCGCCGTGCTTTTTCACACCCCTCTTTCCTGACCAGGAGTGAGTTCTCTTAAGGACACTTTTATAACTTTTACTCAGTCTATTTCATAATTGTTAGCCCCTCTCAGTCACTAAAAGCATCTCATTCTGGTTATTAAGACGTGGCTTTTTAATTTTAAATTGTGAGTGTTCCTCTCCCCCGACCACAGCCTTATGGAAGTGGAGTGGGGAGGGCTGGGCTAAAGGAATTGTCTGTTCTGCCACAAGTACCTTCCCTATGGAGCCAGGACACTCTTCATTATACCCATTGGTTATAGACGTGGCAGCACTCGTTAGGTTTTTGTTTGTTTGTTTTTGTTGTTTGTAGATATTGGTGGTCTCCAGAGATTAGCAGTAGGAGCTGTATCCCCCCTCAGCTGTAACCTTAACACTAAGTACGTTAAAATGAGAGCACGAGCAGTGAACCAAGTCCTACCAAATAAAGAAACCAAGTGTACCAACACTGATTAGGAAGTAAGACACATGCACATACACACAGGTAGTCTCCTGCCCTGTTCTTGTGACTTAGAGAAAACCACGTTTGTCCCCAGACAATCTTATTAGGTCTTCTTGATCAAACAGTAGTAGAGCCAGTACCATCTTCCACACCTTCCACCTGTCTTCACCATTCATCCCACCAACAAAAAAACCGTCTTTAACATTCTTTACCTCACTTATCAGCAAATCCTCTGGTGTAGATTTTGGTAAACTTATTTCAAGTGCCGACTGCCTCTGAATGGTGATTCCTGATAAGAGTCGTTCAAGTATAGCCAGGCACCCCAGGGGTGTGATTCTGGATACTTCAAATGTTTATTATAGTGTTTATATTAAATAGTGCTTATTAATTAAAGCATATATTAAATATGCTAATAATTAAAGCATATATTAAATATGCTTATAATTCCCGATATATAAAGTTAGATGATATACTTGCACAGGCACTGTTTATACTTAACTACTTTGAAAGTAAATTTCTACACAGACAACAAGAGAATTTTACAAACAAATAATGGCTTTGTCCTCAGGCAGTGCGGTCAGTGTCATCTGCTACCCGAGGACAAAGCCATTATTATTTGGTAGGGCCGATGTCCTCTCATTACTGCTCTTTTCCTGAAATTCCCTGGCTCTTCCCTCTTACTTTTCCAGTAGACTGATATTTTGTCAAGTTTCACCAAAAATTATATTGTTTTAATAACTGAAAACACATTGACTATATAGGGTAATTTAGGGGTAATTGAGATGTACTTTCAAAATTTCATGTGATAAAAATCCAAAAGAGCAAAGACATTTTCCCTACTTATCCTATTTGCTTTCCACACCCTCCCCACCACCCCCCTACGAAAGGCAGAAAGATTCATTCTCTGAGTTCAGACTACAAATATGGTTGCTTTCCTGAGCTCCTTTCCTTGCGAACCCCACCTAGTTCCTGGTTCCCTGGGGCTTCCCTTTTTGGTCCTCTGGAAAGAAATCCACTCTGCCAAGTATTCCCACGACTGCAGCTGAATCTGGGGCTAAATGCTGGCAACGTGAGAAAGGAGTGAAACAGTAGAGGCTTACCCCACCCTCCTGGGACCACAGCTCCTCCAGTCTGTGAGGAAGGGTCCCTCCCTCAGAGACCTGGCTTCCATGGGCTCCTGTTGCCTTCGTTTCTGCCAACGTTGTGAGACTGCTTGCGGCCCGGGGTGTGAGTAAACGGAGGGAAGAAGAGAGAAAATAAAAAAAACTGAGAGGCTTTACTCACTGTCTCTGATGTCAGGCATGCCCTTTCCCATTGTTTCTTGAGACAGAACTCAAGGGTTTCTTCCGGGACTCTCTTTCAGCCCTTGGGGCTCACTTCCAGGTTTGGGACTATTCTGAATTCGGGCCAGGGGAATACCGTAGATGAAAATACGGTAAACTCACCACTGGTTTGGTAGTACTTCAAATTCTGGTCCTCCCCACTCTGCCTGCTGCTGTTTACTGTTTGGAGTCCTCAAAGAGCCGCTCTGCGCATTCTCTCCAGGTCTTGGAGCTGCGTTTACCAGGAGAGGCAGGCTGGAGTGTGCTTACTCCGTCTTACATGGAGCCAAAACCAGAAACAACTTTTTGTGGCAAGCCACACTGAGTCTATCAGTAGGGAATCAATATCTTATAATATATCCCTTCAGTGGGATACTATACAGCTGCGATAAAGAATGAGACTACTCTGGATGTGCTGATGTAGAATGTTTGTCAAGATGTATTGATAAATAGCAAGCCACAGAACATTTGGGGAGATATAGATATGCATATTTATGCTTCTATGTGCATAAAATAATTCTAGGACTATCCAAGAATTTGGTAACCGTGGTTGTTTCTGAAAAGAAGGGTGGGACGGCTGGGAGACTGGGAAGACAGGGAGGCTGACTGATGCCTCTGTGCTCTCTCACGTCTTATCGGCTGTGGTACATCAGGCCGTGGTACAGACACTTCACGGAGGCCTGATGACATGTTAAGAAATGAACTAAGGAAGGAGGTAAGTAACTGGGGTGTAGCAGGCTTTTCATTCAGTGCAAGTAGATTTCATCCTTTGAATTTGTTTCTCATTTCTATTGTGAACTGAAGAAAAATTTAGTCGAGGGATAATTTTTGAACCCGGACTACCCTTTGTGGTCTGGCTCAGCGCACTTAATGTGTAATAATATATAACAATTTATAATATAAACCCATGAAAATGTTTAGTTTATATATTAATTATATTGAAAATGTTTAAAATAACTGTAATAGTAAATTAATATATAATATTTCTATGCATATATTTATGTGTATGTATTTTTGAATGTCCCAGTTTAAGTATATGCCATTATCTGATCCCTTTCAAGTTATCTTAGGCATGTATTTTTATTCCCAGGCTAATTCATCTAAATAAGATTGATCCCCATGCTCCAAATGAAATTCTCTATGGACGAATGGGCTACATTTACGCTCTTCTCTTTGTGAATAAGAACTTTGGAGTGGAAAAGATTCCTCAAAGCCATATTCAGCAGGTACCACATTTTTGTGCTTTTTGGAATCTTGTTAGGATCTCAGTTAGGATCCCCTTGTTAGGATGCCTCAACTACTGGTTTTGTTTCTCCACTTAGCATAGCCCAGGTGGAAAATAGGTGTGTCGGCCTCTAAAGATCAGGCGGGATCAGGGAGCTGACACTGTCCTTCTGAGTGCTGTTGGAAACACAGAGAGTGACTGGGAATGAGAAGTACAGCCTGCTCCGTGTGAGAGTATGGCCCTTCCAAAGATGAGGGCCGGATCTCACCTCCCACGTGCAGGTGTCTCCTTTCACGCCTGAAGGAATTCATGCTTTCCTCGGACAAGTGAATTCTTGTCAGCTCTAGTAAAGAGAGTTCAGGATTTCTGTATCTCTGTCCTTTAGACAGAATACAGTCACCCCTACTTTCTGCGAGGAGAATTAATCTGTGCCCATCCGTGGCCAAAAGATCACGTCCCATTCACTATGTTCTCAATACCTCTTAGCAGAAAGTTCCACTGGGAAGATTTTTATTCTGGTTCTCTCATTATTGCTATCGGTTTTCTCCCTGTAGGTTTGTGAAACAATCTTAACCTCTGGAGAAAACCTAGCTAAAAAGAGAAATTTCACAGCAAAGACTCCACTGATGTATGAATGGTACCAAGAATATTATGTGGGGGCTGCTCATGGCCTGGCAGGAATTTATTACTACCTGCTGCAGGTAAGAGGCGAAGATGGTGTAACTTGCTAATGCGCCTGCCGATTGGACTGTCCGGGGTGAGGACACCAGCACTGCCCTCGGGTGTTGCACCCCGCCGACTGCTGCATCACTCTCCTTGCAGTTTCCTGGCCTAGACAAACAAGGGCAGTGTTTGCCAAGGTGCATGTGAAAGTGCATGCACAGAAAAGGCACCGCGCTGTGAGATGACATTCAATTTGTAGGTGACCGTCCTTGCCCACCTAGTGCCACTCCTGCAGACTGAAGTGTTCTCCTGTCCTTCAGCATGCAGTGCCTCGTGCTCTGCTCTGCTGTCTCAGCAGATGCCTTGGATTAATATTATTGCATATGATTAGACACAACCCATTGAAACAAATTCCAGAAGAACAAAATCAATAGAAAACAAATGACCATATGTTGCCTGAGGTTCACTTAGAGAGCAAAGCCACAGAGCCTTTTTGGCGGATTTTGTGTAACTTACCTGAAAAATAGCTGAATGCGCTGTGCCCAACAGCTCTTTGGATCTAATACTATAGAGGGACGTTAGCCAAAGTCGAAAAGACTAAGGCCAAATAAAATTTACTGCAGCAAGCATAACCTGGCAGGGGAGGTCAGAAGAGGACTTCTCATGAAAGCATCCTTTCTGGGGGCTTATTTAGCTCTTTTTAAGGAGAAATTGGCACTCGGGAATAAAAATCCATAGCAAAAGAAAACTGATTTTCAATGGCAGCAAAGGTGCCCCCCTCACCTTCCCAAAGTACAATGCAGCACAAAGAAAAGTGTTTCATTAATATGTTCAACATGAGTGCTTGGATATACATACTATTAGCTGGTTGAGTAGCCGGCTGCAATAATGCAAAATCAATGTCAGACTTTCCCTCTCCCTATAGCTAAACAATGACAACGAAGCTGAAAAACTCAAGGTTATTATTGCCTTTGAATGCAAAGTCACACTTGGAGTGTTAGTGGCAGTAAGAGACCAACTTTTGTATTTGTTCTGCACTTCTCAATTAAGAGTTTTAGAATGAGGGGTTTTGACAATTCAGACTTAGACTGTTTTTCTGGCATAAGCCTCCACTGGCTCTGTATTTCCAGAAGTAAATATATATTCTTAAGTTTTCAGGAAAAGAGAGTTGTGTTCTGAAGTTTAAAGGTGAGGTAGAGTCCTACATGTCAGTGACTGGACAGCCTCATGACCTTTCATTGAAGCAGATCATCAGGAGTCATTTTACTGTCCATCTGCCTCCTTTTGGTGGCTATAGTGAGAAACCTGGAAACCTGTGTTCCAAATTTTCCATTGGCAGGTTATTGCCTATTTGAAATGATTTAATTCTTAATCCAAAAAGTCCATTCCAGTAGGTGCTTATGTATCAACATAAAACAAACTATTATTTGTAGTTCATTTGAGATAAATTCTGCAAATTTAAGGAAAATTCTCCTCTAGCAGTTTAAACTGAGCTTGTACGATATTCCGTGGGTAAAGTGAAATCTGTACATGCCCTGAAGAACTTCGTGCACGGTCAGTACGTGTGCTTCATGCCCCTGCCTGTTCCCTCACCCCACATGCCCACCCACTGCTTGGCAAAGACACTTTGATTTTTTTCTTTGAAAAAGCGAACAATGCAATGAATTAAGGACAGGACCAAAGGAGAAACTAAAAACTTAGATCAAAAATGAGGCTCATATGCCCTATGGCAGTGTGTCCCATCAATCCGTACATCGTTGTATCAGAATAATCCTGCATAAATATCAGTCCCAAATCCTCTGCAAAAAGGCTTTAATCTAGAACCTGGATCTAAATTCCAGGTCTTCCAACTTGTTAGCATCCTCCTCTATTGGAAACAGCTACCATTTCTCTAAATGTAATGGTGAAAGTTATGCTTGTGTTGTCTAATGCATCTCTTTGTGGCTTTCAGAGTTTGCTTAAGGTATTAAAACCTTAGGAAAGGTCTCTTGTGTTCCTGCATTGACTTAGGAAAATTATATGTGTGTATACAACGATAAATATTGAAAAATAGTATGTATGTAAGATCTCAAGAGTTAACTGATAGCCTAATTTTAGTTTGTTCCAATAGGTTAAAATATATGGAATGGAATCCAAATCTAGTTCCTTGTGGTCATGTTTTCTTTCTGGTTTAAATCTCATCCCTGAGACTTAGGAAGATCTGTTTGCTTCAGCAGAACTAATGATTCCTTTCCTCATTTTTAGCCCAGCCTTCAGGTGAGCCACATGAAGTTACATGGTTTGGTCAAGCCCAGTGTAGACTATGTCTGCCAGCTGAAATTTCCTTCTGGCAATTACCCTCCTTGTGTGGATGATAATCGAGATCTGCTAGTCCATTGGTGTCATGGTTCACCTGGAGTAATCTACATGCTCATCCAGGCCTATAAGGTACTGTGAGTTTTCTCATTTTTGAAATAATTTGGAAAATGTGACATAAAATTCTATAACTTAAAATTATTTTTATGTATAATCTTTAAAGGAGCAGTAGATACATTACTTGTTGGACCTAAGATCATTTTGCTAAATGGATTCTAATCATTCTTACAGTATCCCTCTGTACCAAAGCAGATACTATTTTCCTAGATCGGGAGGCTGCTTCACTGACAGGTAGAATAGTCAAGATGGTAGCAGCAGTAGTAGAGCCAAGAGAAGTATCCCAGAAGTTCGGTTGAAAACAGAACCTTTCTTGTGCATTGCTGGTGGGATTGTAAAACGGTGCAGCTGCCATAGAAGAGAGTTTGGTAGTTCCTCAAAAAATTAAACGTAGAATTAGTATATGATCCAGCAGTTCAACTCCTAGGTTTATATTCCCCAAAATTTAAACACAAAGATTCAGGTAGATATTTGTGCACATATGTTCCACAGCAGCATCATTCACAATTGCCAAAATACAAAATGTGATATCCCGCCCCTACACACTCACTGGAATGTTACTCAGCCATACAAAAGAATAAACTTCTGATCCATACTACAACAGCAGGGACCTTGGAAACATTATGCCAAGTGAAATAAGCCAGATGCTCAAGGACAAATACTCTATGATTCCTTTTATATGATGTGATGGTTAATATGTAATATCTGAACAGGCAAATGCATACAGGAAGAGAATAGAACAGAAGCTAGCAGGGACTGGTGCCCGGTGGGAGGGATGGGGGACGAGGTGCAGGCTCACTTCATGGGCACCGAGTTTGTTTGGGATGATGGAAACGTTTTGGAAATAATAGTGATGATTATACAACATTGTAAATGTAGTTAATGCCACTGAATTATACACTTCAAATGACAAAATTTACAACTTTTATATTTTCTCTTACTTTACCAAATAAAAGAAATGCAAATATCATTTCTTAAAAAGCATGTGATGGCAGAGCCATAATCAAAGAACAGGGTTTTATTTGAAAGAAAAAGAAAAACAAAATAGAAGTAAACCAAGATATCTATGTCTGTTGGTGCCCAATCGACACATTACAAATCTGTGGAATATGAATAGGCATTGGTATCTCATACTCTAAGTAAGCATTTAGTACATCAAATTTTACTTTCAGAAAGTTGGATATAATGGAAGAACTTTCTAAACCACCTTATTCTACTTTTCAGAACATTTAGTTTGCAATGAGATATTAAAGCTGTCTACTGAGAATATTTCTTGAGTCTTTGATCAATATATAGGAGGCCACAAAAGATTGGAGAGATGTGTCTGTATTTTTCTGACATAGTATTTTGTAATCAAATCAGTTTTTATAATCAATTTTATATACAGCTTCTTCCCCATATATAAGGAAACTTCCTAACAGTGAAGGGCATTATTGTTAACCAAAGAAGATAGCATGCAGTTCTTGGGAAATTAACTGATGATAATAGCAAGTCACAAGTAAAATCAATGCTACTTCACCACTAACACCTATGTACATAAACACAGAGCGCACACAAAACACAGATGGCACAGACAAGGTCATGTGCAGTTATTTAAAAGCAAAAAAAAAAAAAAAAAAGCAAAGCTAGTAAGCTTGTATAATTTGTCCCCACCCACACGACACATCTCTCTGGCTCTAAATCCCTTACCCTTTCTTACTAAGCCACCTCTATCTCCCCCTCTTGCCCTATCTCCCCCCCTTTCCCATCAGGAAGGAATGTCAATAGACGTTTCTTTTTATATCCCTTGTAATAAAACTTTCCCTTGGCTCTGCAGGTGTTCAGAGAGGAACACTACCTCAATGATGCGTACCAGTGTGCTGACATGATCTGGCAGTATGGGTTGTTGAAGAAGGGGTACGGGCTGTGCCACGGCACCGCCGGGAACGCCTATGCCTTCCTGACACTGTACAACCTCACACAGGACGTGAAGTACCTGTATAGGGCCTGTAAGGTAGGCGCCAGAACCACCGGCAAGAAAACACATTCCCCCAGGAGATTGTAGAGAGGGCTCCAGTCAATCTGATTTAATTCATTTACCTTTATAACCACGAGTCTGTAGAACAAATCCAGTTATTTAAGAAAAGCCTTCTAAACCCCTTCAGTTGAATTAGCTTTCTTGTATAAGGACACAGTTCTATTCAACATTTATGGGGGGAAAAAAAAGAAAGAAATTTTTCTCTGATAACCTTGGAGACAGTGGCTCAGATGGCTCATGACATTCCTCCCTCCCATCCTTCATACTCTTTCAGACCGTCTGTTTCTCTGTACTAACCCCTTTTTTCTGCCTGAAGATAGCTTTGGACTTTTCAGAGTAATTCTTACTATCAACTATCAACTTTTGGGGGTCTCTGGAAGAAATCACTACCATAATTAACATGGTCTCACTTTCAGTTTGCTGAGTGGTGCCTAGATTATGGAGAACACGGATGCAGAACACCGGACACCCCCTTCTCCCTCTTTGAAGGTATTTTTCACTCCTCACTTAGTTGCCTTATAATGTCAGCATCTACTTCTCTGCTTGGTAATTAATGTATTTGAATTTGAGCTTTATCAACAAGTTAATTTTATAGTCATTTCTTAAACTACCTCTTTACTTCCTAATGTGAGAACTCAATATTAAAAATCAAGTAGTACAGGGACTATCTCAGACCTAATACAAGTAGTCATAATGGTGACTACCCTTTATGGAGCCAAGCACAGGCCTGGCATTTTGCAGATGCCACCATAAATCATCTCAGCAAAAACATACAGACATTATTATCCTCATGTCACAAATGAGGACACGGAAGCTCAGACAGGTAAGTGGCCCGTGGTGCCATGTGAAGGAGCTGACGTGATAAATGACAGGGCTGAGCCTTGAACTTCTCTGGTTCAACTCTCCCTCCTGTCTTCCACCTGGATGAAGAGACTGAGCACCTCACTAGTGATCTCCTCGCGTGTTGACCTGCATCATATAGTAAACAGATGCTTGGTTCCTTTAAGTCGTTGCCATTAGTATCATAATGTCGTTGGTGCTAGCGAATGAAGCCACTCTATAAAACGGAGTCATGTGGTGTGATAACTTTTGCCTCTTTTTCTTCCTTCAGGAATGGCTGGAACAATATATTTCCTGGCTGACCTTCTAGTGCCCACAAAAGCCAGGTTCCCTGCGTTTGAATTGTAAAAGGAAAGCCTGCCCCCTGCAACTCACTGCATGAGCCTTTCTGTATATCAAACCTGGACGAAGTGCTTTTATTGCTTTTCAAGGAGACATAGGGTCAAACCGTGTACTTGATTTAGTTGATTTTTTTTTTTAATTTTGGAATTTGTCTTCAGTTCGGTTGCTTCTGTTTATCATTCACTTTTACTTAAAAGTATCTAAGGAAATCCTTTAACTTTAACTTCAGTTTCTTCCTAAAGGAAGGGTGAGTGATATGTGCAGTGTTTTGAGGGCATAGATGTATATATTTCAGAACTTGGAGGAAACCTTACTCTTACTTAAGCTTATGAATATAACCATCCTTTGCTGTTCTAAAACTGTTTAAAAGAAACTAAAAATGTAGATAAAGAAAAATATATGGTTATTGCTGGATATTTCTATCCACCTCCTTAGTATTTTTCCTCCAACAGGGCGGACAGTTTTATAACTCTGTTTTTCTTTAGGTGGTTGATTATGAAGGGGGACAAAATTATTAACTATATGCTTCTGAGACAAAAGTTGCAAGAGATGCAAACTGGTTTAAGGACCATAGTGCTTGTTTAACTAGATAACGATACTTTCAGATTTACTTCTTTTTGGTAGTAAAGCATCCAGGTTCTATTAGTCAACATTTTTATCAAAAATTTCTAAAATGCAATGGTGGTTTTGAAAATTCTGGTTTGAAGATTGGTTTAAGATAAGCTAACAAAAAAGTTTATTGTTTATCCTAAAATAAGTTATTGTATCTTTGAACTATTTATTTACATTTGTTTGTTCCTTGGATTTAGTATAAGATCAGGAAACGATTTTCTATATGTGAGTATGTGGTGACTTAGGATTTGAGTTCACCTTGTCCAATTGACCTTGTAAACTTAGATTTGTGTTTTACTTACTTGGCAATGACTATGCGTTACTGCTTGCAGTTTGGTACAAGCCATAAGATATTTTCCTTCCTTTCAATCTATCTGGATGTTTGTCTTTTCACTGAATAGTACAGTACTCTGCATCTCTCTAAAAGGGGGAAAGGGTGCTATATAGCCAATAACTTGAATGAAAACACTAAGCTTTCCATTGAAATGCTGTTTATTTGGGAGGTATTATCCAGTGCAAAGGATTAGAACAAACACATCCCATCTCTTTGCATATCCTAGGTTTAACACTCATCAGTTTCTGAGCCCTCAGGATCCTGTATTTAACCTGGTAGATGAAGGGTCCCTGGTGCTTCACATTCTCTACAAATGTTTCCACTCATCAGCTTCCCTTCCTCCTCCTTCCTTTGCTGCCTTTCCCAGGCTTGTTTCATCATTTCTTGCATGTTCTGACTGATTTTAGAACATTTTGCAGCTTTGAAAATCAGGGTCTAAGAATTTTAAATGTGCCTATTTCATGGCTTTCTTGGTCATAAAAGCATGCTGTTTTTATTTTAAATTGGAACCAAATCCCAATGGGTATATGTTGGTTCCTCAGGATAGTAGTCCCCTATTATTTTACATTTAGTCCCAAAATAGCTTATATTATTGGAAATTGACCCTTTAAAGGCTTCTGATGGAAGGATCTAAAAACCAGCCCACTGCTCAGTTCCTAGGATTAGCTTATTCCTCAGTGACTCGCACTAGTTGGGAAAACCTTGTGCCTCTCAGATGTCTGAAGCTGCTGGTACACTTTGCCTTTCTCCTGGGTGTTTCAGATGAGCACTGTTGGCATTCCTAGTAAAGCTAATTTGCCTTTGGCTGGATATCCAACTTGAAAGAAGAAAACCCATTTGGTTTAGTTAAATGTCTTACAATACTGTGCCTGTACTTTTAGCTACTGTAATTACCAAGGGAAAGAGAGCAAAACACACTTTCTCTTAGCCAGAGGAAACTTGATCACAGTGCATCTCCAGCATCTTGATTAATTTAACCCCAGGAAGACTTCTAGGCGGGGAGAAGAACATTCTGAATAAGAGTCATTAATATTTAGGTTGCAATTTACTGTCATCCATTAACAAAGTCATCAATACGAACACAATTCAGGTTTCTTCTTTTTTTTTTTTTAAGCTTTTTAGGACTTTAATTAAGCTGGTGGATTTTCTATTCATGCCATTATTTCTTTTATTTATGCTTAAGAGGTAAGAAAATCGGATAGGATTTTAAACTCCAGCAAAAGCCGTAAAACTAAGACCAATATCCTAAAGCCATGGAGGAAACTGAAACTTTTATACCAGCTTTATTAGTTTTAGAAGGAAGAGGCATCATTGCAGTTCTATTTCTGTTACATCATTTTTCCCTCAGATATTTTCTTTTGGTGAAAAAAAAAAAAAAAAAAAAAAAAAAACCTTTCCAAAAGTTGCCTCCCAAAAAACTTCATAGTATCTCTTCCCTCCCCATACAAAAATGAAGTAGTAAAATCCTAAAAGCTTCTTGAGCAGTGTTCATTTATCTTGCCATGCATTTCTGTTCCTGTGGTGATGAGAAATTACAGTAGTTAACTTTTCATCATGTAAAAATGTTAACATTCTCACAGCCATTTCCATCATCCCATTGGGTTTTGGTCTCCTTCGAGTTGTTGGTCTTTAATCCTTAGAGTCATTGATTTCCTTTTCATCTTTGATGTCAGTTCCAATTCTTTGGCATCAAAAGCCTTCATGGTAGGAAGAGTTTTAGGTAAAAGTGGACCCAAGATGATCCCGCCTGCTACTGGCTGATTTGAAATACAAAATGTGAAGAGTGAACATTTATTCATCTACTCCTTTGGCTACTAGAACTTATCTGCAGTCCTTTATTACTCATACCAAATTCTAATTCCACCTTTGCTTCCCATCAATAGGTCAGAGCACCCCATTTCTCTAGTACTGAGCTGTAGAGCTGTTTCTCCTGTAGATACAGAACAGAGTGGGATATTCAGGGAACCCACCCCAGTGTTATATTGCCATTTATTGGGAAGGGCTGGGGTCATAGGTATTTCTATGTTCTGTAAAGGATTTCACTTACTGATTCTCAATAAAATTTTATTAGGACTGTACATGTCATGTGCTTTCTGTTTGCTTTGGTTTAAACTTGAGAAATCTTTTCTTTATATGGTAAATGAGGGCTTTTCCTCTATACTCTCATTCCCTAGGATTTGTTCCTGACTTTTCATCATTATTTTATCAAACAAGAAAGATTCAGAGGGAAATATTTTTAAATCTGATTATTATAGAATTAGGAGGAATCTACTAGGATCCAAACAGAGCAGTGTATTAACCATCTCATACATATGAGAATCCACCCTGTGGTTAATAAGTAAAGGCCTAATTCTAGAAATTGATTTCCCTGATGACCAATTCTGAAAGGAACTTTGAAGAGAGGAAGAGATTACATGAGGCATAATTATGAAATGTATATTCAGAGGTAGGAAAGGAGCTCTGCTGTATCACCTGGCAGGACCTTGTGGCACTTAACTTTCATGCCACAGCTGTGTAGTGTGATGGCACAACAGAGATCTGCCAAATAATAAATCCTTATTTTCATCCCTGAATTAAGATTTCATCCTCTGGCACGTATCATTAAAATGCCCTTCATCCCTCTAGTGTTGTGTCTAAATGACTCATCATAGGAAGGATAAATGCACAGTTATTTTTATTACACTCTTTTGAATGAATGAATGTATAGTTGGTGATAATCACATCTTTAGATGCAGGTGATGAGGACTGAAGGGCACAGTGGCTCACAGAGGCCACCCAGAGACCCCAAATTGATGTCTGGAGCATTCCTGCTCCCTGTTGGCAATATTACACTGCATTGGGTAAGGCTGGCCAGCCCCACTGTCTGGTTTACCACTCCCTGGCTCATCCTTCGAACGGAGGAAAAATAATGACAGGCATATTAAATTGCACCACACTTGTAAGCTCATGAACAAACAAAACCTGAAGAACTAAGTCTCCTGCGATTTAACCCATAGTTGTTTTTTTTCCCTAACTTTGCATTAGAAAAGACCTTTGCCTCCCTCCCCCTACACTCTCTGAATAGAATAATAAGTTTTTTTGTGTCATTTCTTTTTCCCTAGATAGTTCCCACTGTGGATTCAGTGTCATTAAAAGTTTTGTGCATTCTCGATTCTTCTAAGCGTCATTGAAACTGAGAAAAACCTATAAGTCACTCCCTGATGATTTGCTTTCACATTCTGTTTCCCATCCAGACTTGCCCTTTTCCTTCTAAAGCTGAGGGTCAATTAACAAAGCAAGAGAACATTGGCTTTTTTACATTGGAGAACATATTGGCTTGATTGGTCCCATTATGTAAAGTATTGAAACAGTATTTTCCAGAAGCCCTGTGCTTGTGCATCCTCAGGGACTTCTTTGACAATTTTGTGAGTAATGGGAGAGAGTGCACACAATAAACCAAGAGGTGAAATAATGAGCATAGAGAAATGGATCTTAGCAGGACCACTGTTCATACTCAGCCAGTTCAATTTCACATTTCTACATTATGTTAACTTCCATGCACATGCAAATGACAACCATGGTGACATTAAATCTGCAGCTAATGTTCTGTCACTCTACAAATAAGTGTTCGAGAAAGCATTTCTGAGGCACTTAGTTATTACGCAGGGAAAGGCAGGACTCTTGATAAATCAGTTTATAAAGTAATGTCATAGTTGCCTAATTTCTCTTCCCTGATGTAGCTGGGATAGTAAGAAAGGCATCTGTGACCCAAAAAATACTGCGGTGGCTCACTGTGAAAGTGGATGGTTAATATTGGTCTCTCAGGATTCAGCAGTTAGGAATTAAGATGGGCACCCCCTTGCCGGTAAAATCCAAAGTGGTGGCACTGTTTATATGCTGCAAACATGCCATTTTATTTAAACATGCCATGAGCAATGCTTTAAAACCATTTTATCCCCCAAACTCATTAAGCACGTATGTCTGTATGCAAGGTGCCTGGCAGGGGCATTCTGTGTGCACAGGATAGACATCCCCTACTCTGGTGAACTCAGCCTGGTGAGGAAGACGAGTGATGAGATAAGTTACAACGAAATGTATTTGAATATTCCTGTTTAGCCCCCACCTACTCTTCCTTGTTCCACAAATTTCAAGAATGCCCAGATCTTTCCTGTGATCCACAGTGTCTGGCTATAATTGGAGATTTGGAGTTTATAATCCTGCAGGGAAGAAGACACTTTAAAAGCCACTCGGCCAGTCGAGAAGCACTCAGAGTTCTTTCATTTGGATCACCCTGATGATGGGTGAGATGGAGGGAAATTTGAGCACATAAAGTCACTTGCCCCCAAAATTACTTTCACTCAGTTGGCTAACTTCTCAAAACTCCCAGCATCAGCATTATTAATTTAGGTTAAATCCATTTCCTTCGGGAATCTGGTTAAAATGCAAAAATTTTTAAAAAGGTAGTTAATCAACTTGCTATTATTCATTAGCATTTTAGTACCTGGTGTCATGACCTACACAGCAATTAATTTGAAGAACTTCAATCCCAACAATATTAAGTGTGCTACTAGCATATGCTAGGTACAGCATCTAGCTAGGATTCGGAAGATGATACCTGCTCACAAAAGACTGTTTAAATCTGGAGATAAATATAAATAAATAATTTCGGTATGATACAGAGCCTCACCAGGATTCGCTCTTTGTGAGTGGGGGAAAGGCAGGTGTAGGAGAGTCAAGGAAACTTGTTAAGAAAAATTTGAGATCAGCGCTTCTTAACCATATATGCATACAAATCACCTGGGGATCTTGTTAAAATGATACCAAAATGCCATTTGATGGGGCCTGAGATGCTGCAGTTTTAACAAGCTCTCAGACAATACCTGTACTGCTGTCCACAGAGGCTACTTTCAGTACGATGGACCCAGATACTCCAGCATGGAATCCCGACTTAGTAGACAAGAAGGAAGTGAGGTCACGAGTTGGCTGATGAATTGATAGGACTGATATGTGTGAATCAAAGAGCACAAGCACTAGTACAAAGAACATAAAAGCTGGAATGATTGGAGTCTGATTTTTTTTTTAATGTTTACTTACATACTTTGAGAGAGGGCATGAGCATGGGAAGGGCAGAGAGAAAGGGAGAGAGAGAGAGAATCCAAAGCAGCTCTGCTTCATCAGTGCAGAGCCTGACACCAGGCTTAAACCCACAAACTGAGAACATGACCTGAGCTAAAATCAAGAGTCGGATGCTCAACTGACTGAGCCACCCAGGCACCCCTGGAGTCTGATTTCTGATGTGACTCAGTTGCACATAACATCAGGCAATAGGTCTTGGGGTGATTAATTTTCTGTGGTGGTGATGGTAGCAAGTGAAAGAAACAGATTTGGAACATATATTTGTTTATAATTTTAATGGAAAATTTGCCAAAATTTGATATCTTTTCAATCCAAAGAGAGTAATAAGCTTCTGGTAATTTAAGAATCTTATGGAAGACATTTATATTAAAGAGTTAATTTGAGGGGAGGAGCCAAGATGGTGAAACAGCATGGAAGTCTTTTTTTTTGTGTCTCGAGACCATGAAATACAGCAAGATCAACACTAAACCATTCTGCACACCTAGAAAACTGATTTGAGGATTAACACAACAATCTGTACAACCTGAACCACAGAACTCAGCAGGTATGCAGCACATAGAGGTATACTGGGGGAGAGAGAAGCCACAGAGGGCAATGAGCTGTTTTTGCTTTCAGAGCGAGGACGGAGATGGGGGGAGAGTACAGGAAAAGCACTCCCACCAAAAGCAGCTGGAGAGAAAGTGGAAAAGTGGAAACAGCTGCAGGGACTGAACTAAAAAGGGAGAAAGGAGAGGGTTTAAATTCCATTAGGATTCTATAAACAGGGGGAGCACAGAGTCTGAAACTCTGCAGCTCAATACCTGGTGGTTCTCTGGTGGGAAAGGTGAATCCCCAGGAGCAGAGTGAGGTCTGGGAGGACCTCAGGCCACACGGGGAGAAGCAGTTCCACTGCTGGAAGGACATTTGGTAGAGGCTTTGCAGCCACTCGGTCCCAGCAGACCCCAGAGAACAACCACATATGCTGGTGCTGGAACAAGGTTGCTAATGGTGAAGTCTGGCACCAAATGTGTGCTGTTTTTCCATAATCCCTGAAATGCTGCTGCTACACGATTGCATGAACTTTTTCTGGGGCAGGCTGACACCCAGCCGCAGTCTCTGGGCATCAGCAGCAGCAGTCCCACAAACGTTCCTGGGTGCGGCCAGCATCCAGCCATTGCTTGGTGAGACCCTCCCCAGAGGATCTGAACGGGTCAAAGCCACAGTCCCTCAGAAGTGAGGAGTCAGGAAACACAGCCACATAGGAGATAAAACTCTGGAGGGAGGTGCCGCCTGGCAACCTGATGGCTTGGTCACAGACAGGATAAAAACGGGGAGTGGACAGAAGCTGGAGACAAAGGACCCGTGCAAGATTGCTGGTCTGGGAGAGCAGAGTTCCGATACTAGAGACTGGGTAGCTGGGTGATGCCATTTTCACCCCTCCCACGTGTGCACATACACACCTACAAGCGCCACAACAATGCACCCCAGTAAGCTAAGCAGCACCATCTAATGGAGAATGGAGCCGCTACATTAACCTGGGGCAACCTCACTCTTCAGGGACACCACAAATCTCTCTGCCTGCTTAGTTTACAGACTATAAAATACTTCATACTTTTATTTCTAGGGGAAAACAATGTAATTTCATCGAATTTCAGTCTGTTCACTGGTCCACCTATTCAATTTTTTTTGTTTCTTTTTCTTGAATACATAAAGAAAAAATTTATTTTTTCAATTTTTATTAAAAATATTTTTCTTCATTTTTTCTACTATATTTTTTACTTTTTTGTAAATTTTTAAAATTTTATTTTACTTCCATCATTTCAATTTATTCTATTTCATTGTATTCATTTTCTCAAATTTTAAAATGTTTTCCTTCTTTTCTTTTCTTTTTTTTCCCTCTTTTTCTCCTTTTTTTCCCCTCTATCAAGCTCCTTTCAATAACCAGACCAAAACACACCTAGGATCTAGCATCATTTATGTGATTTGTATGTGTGTGTTGTTTTAATTTTTTTATTTTAATTTTTTTATTTTAATTCCTTTCCTCTTTCAAAATGATAAAACGAAGGAATTTACCCCAAAAGAAAGAACATGAAGAAATGACAGCCAGGGACTTAATCAACACAGATACAAGCAAGATGTCAGAACCAAAATTTAGAATCACGATGTTAAGAATAACTACCTGGGGTAGAAAATAGATTAGAATCCCTCTCTGTGGAGATAAAAGAACTAAAAACTAATCAGGCTGAAATAAAAAATGCTATAACTGAGCCGCAATCTCGAATGGATGCTATGGTGGCAAGGATGGATGAGGCAGAGCAGCAAATCAGTGATATAGAGGACAAACTTATGTAGAATAATGAAGCAGAAAAAAAGAGAGGGACTAAGGTAAAAGAGCACAATTTAAGAATTAGAGAAATCAGTGACTTGTGAAAAAGAAACACATCAGAATCATAGGGGTCCCAGAAGATGAAGAGAGAGAAAAATGGGTAGAAGGATTATGTAAGCAAATCATAGGGGAAAACTTTCCTAACCTGGGGAAAGACAGATATCAAAATCCAGGAAGCACAGAGGACTCCCATAAGATTCAACAAAAACTGACCATCAACAAGGCATATCCTAGTCAGATTCACAAAATACTCAGGCAAGGAAAGAATTATGAAAGCAGCAAGGGAAAAACAGTCCTTAACCTAAAAGGGAAGACAGATCAGGTTTGCAGCAGTCCTATCCACAGAAACTTGGCATGCTAGAAAGGAATGGCAGGATATATTCAATATGCTGAACCAGAAAAATATGCAGCCAAGAATTCTTTATCCAGCAAGGCTGTCATTCAAAATAGAAGGAGAAATTAAGTTTCCCAGACAAACAAAAATTAAAGGAGTTCATGACCACTGAACCAGCCCTGCAAGAAATTTTCAGGGGGACTCTCTGAAGGGACAAAAGATGAAAGAAAGAAAGACAGAAAGAAAGAAAGAAAGAAAGAAAGAAAGAAAGAAAGAAAGAAAAACGAAAAGACCGAAAGCAACAAAGACTAGAAAGGGCCAGAGAATACCACCAGAAACTCCAACTCTACAAGAAATATAATGGCAAGAAACTCATATCTTTCAGTACTCACTCTAAACATCAATGGACTAAATGCTCCAATCAAAAGACACAGGGTAACAGAATGGATGAGAAAACAAGATCCATCTATATGCTGTTTACAAGAGACCCACTTTAAACCTAAAGACACCTTCAGACAGAAAGTAAGGGGATGGAGAACCACCTATCATGCTAATGGGTGACAAAAGAAAGCTGGAGTAGTCATACTTACATCAGACAATCTAGACTTTAAAATAAAGACTGTAACAAGAGATGAAGAAGGGCATTATATCATAATTAAGAGGTCTATCCACCAGGAAGACCTAACAATTGTAAACAATTGTTATAAATGTGGAGCACCCAAATGTATAAATCAATTAACCACAAACATACAGAAACTCATTGATAATAATACCATAATAGTAGGGGACTTAAACACCCCACTTACAACAATGGACAAATCATCTAATCAGAAAATCAACAAGGAAACAATGGCTTTGAATGACACACTGGACCAGATGGATATAACAGATATATTCAGAACATTTCAACCTAAAGAAGTGGAATATACATTCTTCTCCAGTGCACATGGAACGTTCTCCAGAATAGATCACATACTACGACACAAATCAGCCCTCAACAGGTACAAAAAATCGAGATCATACTGTGCATATTTTCAGACCACAATGCTATGAAACTCAAAATCAAACACAAGCAAAAATTTGGAAAGATAACAAACACTTGGAGACTAAAGAACATCCTACTAAAGAATGAATGGGCTAACCAAGAAGTTACAGAGGAAATTAAAAAGCACATGGAAGCCAATGAAAATAACACCACAGCCCAAAACCTCTGGGAAGCAGCAAAGGCAGTCATAAGAGGGAAGTAAATAGCAATCCAGGCCTTCCTAAAGAAGGAAGAAAGGTCTGAGATACATAACCTAACCTTACGCCTTAAAGAGCTGGAAAAAGAACAGCAAATAAAACCCAAAACCAGCAGAAGACTTGAAATAATCAAGATTAGAGCAAAAATCAATGCTATCGAAAACAAACAAACAAACAAACAAACAAACAGTAGAACAGATCAATGAAACCAGAAACTGATTGAAAGAATTAACAAAATTGATAAACCACTAACCAGTTTGATCAAAAAGAAAAAGGAAAGGGCCCAAATAAATAAAATCAAGAATGAAAGAGGAGAGATCACAACCAACACAGCAGAAATAAAAACAATAATAAACTGAGAGCTTTCCCCCTAAGGTCAGGGACAATACAGGGATGTCCACTCTCACCCCTGTTATTCAACATAGTATTGGAAGTCTTAGCCTCAGCAATCAGACAACACAAAGAAATAAAAGCCATCCAAATAAGCCAGGAGAAGGTCAAACTTTTCACTCTTCACAGATGACATGATACTCTATATGGAAAACCCAAAAGATTCCACTAAAAAACTGCTAGAACTGATCCATGATTTAAGCAAAGTGGCAGGACATAAAATCAACACACAGAAATCAGTTGCATTCCTATACACCAGCAATGAAGCAACAGAAAGAGAAATCAAGGAATTGATCCCATTTACAGTTGCACCAAAAACCATAAAATACCTAGGAATAAACCTAAACAAAGAGGTGAAAACCCATACACTGAAAACTACAGAAAGCTTATGTAAGAAATTGAAGAAGATACACACAAAAAATGGAAAAATATTCCATGCTCCTGGATAGGAAGAACAAATATCATTAAAACGTCCATACTACCCAAAGCAATCTACATATTCAATGTAATACCTATCAAAATAACACCAGCATTCTTCACAGAGCTAGAAGAAATAATCCTGAAATGTGTATGGAACCAGAAAAGACCCCGAATAGCCAAAGCAGTCTTGAAAAAGAACACCAAAGCATGAGGCATCACAATCCTGGACTTGAAGCTGTATTATAAAGCTGTAATCATCAAGACAGTATGGTACTGGCACAGCATTCTTCACAGAGCTAGAAGAAATAATCCTGAAATGTGTATGGAACCAGAAAAGACCCTGAATAGCCAAAGCAATCTTGACAAAGAAAACCAAAGCATGAGGCATCCTAAAGAACATCCTGGACTTCAAGCTGTATTATAAAGCTGTAATCATCAAGACAGTATGGTACTCCGATCAATGGAACAGAATAGAGAACCCAGAAATGGACCCACAAACGAATGGCCAACTAATCTTTGACAAAGCAGGAAAGAATATCCAATGGAATAAAGACAGTCTCTTCAGCAAGTGGTGCTGGGAAAACTGGACAGCGACATGCAGAAGAATGAACCGGGACCACTTTCTTACACCATACAGAAAAATAATCTCAAAATGGAAGAAAGACCTAAACGTAAGACAGGAAGCCATCAAAATCCTTGAGAAAGCAGGAAAAAACCTCTTTGATCTTGCCTGCGGCAACTTCTTACTAAACACATCTCCAGAGGCAAGGGAAACAAAAGCAAAAATGAACTATTGGGACCTCATCAAAATAAAAAGCTTCTGCACAGCAAAGGAAACAATCAGCAAAACTAAAAGGCAACTGACAAAGTGGGAGAAGATATTTGCAAATGACATATCAGGTAAAGGGTTAGTATCCAAAATCTATAAAGAACTTATCAAACTCAACACCCAAGAAACAAATAATCCAATGAAGACATGGGCAAAAGACATGAATAGACACTTCTCCAAAGAAGACATCCAGATGGCCAACTGACACATGAAAAAATGCTCAACATCACTCATCATCAAGGAAATACAAATCAAAACCACAATGAGATACCATCTTACACCTAATGGCTAATATTAACAACTCAGGCAACAGCAGATGTTGGCGAGGATACAGAGAAAGAGGATCTCTTTTGCACCACTGGTGGGAATGCAAACTGCTGCAGCCACTCTGGAAAACAGTATGGAGTTTCCTCAAAAAATTAAAAATAGAACTACTCCACGACCCAGCAATTGCACTACTAGGTATTTATCCAAGAGATACAGGTATGCTGTTTCGAAGGGGCACGTGCACCCCCATGTTTATAGCAGCACTATCAACAATAGCCAAAGTATGGAAAGAGTCCAAATGTCCATCGATGGATGAATGGATAAAGAAGATGTGGTATACACACACACACACACACACACACACACACACACACACACACACACAATGGATTATTACTCGGCAATCAAAAAGAATGAAATCTTTCCATTTGCAGCTACGTGGATGGAACTAGACGGTATTATGCTAAGCCAAATTAGTTAGAGAAAGATAAATATCATATGACTTCACTCATATGAGGACTTTAAGATACAAAACAGGTGAACATAAGGGAAGGGAAGCAAAAATAATATAAAAACAGGGAGGAGAACAAAACATAAGAGACTCAAATATGGAGAACAAACAGAGGGTTACTGTAGGGGTTGTGGGAGGGGGGATGGGCTAAATGGTTAAGGGGCATTAAGGAATCTACTCCTGAAATCATTGTTGCACTATATGTTAACTAACTTGGATGTAAGTTAAAAAAAATTAAAAATTAAAATAAAATAAAATAAAATAAGTTAATTTGAGTCATCTAGGATCGTCAAGGCTTGTATGAGGAAAATCAGACCCCTCTGCCCCTTGTTTAGAATTTATGAGGAGCTGTAATTAGCCAGCCAACTTTTTGAAGGTGCTTGAAACACAAAAGCAGGTCAATCACATTCCTGTTTCCACTTTTTTTCCTCAGCATGTTCTGAGTAGTAAATGGACACTAGATGTGTTGTTTGCTTTTATTTACCATCATCTCTCATTTGCCATGTTTCCTAAATGAGAATATCAAGGGCTATGGGTCTACAGTGCCTCAGGTGCCATTCATCCAGGAAAACTTCAGAACTAAAGAACAGGGCTGACCCAGGAAGTCTGGAAACTTCACTGGAAATAGGAAGAACCCATTAGTTCTCAACTCCTAAACTGAAAGGCTAATACAAATAAGTGTGGCCATATACTCGTGTTCACATAAGCTTCCTGGGTATTTCCTGGGTGTTCTGTACTAGGCGCTTATCCAAATTTAGATGGCTCACATTACCAGTACATTTCCTACCACTTATTACAGAGAATGTTTATCTTTTACAAGTTCTTTCTCAAGTCCTGTTAAAAATGGAGTTGCATTCATATTTTATTGAAATGTATTAAATGAACCTCTTTAGGTCTGGCTTTGATGATCTTTTCTTCCATTTCCTTGAAAAGGCCAAGTTTATCACCTTCTCTACTTCTCCTTCAAGTTGCCCCTCAGCTGAATTTCCTAATTCAGTTCATGGTATTACCTGGCTGCTTAAGCCAAAAAAGGTTAATTAACATTCTCCCACTTGGTTCTCAAAACACGGTCTCTGGACCAGCCACATTAAGTAGCATTACCTGAAACTTGTTGGAAATGCACATTCTAAGGCCCAACCAAGACCTATTAAGTCAGCACCTCATGCAGGAAGGGGCCCTTCCAAGTTCTGGACCCAATGTGTAAGTACTTGTATAGCACACACAGAGCACTGAGAAAATGTGTGTTAAATGTTCAACTGAGATACGATTTGACCAGCTAGAGAAATGGACTTAGAAACCTTTACTTAGATTTACTACATGCTGATCTTATATTTAGCTTAGTTCTATTTTCTATTTGTTAAGTACAACTTTGCTTGGTTGTTTTAATAGTAACCATCTAGTTAGTAAAACCTGAGCATTACAAAGTTGGTAACAATGAAAAACAGGTTTTGTCCAGCAGATGTCAGTAGAGCTCAGTTTAATAATTTAGTTGTTAATGAACTTGAAAAATTAATGGAGATGATGAGACGGAAAATACTTTCAACCAGAATAGCATTACTTTGTTGACATTTAAGAAATGGTGTCTGCAACAAAAACTCCTTACAACAATTCAGGCATATTGGAAATGCTGCAAGTATTGACTTCACAACAGTATTATGACTTCAAAACAACCATGGCCTTAATGGTAAATTTCTTCCACTTCAAAGTTCAAAGTATTTTACACTGGACATCAGGTTATTGCTAACTAGAGTCAAAGTCGTAAGTGAGGGGAGGAGAGCAAGGCTGTATATATAAGATTATTCATATGTGGATTATGATGCTGGTGAGACTGTTTTCTGAAGACCAGAACTTTATTTCACTTCACCAATTATTTGGACTTCTTTCTGTAGAGTAATATTAAATGATACTTTTATACTTCTAGAAATAGAAAGGCCTTTCCATGGCTTTACATTTAAAAACAGAGGGGGCAAAGTAAAAGTACTGTGTGTGTGTGTTATTGAAGGAAAATCCATTTCAAATTCACCAAACCCAAAGTGTTTTGAAAGAGACTGATGAAACCATCACAATGCAAATATTATAATTATCATTAGTATCATTAGGCTTTTCCTAGCTCTGAATGTCTAATTTGTTTATAGCTAAGAAACGTCAGTCCTTCTGGTAAAGCTTAAAAGAAATATCTTCAGCTAGCACAGATTGTCCTGGAATCAAGCCTGGTGTCCTTTGGCCTCTGACTCTCCCCTCCAGCCTCCATTGTTCTTCTCCACACTGCACCCACATCTTCCTTCCATTGCCTTGAGGACAGATTCATGAAATCCCACCAAAAAACCTCAAAGGTCACAGGTTGGAGGTCTCTCTTGCTGCCCCAGGGATAGTGCAGGGAGATGCAGATAGAAGGTAGGCTGCCAGGCCTTGGGCATCCTGCCACACTTCAGCCAGGACAGTCCTTGTCAATTGAGCAGCTATTTCCATTTTATCGGCTTATTCCTAACCAACAGTAAATGAAATGGCTCTTTTGAAGCTCAGTCTCCTACACACACACACACACACACACACACACACACACACACCCCACACACGATCTCAACCTCAGGGCTCAACAGTCTTCTTCATATCCCCTAATACTTCCCCCATCCACAGTCCCGACACGTCTCACACTACCCTGAGTCCCTGAGGTACCATTCATGATGGAGAGGTACTTTTATAAAATCACTTTCCTCTGCAGCAGCCCATTACTGTACTTTTTAAATTACCATATCTTAATGGGTAGAAAGGAAGTTTATATTCTCACCAACATTAGAGGATAAAAAAAGACAAGAAGCAACTGACTTGTATTAATAACTTTGTTGGAAAGTGGCAAGACAACATCTGGAATACTTATTACCCATTTGGCATGCTGTTCATCTCCATGGACAAGATTCAACATGACAAGCTCTGTCAAAAGGAAATAGGCTCCATCTAGTTAAATTAGAATGATTAGGGTCATTTAGACAGAGGAAGTTTAATTTGTATGGATCTAGAAATTTTATACAAACTGGAATACCTAAGTATTTAATCTTCCCTGAAGCTCAATTTAAAATTGAAAGAGACGATTGCATAGATCTATAATGAGATGAGACATATTAGAAATTAATTTAACTATTACTGCACTGTGAGCATGTAGCCCAAGAAATCAAAGAATGTTTCACTTGTAGTTTGCACACAACAATAGAAGAGAATGTTCTGCTACTGCTCATTAACTATTCTATTGTTTTACAAACTCTTTAAATGGAAACTTGAGCACCCAGAGTGAATTTGAATTTTTGGTACTGCTTTTAAAATTTTCTCCTACCAAATTTATGCTACAGAGTAAATGTGAACAAAATTCAATCCTAACCTTCCCTTCTACAATGAGGGTGCTTAACTGTTCTGGTGTTATGGATCTTTCTAACAATCTATTGCAGGCTATGGATCCCTTCTTAGAACATGTTTTAAATATATAAAATAAATACTTAGGATTTTTGTTTTCAGTGTGTAAATAACATCTTAATATGTAAGATTACAAAGGAAAACAACTGTATTGAAATATAGATACCAAAGTAGTTTTCATTGTGATGTTGTATATGTACTTTTTTATTAGCACATCTAATAACTAAATCTAGTGCTGTATCTATTATTATTTTGAAGTATGATGAATAGAAATAATTGCTATCATGTAATTTAAAAATATGGGTCATTCCCAGCAATGACAAAGTCACGGGGAGTGCAAATACTACTGTTTTCATTACCTACATTAATAATTGAGGGAGTGGAGCCTCAGTGGCTCAGTCAGTTGAGCGTGTGGCTTTTGATGCAAGTCAAGACCTCATGGTTTGTGAATTCAAGCCCCACATCGGGCTCACTGCTATCAGTGTGGAGCCCACTTCAGATCCTCTGTGCCCCTATCTCTGCCCCTCCCCTGCTTGTGCTCTCTCAAAAATAAATATTTTAAAAAAATAATTGAGGGAAATGGTTAAGTTCAGTTAAAACATGGCAAAAACTAAAGTGTGATTGTTTTCCACCCATGTTTGTAGACCACCAAATCTACTTAACAACCATCACGGTTGGTTAAGAACTGTGGTTCTATAGTTAGGTAGATGTGTATGATGCCATTAAGACTAAGGGCAGTCACTAGGCTGGCAAGTGTGGATAGCAAAAACAGAATGCAAAGGGCAATCTGCAATTCCTTAGTTAGCTAATTAACAGCCTAGACAGATATGAGGGCTGAACCACCTATCTCAATCACAGCAGCATTGTCAGATATCCATTCCATTTCATTCCGTGTTTCCAGACCATATAGGCCCATCCCAGACTTATGAGAGGATACTGATTCTAATTACCTGGTTTAAAGAACTGTTCAGAGCCCCTAAGTCATTTGGCTAATTCCATATCTTATTATACTCTCTTAAAGTATCCTTTTGGGGTACCTTGGTGGCTTAGTTGGTTAGGCATCCAAGTCTTGATTTCAGCTCAGGTCATGATCTCAGGGTTCATGAGTTTGAGCTGTCAGTGCACAGCCTGCTTGGGATTCTCTCTCTCTCTCTCTCTCTCTCTGCCCCTTCTCTGCTTGTTTCCTCTCTCTCTCAAAATAAATAAACTTAAAAAAATAAATAAAATATCCTTTTTTTGGGATGAACATTGGGTGTTGTATGGAAACTAATTTGACAATAAATTTGATATATAAAAATAAATAAATAAAATATCCTTTTCACCTATAACAGTAATAAACCTTGAAGTGTTCTTATAAACTCTTTATTACCTTCTTTAGTGTGAAGACCACAATACCTTCCTTGAAAAGGTCGTGTTTCATTCAACAGCATTTATTCAGTGCCTATCTGATGTCAGCCAGATACTACAAGGGTTGGGTGCTGAGGAGCCAAAGCCGAATAAGACTTTGGCACTGTCCTGCCTTTAAAAAACTCATTAACTACAGAGAGAATCAAATAAGTAAACCACTAAATCCAATACCAAGTTGTAATTCTCATGGCCAGTGCTACCAAGTAGTATTGGCCACAGAAGTACCACAGAAGAGAGACAGTCCTTCTGAGATTCAAGAAAAATAAAGAAATGAAGGGAACCAGGATAGTTGTCTGCAACGTGTGTAAAACCGTGGGTGACAAGGAGGCATGGGAAAACCATTCGGGGGATCAGTACATTCAGGGTCATGCAAAGATGTGAAAAGCGAAGGCACAGTTGAAGAAAAGGTGGGGAGAGGTGGGAAGTAAGTGCAAGGACATAACTGTGACAGGGTCTTAGGTTTCTTGTTAAGCAGTTTGGATTTCACCTTGTTGGCTAGTGTTATCGGAACCAGCATCATCAACATCACGTGGGAACTTGTTGGAAATGTACATTCTCAGACCCCATTCCAGACCTACTGACTCTGAAATCTGAGGGTGGAACCTACTCATCTGTGTTTTAACAAGCCCTCCAGCCAATTCTGATTTACACTAAAATTTGAGAACATTAGGGAGCCAAATCACTAATGATAGGTTCAGAGAAACCACCAAAAATGGAGGGGAAAAATGATCCTCTTCTATATTCAGCAGAGTAAATGATATGGCTAGAATTGCAAATAGAAAGATTATTGATTTATTCACATGGAAAATGGATTGGAAGAAAGAAAAGGCTAGAGGCAAGAAGGCCATTTGGAGGCTGTGCAATGTCCCAGGGAAACCCAGAAAAGATCAGAACTCAAGAAGTGGCAGTGAAGATGAACACAGGGGGTAGCCTTGTCATAACTGTAGGTGGGGGGCGAGTTTAATATAGGTGATAAGGGGAGGGAAATGTCAATGATGATCTAGTTAGCAACTGCCTTGAAAGGCTTGCTTGGAAGTCCTTGAAGCACACCTGGCCTTTGATAGTGTGGTCAGAACTCACATGCTGTGTTCTTTTACAATTTCAGGAATATGCAGGGGCACCTGGGAGGCTCAGTCAGTTGAGCTCCGACTCTTAGGTTTGGCTCAGGTCATGATCTCCTGGTTCATGGATTTGAGCCCGGCATCAGACTCTGTGCTGGCAGTATGGAACCTGCTTGCGATTCTCTCTCTCCCTCTCTCTCTGCCCCTCCCATTGTTCTCTCTCTCTTTTTCTGTCTAAAATAAATAAATAAACTTAAAAAAATTAAAATAAAAAGGAATATACAGTCCTATTATTAGTGATTGACGATACATGTATTTGAGTTGTTTTAGGAAAGAATCTATTCAAGACCCAGGATTTTAGGAACAAAGAGAAGAAACCACTAACCAAAAAGACCAGATATTAAATTTCTTGTGGAAGTGACTGATCCAGGTTTGGGTGGGAAGGGGAAAGCTAGGATGAGCCTGAAACCTCTTTGGGTGCCACAAAGTAAGGAAATGCTCAATAAAATATTGAGGGAATGCTGAAATGACACAAGAGCCAATCGAAGCTGCTCCTAAGAGCCAAAGCTGAAGAAATTTAGCAAGAAAATAAATAATAGTATTGGATTATGGCCCAGGAGCACATCACTTCTGTAGTATTCTTGCCAAAAATACATAACCTCAATCTAATCATGAGGAAACATCAGACAACTACCATACTGAGAAACATCTACAAAATACCTGAGCAGTACTCTTCAGAAGAGTCAAGAAAGAGACTGAAGGATTGTCACAAACAGGAGAGACTAAGGGAACGGGATGACCCAATGCAATGTAGGATCCTGAATTGGATCCTAAAACACAATAAACCAGTGGTGAAAATTTGGTGAGAAACTGGTAAAATTTAAAATCTGTAATTTAGTTAATAGTATTGTAAGAATGTTAATGTCCTGGCATCCATAATTACACATAGTAAAGTGTTAACATGAAGGAAGGTAGGTGAAGACTATATGGACACTCTGCATACTATTTTTGTAATCTTTCTGTAAGTCTAAATGTATTTCAAAACTAATTTTTAAATAAAGTAAATAACTGTCATCATTTGAATCCTTTTGCTGGCCTGTGGAACTGTTCCAGATAAATAAACACTACCAGACAGTTCTTCTGGGGGTAGTGGCTATAAACCACTGTAATTTTTCTTGAGGCTGGGAACCCTATTTTATGTGTCCTGATTCCCTAAAGAACTTAGGGAATTAGAAGCAGATTTACCGTGAAGCTTCATGAAGCTTAAACTTCAGGGATGTTCGCTGGCATAGGCTCCATTGAGCACTAGGAGTTGCTGGAAGCCGTAGAATGTTCTATCTAGGTAAGGAAATGAAGCCAGGTTTCAATCAGAAGCATTTCTACATAAGCAATTATGGTAAATTGCCTAAAGAATGCTCAAAGAAAGGGACTTAAACCTGTAAGCCTCAGTATCTTGCTATGATTGCCTTTCTCATTCCAAATAAATGTTTGCATCTAAGGTTGTATTTGTAGTTGCCTTTTTGTAAACAGCGTCTCCCAAATCATAGAAGACTCAGTTCCCACAAACCTGGACACACTTCTGTATCTAGCACAAGGGCTCAATAAACATTTCAATTAAATTATTAGAAAAATCATCTCTACTTCTGTGAAACAGAGTTAATGGTATTGACCAGTCACCTAACAACAGAGTTGGAAAGGGCTAATTTGGGGAAGACTTTTATGTAATAATTTTCTCTATAGAAATTTTAACCTTTTTAAAGCCACTTTCACATTCATACTCATAGCATTTACATGTTGGCACTTTGAAAATCCTAAGAGATCTTCAAACATTTCCCTTTGTAAATGAGTGAACAGTCAGTCCCAAAGAGGTTAAGTAATCCAAGGGCACACAGCTAGCAACAGATTGATGGAGGGAAGAGGGAAGGGGGCAGGCACAGGCCTACTGATTTGGCGGAAGGTCGGGAGACGGTTGTCAGAATTTCCATACACTGCCTTAAAACAAAGCCTTCTCTTTTTTTTTCTTGCTGATAGCTATTTTCCCAGAACAGCAAAAGATAGTTTACCCCTCTTTGTACCTTCTTCATAGTGCAATTTTAACAGGCAATGATTAACTACTGTATTAAGGTAGCCTACTACGCGTAACAAACTCTACTCAAAACTCTTAAGTCTAAGCAACCATGTTCCTGTATTAAAAGAACAAAGCAGAGAAATATAGGGGAAGAGGTGGGGTTGGACTGGGATGGGGTCAGAGGAATGTTTCTGAGGGGCGGGGAAGCCTCTTCAGGCAGTACTGGGGACACTTGATGCCTACAGACTTTTGCAGTGACTGCAGTCTGTCACCGTTCGACAGTGACTCCAGGCTGAAACCAAATCCACGGTTAGTTCATGCCTTCACCAATCTGGAGCCAAGCCTAGAAATAGTTCTCTGTTCCTTAATGGTATTTGGGATGGGAGCAAATGTTCTACGCTGTGGTGCCTGTTGGCTCTAATCAGATAAATTAAGGACTTGAGCATGTTTCCACCATTTGGTTTAGTTTTATTTTAGTCCCCAAGTCCCTTTGCTCCCATTTTAAGGCCTAGCACTTTCTCACTGGTGAAGCCCACACTGCCTTAACCCTGAGAGAAGATTCCTCAAGTAGAAGCACCACATGCTGTATCTGTCCTGCAAGCCAGTATGCAGCAAACCAGTTGTGCAGCTGTTCCATAACATCACAGAGGCGGCTTCCTTGTCTTGACATGCTTACAATCATCTCTCCTCGAAAATAAATTAATGAAGTCTTCCTGAGAGAGCGATTTTTCCTGCACTTTCCCACACTTCCTGGGTGAAATAAAGTGTTTTTAAGATCAAGGTTAAAAAGTGAGCAAATAGGGGTGCCTGGGTGGCTCAGTCGTTTGAGTGTCCGACTTTGGCTCAGGTCATGATCTCACAGCTCATGAGAGATGTGCGCTCTGTGCTGACAGCTCGGAGCCTGGAGCCTGCTTCGGATTCTGTGTCTCCCTCTCTCTCTGCCCCTAACCCACTGGTATTCTGTCTCTGTCTCTCTCAAAAATAAATAAACATTAAAAAAAATTGTTTTTAAATAAAAAAATAAAAAAAATAAAAAATAAATAGAGTGAGCAAATAGACTTGGCTTTTAGAGACAGCATCAGGTGTAGAGTTAAAGAATAATACCTGACTTCATCTTCGAAAAGAGCTCATATTCAAATCACAGATTCTCTTCCACTGCAGTAATAGTTGAATCATAACCTCGCTGATATGCTACTGTTTTCTGACCCATAAAACTGCAATTTCATATGGTTCACATAAATATTTATTATTTACATAATATTTATTTATATGTCCAGATAATTGGCTCAGCTCTCTCTTTTACTTCCCTGTGTAGACATCTTTTGGAATTCCTCTTTGCAAGTTCATATATTGCCCACAAAAATATAAAGAATGTATAGGCAAATGAATAAGGAGTAAAAGAATGCAATGCTGATTGCTATTAGCTTTATCCTCCCCTTTCCCTATCTGCCTAACTAGTGGTAAACTGCGCACGAGTGCTGTTGACTGGAGACTATCCACGCCAATCAAGTTATTTCACCAATGGTAAGTCCATCTTTTATTTTATAGATGAGAAGTTTGCACTGGAAGGGCATTTACATTGTTGGCAGAAAACTGGTGTAATGGCAGAAAGGACTTGAATCCTGGTTCCTACACTTAGAAGTTGTGTGATTTGAGGCAAATTGCTTAACATTTCTGGGACGTTAGATTCCCTAAGTATAAAATGAAGACAATGATACTGCTCTTCACTTTATAGAGTGGTTTTGAGGGTTCCACAGGGCAACGTACATAAAGTACAAAAAGCGTCTAGCACACCTGGCTCCCAGGCTCCTAGTGAATACTCAATATTCAAATGTTAAAGATGCAACTAGCTGATGGGGCACCTGGGTGGCTCAGTAGGTTGAGCATCCAACTTTGGCTCAGGTCATTATCTCATGGTTCTTAAGTTCGAGCCCCACATCAGGCTCGCTGCTCTCATCCCGTCAGTGCAGAGCCAGCTTCAGATCCTCTTCCCCCGCCTCTGTCCCACCCCCACTCACAGTCTCTCAAAAAATAAATAAAACATTAAAAAAAAAAGATGCAACTAGCTATTTATCATTTCTGGAATGATCAAGGAGGAAGAAGAGCTGGACAGTGCCTGTTCTATGTTTATCCTAGATAAGTTTATCTGGGATGAACATAGAACTTGCCGTTTGCTCCTTTACCCCTCCACTCCTTTCCTACTTTCCTTGGAGACTTAGGAAGAAATTGCCAATCCCTGCTGTTATAACAGTTTCTTGAGCCTTTGAATGCAAAGGGTTTGAGACCAAATATGAAATTTGACAACAAATTAATATGCCTATTTGAGTATCCACTATACCTGGAAATCATCAAAATGGCTTCCCAAGAAGGCATAAGGTGACCTTCTGAGCTGTCAAGAGTGATCTATATCTTGATTGAAGTGGTAGTAAAAATTCATTTTGTACTTTTTATAAGTCACATCTCAATAAAAAAATTAGAAAAATAACCTTTTTATTAGAAATCGATCTTCTTACTTTTTAATTACTGAAATGGATTTGTTTTAGGAACTCTAGATTCTAAGCCTTATTGCCATTTATTAACAAAGTTAATATTTTTAAATGAATTGGAGAAACAATTTCAAAGATTAATAAAGACTTCATCAGGATTAAAATAGGGCAGGGTCCAGAAAAGTGGTGGTTCTCAGCCCTTCTATTTAGATACAAAAATACTTAGTAGAGAAAACTGGAATTTTAGAGTGAACACAGTGAATATAGGAATTATACTCTGCTGGTCACTTTCACCCAGGTTTCTCACCACCCTCTGTCTACTATAAAGGCAAACACATTCACTTTTTATCCTTAGGACTTAGCACGGTGGCAGGTACATAGGGTCTCAAAGACATTGGATGACCACACATCCTGGGAGTGTCCTGATTTATGCCTACTGTTATTGGCCTAATTACTAATCATGCTCTTTTCATTACTAAAAGTGTCTCAGTTTGGAAAATAATGGTCATCCCACCAAGAAGTGCCAGTGTTTGTTGAGCCTTATTTTTATCAGTATTCTTCCTGATATTGCAAAGTGACTTAAGCCAATTTGAGCTTCACAGTGGTTGGATCTGTCTGGTAGATATTAGTAGCCTCTAACAATAAAAGAGGTGAGACCCATATCTCCTTGTAATCTGGCTGCCACATTGGCATATTATCTAGAAAAATGAATCTCAAGACAGAATTCTGTCACAAAAGCATCTATCTAGGCATACAGCCTGTCCTGGGAGGCTCTGTGAAATCCAGCTCATTGTCCATCCGGCACTGGAATCAGCACCTTGCACAAAATAGTGTCCCAAGGCAGATATGACAGTGTTCTAACAGCAGGATCATCAGCCTTCAGGTCAGAGAAGTCAACTGAATTCCTGGTTAAGTTGTGGGGACCAGAAACAAAGGGGTCCTAGAATAGAATACCTTTCAAAGGATATTTTTGATACCTCCATATTTATAAAACGTTTTGTAGAGGTGCGTGTTCTGTATTTCTGGCCAATCCATATATCTTTAACACCACTCAATGCACCATTGAAAAAGTACTTCTAACTTCCTTCATGCTAGGTAATGAACTCTCTAATGTAGGTTCAGAGAGCAACATTTGAAGTACTTATTGTTTCTGGAGTGTAGGCTCCGGAAGAGGGTTTTTCAAACACTATAGCACCACTAATGTGCTCCTGCTCCTTGGATATATACTACATTAAACCATATGCATACATTTCATACCTCTTATGTTTTAAAATACTTGAGTATTTAGAATTAAATTATAGACAATATACTTGACATGTGTTCTACATTACATATTCAAATACTCAGCATGGACCATTGAAATAGCAATAAAAGTAACCCTCAAAGGATCAACACTGACCTCCCACTCTCCCCTCCTCCACTTTTCTCCCCAGGAGCAGAAGCTCAGAGATATAAGTCTTGGGCAAAATGGAGTCTTAAGAAACATATGCATGAACCCTTTGTGTGAGGTCAAGACAAACACTTTCTAGAACTCTGTTCTTCTCAGAATTCTCCTTTACATGGTGTTCTTTCAATGGTTCTCCCCTCTCTCCCTTGCTGTTGGTTTGTGTGGTAAATGGGACACAGAGGTGTCCACTCCCTTTTGGATGTCAGACAGAATCTGAATAGAACCAGATGAAAGGAAATTGAGGGTTAGGCCAGTTCTCTTTGGGGAATTAAGGATGCCTCTCTGGGTTTTTTTTTTTTTCTGTACTTTTCCTTATCTCCTTCTCTAGCAATTAAAAAAAAAAAAGCCCCAGAGCTTCACAAAGACCTTGGCAAAAGGGAAATAGGAACAGGTCCTTTTCAACTGCATTCAATCTACACCTTAAGGTAAAAGACGAAAACAAGGCATCAAAATTCACATTGATCTGAAAAAGTAAAGTAAAGTAAAAGGCCGGGGCGGGGGCGGGGGGGGGGGTTGTTCAGAGTCACATGTCTAGAGAGTAAGAAGTTGTATATATGTGTGGAGAACTCTTCAGAATTCTAGTGAGGGTTGGCCATGCAGAGGTTGTCAAATCCAAGTTTGCACCTCTAGCCCTAGTGTCGCACCACACACATGCTGGACACTCATTCCTGTTAATGATTAATCATTCTTGTAATTTAAAATCTGAGCAAGTTATGACAAAGAAGAGAGAAAAGTATAACATGGTATAACTGTTGATAAAACTCATACTCAAACTTGCCAGGGCCACGTACAAAAATTTACAAATCCTACCATTATATCACCATTGTATTTGTTAAAACAATGATTAAGTGGGTAACACCAGCTTCCAGAAGATATTCCCCTAATCATGCATTAATTGTTTTTTATTTTATTGTATTATTTTTGAGCCATCTAGATTTTGAGTAAGAAAGTCCTCCTGATTCCAGATGTCATTGCTATAAGCATTCCCCAGCATCATTTTCTTGGACTGTTCCCTCCATTCATTTTACTGTGTGCTGCTCAGGGGAAAAGAATATTGTTCACATAATCTCTGAGAACAGAGAATAGGCTCAGAAAGAGAATTCAGAAATATTCTGCTGTCGTTCATTTTAATACCATGGCTGAAGCCTTGTTCCTTTTTTCTTTTGAATCTCACACACAATCAACAAGATGCATTTAGAACTAATTACACAAATACCACTTTAAGCCCCATTGTATTCTCCAATAGCCTTCAATTAAGCGCAATGGCACTATATTTGAAAGAGAGCTTTGCACTGCCTCAAAATCTCCAACTGGAAAGAGAATGTGCATGTCCAGAGACTCCATGCTGCACGTTAAATATTAATGCTTTCAAAGAGAACTTTACAAACATTTGTCATTAAATTTAGTAATTAAAAGCATTTTCTGGGTATTTTAAAAATATTTAAGTGATTAGAGATGCATATCGATTCTTATTACAAGTTACCTTCATTGATTAGCAACATTTTACTAAATAAAATCCATTTCAATGAAAAATACCACAACTTTTGGATACAGAATCATTGTAAAATTGATTAAGGAAACACTAAAAATTTTTCCACAGAAACCTATCAACAAGGGAATTGGAAAAGATGAATTGAGGCATTTCTCATGAGCTGGCATTTTCTCAGGGTACGAAACCCCAGGACAGTATAGCTCTCTGCCCCTACTTTAATTGGAACTCATGCATTATTTATTCAACAAATATTTATTAAGCACTACGGCTAGGTCAAGTCTAACACCACAATTCAATTGATGACAACTTTGCCCATAACCTGGAAACATGGGCATTTTCTGAGTATACGAATGACCCTTACTACCTCTGAGGGAAACTGAATCACACCAAAACCATGACATTTTGAATAAGTTCTACAGAAAATACAGCAGCTAAAAAAAAAAAAAAAGTATGAGGGAAGCAATGTCAGTCACTGTTTATCACAGGCTGAGGAGAAGCCAAGTAGAAGATAGAATGGATTCTCTCTTGTCTCTGAATTCCCAGGAAAATTCTCTCAATCAGAAGATGAGACGGAAATGAGAAGGGGATGGAACAATACTGTGGAAAGAAGTTCCATCTTGCCTGAGTCTCTCCATATCAACACAGGAGTCTACATTGAAAGGGGACCCATGAACTTCTTACAACCCACATGTATAGGTTGTATGGTTAGGTGACATTGCTGGAAATCTTGTTTTTAAATTTTTATTCAATGATGTGATCCATCCAAATCAGAATAAAGAACTTGAGGAAGAGGAAGACCTAAAATTTAAAATAAGTTGAAGAATTATGCAAACAACTATTGTCAATATTAAGAAATGGTTTTTGAAAAAGATGTATAATGAAAAAAATAATGATCTGAATCCAAAATTCCAGATTAGATCAATAAATTCTAGGAAATGAGAGGGAGAAGGTAAGTATGTATGTAAAGTGTTCAGCTTTCTCAGGGGGAAGCCAGTAGAAACTGCTTAATTGTTAAGGTTCATAGTGAAATATATTTGTAACTATCCTTAAATTTATTCAACAATAGGTGTAAAACTTCTAGGTAACTAGCAAAATGGAAAAAAAAATAAATGAAGAAAATGTGATCAATTCTTAAAGGCAGAAAGGTTTATGTACATTAGATTCATTTTTTGATAAAGTTATAGTGAGATGAAACATACAAAGTTGTTACTAGTGATACTAATCTTCCATCTTTAATGGGATTTTATTGGAAACACTTAATGCTACCAGAAAGTACTACAAGGTTGGCTTCTAGAATATTTTACAATCATGTCACTTAGCATAGGCATGTTCCATGAATATTAATAGCCTGATTCCAAGATGTTCATCAGCAATGACCTTCAAGCACGCTATGTACTCTTTGCAAAGCTTGAATTTAGAGGAAGAGATCTTATAGCCAAGAGTCTAATTTCCTCTTTACAATATAAAAATGAGGGAACTAGAGGGAATAAGGAGGTGTGTGGGTCTGTTCTATGAATCATACATTTAGGATTAAATGTATTTTAATTGAATAATAACCATCAACACACTTGAATATGATATTTCTCCAAAACGGCATCGCTGGGAAAAGTATCCTTCCTTACAGCATGGCTATTATACAACTGTAGTGATTGGCCCTTGAGATTTTAGTGGAGGTAGATAGAAAATGAATAAAGGAGCAGAACAGAAATTCAAGAAGCAGATTCTCAGATATATGGACACATGTTTCTTGGAAGTGTTATGACAAATCAGTAAGGGAAAAATTTGCTGTTCAATATCTAGTGTTAAGACATATTATTAATATGTAAAAAATTATCCCTATTTTATATTACACTCAAAAATACAGAAATATAGAAGAAAAGACAAAATATCTTAAAGAACTTGGATTTGGGAAGTTTTCTTAAAAATAATTTCTTGGGGCATCTGGATACCTCAGTCAGTTAAGGGGCCAGCTTTGGCTCAGGTCATGATCTCTCAGTTTATGAGTTTGAGCCCGGCATCAGGCTCTGCACTGACAGCTCAGAGCCTGGAGTCTGCTTCGGATTCTGTGTCTCCCTCTCTCTATGCCCCTCCCCTGCTTGTGCTCTCTCTCTCTTTCAAAAATAGATGGATAAGCATTAAAATAATAATAATAATAATAATAATAATAATAATAATAATTTCTTAAGGGGCACATAGGTGGCTCAGTCAGTTAAGTGTCATCCTGTTCAGCTCAGGTCATGATCTCATGGTTCGCAAGCTGGAACCCCACACTGGGCTCCAGGCTGACAGGGAGGGGCCTGCTTTGGATTCTCTCTCTCTCTCTCTCTCTCTCTCTCTCTCTCTTATCTTAAGATATATATATATATATCATATATGATATATATATGTGATATATATATATATCATATATCATATATATATATATATATATATATATATATATATATATATATGTCCCTCCCCTGCTCCTGCTGTCTCTCTCTCTCAAAATAAATAAACTTCAAAATTAAAAAAAATAATTTCTTAAAGAAAAAGTACAAACTATAAAAGATTATTAAATTTGACTTTAAAATTAAAAACTCATATACAACAACACATGAATGAAAAGATATACCACAGATTTAAAGAAGATATTTACAAGCCATATAAAAATCATTTATATTCAGAATATAGAAAGAACTCCTACAAAAATTAGAAAAAGGCAAAAAAAAGTCATAAAATAGACAAAGGCTACATACAGGCATTTCACAAAATGTAAATCTGAATGGCTACTAAGCATATTACTAGCAATACTCAACTTCATTAATAATCAATCAAAATGCTGATTAAAATTAGAAGTTAATTTATACCTATTTAGACTAACATATGATTCCAAAGCCTGATTTTTTCAGTTTGGAGTGAGAAGTTGTAGCATTATGAAATCTCATCCATGACAGGAATGTATAATTGAGGTCCATCTTTGGAGATCAATCCAACAATATATAGCGAAGTTGAAGACGCCTGTACCCTATGGATTAGCAAGTCCATTCTATAGCTCTGAAAGAAACTCTTACAGGTATGTAAGGACATATATACAGGAATAATCATTTCAAAATCAATAGAAGAATGAATAAATAAATTATGGTAATTTGGACCTTCAAATTATACAGTCATGAAAAATGAACAGGTTAGAGTAACATGTATTAACAGGAATAAATCTTGAAAACAATGCTAAATCTATAAAGCAAAATGAAGAAGTATATTCACTATGTACAATATAGAAGTGTATCTTATTATGAGTCCCTATATTTTTATATGTATGAAATAGTTTATAATTTTTACAGGTTAAAAAAAAAGAATAAAAACTTCCATCATGAGTACCAGAAAGCAAACACCTGGTATCTCTCTTAGGTGTGCCCTACAGTAGCTGTTTTAAGCACAAGGTTGACTCGAAGTCCAGGATGGGTCTTATATTAATCAAAATTTCCTGAGAGGGAACTTATATTACATGCGTTTATGTCTTCAAAATCAAAACAAAGCAGAATCGCAATCTCTTTTCCCAAAGGTATTGGGTGCTGATACTGTTAAAAGCATACAAGAAAGAAAGGATCTCCATCCCCTTCCCATAGATCTGCAAAACAACCCTGCGCATTGAATCCTAGCACTTATTGGCACAACTAACCAGTTAGAGGCTGCATCTGGAGGTGCTAACGAAAAAGCAAGAGAAAGGAAAAGAAGAGAATCAGCTGGACTAACTGGAGAAGGCTAACTGTACATAAGTAGGGTTGCAAGATTTAGCAGATGAAAATGCAGGACTCGTAGTTAAGGTCAAATTTCAGATAAACAAGAAATAATTTTCTACTATAAATGCATCTTAACATAAAGGTACACTCATAGCCCAGAAATTCACTCTAAGCATGACAATTTCTGTTAGGAAGTAATGTGGAATAGCAAGAAAAAGAAAGAAAAGAAAAACAGGACTTGGTTAACAGACCCTCAGTTTGAATGGCAGCTCTCTAGCTGTGTGACTCCAAGCCAAATGCAGAACTTCTCTGAGCTCCATTTCATCATTTCTTAAAGGAAGACTATAATACTTGTCTTACAAGCGTAATTAAAATATCATGTGTGAGAACCTACTTAGCTCACAGCAGTTACTCAATAAATAACTTTTAAAAACCGACTGAATGGTTATTAAATACTTACTGTGACAGTCCCTTTACCAGGTTTTGGGTCTATAAAGCTGAATAAGAAATTATCTCTTGTTCCAAAAGCGCTGTTTCGTTTGTTGGTTTGTTTGGGGTTTTTTGTTTTGTTTTGTGGAAGACATTTACAAACCACATAAGTAAACAATCACAACACAACATGCTTTGTTCTGTAACTGAGCTGTGTGCAAAAGATTTCTCCTTACCCACTTTTCAAAATCCAACCCAACCTTTGAGGTCATTAAAATGCAAAATGCACTTTCTTCTCAATGTGTTGCTCATTCTCCTGGGTCAGAATTAGTCTCTCCTCCTCTATTCTACCAAGCAAGTTCACTTAGACCACTGTTGTGGAACCTAAACTTAATGGCTTTAGACTGTAATTACTCTTGTCTGTCACCTGCACTAGATCCTGGGCTGAAACAATTTCTTCATTTTTATGTCACTCTACACATAGTATACGGTATGTGTTCAGTAAATGCTTGTGTTGCCTTTCCAAATGGAACTTGGCTACTATTTCTATGAATGAGAATAAACAATCAAGTAGCAAAATCCTTTCTCAGGCAATTGCCTGAGAGTAAGGTTTTGAATCCACCTGAGATATGAAAATTTGACACACATTTTTTTGGATTAAGTGACCCAGAATGAGCAATACAACACATTCTAGTATAGATATATTGTGAACTAAAACAAAGAAAGTTGCAGAGCAATACATAAAATACAATCTAGTTTTTATTTTTAAAATGCCATTATTTTTATATGTGGTAGGATAGATATAGAAAAAAACTTGAAAAAGATATGTTTAACTATTATTGTTGGGATTAGAATTATGGAAAATTTGCCCTTTCTAAATTATGGAATTCTACAGTATTTAAATGTTTTACAATGAGCAGATGTTAGTGTATTAAACAACAAAGAAAATCATTAAAAAAAACTTAACCCAAGAGTTATGTCATTGAGTCTTTTGCTTATTTTTGTTTTCATGTTAAAATTTTTATTTTATTTACAATAAAAGATAAGACTTTTCCTAAAATAAATAAGTGGCGGCAATTCTTTTTTTTATGTTTATTTTTGAGAGAGAGAGAGAGAGAGAGAGAGAGAGAGAGAGAGACCTAGCACGAGCAGGGGAGAGGCAGAGAGAGAGGGACACACAGAATCTGAAGCAGGTTCCAGGCTCTGAGTTGTTAGCACAGAGACCCACGTGGGGCTCGAACCCATGAACCCTGAGATCATGCATGACCTGAGCTGAAGTCAGACACTTAACTGACTGAGCCACCCAGGAAACCCGGTTATTCTATTTTTAAAGTAAAAAGCCAGGGGCACGTGGGTGGTTCAGTCGGTTAAGCAACTGACTCTTGATCTGGGGTCAGGACATGATCTCACTGTTTGTGAGTTTGAACCCCACGTCAGGCTCTGTGGTGGCAACATGGAGCCTGCTTGGGATTCTGTCTCTTTCTCTCTGCCCCTCCACCTCTTGTTCTCTCTCTCTCCCTCTGTCTCTCTCTCTATCAAAATAAATAAATACACTTAAAAAAATAAAGTGAAAAACCAGACACTTCCCTATGCCTTTCTTCCCTTCTGTATTGGAGACTGAACAGAAATGGCAACCTTGTATCATGACACCAGGACTCATAAAAGGCAAAAACAGACAAAACTTTTTCCCGCTTTTTTTTTCTCTTTCCTCATTAGTCTGACATACTCAGGCACTTCATTTTTTGGTCCGATCCTTTTCAGTGTTTGCTGGAAAGAAATTCTTTAATACTGCACATAAGGAGTCAAGTGGAAGCCAGTCAAGTGCAGTATTGATTTAGCGAAGGGATAAGGGAAGCAGGCACTTCAATATTTCCCTGCCTCCTCCGGGAAGGTTAAGGAGGACTTAATTCAACCTGAAGTGGTGTAAATATCCTGAGACGAAGCCCGGTTAACAGAATTGATGTGAGGGAGCTGAGGGCTGTCTCAAAGCGCAGGCACATCCTCTGTGAACAAGTTTACAGCGGTGCAGGGCAGAGGGCAGCGAGGCAAGCATGGCAAAGTGGGAGAGGGAACATGCTTCCTGAGCTGGTGAGGAAATTAAAAATCGCCCCAAAACTATCATTCATCAAATGTTCTTTTCAATACTTAAGGTAGTGCTGAGAAAGTAAAAAAGGAAGCATACCTCCTCTTGAAATGTCCTTGAATGTTCGGTGTTTAATTTTATTTTGGGAACCTCTTGATCTTGGGACAGCTGTGAAGAAAGAACTTTCCTTTTCTAGCTTCCTGGGAGGGAAGTAAGTGATGAGTGAACTCAAACAAGAACGGAGATGAACAGCAATCTCCATTCCTGTTTAGGATCAGGGAGAATCAACATTGCAAAGATATAGTTCCTTTCTACAGAAAATGCCAGGGGAATAAATAGAAGAGAGATATGAAACTCGCAACCTCTTTACTTCAGAAGTGTTAGAGAATTGCAGGGTGATTTTAGTTCACCCAAGCATGCGTCTTTCACTGAGTATTCCTCTCAACATTTCCTCCTTTTATTCATTTATTCATCCATTTTTTTTCATGAATCTGTATTAGATGCTCACTATGTCCAAAGCACTGCTCAGTACTCATGACATCATTTCTCAGATGCTTAACATCCAGAAGCACTGTTAATAGGCTTCTGCTTCTACTCACACAGGAGGAAAGAATGAGCATTCCTCCTCCTCCTTTGCATTCTGGCTGCCGGCTCTCATTACAGTCTGCATTGGGCCTGGCTTTACACAGAATTAGCCTTTAACTAGTTACCTTTAATCTGCATAATCTGATTCAACAGTGGTTAGGACTATATATGAATTAGGATTCAGTAAATTTTGAATCACACTTTCAAGTTCTCTCATACAGAAAAAAAAGTTAAACAATTTAATGCAGTGGCTCATAAACTTTACTGCACGTTAGAATCACCTGGAAGTTTCTTTAAAATTCTGATGCCCAGACTGCATCCACACCTTGTAAATTAGAATCTCCGGAAGGACACCAGGCATCAGTGGGTTTTTTCACAGTTCCCCAAGTGATTCCAATGTGTAGCCAAGATTAAAAATCAACACTATTTTTTAAATGCAAGTTAGTTAACATATAGTGTAATAACGGTTTCAAGAGTAGAATTTAGTGATTCATCACTTATGTGTAACACCCACTGCTCATCTTAACAAGTTCCCTACTGAATGCCCATCACCCATTTAACCCATCCCCCCCACGCAACACCCCTCCAGCAACCCTAAGTTTGTTCTATGTATTTAATAGTCTCCTATGGTTTGCCTCCCTCTCTGTTTTTATCTTAATTTTCTTTCCCTTCCCTTATGTTCATCAGTTGGTTTCTTAAATTCCACATATGAGTGAAATTATATGATATTTATCTTTCTCTTATTTCGCTTAGCATAATATATTCTAGTTCCATCCACAAATCTTGCAAATGGCAAGATTTCATTCTTTTTGATCACTGAGTAATATTCCAGTGTGTGTGTGTGGGGGGGGTATATAACACATTTTTTTATATACATTAGTCACTCTATGGACATTTGGGCTCTTACCATATGCTGGCTATTGTCGATAGTGCTTCAATAAACCTTGGGGTGTTTGTGCCCCTTCTATTCAGCATTTTTATATCCTTTGGATAAATACCTAGTAGTGCAATTGCTGGGTAGTAGGGCAGCTCTATTTTTAACTTTTTGAGGCACCTCCATACTGTTTTTTAGAGTGGCTGCACCAGTTTGCATTCCCACTAGCAGTGCAAAAGAGTTCTCCTTTCTCCACACCCTTGCCAACATCTGTTGTTTCCTGAATTGTTAATGTTAGCCATTCTGACAGGTGTGAGGTGGTATCTCATTGTAGTTTTGATTCATATTTCCCTGATGATGAGTGATGTTGAACATCTTTTCATGTCTGTTAGCCATTTGGATGTCTTCTTTGGAAAAGTGTCTGTTCATATCTTTGTGCATTTCTTCACTGGATTATTTGTTTTTTTGTGTGTTGAGTTTTATAAATCCTGTATAGATTTTGGATACTAACCCTTTATCTGATATGTCATTTGCAAATATCTTCTCCCATTCCGCCAATTGCCTTTTAGTTTTATTGATTGTTTCCTTCACTGTGCAGAAGCTTTTTATCTTGATGAGGTCCCAATAGTTCATTTTTGCTTTTGTTTCTCTTGCCTTGGGAGGCAGGTCTAATAAGAAGTTGCTGTGGCTGAGGTCAAAGAAATTGTTGCCTGGTTTCTCCTCTAGGATTTTAATGATTTCCTATCTTACATTTTAGTCTTTCATTCATTTTAAGTTTATTTTTGTGTATGGTGTAAGAAAGTGGTCCAGGTTAATTCTTTTGCATGCCACTGTCCAGTTTTCCCAACATCATTTGCTAAAGAGACTATCTTTTTTCCATTGGATATTCTTTCCTGCTTTGTTGAAGATTAGTTGGCCGTACATTTGTGGGTCCATTTCTGGGTTCTCCATTCTATTCCATTGATCTCTGTGTCTGTTTTTGTGCCAGTACCATACTGTCTTGATGATTATGACTTTGTAATACAGCTTGAAGTCTGGAATTGTGATGCCTCCAGCTTTGGTTTTGTTTTTCAAGATTGCTTTGGCTATTCAGGATCTTTTCTGGTTATAATTGCTTTTTGTAGCTCTGTGAAGAATACTCATGTTATTTTGATAAGTATTTCATTGAATGGGTAGATAGCTTTGGGTAATATCAACATTTTAACAATATTTGTTCTTCCAATCCATGAGCATGGAATGGTTTTCCATTTCTTTGTGTCTTCTTCAATTTATTTCATAAGCTTTCTATAATTTTCAGCCTACAGATCTTTTACCTTTTGTGTTAGGTGTATTCCTAGGTATTTTATGTTTTTTGGTGCAATTGTAAATGGAATTGATTCCTTGATTTATTTCTGCTGCTTCATTATTGGTGTATAGAAATGCAATCAATCTGTATGTTGATTCTTTATCCTGAGACTTTGCTGAATTCATGTATCAGTTTTAGCAGTTTTTTGGGGGAGTCTTTTGGGTTTTCCATGTAGCATAACATATCTTCTGTGAAGAGTGAAAGTTGACTTCTTCCTTGCTGATTTGGATGCCTTTATTTATTTTTGTTGTCTGATTGCAGAGCTTCCAACACTATGTTGAACGACAGGGGTGAGAGTGGACATCTTTGTAGTGTTCCTGACCTTAGGAGGAAAGCTCTCAGTTTTTCCCTATTGAGGATGATATTAGTGGTGGATCTTTCATATATGGCCTTTATGACCTTGAGGTATGTTCCTTCTATCCCTACTTTCTTGAGGGTTTTTATCAAGAAAGAATGCTGCATTTCGTCAAATGCTTTTTCTGCATCTATTGAGAAGATCATGTGGTTCTTATCCTTTCTTTTACTTATGTGATGTATCATGTTGATTGGGTTGTGGATATTGAACCAGCTCTGTAGCTCAGGAATAAATCCCACTTGATCGTGGTGAATAATTATTTTAATGTATAGTTGGATTTGGTTTGCTAGTATTTTGTTGAGAATTTTTGCATCCATGTTCATTAGGGAGATTGGTCTGTAATTCTCCCTTTTAGTGGGGTCTTTGTCTGGTTTTGGAATTGAGGTAATACTGACATCATAGAATGGATTTGGAAGTTTTCCTTCCATTTCTATTTTTTGGAACAGCTTCAAAGAATAGGTGTTAACTCCTCTTTAAAATAATTCCCCTGGGAATCCATCCAGCCCTGGATTTTTTTTTCTTGGGAGAGTTTTGATTACTGATTCAATTTCTTTACTGGTTGTGGGTCTGTTCAAATTTTCTATTTTTTCTTGTTTTGGTTTGGGTAGTTTATATGTTTCTAGGAATTTGTCCATTTCTTCCAGATTGCCCAATTTTTGGCATATAATTGCTCATAATATTCTCTTATTATTGTTTGTATTTCTGTGGTGTCGGTTGTGATCTCCCCTCTTTCATTTGTGATTTTATTATTTGTGTCCTTTCCTTTTTCTTTTTGAGAAATCTGGATGGGGTGAGAACCAAGGCTTTAATGAAACTTGGACAACTATGTCTTTGCATCTGGGATTTATTTTTCCTTTTTCCCTAGGTTTTTGTTTGTTGTTTGCTATGTTTCTGACAGGTTGCTGGAAATTTTACTCTATGAATATTGGGGTGACATTTTTGAAAGATCACAGATATTTAGATATAATTATTGGAACATATAACTGGTACAGCCATTCCAGGATAGCCAGTGCCAAGCTTCAAGATGTGCATTTCTCCAGAGACTATATGAGAAAAATTCCAAAGCACTATATGAGATAAATTTAATCTTTAAACCCCTAAGCACTTGCCTGAGGATAAAAGTGCAGCAACTACATCATGCACAGAAAAAAGCTAGCCACTCTCAGTGTTCTTTCCTTCCTGTCTTCCTTTCTTCCTTTTCCTGAACTCTTATGAAAGACTGAAAAGGCAAACAGAAAGCACAGAAGAGCAAATAATTGTTGAATGCTCTATTTTAAAGCTTATTTAGAATATGTGGGGGAAGCAGTTTGGAAATCCTAAAGCATGTAGTTGTCACTTTTATGAACCTAGATTTATTTCTTAGGATCTTTATTTTTTAAAAGCCAGATTTTTATATATAAATCAAACATTACAGTCAAATAATACATCAAGCCAAAAAGGACCTTATGCCACCAATTGAAGTGAAAGAGAGGTACATTTGATTTTATACAAAATAATCACCTGGATAAAAAGTGAAGTCAATGTTGGAAGCACAGAGGTCTATATAAAAAATACAGAAATTCCAGTAAAAAATATCACAGAAAATATTTGCATACAAGTTGAGCAATGTTAGAATTCTTTCCCAATTTTTACCATTAAGTAACCACACTTAATAGTTCTCAGAAGATTTTAGCACTTCATTTGGATTTTTAATTACAAAACATTTCACAAAGAAAAAAATACTAAAACAGGGGCACCTGAGTGGCTCAGTCGGTTGAGCATCCGAATCTTGATTTTGGCTTAGGTTATGATCTCAGAGTCATGGGATCAAGCCCTGCATCGGGCTCTGCACTTGAGTGTGGAGCCTGCTTACGATTCTCTCTCTCTCTCTCTCTCTCTCTCTCTCTCTCTCTTTCTCTCTCTCTCTCTTTCTTTCTTTCTCTCTCTCTCTCTCTTTCTTTCTCTCTCTCTCTCTCTGCCCTCCCCCACTAGTGTGTTCCCTCTCTCTCTCTTATAAATAAATAAATAAATAAATAAATAAATAAATAAATAAAACTCATACATTCATCATGTAGCACAAGAAATAACACATTACAACTATAATTATACCCCTTATCTACCTTCCCCAGATCCCATTTGCCTTCTCTTCTTCTTACAAAGAAAATTTCTATCTTAAATTCAGGGTTTGTCACTTTCATCAATGTTGCACTTTTATTCTGTTTAGACCATCAACAATACATAATATTGTTTTGCATGTTTTAAGCTATACAAATGGAATCATATGCTATGTATAGCTTCTACAATTTGTTTTTTATCTTTAAGTGTAATGTTTGAGAGGCTCGTCTATGTTGATATATGTACTGTTTTATTCATTTTTGCTTCTGGAGAGTATTGCATTGAATGCATTATATCAGTATCTCATATATTTCATGGTTTATGTTGCCACTCATTTGCGTTTTTACCTTTTATGCTTTCTAAATTTTTCACTACAACAATGCTCGGGGCACATTTTCATGCTGTGTGGCTGAGTATTCCTAATATATGTACCCAGGGCTGGGATTACTGGGCCATCGGATATATACAACTTCAACCTCACTGGATTAAATTGATCTACAAAGTAGTTATGCCATAGACGTATACTCCCACAAGCACAGGATGAGAGTTCCTAATTTTAATTTTCTGGCAGTCCTTTTAAAATTCTCTTTAGCAAAGCCTAACTACCAAATCACTTAAAGGAGAGTCAGAATGAATGACATTCTCATGATATAAAATGTCACCTGATGCACCACTGCTGAAGTTGGGTCTTACAGTCTTTGTACCTTTTATGGAAAGATAACTTGGGTAAGTATTAATGGAGTGTGGATATTTTTAAAAACCCCAAAGCATTTTACAAATAAGTAGGATATAAACGTAAAGTAGTTGTGTCCATAGGGTTAACATATATAGAACAGTTTTTGGTGATGAATTATGACTAAGGTAAGTAGGTACAGGATTAGAAATACCCATTCTGTGTGTTGGACATTAAATTTAATGACTGGAATAAGCTTCACCAAATGCAAGTACTCTTTTTTTTTAAATCAGAGAAAAAGAAAGGGATAAAACTGCCCATGAGTGAAAGTGAAAGAATTGTCTGGTTTGTGTTGAGTGGGTTTTGAGTCTTTTAGGCATCTACTCAGATGATGAAAGTTAGAAGTTAATAGCATGCTTAATTATTTTTTATTAAAACTGATATGTATTTCTGAAGACTGGTAATTGTATATGGAAGTCACAGCACAAAACTGGCCCTCAGGTTCATGAGGGAAGAAATCAATCCTGTTGTTTGCTTTTTCATTCTCACTCAAAAATTTTTTTATTTGTGGAGAACGCTCTATATATTGTTGTTTATGCAGGCACAGTGATAGGCCTAAGAGATCTCTGTGCACACAGAAATTGATATTGATAAGCACAAACAATATTGTCTTCCTGCATGCAGATATCTACTATGGTGTCTCCTGTGTCCTGAGCTATCCCTTTAGTATGGGGTTGATGTGGCTACTGGCTGACTGAGGAAAAGAAGCAGAATGAAAAAAACCTAGAAACTAAAGAGAGGCTTGTGAAAGCCAGCTTTTAACTGGCCTCCAAGGATTTTTTGTCTCCTGGTATCCACACCTTTAGGAAGTCCCCTTCCACATAAAATAGGTTGACATGAATAAAAATAGTACATTGAGAATAAAAAGCGTGACTCTCAAGGCAAGGTCATAAAAATCATTGTGGCTTAAGATTGCTCTCTTGGATCACTTGCTGTAGAGGAAGTCACCTGCCATTTTGTGAAGACCTTCAAATGGTCATAAACAGAGACCAATCTGGCAAGAAATTGAGCCCTCCTCTCAATATCCAGCCCCTATAAGCTAGCCAGATGAGTGGACCACGCTGGAAATGGACCCTCCAGTTCCAAGCAAGTCTACAGGTGACTGCAGCTCTGGCTGACATATTGACAACCCCATGAGAATCTCTGAGCCAGAACCACACATTTAAGCTGATCCTGAGTTCCTGACCCATAGAAATTGTGTGATATAATAAATGTTAATTGTTGTTTTAGGCTGTTTTGAGGTAATTTGTTATGCAGCAATAGATAACAAATATAGGGTTGGAAAGAGGAATGAAAAGCAGCTCTCTTACTTCCTTTCTCCAAAACTGTAATGAATGTTTATTTTTACTTTTTTTATTTAAAGAATTAAATCAGTTGGGGCACCTGGGTGGCTCAGTAGGTTAAGTGTCTGACTTTGGCTCAGGTCATGATCTTGTGGTTTGTGAGTTCTAGCCCCACGTCAGGCTCTGTGCTGATAACTCGGAGCCTGGAACCTGTTCAGATTCTGTCTCTGTCTCTCTCTGTCCCTCTCCTGCTCACGCACTCTCTCTCTGTCTCAAATATTAAAAAAAAATAAACATAAAAAAATTAAAACAGTCCTCTCCTGGGGAGAGGTTGGGGAGACATCTAAGACACCATTCTCAGAAAAAAAAAAAAACCTATAGTAAAAAGAAAAATATATCACCAAAAATGAGTTTATTCATTCACTTATTCAACAAATATGTATTGAGCATACTATATGTCAGATACTGTGCTAAGTTAGATAACTACAACACTAAACAAGAGAGTCATGAATGCTGCCTCATGGGATTTGCATTGGAATCAGCAAGATGCACAACAATCAAGTAAACAAATAATTCAAATTCTTATAAATGCCATGAGTTCAGTGAATGAAGTATTGCAATATGTAAGAGGGGAAGTAGAATCTACTTCAGGTTAGTGTGATAGGTAAGGCCTCTCCAAGGAGATATCTAGGCTAAGATTTGGCAAATAGGAAGAAAGCGATCATTGAAAGAAAGGTGGGAAGGGCAATCCAGGGAGAGAAGATAGCGTATCCAAGTATCCAAAGGAGTTGAAGTACATGGATAAAAATGAATGAACTGAAGAAGGGAAGAATGACAAGAATCCAATGTGTGAGGAGAAAAGTAGCAGGATCTGAAGTACGAGTTTATCCATGTGTCTTCAACATTCTAGGAGAAATACATCATTGTGAGAAGACTATAAAGATAATCTCACTCACATACAAGGACTGCTTTAGATAGTCCTTCTCCTTCACACTTAAAGAAACATTTACAATTTGGTAGAAGAAATGGGATCAAACCAAACAACAAACTTGAGCACTCAACCTGCTGGTTCTTCACTCTTCCAAGCCCCAACCACATGTCTTCCTCTTTTTGCCAAGATATCTTGGATTTCTAGACTTGTAATATCAATGCACAGCACTATAGGTTTTCTTTAGAGACACATAATGGCAGAGTCTAGTCTTAAAGCTGGGGAAATATACAAGAATATGAATACATCTCAAAAAGCTAAATTTTAGGGAAAACCTAAGGCATATTGGATTTAACAATCATCGGAGGGGTGCCTGGGTGACTCAGTTGGTTGAGCATCTGACTTGATTTTGGCTCAGGTCATGATCCCAGGGTGTGAGATCGAGCCCCACATCGGGCTCTGCATTGAGCATGGAGCTTGTCTAGGACTCTCTCCCTCTCTCTCTGCCCTTTTCACCCTCTCACATGCACTCTCTCTTAAAAAAAATAATGGAGACAAGAAAGTTTAGCTGGGAAGTTTCTGGCACTTGTCAGAGGATTATATGACTGCTTTGGAGTTTGAAGACCAAGTGTGCTCAGTGTTTGGACTTAAAATTCTGTCTCTGTGTAAGACCTTTCAGGCTGTGTTTGCTGAAGAAAGACACTGGAATGTAAAGTCTCCAAATCACATTGTAACATTGCTAGCTGGCCAGGTGTTGAGGGACCTTATGCTATTTACTTAGCCACGTTGTAATGCCCTTTACAATTCCAAATTCATTCTTGCCTCTAGAAGATTATTGAGATGGAACTTGTGAGATATACAGCCTATTTCAACAAACAGCAATCGACTTGTTCCTTTACAGTTTCCAGGGAAGGAAAAAAAAAATTACCTTGCCAGCTGGTACACAGGCTGTACCATCGAAGCTACTTGAATCCTAACTGTCAAAAAGGCACCAAGGGGATTTTAATATATACAGTGTGGATGTGTCAGAAGACTCCTTTTATGAGGAGTTTAATCTGTGCATTTGAAAGAGAATGGCAGGAACAGTCCTGTGGGGCTCACCTCCAGGGCAGACAATGTTTTCACTCTTAAAAGAATCCCGCTTGATGAGAATCAATACGTGTAGTTGGTCTTGACTACAAATAGTTCATTCCACGCTGAGAAAAGGGCCGCTGTCACTCCATTTACCTCCTTCGGAGCTGTAATGGTCCCAACTCTCTCCATGTCAGAAAAGCCCACAATTACTTGATAAAGAAGAATGTATCGGGCAATTCAAAAGCTAGAAATCTCACGTGGAGATTTATAATTACAGGGGAGCAGGTGTCTCGCATTTTAAAAATCCTGGTGCTGGTTTACAGCAGAACAGGCGAGACCATTGTCCTGTCCCCTCCTCCAGAGCTCCTCCAAATGCACGAACTAAGGCTGCCGGTCCGTAGAGGATGCCTAACGTGCCACAGTGTGGTCTCCTGGAGACATGGATACTCTCCTGCGCCTGAATTAGAAAACCTTGACCAGGACCAGAAGCAAATGCACCGTCAGCCATGGGCTATTCCTGTCCCTGCAGTTGCTGCCTGTCCTCAATAGGGAGACAGTGACACTCATGCCATCTGAAGCTACCAACACAAGCTTAAAAACAAAGCCCCCTGACCCTTTGATTCCATTTAATGTCATTCACTTTGCTTTGGAAGGTAGTATTACATCTTTTTCTTAATTAAGTTTTTAATTAAAGTATGAGCTACGTTCAGAAGAGTGCAAAAGTCTTCAGAGTACAGCCTGATGATGTTATCACCAAGTGAACATATTCGTGTAACCGCTTGCCACTTCACTCTCCATCCCTAGCCCACCCTCCTCTCAGGGGTAATGCCATCAGCCAGTTTCACTTGGCTTTGAACTTTAGATGAATGGCATCAGACAGTTCATATTGGTTTTTGATCTGAGTTCAGTAACTCAATACTACATGAATTCATCCATCTTCTATACATACTTGTACTTTGTCCATTCTTATTGCTGGGCAATATATGATCATATACCATACTTTACTTATCCTTTCTACTATTGATGGACATTTGAATTGTTTCCAGTTTTGTGCTATTGTGAATGTTACTAAAGACATTTATGTACATCTTGATGCATATATGCAGACATTTTTGGAGGGCATACGCCTAGGAGTGGAGTTATACCTAGCTTTTAATGTGTGCACACATTTAGAAATTGTTCTTTTAAAAAAAATTTTAACATTTATTTATTTTTGAGAGACAGAGAGAGACAGAGCGTGAGCGGGGGGAGGGGCAGAGAGAGAGGGAGACACAGAATCCGAAGCGGGCTCCAGGCTCTGGGCCATCAGCCCAGAGCCTGAGGCGGGGCTCGAACTCACGGACCGCGAGATCGTGACCTGAGCCGAAGTCGGACGCTCAACTGACTGAGCCACCCAGGTGCCCCCAGTTAGAAATTGTTCTTGATGCTCTTGTCCTAGAAGAAACTTTGTGCCTTCTTTCCCAGAAAAATATCAACTCCCAGAGCTGCTTCTGCCAGTTTGTTCTTGGAGCTCTACTCTCTGTCACAGAATGATAGTGGACCAATGGACAGTCTTTGCCCTTGGGCATTTGGACTCTCAGCCCTCCTTCTCAGGAGGCAACCAAGAAGCATTCCTGAATGAGAGTCTGACCAATCAGTGAGTGTTCTCTTGCTGCCACAGCCCCTTCTCCTGAGGTAACATCAATACCGTATGTCCTTCTGTGCCACTGTCTGGGATTTTCTGTCCCTTTCATACTCCCCTCTTGCCAGAATCACATACTACAGTATCAGAATTACACAATGAAGCAAGCTCTGAGCAATTTTAATCACTATAAATGTCCTTCCTTGAGAAACCCTACACCCCCCGCCACTCCAAGGGAAGTAGCATGCTAACCATGTAAAGAATCACTCTGTCTCCACTTCCACATGGCTCACCTTCTCCCTTGGAAGACAAGATTCCCAAGCACTGGCCATGGCTTACCCCGGATGTGGCATGACCTCTAACAAGGCAACTCTAAGAGCAGAAGGAGAAAAATAATACCCATCTCCTACTTACACAAGGATGGGATTTATGGAGTGTTAAAGAAATAATACGGTTAAAAACTTAGTGATGAAAGGAGTATAAATATTTAAAAAATTATCTTTATTACCCACTTCTAGTCTTTTAGCAAGCTTGCACTTTAACACCTATCTATTCTTAAGAGGAAACAGTTTCCAACATTTCAGAACACGTTTGAGTATCTCATAATCTCCAGTTGGTAAGTTACTTCTTTGCAACTGGAAATCTTTTCACTCATCCCCATTAGTCTCATATTAAGAATAGCTGATGACTATTCTCTTACTATGACACTTTACGTAATGAAAATTTCCCTTGAGCCACTGTTTTTCCTTCCTTTGACTAAAATAACATCAAAGTCTTCATCTTTCCAGAAAGGGCTCTAGCCATCAATTCTCTACTCACACATTGCCATACTCCAAACTCAACTTTTGGAGTTCCAAACTGTCTTGGGTCATTTAATTATAACTGGTAACATCAAAATTCATGACAGTCTTCAATTTGTTTATTCATCCATTCGGTAACTAGATAATTGTTTTAAGCTTACTGTGAGTAAGAGCTTGAGCTTCAGTATAGAACTAGACAGATGAATCCCTCATCTCATGGGTCTCACTTCCAAAATATATTAGAAAACAAAGTAAAAATATAAAACTTATAAAGGCTATGAAGAAAATAAAACCATATGTTGGCCTAAAGAATGACTGGAATAGGAGCTACTTAGGATTGTATGATTGTGGAAGGTCTTTCCGAAGAGATTTCACTTGGCTGAAATCTAAATGATCTTAGGAGGTGCCAAGGAAAGTGTATGTGAAAAGGGGTTCCAGGCAAAGGATACGGCAATGACAGACCCTGTGTAGGGAAAGTCACTGTGACCACAGCATGATATTCAAAGGGAAGGGAACAGTGTGGGGACACTAGGGAGGCAGTTGGGAACCAGATCAAATCCAGCCTTGTTGGCTATCATTAGGAGTCTGACTTGCAAATCCCACAGGTCATTGGTGATCATATATGTAAGTTTTTCTCTGGATAACGAATCCAAGAGTGTGATCCTATCACTGTTGCATGCGCACTTCCACTTTGTGGTTGCCAGAACTCCCAAGGTCTCTCTGCCATCAGCATTGCTAGCCTCCTTTTTTATCTTAAAGCCCCTCTTCTTCTGAAACACAACCTTCAAATGAATCCTTTTTTACAAGCTAAGATTTAATTCTACCATAACAGAAGGGCTGAGACACAATACACCTAGTTTTTGCCATGTAACTATCTTACCCTTGGCCAATAGGAAGCAATAGTTAAGAGATTAAGCTTTAGATTGAATCGAAACCAGGTTGTGTTTCTGTTTTTTGACACTTTTACTGTGTGTAACTAGCATATTACTTTACCTTCCTGAGTTGTTTTTTTTTATCCATAAAGTGGAAATTATATATCTACCTAAGAGTTGCTGTAATGATTGATGGAGATAATACACATTAACCCTCAAGAGATGGTCATTAATAACAATGACATTCAAAAAGCAAAAACGATAGAACTTTGTAGTAAAACCAGTTAGATATTACTCCATTTATTTCTCTTATTTTGTATTTAAGTCTCTCTGAAGCTAAATAAATTATCAATGGTCACATAGTCAGAAGTTCACCAAATTTCTCAAGTCAGTAGTCTTACAGAGGAATAATTCAACCATTCACCACTTGCTTTAGCTTTGAGATTGGGCTTTATGAGCTACATAATCATTATTTGAATAAATCATGCAGACATTCTGATACCTGATGGAGCAAATTGTGATTGGAAAAGTGTGTGGTTTAATAAATGCTATTTTTGAGGACTTGAGAGATTCAGAACCATGGATTCTACTTTTTATCCAATTTGTTAAGTGGAAAAAGTCAATAAGAAGATGTGGCTGTTATATAGATCTCATCCACCAAATGTGGATTGTAATTTATAGTCAAAGCTCTCACAAGAAAATAAATTACAGGTTATAGAAGAGCTTTAGTAAGCAAATTTTTGGGCACAGTGAATATGTCATCTAAGGGCCAAAATCTAGAGAAGTAGCTGTTCTGGCATGGAATTATATGAAACCCTCTTATTTCAAGTGCCTGTCATTGGCAGGTTTTCACATAGTTATCACACAGACATGAACTGACCTATATAAGTGTGAGGGGGAAAAATCCTGAGCCTTAAGCATAAGTTTAAAAAGTAGGCTTTTACATGAACTCTGCATATTATACTTGTATTTAGTCCTTACTATTGGGTTTTAAAATTATTTTATTATTTGCTTATTTATTATATAAATAAACTGCAATTGTAGGAGAAAAATAGGAAATATAAAAATATGAAGAAGCAAAAGGAAATTTATGTATAATTTTACCAGTCAGAGATAACTATTATTAACATCTTGCCATCTACACACACACACACACACACACACACACACACACACACACAAATTCTTCCCATATCCAAGTTAATTCTTATTTTACCTAAAGTAATACATCAAAGGAAATTGACACAAAGTTTTAAACCAAACATTATACTGAAAAGTGATTATCACAAGGGAAAAAACATTTTATATGAAAAACTTCAAATTTTCACAATGATTGTTTACTAGATACTTAACCAACAACCTCTTTTCCTCGGGAATATATAAGGGATTTACGACAAAAAATTCCATTGTAATTCAACAAGACTTTACTAAACACCTGTAATGGTCCCAATATTGGGGGAAGCACAAAACAGTGTCTATGCTTTTGAGAAATTATATCTGCGAGGAACACACAGAAAAAATTCAGATACTTGAGCAACATGATTGGTAGAAGGAGAGAAACACACATTGAATTTCTGATTCTAAGGCGGTCAATGCTCTTCTTTTTCAAAGTCTTCACTGTGAAATGGGACTACTACCTGTCTTTTCCTTTCCTCACAAGGAGACAGACAGTAAAGTCCATTACACACTTTGCGTTCTCAGGATTTTTTTTGAGTTTGCTAAAACTCTGCTGGACAGATGGGATTCCTGAGTTATTTTGCAGACATGGACTCAGCCAACAAGTCAAGTTTTTAAATTTTAAATGTCTTTTTGATTTGGAAGACAATTGATGCAGCCACTTTAAATCTACTTTAAAATTTTACTCTCATTGAAGTACTGTAGTTTCTAATTTGCCTTAATATTTCTTTTATATAAATATTGGCTTTATTGCATATGGCAGCCCCTACCAGGATGGCTTGTGCACTGCTCTTCTCTTTGTCTAGAACCCTCACGCCTTCCCCCTCACCTATGAAACCCTCTCTTCCTCTTCTTAACCCAAATATCCTCTCCTTAGAGAGGACTTCATCATGCCCACAGGGAGGACTTCGTGATGCCCACAAGTTTTTCCAACTCCGTGTTTTCACAGCCCTGTTCATATTTTCTCTCAAACACTCATCTCGGTTATAAGTTGATATTTCTTTGGGTAATGATTTACCAGTGTTTCCCTCACCAGACTGTAAGCTCAAGTTTTTGCTCACAACTGTATCTACAATGCCCAGAAGAATGCATAGGACATGCTAGATAACAAATGTTTGTTGAATAAAGTTCCCTAAAACCAATCATCTGGATGCAGTGCTCTACACAAGGTAGGTGTAGTATACGGTAAATGCTTGGCATTCACTGAGTAGATACTTGGGAACTCTACTACACATTTGCATTAATATATTTTTTTCAAGAATCATGAGAATCATTTTTTCACCCATCCCACATCTAAAGTAAGTAACCCCTCCTTAATAAAAACATCTTTCTCTAGGGGCATGTGGGTGGTTCAGTCATTTAAGCGCCTTACTCTTTCTTTCTTTTTTTTTTTTTAATGTTTTACTTATTTTTGAGACAGAGAGAGACAGAGCATGAACGGGGGAGGGGCAGAGAGAGAGGGAGACACAGAATCGGAAGCAGGCTCCAGGCTCTGAGCCATCAGCCCAGAGCCCGACGCGGGGCTCGAACTCACGGACCGCGAGATCGTGACCTGAGCCGAAGTCGGACGCCCAACCGACTGAGCCACCCAGGCGCCCCTAAGCGCCTTACTCTTGATTTGGGGTCAGGTCATCATGTTCACTGACTGTGGAGCCTGCTTGGGATTTTCTCTCTCCCTCTTTTTCTCTGCTCTTCCCCAATGCATGCGCACTCTCTTTCTTTCTCAAAATAAATAAACATTAAAAAATAAATAAAATAAAATAAAATAAAATAAAATAAAATAAAATAAAATAAATAAGCATCTTGTTCTAAATATAGCAATACCCACAGCAGGCTCCGTACACTGCATTATCACTAGAAGAGGAGCATAGGGTAAATCTATACTCTCTGTCCGTGGCTTATGGAAAGGTTTGACTGAGTTTAACAATGATTCATCGTATACCTGAGAAATACGAATTCCAGGTCTGCTCACCTTCCCCATACTAAAAGAGGAACCCAAAAGTCCTGTTAAAAGTTGTCGCCATTTATTCACTTGCTTAATTGAGACACACATTTTTTTTTATTTAAATCGTCTTGCTTTTCCTTGTGGTTTCAGATAAAACTCGTTTTCTTTAAACAATTACATGTTATTGTCCAAAATTATCTATTCATCACAAACTCTGAGCATCTGATATGGGTCAGCCACAACCCTGAGTGTTGTCACAATTAAAGAAATCCAGCCCAAACAGGGGTTTACATTTTATTCACCTCTCTCTCTAAAACATCAAGGAAGTCCAAGAACTTAGTCCATGACAATTCTTACTACAATTTCCTGTCATCTCTTGCTCTCTAGTACTTCACAATTCCTAAGTCCCCCCTTCCTCTATTACCTCTAGAGACGTCTGCCCTGTCCTGCCATCTTGGTTCTCTGCCAGCACCTGTGTCCCCCACAGCGAGTTCCCCAAAGCTCTTACCTTCCATCTTAGTAATCCCTGAGTAGTGTGGTTCTTTGTTTAATTGCATTCCTCACAGGAACTACTCAGAAGACTTTCTCTTTCATCAGAGGACAAATGCTAAGAGGAAAAGCCATAATCTACATGCATTACTATTTTTCACATCACAATTATAGGCATTCAAAATTCATCTCCTTTGACAAGTAATAAGAAGCTCTTAGCGTGGATGTGTGTGTGTGTGTGTGTGTGTGTGCACATGTGCATTACAATGAGTTTGTGTGTGCTTGTAGCATGTGTGTGTGTGTGTGTCAGTGAGTTTGTGTGTCCTTGTAGGGTTTGTGTGTGTGTGTGTGTTTGTGTGTGTGTGTGTGTGTGTGCACGTGTCTGTGTAGAGTACGTCTCCCAGACATCCATAAATTGGGCACAACTGAGAAAGCACAGAGTGCCATTAAAGGGAGAGCATAACAATGAGTGAGACTGCAAAAATTGAGTCCCTGTTCCTTCTCCTTCCAGATCCCAAGTCATTTTCAGCTATCACCTTTCCACTGCAACACACTTAGCCATGAACATTTTAGAAAACATAGTGACATCATTTTCAAATTCATATCCTAAGATTGATATCATGCTTCATTGTTCTGAGGCATAATGGGAGGTAGTCTTCCTAATATTTCCCTACTGTCCCTGAATCTACACTGAGCTTGGATCTTTCCAAAGTTCCCATAACTCCTTTCTCACCTATCTGAACAATAGCTGACACAGACATGCATTGATATATGCATAAAGAATTATATAGATTTTTGTGAGTATATTTACACATATGGTATCAAACTATACTTCATATTCTGTAAATTGCTATTTTCATGTCTTACAGATCTTTCCATATCAGCATATATTGGCCTACCTCATTATTCCATAGAATTGTATAGGAAAAAAAAACACACATACCATGTTGATTTAACCAATTTTTATTGACAGGCATTTGTGTTGTGACCTTCTTCCTATTAGAAACAATGCTGTAATACCATCCTTGTTCAGACTCCTGGTTCATAGGTGTGAGTATTTATAGTTAGTGTTTCTCAAATCTGGCTTCACATTAGAATCCTCCGGAGAGCTTTTAGAAATACTGCTGCCCATGCTCCCTAGCCCCTCCCTCCACTAGGCCAGTTAAATCAGAATCTGGGAGTGGAGCTCAGGCATGGGTGTTTAATAAAATCTCCCCAAGTAATTTTAATATGCAGTCAAGGTGGAGAATCATTACTAATTATGAAGAATTGGAATAGTTGAGCTGAAGGGTCTATACATTTTGCATTTTGAACTCATTTTGTAAACAGTTAAATTATATACAGTTTAAATTATGTAGTATCATTACTTCTGCTCAGTTCTCAGGAAATCCGAAAGCATAAACCAAGTACCAAAAAAGGGTCTCTGTTTAAGTTGAAATGGGAGCTCCTCCGAAATGCCTATATAAAGTGAGTGCCTGCTCCACCCGAAGTCATTATTTTCACAGCACTGGGTTTGCTTTCTTTGTATCACAGGCATGGCTCAGAGATGTTGCTGGTTTGGGTCCAGACCACCAAATTAAAGCAAACATCACTACAAAGTTAGTCAAATGAACTTTTTGTTTTCTAGTACACATAAAAGTAATGTTTACATGATACTGTAGTCGATTAAGTGTGCGATAGCCTTATGTCTCAAAAAACAATGTATATACCTTAATTACAAAATACTTTATTGCTAAAAAAAAAAAAATGTTAACCATCCTCTAAGCTTTCAGCAAGCATAATCACTGAGCACAGATCATCACAATAAATATGATAATAATGAAAAAGTTAAAAATATTACAAGAATTATGAAAACATGACACAGAGATACAAAGTGAGCAAATGCTGCTGGAAAAAAATGGCACCGGTAAAATTGCTCAACATCGGGTTGCCATAAACCTTCAATTTGTAAAAAAAAAAAAAAAAAAAGGAAAGAAAAAACACAAAACAGTATCTGTGAAGCACAGTAGAGCGGAGCACAGTAAAAATGAGTATGTCTGTACTTGTGACAATTTGCAATCATTTCATGTCATTGATCTTTCACACCCCAAATCTCCAACAGAACTCCAAGAGATCAGGAACCCAATCTGTCTTGCTCACCCAGTAATCCTAATGCCTATTATAAAAGCACATAGAATTTAATACATGGTAAATATGTGTAGAATGAATCAGTCCCTGCGGTTGTTTAATCAGTCATTCAGCATGTTAGGCTCTGAGAAGGACCAGTAAAATGAAGGAGAAATGCTGGTTGCTCTCATTTCCCAGGCCTAGAATTTCCAAATAGAAAACAGTATTTATTTTATTTTATTTTATTTTATTTTATTTTTTATTTTAATTGCAGTGTAGTTAACAAAAAACAAGTATTTTATCTTAGCCAAAAAGAACCTAAAAACCTACACTACCATACAAGAAACAGATTAATGTGTGACAAATCTTGGAAACAAAAACACAAAGAGATTAGAAGGTAGAATATGATGAGCCGTCTTTAGTAATAAATTTGTCCCCTCTCTGCCATTCTCCTGCATTTTGGTAAACATCTAAGAAAACTTATACAGCAATGGTACAGTTAAGCATGAGGAACACTTGGAAGATCTGGGCACAGAGCGTATCAGCTGTCACTGAGAACATGATTCCTCAGCTGTTCCCCTTCTTTCCCCTTATAAGTAAGTCTTGTCACATAGTCCTATAAAAAGGAGGGGTCAAGACAGCAATTTTGTTTTGATTCTGATTATCATATTAAATTACTCAGGATCATAGTTGTAGAAGGTCTCTAAATTCTACTTTCTCAAAACCTAAAGAATATTAAAAAAAAAAAAAAAAAAAAGGCAGGGGGCACCTGGGTGGCTCAGTTGGTTAAGCGTCCGACTCTCAGTTTCAGCTCAGGTCATGATCTCATGGTTTCATGAGTTCGAGCCCCCCGTCAGGCTCTGCGCTGACAGTGCTGAGCCTGCTTGAGATTCTCTCTCTCCCTCTCTCTCTGCCCCTCCCCCACTCACACTGTCTCTCTGTCTCTCAAAATAAATAAATAAACCTAAAAAAATATTTTTAAAAAATTCTACTTTCTCTACATGTAAGTTCTGTGTATAACAAATAATGGCTAACCAAGTGACATACACATTGTGCCCAATAGGACTAACCATTTTTAAAAAGACCTCAGTGTTATAAATTATGAACATGTTTAGACTGTCCTTCTATACTATACCTGACTAAAACACAAAGAACATTGACTAAGTAGGAATGAGACCTCACATCTCTTTTATTTGAAGTTTCAGGATGAATTTTTACATGTTTTAGAATTTCTAAATTAATTTATTTTAGGATAGATCTAGATTTATGGAAAAGTTGAGGGAAGTTCCCATGCACTCCACACCCAGTTTCTCTATTATTAACATCTTATTTCAGTATGGTACATTTGTCACAATTAACAAACCAATATTGATGTGCTATTATTAGCTAAAGTCCATGATTTATTCATATTTCCTCATTTTCTACTTAACATTCCTCTTTTATTTCAGGATTACATCTAGGACACCATATTACATTGACCCATCATGTTGCCTCAGGCTCCTTTAGTCTATGAAGTTTTCTTAGTCTTTCCTTGTTTTCGATAATCTTGACAATTATTAAAAGTGCTTATCAGGAATTTTGTAGAATGTTCCTCAATTTGGATTTGATTGATGTTCTTCTCATGATTATACTAGGTTATGGTTTTGGGACGAACCTGTCAAACATTACCTCAGCAACATGGTCAAGGTTAATATCAATAGTAATATCATATTGATAGCATGTACCCTTGATATGATATGAATGGCACGTGTACGTTTGTGAGCTCCACTTTTTAAGTAGAAAATTCTATACCAACATACTTTCCTCTGGTCAATAAATAAATCTGAGATATATAATTGGTAACATAAAGAGATTTAGATATATAGTGAAATCAAGTCATTTGCTCCTTAATATGAAGTAAAGTCTTCTTATTTCAATTTTTTTTTTTGACTCAGAACATAAAAAGTTCTTTTACATGTAAGCCTGTCATAGATTTTCAGGGATTTCCTTTTTTTTTTTTTTTTTAGACTTTAAAGGATTTTGCACATAGGGAAGTATTAAAATAGGCTGTGGAGGCTCCTGGATGGTTCAGTCGGTTAAGCTTCCAACTCTGGATTTCAGTTCAGGTCCTGACCTCACAGTTCAATTTGTGACATTGATCCCCTAGTTGGGCTCCGTGCTGACAGCATGGAGCATGCTTGGGATTCTCTTCCTCTCTCTCTGCCCCTCCCCTGCTCTCTCTCTCTCTCTCTCTCTCTCTCAAAATAAATAAACCTTAAAAAATAAAATAAAACAGGCTGTGAATTAAAGTAACAGTTTATCCATCACTCAGTAATTTCAGAAAAACCCTATTCTTCCCTTGATAGTCCAAAGGAAAACAAATTGGTGACTACATTTCTATTATTTAAAATACAGTGTTTCTATTATAAAACATAGCATTCTTTTTTAAATTCTATTCTAATTATTTAAATTTGAGATATTCCATATTCTTAGGTAAAATATGTTCAGGTTCTCCTGACTGTCTTGTATATAAAAAATGAGTACCAGCAGCTAATGTAGGTAATGATTGAATCCTTGGTGTGGGGTAGCGAAGGAAAGAACTAATAAAATACTTCTCCTGAACCTATGTGGGTAATATAGTCAAGTAGATCATGCCACTTCAGGATATAAGGAGACTGATAACTATGGGTCAGATGTGATAAGTGAATTATTGCTAATATGAGACTTTAAATCACTCTTAGCTATAATATGTGGAGAGGAATAGTGACCTTCCCCAAATTGGGGAATGCTTTTATATCAGACCAAAAGAAAATGGCTAATAAATCTATATCTTTAAATAACAATATGCAACAATTAGAATACAAATATGTGTACTTACACATACATACTTATACATGTATGTATATATATGTATATGCTCTTACATGTCTTATATATCTGATATACGCTTTTGTAAAACCCCAAACTAGCTAGTGGGTTTTTGGGGGTTTTTTTGTTTGTTTATTTTGGTTTATTTTGTTGTTGTTGTTTACTAACTAATAACTACTCTTTCATTAAATATCTCACAAGTTAAAAGAACTGAAGTGAAGATGGTACATTGTTTAATCTTATGCTTCTTAATATGAGAATCTAGCTTCATCAACTGAGGAACCCAAAGACAGAAAAGGAAAAACTTTCAAGTTACCCACCAAAATTCACACAGTATTAGTAATTAAAGTCCTTCTCTCTCTCCTTATTTGTCTGGCCACTTAGATTAAAAATATACCTGGGGCGCCTGGGTGGCGCAGTCGGTTAAGCGTCCGACTTCAGCCAGGTCACGATCTCGCGGTCCGTGAGTTCGAGCCCCGCGTCAGGCTCTGGGCTGATGGCTCAGAGCCTGGAGCCTGTTTCCGCTTCTGTGCCTCCCTCTCTCTCTGCCCCTCCCCCGTTCATGCTCTGTCTCTCTCTGTCCCAAAAGTAAATAAAAAACGTTGAAAAAAAAAAAATATATACCTTATCTCCCTAATATGGATAAAAAAAAAAAAATCAGGTGATAAATAACTAGGCTTTACGCCATTTAAGAAGTAAAATGGATAAGTGTCTACTTTGATTGACTGTTATTTCATTATTAGAAAAGCTCTTTTGCAAGAAGGTAAAACTTACATCCTGTTTAATTTTTTTTTCATTATAGAAAGAAAATTAAATTATAGGAAGTAGTTTTGAATTATTTTTCTTTAATATGCAGTTCCTTACAATTACAAAAAGAGAAGGAGAGAGAGATAGAGAGAGTGAGGGAGGCAGAGTTTGTGCTCCCTAGAAGGGAAAGCTTTTAATATTTGATGGGCTCTCCTTTTACGTCTGCTTTTTATTTTTAAACACCACCACCTCTTTGCTGACCAACAATTTCTTGCAAATTATGGCAAGGGGGGCGGAGCATGAGCAAAGGAGCAGGGTGAAAGTTAGTGATACTCCCTGTCAACGTTCCAAGTTGAAATCAAATCCTTCGGTAAAGTTTCTTGGGCATGAAAAAAAAAAAAAAAAAAGATTTACAACTTCAGCAGAACTGTAATTCTACCAAGAAAAAGTATCAGTCAATCTACTTTACTGTCACCAAAGGATCTGAAGCTGGCTTTGTCATACTTCTTTCTCCTTTATATATGGAGGTGGGGGAAAAAAAAAAAAAAAGCAAGAGGAGTTTAAAAAAAATTGATGAAGCCCTGACCCTTTAGATTCCATTTATAGTCTGAGCCTGAATGCCATCCCCCTTGACTAGCGAACCGTCCAATCCAGCCGCATGTGTCAAGATTCTATTAGGCACTTAGTGAAATATATATGCATGCCCTTATACCATTTAACACTCTGGGTCCACCTTCAAGACACTGGGCTGTGGATCAACTGAAGCACCACTCCTCTTCCAAGAATCATTTTGACAGGTTCTTTTGGAGGTGCTCCTTTTTTTTTAGCCTATCCTTTTAAACAAAATGGCACCAAAGAAGGACGTGAAGAAACCTGCTGCCGCCCCAGCCCCTGCCCCGGCACCTGCACCTGCACCCGCCCCAGCCAAACCCAAAGAAGAAAAAATTGACCTCTCTGCCATTAAGGTAACTAAAAGGGGTGAAATGTTTGGTCACTGAAACATCTTTCAACAGTAGGAAACTCTAGGAACTTGCAAAGGGGCATATTTTTCATTGAGAGAAGTGGCGTTACCACACAGACTGGTAGATTTGGGGAGAAAAGAATCCAAATTAAAAATAAATAAACTCTGTCATTACTATGAATGTGATATTGCCTATGGAGCCTGTATTTTGCTCCAGTTTTTGTTCTCTGGTTTTCTTTTTTCCCTAAATGGTCAAAGTGCAATTTAGGGGCAAAATGTGTAAGTGTGAAAAGGTGTTTCGCAAATACTTAAACCAGTGTTTTATTTTGTTCTGTTTTGTTTTAAACAAAATCTCTGTGGAAACTGGATCCCTTACCTTAATGCTACATCAAAAGAAATTTTTAGCCCCGACTTGTTTCCAAAAGTTTTAAAACAGCTGATGACCCAGTTGTCCTGGGCGTATTTATTTGACAGCTGCTTTATTTCTTCTGAAAAACAGAGGATTTTTGCAATTCAAGTTAATTCCCCCTTCAGCTTTGCTTAATAAAATTTGATACAACACCAAATTAGATCTCAGTGCAGACAATTATGCACTCAAGTGTTTCAGTGACTAGAACTGTCATCTTGTTTATTTATATATAGTATTTAATTCAGAATGTGTGAGTTGCTTCTAAATGAAACTAACCCCCAAAATACTATAAAATTTGGTTATATGGCTTTTAGCTTATGTCTTTGAGCTCTTGCATACTGATCTTCAACTAAGGAGAATGTGATTGATTTTTGTGTCGACACTTTGCTGTGATCAAAGTTCTCAGTTGCCACAGATTATCTGCTTTTGGGAAAATGACGCTGTGCATGTATGTGCCTGTTACCTCTCAGTGCTGTGATCCATCAAATGTGCTCCTTCTCCTCATTCACTGGGGCTTGACTGGTCTGAATGACAGTTTGAAATCTTTCAGGAACTCTGCCTTATATGGAAAACTAATGGGCAAAAGGTCCTATTAGGTGATCTTTTCTCTTAAGCCAAAAGTTCTGTACATAATAAATCTAAATTTTGCTAATTTAATACTGTTTACCTGTAATGACCAAGCTGACCTATAAATAAACATTTCATTGACTATTTTAGTATAATCATGGATTTAAAAAAATACTCCCGGGGCGCCTGGGTGGCGCAGTCGGTTAAGCGTCCGACTTCAGCCAGGTCACGATCTCGCGGTCCGTGAGTTCGAGCCCCGCGTCAGGCTCTGGGCTGATGGCTCGGAGCCTGGAGCCTGTTTCCGATTCTGTGTCTCCCTCTCTCTGCCCCTCCCCCGTTCATGCTCTGTCTCTCTCTGTCCCAAAAATAAATAAAAAACGTTGAAAAAAAAATTAAAAAAAAAAAATACTCCCCACATAAATATTGAATTGGATCATCCTCAGATCTATGTGATGACATTAAATAAATACATTCATAATTTTTATAGCATTCTGGTTAAACATGAAATTATATGTTCCAAAGTAGGAGTGGATTAATACAAATATTTTATCTTGAGTTTTTAGGTACCTAAAGCCATATTTGAAAAAAGTTGGTCAGAGAATCTAATACTGGTTAGGAACTCTTCTTAATGAATACCCACTTAGGAGGAGAAATGCATGTCAGATTTTCTGATAAATGGTGTTCTGCCTAAAGGACTGCATATAGTTCATTAAGAAAAAACCAAATTTTTCATCTCCAGCAATTCTAGTTAATGTATCTTTATAGATGCACACTGACTACATTATACAATGAACGTGATTATGGCCACTACAAGAATCCTAATCATCCGTATTATTTGACTCTCCATTCCATACTAAGACTAGAGATATGAATCAGTGTCAAAGCTATTCCACTATATTTATTGTGATTTATAAGACAATGTTACCTCTTTGTATCCAGTATTACAAATATCTGTGGGGGGGGATAGAGGATGTGCCTTCTTAAGAAGAAAACAAAATATCCCACTAATGAAGGCAAGCATTAATTTTCTTCCCTGAAGAAATACAAATAACACTGATTGATGATTGATTGATTGACCGATTGATTAAAAATTTAGTTTGGCAGTAAGTGTCTAAGGAAAGACAAAACACCACTTTTTTAAATCCAGAGATTAAACTGATTGTCCACAGCACAGAAGTGACGCTGTTTTGAATCTTGAAGGTTTATCCTTTCATCTATATGTTGAATTCATGCTAGGGTGGCTAATGTAGCTAGCACAACTAAGCAAAAGAAGAAAACAATCTTAGGGCGTCTCTGCAGTGATGAGGTATGTAATATGTAACATCTTCACTAGTTCATTACAGAACGAGAGATGCGATGGATCCTGATAAGGGACGCAAACTAAAATGGAGCAGTTAAATGCATCTAGAAGAAACAGGAGGAATTTAACCTTTACATTTCTTTCAGAGGGCCTATTCTTAATAAAGAGAGAGAAAAGGAGAAGGATAAGACTGAAAGTAACATGTTTTTGTAAAGGAATTTAAAGGCCTTCAATGATTTGCATTCATCACTATGAAACCAGTGCACATTTATAGGTATTATAGTCAAAGAATGGACTACATCTTGAGAAGTATATAAAATTTAATTTCATCCCAGTAGGTAACAAGGCAAATTAAAATGTACATTAAAACATTTCATATTATGATGCTTTTAATCACCTAATGATATTTCTAGATATATTACCTCATATAAGTTATAAACTTTTTTCAGGCAGAGAAAATGAACTCTAAAGAAATTAATAGAGCTGTTATATGTGTTCATTAACTTTCTGAAAACTCGATAAAGAACAAAACTTAATTGGATTTTAAACTTTCTTTCATAAATCATATAATATTAGAAATCCAGCTGTCCTTGAGACTTTGAGTAATGCTAAAGTTTAAGTAACTATCTCTGTAGTATTATAGGCATGGCAACAGTAATATTTAATTCTTCACTACTATTCCCAGCTACTATGTTCTGCCTTATAATATACGATCTTTAACAGCTATGTATTTAAGTCCCCATAAACTCTGAACAATCTTTAATATTGTTAATTAGTTTTATCAATTTCTTTAATGTGCTTTGCAACCTGATTTCCTAGTTTGTTGGTTATTTAGAACATTTGTTCAGTTGTTCTGACATAAAACCTCTGATATTCACTGAGGGAATGCTTACCTGATGTCCTATGACCATGGATTTTCCAGGAGTGTCCTTTTCAAAAACACAAAGACAGCTGATATTTGAACACTAAAGTTACTTTCTTGGATGGTTCTAAACACTCTTTGCCTTCAGAGAGCTGACACTTCCAGCAACAATGCCCGACTAAAGAACACTGTCTGACAGACTCTCAAGTGTAGGAATTAAAACCCCCCATGAGCATAGTTGCAGGCGCAAACACAAGAATTAACACCTGCTGCCCAACACTTCAGCCAAGTGTTGAAATAATGAAAAGAAAATAAATAATGAGATGACTATGTGCCTAGATTTTAAAAGATCAATGTGTAAATAAATTTTTTGCACGATGCATGCCGCAGCTGATATGTCAGGATTGCTATGAGGATATAAGACTTTGAATGATGTCTGTCCTTGTGCTGTTTAAGTTTTAATTCTCACTGTTTTCACTGTAATTCAATCAGGTCATCTCTGCCTAGACGCTGCAGGTGGTATTTACAAAAAGTGGTAAAGGTACAGAATGCATTGACAGAAACTTATCAAATAACAAATCTAAATGATTCAACACACACTTGGGGAGATTTAAACTTTCAATTTAATGGTAATGTAGGAATACAGCATTCCCAATAAATGCATGTATTTACTGACAGGTATTTAGTGGAGGCAAATATTATATATACACTGCATTACCTGACTGGCTCTGGTCCAGGTATAGGATTATTTGTTTTAATCTACAAATTCATTTTTCCTCAGCTCTAACAAGGCTAATACAAACCCAGTCCCATTTTGAAGAATTGTTGAGAAAATCAAATGAGGTCATGGCCCATGAAAGGCTCTGAAAACTACAAAGTTCTTTGTAATATAATAATAAATATGCATTGTGAATTAACTCCTGTGCCCTATTAGCTTATTTAATCCTCAAAATGTTATACTGGGGTGGTTTTTAGCCTTGTTTTGCAAGAAAATAAATTGAGTCTAATGAGGTTCAGTGCTATGTTCACAATCAGATAACTACTAGGTGGTGGAGCTAGGATTTAATCTTGCAGGCCAAGTCCAGAGTCAACTGTGGTAATTGTATCCCAAACTACTTCCTGTTCATAAAGAGTAAATTGCTGTTAAGAATACATGAAGAAGGCTTTTTTTTATTCTTAAATGTATGGGGTAGAGTGGATCTCATATTGCCCTGCACAGTCCTGTGTAGCCAGAGTTAGGGGTGATAGACACAAATCAGAGCAGGTTCACGAAGACTGTTGACCTTGGCCGTTCACTACTTTTCTGTTCTCTACAGATTTCCCCTATCTTAGCACCTGTTACTGACAGGTTGGGTGCTCTCTTTTACAGATGGAAGGTGGGAATATTAGGAACCTAGAAAGACTCCTAGTCACTTTGTTCTAGCTTCCTATAAAAAATTTGTAAATGGAACATAGATATTAAAAAAAAAAAGTCATTATGTGAGTAGATTAGTAGTTGTCAGGGATGGAGCTGGGGATGGGGTAAATGTGTAAAGGTGGTCAGAGGGTACAAGATTCCAGTTAGAAGATGAATAAGTTCTAGGGGCACCTGGGTGACTCAGTCAGTTGAGTGTCTGACTTCGGTTCAGGTCATGATCTCGTGGTTCATGGGTTTGAGCCCCGCATCAGGTTCTGTGCTGACAGCTCAGACCCTGAGCCTGCTTCAGATTTGGGTCTCCCTCTCTCTCTGCCATTCTCTCTCTCTCTCTCTCTCTCTCTCTCTCTCTCTCTCTCAAAAATTAAATAAACATTAAAAACATCATTTAAAAACTTTTTTAAAAAGATGAATAAGTTCTGGGATCTAATATACAGAATAGTGACTACAGTTAATAATACCATATTGTACACTTGAAAGGTGCTAAGAGAGTAGATCTTAAAAGTTCTTACCACACACACACACACCATACACAAATTGTTTTTTAATTTAAAAAAACTATTAAATAGATGTATCAACTAACCTTACCATGGTAATCATTTTACAATATCAAAATCATTACACATCAAATCATGTTGTACACCTTACTTAAACTTACATGATGCTATGTCAGTTATATCTCAATAAAACTGGAAAAAATAAACTATACCAAAGTATTTTTAAAATGCTCTTAAATGTGAGGCACCTGAGTGGTTCAGTCGGCTAAGTGTCCGACTTCAGCTGAGGTCATGATCTCACACTCCGTGAGTTCAAGCCCCACGTCGGGCTCTGTGCTGACAGCTCAGAGCCTGGAGCCCGCTTCAGATTCTGTGTCTCCCCCTCTTTCTGCCCCTCCCCTGCTCATTCTCTGTCTCTCTCTGTCTCAAAAATAAATAAAAACATTAAAAAAAGTTTTTTAAATGCTCTTAAATGTAATGAAACATATTGAATTTTAAAATAATTTTGGTTTTGTTTAAGTATACACATATACCAAAACTGACCTCCAAATTTTGCCATCAGGACAATATTCTGAGAAAAATATGGGATCTCTATTTTGTTTACAAATAGCATGATTTTAACTGTAAGGAAATATCAACCATATGTCTTTTGGAGTGATACGCAGAAATATAATACCACATGTGTAATGATTAAATCTTAACCTTAACCAGCTTGAGAAAAAGAACTAGGAAAAGAACACATATAATCAATTCCTGATTAGAAGGAATGACTGAAAACATTTACAAGGTGTCTCTAAGTTTTCTTTAGGTAATTGTAAGAATTTGTTTTTTTATCTTGACCTTTCAATAACACAAATTAATTTTTAATACAACTATAATGTAACAAATTGCGATATCAATCCATTTGCAGTGTGAATTTAACCTCAGGAGCAAATAAAAAATTATTTGAGATTACCACTAGATACCATATCAAGTTTCCACTTTTAAACATCTATGATGTACAAGAAGGGAACAGGTGGAATGGAGTGAGAAAACACTAAAGGGCATTCTGTAACTCTCCAAAATTACATTTTGAATGATATGTACCTGGATAATATCTTTGCGAAGTAAAATGCAGTTTGGAAAGGAATAGATATGTTCACCAATTAATAGTGAATAGCACTTTTAATTTTAAAGATAATGAAATCTTTGCAAGACAAGGAGACCACAAAGTGACAGTGACAAATTTAGACTCTTGACATTCTAATGTTGCAAATGAATCCCCTGGCAAGTTGTCTTTAGAAGTCGTTCCATAATTACCCAGCATTAAGCACCATCTGACTCATGGAAATTATGGAAAGGATTATATTTAGTCTGCTGATACGACACTTTCTTCTGCTTCTCCTCATACTGAAATACTTTTTGTATAAAAATGAGATCTATAGTTTGTTTCTATATCAACTTCTACAGTTTGTTTCTCAGTCCAAATCAGAATTTGGAGGGCAAAAGTTGCAATATACAAGCTGTAGTCGCTTCAATTATATTAGTTAAAAATTCAAACTATATGGATGACAGATCCTTGTTATTCTGGCCATAAATTAATAATAGTGAATTGAAGCCAGAGGAAAAAAAAATTACCTTAGAGATAAAACCACATCTACTCAACTTTATAGTCTTTCTTCTGTTGTGGCGAGTGAAGTCTTTGTACATAGCACGTGCCTAATGGTTCAACGTCTCCTGTTTCTGAAGCATCTGACTCACTTGAACACAGTTTATGAAATTATATTTTAACTCCTCTTTATCTAAATTACTTGAAAATAATTTTGCTTAATGAGTTTTTAAGCACTAAGCCCTTTTCCATTAAAAAAGGAAGTTGAGGTTGATTCTACTAACAAAAACATGGAAAATTCACACCAGTGCAGAACATAGCAAACCTAGAAATCATACAGAGGAAGCTGCGACCCAGATAAGTTATTTAATCAAAAGACACATGCTTTATTATAATAGAACAAAATTCTGAATGTTTCAATCCCTGTCTAGTTCCATTCCCATCATATCAAAAGACCTGAAATCTCTAAAATGGTAATGCCAATATTCATAAATCCCTGTGGTCACAAAAAGAACTTTTATTCCAGATGAGGAAAAAGCAGATACTTTAAATTTCTTAAAACACATACACCAAGAATTTTTCGAATGCTCACATTTTTTAAATAAAAAGAGGCAGGAAGGAACAAAAACACGACTTGGATTGTTAATAAATTGCATATAAATAAATGTACAAAGTAGAGAAGGTACAACTCTTAAAAAATCTTAAATTTATCAGTTATTAACCATAGGTAAGCTGAAGAAGTATAGACATGTTTAAATTTTTATTAAAATTCACCTAGGCCTCTCATTAAGTCTTGTAAGTCTGAATTGTGTTATCTTACAAATTCAGCCTTTGCTCCAATGTGACTGAATTCAGTTGACTAGTCCACACTTTCTGAGCATAGAATTACTTATTTCTCCTTCTATTCAGATCAATGTATCCAATATAGCCATCTACTCTCTCTTATATTGGACAGCCTGGACTGGTACTGTATTCTCATTGTTCTTAATTTCTCCCTTTTATTTCATATTACAGTCACCAGCCTAAGTATATCCTTTGTTGAGGTAAAATAAAAAATGAAATGAAAAATATGCATTTCCTTTAAATCAAATAAGTTACTCTGAGGCACAAAATTCTAATTTCCAAAACAGTATTTCTGCTGCCTTTTTATGGTGATTCACGGTAACTCTGTGAGATTAGAATGAAAAATAATAATCTAAGTTTTTCTTAGGTTTTGCATACATTCTAGGTCTTTAAATGCCTCTCTGCCAGGCATTAAATCAGAGAACATGCAGCAATGTTTTCTTGCTTGAAAACTGGCCCTGCTTAGATTAACTTCTTTACTTAGCCTTACCAGTCATTAGCCTCATTATGTCTTGCAGGGAAGATGAAGGCTGTTTAAAGACCATAGTCTATGTTCCTTCCTAGGGCATTTTCTCTCAGTATTCAACGTCACGGATCTCCCAGATCATCCTTAATTATAGCTCTTCTTGATATACTAAAGCTTAACATACAACAATTTCAGAGCCTGTTTGATTAAATTCATCTTAATATTTCCCCTATAAATTAATTCCTTCTATACACTAGAAGCTTTATTTTGTCTTTAATCAGTTAACCGAACATCACGAGTACTTTTCAAAGTGAGAAAACATCTGTAAACATTGCAATAAAAATCCTTTTCACCACCAGTCCCTTGTAAACTACTGCTTACTTAAATCCAGTACGAAAGAGCACAGGAGTCACAAAAATATGGCATATAGCTGTTGTACTAACAGTCTGATATAGGTATGTAGGCTAAGATGGAAAAGCAAATTGAGGGTTGGCAAATTAGAATTCCTAAGCATAAACTTTTACATAAAATCTAAGGAAAGACTGTGGAAATATAAAGGCACATACATCAATAATTCAAAATGAGCATGCCTCGTATGTGCTTGGCATTTCTAGGTGCTGGACCTATACCCCTGAAGAAGAACATATCACCTTCTATAGAATGTAAGCTCTTTGAAGGAGATGATGAAATCTCCTCCCTCATGGAATATAATATTCTAGAGGAGAAGCTAATGTTTGAGGTTGGAACTTACTGTGCATATGCTCTAATGATTTTAATTTATAGAAAATCTGTTGAACAACTAATACAGACAAGGTATTTTATAGAGCTATGGGAAATGAGTTATAAAAATAAGGCAGAGGAAGCACTCTAGGGGGAAAAAATTGGGGTGGGCCCATGCCCAGTTTGCATCAAGGACAAAGGTAAATGGTTTTCACTAATGGCCTGGACTTTCCAGAAGTTTACAACCAGGAAGGTTAAACATCTTTCAGTGGGAAGAAAGGAGCTGAGTAAATAGAAAAGATTCTTTCAAGAGGAGATTTTATCAGGGCTTTGAAGAATAGTTAATTTCTAAGAAACAGAGATGAGAGGAGAGGATTCCAGGTAGAATGGACTTAAATCTAATTTTTTAAAACAAACCAAATGATGACAAAGCAAACGGAGGCCAAAATCAGCTGACATTTTGTATTAATATCATGTCTTTGTTCAAAGAACTGATGACTTCATCATTCCAACACCAAGAAAGAGATGCAAAGGAAACTTTTCATCATTTGTAGAAGTGTACCAGAGAATGAGTAGCAGTTCCCATTTATTCTATGACCACAGCGTTCAGGTCTTTTAACTTTTAAATTGTAGTTTCTTCTCTAGGCTAGAATACACTGTCGCTTTTCTGCTGTTATCAATAACTTGCTTAAATGTTCACTTTGATTCTCAATAGGTACAAAAAAATCTAAGCTCTCATCCTTTATGTAGTAAAGTTATATAGAGAAAGTAGAGTAAAATTGTCTGACAACCGCCTGCCACTTCTATTTTAATAATAGTAAACGTTTACATAATATTGAAGTGGTTAGGAATAGCTTAATCATAGTACAAATACAACTTTAAGAATTATTTTCCAGTGTACTCCACAAGTATTATACAAATTGACCATATTTTGTATGTATTCAAGGACACATTTTTCTGCTCAAAAAAAAACCTCGCAAATAAGTATTATGTAGGGCAAATGATAGGCATTCTGTAGGGCAACTTTGATGGATTTATTTTGCATTATTTGTAGTTTTTAGTTCTACTAAAGATATATACTAGTTTTCAATGTTAGCCATAGGGCAATTTCAATTTAATGACACAATACATAAATATAATTATAAGACTAAAAAGAACACAAAGAAATATGGTCTGCTCTCATGGCTTTAATTTGGGCATCAAAAACCATGAGGCTCCAAATTACACACTTATCAAAGGTTAGAAATTTCCACCTTTGTCCCTCCCTTCCATTTCCTCCTAATAATCCAAAGCATCTAAGTTTTTCTATTAACTTCCATTTCTCATAAATTCTCAAAATGTCTATTTATTAAAATACATTTTATTGGGTACTAATATTTTTTAAATTATGTTTTCAGTCCTCACTTTGGGACTTAACACCCTATGAAATTTGTTTCACTACTTGTGAATTTGGGACAAAAAGTGATATGCATTTAAAATTTGATTTCTTCCTAAATGTTTTGAAGTAAAGCCACAAAGGATTCTTCTGTCTAGTGAATGGAGACTTCATGCTTTTTGTGACCATTCCCTTAAAAATAGTTGCTGAGACAATACTTAAATCAAAATTTATCTCCAACGTTCTTTGCACATATAAGCTGCTTTAGGTATGTAGAAAACTGATAAACATGTCTGAATGTACGTGGACATTCTAGGACTGATCTTTCCTAAGGACCACTTTTCACAGTATCATTCGAAGAATGGAGTTCCTTCCTATTTTCAGGTAAGCTGCCATGAAAACCCACTACCAGCCAATCCCTTAGATACCTTTAAAATCCTAAAGTGCCAACTGGCACTTTACAGCCCCTGCTTTGGGTTTTTCTGGTTCTCAGTCTGGACTCTGAGGATGGAGGAAATACCCATTTTACTGTACAAAAACTAAGGGAGAATGGTGAAAATGGAGCTTTGAACTATCCTGGCTTAGATAAACTCTATACATCCGAGAACACAACTTGCAAAAGAGTGGTCTTTAGTTAGAGATTTCAAGAACTGACCACACCTTCACTTGGGTGAACTCTAAGAAACACGAAGAATGTGCATGGCCTTTTCAAGTCTTCTGAACTTTACCACCAAGGACAGAGCTCCACAGGCTCTTCCTTCTATAGTAATTGCCATTTGAAACCCCAACCCAGTCCCATCCAATAAATTCCATTAAATATCAAAACTTGCTGATGCAAAGTTTGCAAAGCCCATAATTCAACGAGAGAAGGGGTCAGCCTGAGTGTTCGAGAAATTCTAAGCTCCTCTGCCACTGAACAAGTAAGAAGCTTCTTAAAGGAAGAGGCTCCAAGAGAACATCTCAGGGATAAAGACCATAAAAGTACTGACAGGCTTCGTCTCATTATGGCTGTCCACTCCTAGGTTCTGGTTTCCTAAAAATAGCCCTCAGGGTACAGAGCCCTCCTTCCCTTTGCCCTAAGAAAGCTAAAGAACTCTCTAAGGGGAGTGGCCACGTCTCTCTGAAACCTGATGCTAGCTGTGAGGTCACAGCTTCCCCAGAAATAAAAGGCAGCCTCGGCAAGCAGGCCCCACTCAGGGACTGGAGCGGCCCTCAACTCACTCTTCAGCTTTGCCGCTGTTCCTCAGCCCAGAAGTTCTGCCATGGTGGGTCCTGTGAGAAAACTCTTTGTCCTTTATAGGAGGATATAGCCGTGGATATGACCTTACTGAATAGAAAGGCAGTAAAGGAGCAGAACTAAGGAAAGAACATTCAGTATAAGTCTGTAGAATCTACTTTTGCTTTTGTTGAGGTGGGGTGAGGATAGATGAATTCGAGCTATTATGCTAACTGAAAAAGTACATCTTACTCCCCAAAGCAGTACTTTATGCTTCACTAACTTTTGTTATATGACATAAGGTTTATTATATCTAAACATGGGGGAAAGGAAATTGCTACTATAGCAAAATACTATACTTTTAAAAAGTCTGATGAAGACAGCTAAAATAAGTAAGCTATTTCCGACCCATCAGACACATGGTCGAGCAAAAACCTCCTAGTTAAATAGAAGAAAGACTTAAGGTGATCTTTTTAATGCAGTGTATCTCTATTTCTTAATTCAGTGTATCTGTATTAGACATATTTTAAATACATCACAGACTATTATGTTATTCCAGGAAGTATTTGACTTAGCATTTGTTAAATCATTGATTCATTGATTAAGATGCAGAGAGATATTCCCTAATTATCTTTTGCAATAGCTTATTTTTCCTAGATTCCAAAGTATCCTAAGGCCACCTCTTATTCTATGACACCTACATATCTTCCTAGAAATCTCAGAACAGAGAGCACTCATGCTTCTGTCAATGCATTTGAAAGAGTACTATTGTTTCTTTCTTTCTCCCTCTCTGGACACTGCAGTCCTTCAGTGCCGACCAGATTGCTGGTAAGTGAATTGAGCTTCTCTACTCCAGATGTAGGCAGAGCACTGCCTGGTTTCTGAAATATCCCTTATCTCTAAGGCATGTTACTGCGTGGCTCAACCTGTTTGTGTCCAAGCTATGCCTGACCTCTGAAAAGTAGGCTTGCTTTTGGAGCTTACTTTGAAGAATACTCAGGGAATGAGCTTGGATACACTTAAAAATAAGGACATTTTTGTTTGGTTAAAATATTCTTTGTGGTTAATTTCTTTCTAACAGATCGAGTTCTCTAAGGCACAGCAGGATGGTAAGTTTAAAAGATACAGTTGTTAATGTGTGCACACTCATAAAGATGGCATGTGAGAAAACCAACTCCCCTGAGATGAGATCAGCTCTTCCTAATTATCCCCACTGGTGTAGCCACTCTAAATATAAATGCTCGCAATCACTCTAAATAGAAGTTTTCTCAACTTGAACCTCTTGCTTATAATCAGTAATCAAAGGTTTATGCAAACAAAAGATAGACACCATAAAATAGGTCCTTGCAATCACTGTTCTAAGTAAAACCATTTTGATAGAGTAGCCAATACCATAGATAAACCCCAAAAAAGTTGTAGATTTTGAAAGGCTAATCTGTTCATCAAATTCCTGAAGACAGATTTGAGAGGTCTGAATTGTTCCATTTAGAAAATAATATTGATTGTGAACCTGCCCAATTACCAAACCTACATAATTTCAATGGGCATCACAGTGAGTTGAGAGAAACAAGTGAAGTGGATACAGAATAAAAGTGAATTCAGAGACAGAGAAGGAGGAAAAGTTTATCATAAAACTGTGCAAGAAACATTAGACATCTCCTGGTCTGTCTTTAGAGAGCTGATAGGACTTGTTCAATGACCCAAAATATTAGTAACAGGCCCAAACTCTGGTATTAGTTTAAGCTAATTAGAAATTTATTTCACAAAAACAGTTACTAACTAGAAGATTTCAAATTCTTAAAATTCAAGAGAAGCTGAGTACTTTCCCTAACATTTCCTTCAGGTCTTTGGACCCAAGAGATCTCATGTCCCACGAAGTTTGTTTTTTCACTAGAAGCGTAGGAGAGAATGTTTTATGGACTGAAAGTGTCACAAGTTCAAACAAACTGACACAGAAATTACATCTAAAGAAGTGAGGGAGAGAAAAACTTTAGTTATATGATAGCATACATAAATAATTATAGTTATAGGTGTTTAATAAGAAACTATTCAAATACTTGGCTCTGTACCTAAGAAATGCCACATTTTTCAGTCTGTTTCAATGCCTAGAATATTTCATGTCTGGATGTCAATTAAGAAAAAAAAAGGATATTTGCTGTAGTAAAAACTCACATGTATCTACATCATGGTTGATGATCTCATGTCAACAGATCAGGTGATTCAATGACTCAGAACTCAAGAGTATTTGAAATTATACTACAAAGGACTATTTTTTTCTTATTGAAAAAAATGGTAATCCTACTATATTTTGTTTGAATTTTAATGCATTTTTAACGAGTGATGCTGCTACATTATCAGCTACTGCATCCCAGTCCTCTCAAATATCCAATTTACGGTGTCACTTTGGCTGCCAAACTATGGTGGGACTAAGCAACAGAAGACTTACTGTTGGCCAGAAGGACAGAAGGACTTACTGTTGACCATTAAACCTATAACTACATATATGAAAGAAGTTTTAGATATAAAAGTTCAGGAAGCATTGGTGGGGTGGACTGGTTTTCTCCTTGTGCCAGGAAAGCGAATGTAAGCTCTTAAAATTTCAATGGAAATACAATGCTTGTGGAAATGAATGAAAACTTCTTTGGTTTCCTTCCTTGTTCAATGATTAAAGAGTTTTGGTCATGGCTGCTCCATTTGAATGTATCACAGGTTGGAAGAAAAGGGGAAAAAAAGGAACATGATTGCATTCTAAAGGTCTAAGTCCTGTGATGTCCAGTGGAGTTGCCACTTAGCCACATGTGGCCATTTAAACCTGAATTTTAATTAATTAAAAATAAAAGCATTTAAGCAGCTATTTTCTCAGTTGCACTGCTCATATTAGTGCTCAGGGGCCACACAGGGCTTTGGGGGCAGCCCAGACATAGAACATTTTGATTGTCACAAAAAAGGTTTCTAGTGTTGGTCTAGACCAGGGGCTGTCAAATTTTTTTGCTAAAGGGCCAAATTGTCAATATGTTAGGCTTTATTGGGAGTACAGAAAACAACTCCACTCCATTGTTGAGGTTTAAAAATAGCCATAAACAATACATAAAATAATGGGCTACATTCCAATCAAACTTTATTTTAAAAAACAGGTGGCCAGCCCCTAGGTAGCAGTTTGCTAATCCATATTCTAGACTCTTGAAGAGAATAAATCTTAAAAATCGGGGGTAGGAAGAGCAATATCTGTCTGTCCTTGGCATTTAAATCAACAAAGGGTTAATGTCAGAGAGATTCTATTACAGCCCATAAAATCCTATTTGTATATCAGCATCTAAGCAGGGTAATAGTGAGCCCTCTGAGCAATCTGTGCATGAAAGCATGGAGCCAGTAACAAGAATAGTTTAGTTTCACATGTCCCTTAGAAAGATGAAAAATAATATTTGACTAATAATCCTACTGTGCCTGCAGCGTGCTTTTTAGGTTAAGGGAATGGTCTGATATAGTCAAATTGCATAGAATCTGAAGGGAAACCTTTAGCCAAGAATGGTGACATGATCTATAGTTGATTGTGAATATGTCTGGTACAACCTTCCATCAAGGGATGGAGGGATGATAAAATAGGGCATTTTGCTGAGTAATCTATCTAGATGGCATCTTTTGATCTAAGGCCATTAATGGTCTAAAAACACTGTTTTCAGCTCATTAAAAAGTGGTTGTTTTGAGTGTTGTTGGGATTAATCCAACAAGTTGTCATCAATACTTTTGGGTTCTCCAGAAAGTCTAATTTAGTTAAGTTTAGAAAGTTTCAGTTAAAATGTCACTTCTGGCCCCTAAATCCATAGTAGTACCCTTTTCTGTCTTTTTGGCATATACTTTGTTAACATAATCCTGAAAGGCAAAAACAATTCCATCAACATAGAGTGACAAAATTTAGGGAAAGTCAGCAACAAAGTGATTGTGATAAAAATAGACAACACTTTAAAGATATGTACTTATACACACACATAAAAGTTCAAATAAAACTAGAAATATCTGAATAAAATTGGTGGAGTCTATCAATGTGAATATTCTGTTTGTGACAATATTGCCATAATTTTGCAAAATGTTACTATTGGGGGAAACTAGATAGAGTATTTAAGACATCTCTCTGTAATTTTTTTTCCTTAACATTGCAGGTGAATTTACAATTATCTGCATAAAATTGTAATTTAAAAAAATGTGTACTTAAATTCTAAAGCCAATATGGCGACATGCTGTCATATGTATTATCTGAAAAAGAGTAAAGTTTAAACAGATTATGATAGTGATATATCCAAACAAATATTTCTCCTTCTGAATCGATTACATTGGGAGCCCATTAAAGTCATACACTGCAGTGGTTAAATGACACTATTGAACTCAGAGATTTGTTTCACCTTTCTAATTTTTTTTTCCTGAGAAATGAAGTTGCTCCTGAAGATAACTAGTCCAGGGGGGAGGCTAAGAGATTTGTCCTTCAGGAAGAGGGTTTTCTAAATAATTTGAGAAACCTGGGTTAACCTCTTATAACACAACCCTGATTGAAAATTTGTCTTCTTGAAATTTTATTAACTTTCTCAATTATGAGTTCTTAAGGTTTCTCAAGACCTCAGAATTTCTTAACCCAGTCATACTTCTCAGGCAGATGAAGGAAATATGAATAAATACATCAAGGAGCTTCAATTTCCATATCTGATTAAAAACAATATATGATTTGAGGCTGGAAATGCTGCTTTAAAATAGTCCCCAAAAGAAGTGTCAGAAAGGATTGCCAATGACTGTTTGAGCTAAGAAAAGGAAGAGTTCAAAGATAACAACATAAGTGGTTGCAAAAGGTGAAAACAGAGGAGAGTGAACTGGATCCTTGATGAAATTAGGGGTAATTTATAGGTCTAAGGGAGAAAAAGTATCCTAAAGCTTCTTGCTTCTTGCAGAATTCAAGGAGGCGTTTCTCCTGTTTGACAGAACAGGTGATTCTAAGATCACCTTAAGCCAGGTCGGTGATGTCCTTCGGGCTCTGGGCACAAATCCCACCAATGCAGAAGTCAAGAAGGTTCTGGGAAACCCCAGCAATGAAGGTAACCGTGTTTTCCCAAGAAGTTGGGAAGCAAGATTGTGTGTGCATGCACACACGCACACACGCACGCACACACACACACACACACACACACACATACACACACACACACACACACACACACACACACACACACACACACCACAAGGAGGGGGGAGGGGAGAGACACAGAAAGGGAACTTTATTGAGAAATAAGATCCATAGAATAGAGCTTAACTTGTTCTTGATGGTAAATGTGCTTCTTGTCTGTCTAGAATCTCAGTTTTTCCTCATAAAATAAGTGAACCTTCCTTTGAGAATTTGCAAGCATGATAAAATTTCATGCCAATGAAAAGAAATAAAATCTAATGCTAACATTGTCATCATCATCCCATCTAATGCTCATAATTTAAAGGTTAATGAATAAAATCATATCCAAATCTGCACATTTTTTCCAAACCTTCAAAGGCAAAAATACATTTTGACAAAGATGTTTAACATGGCCAAAACACAATACATTTTGTGAACAACTCAGCAAATTGCAATGGCACACTTCTAGAAAAGATCTACTCTGATAAGAGCTGTGGAAATAAAATCACAGTGCTTTCAAGAGGTTGACAATGCCTGCTGACTTTGCCCAGTGCTCAGTCTCTTGACACCCTGCTCTGTGCCATTTTAAAAGAAACTCACCTCTCCTAATTAAGAATAGACAGGATGTCATTTTAAGAAGAGTATTTTCTATTCCCAAAGAATCACAAGAGGACTTAAAAATTGAAGCCAAAATGTACATTCAGTCTCCCAAAGTAAATCCCAGGACAAAAGACAGTAGATATTTAAGTGGCAAATTGTAGACATCATTTGCTTGATATGGTCATCCAGTTATTAGTCTGGAACAAAAATATTTTTTTAATTCCAAAGATTCATGGCACAGTGTAATAGTCTATTGGAGAATAGCACACTGAACAAAAAAGATGAGAAAAAAACTGAATTTTTTTCAAGTAGATATTTGAGCTGTTTATCTTTGCCATGAGGGGGAAAGAAGGAGGGGAGAACAAGTAATCTCATTTTCCCCTTGATAACTGAAAAGACTATTTTCCTTTTATACCAAAGCGGGGGAAGTGGAGCTTGAATTTATGCAAACGGACTTCTAAATCACTCCACTGGAATTTTTCTCAAACTTCACTTTCTTTAGAGGAAAATGTCTAGGTAAATCATTCAAAAGGTAGCTGAGAGCATGAGACAAAGTGAGAAAATGATAAGCCAAATCTTACTTTGTAAATGCCATTTTGTAAATTACCAAACATCTATCTTTAACAGCATTATTAGGTAAATAAATGTTCATTTATTCAATGTTCAGATGTGGTCTTTTCAATATCGTTCAATTTCCATTCTATGAGGAAGGACTAATAAAAGGGAATTTTGACTTTAGGGCTACATAACTTTGTCCATTCACATACATCTGGATAGTCTGTTTTATACTTTTGTTGTAAATGCGATTTACCTTGTTTGTTGTATATTTTTACATTGCTTCTTTAGTATTTGTAGAAAATATTAAATTGACAATACTAATAAAAAGCAGTTAACACTTATTCAGCATTAGGTTTGTCCCAGGTATTGTAATAAATTTCGCATGTGTTATCTCATTTAGGGCTCACACGAACGCTCTGAGGAATCTCTCTTTTACAGATGAAAAAGTTAGGTACAAAAAAGGGTGAGAAAGTTGCCCGTGATCACACAGTTATAAATGGTGGATTGGGGATAGAAGTTTAAGCACTGGGACTCCAGAACTCATGCTATCATCTATCACCAACTTTTTGTCATCAGCAATTTACTAACTGAAATTTAAGCTATATGAAGATATTTTAGATCAGCTGGAATGAACTTTCAAGTTCAATTTGTGATTCAGAGATGACATTTTATGGTAACTAATAACTCTCCAAATTGCAATTTCTTCCAGAGATGAATGCCAAGAAAATTGAGTTTGAACAATTTCTGCCCATGATGCAAGCTATTTCCAACAACAAGGACCAGGCCACATATGAAGACTTTGTTGAGGGTCTGCGTGTCTTTGACAAGGAAGGCAATGGCACAGTCATGGGTGCTGAACTCCGTCATGTTCTAGCCACATTGGGTAAGGAAAATTTATTTCAGTAGGCTTCATAGGACAGAATATATAGGAAAGAGCATGAATTAAGGAAATCAAGTTATAACAAAGTAGGTAGGGAGAAAAGCTATTGGTAAAAAAGAATAGTCAAAAATTAATGACCATTTCTACTGGCCTCAGTGCCAACAAGTTTGTTTGGGGAAAGTGGTAACTTAAGTTACTAGTAATGAGTAACTAAAGTAAAGCATGGTAGTCCACATAGGATAGAGCTTGGATGATCAGGTATAATGTGTATTTAGGTCATTCATTAGAAACAATTCATTGACAACATACTAAGTGCCAGAAGAACAGGATGGGCTTGATTTCTATCCTCTAAGAGCTTAATCATAGTCTCAAGGAACCCAAAACTGATCAGGTATGGTGAAATTCTGAAAATATTCTCTGGCCTTCTTTCTGAACAAAGAGTTTTCTTTCATCAGGTGAGAAAATGAAAGAGGAAGAAGTGGAAGCCTTGATGGCAGGTCAAGAAGACTCCAATGGCTGCATCAACTATGAAGGTACAATCTCATGTGCTTTGGTATTTACAGCCACTCTTAACTGATTGGGTTGTTGATGGACTCCTTCCAAGGTTAAAATAACTTCATCTCTGTCTTCTTTACTCAACATATACATGTTATTTATTATCAATCAATTACACAATAACTCTAAAAAGATATTCTCTAAGAATCTGCCCGTGTACATAAGATTTTTATTTCTGTGGGTTTTGACAATCCTGGGCATTGTTAAATAGCTTAAAATGTTTTCACATGTATTCTTTCTTGCAAGATCTTTACCACATTTCTGTAAGATAGACAGGGTTTATGCCAGAATAGGGTTTAATAGAATATTAAAGTTGGAGAGATCTCAAAATCTTTAACAGCAAGTAATTATGAAAATGAGGAAACTGAGGGCCAAAGAGGTTTAGTTACTCAGTGAAGGTCACACCATTAATGGAAGGGCTGGTACTAAAATTTAGTTCTTCTCCTTGTCTGGTGTTCTTCCTTTCATGGCCAACTCTCTATGCTGTGCTACCAATTTAGAGCAGCTTCACCCAAAGGGTTGGAAAAACAATACTCCACACAAAATACAGATGCAAAATAAAATTCCATGACATAATTTGTAAAATTTAAAATTTCCAAAAAAATTGAGAAACTTTTCTATCAAAAAGACTAATCTAGCTACTTTTCAATAAAGCTACGTTGATAGCTTTGATGTAAATGTCGAGATGAAGGCTAATGACTTGGGGAAAAGTAAGAACAGAAAAGCAGGGAGAAGAAGAGGGGAGGAGAGGGCAGGAGAAGAGGCAAGCAGTCAGCCAAGCACATTTTCACTGACAATCTTAATTAAACACTTTTTCCCCTGCAAACAATGTTTTACGTTTGGTTATTGCCATAAATGCATTATATAAAAGAAGAATCATTCAATAAATATTGTTTGCACAAGTGGTTAGTCATTTAGAAAATAAAGTCAGATCTGGATCTCATACCAGGATAAATTTCAAATGGTTCAAAAATTTAAATGTAAAAGCCAAAAGCATAAAAGCCATGGACGAATTCTTTTATAACTTTTAGAGTGGGAAGGTCCTCCTAACACTGATAAAAACCCAGAAGGCATTACAAGTTTTGATAAATTCAACTACATAACTTTTTTAAATTCCAAATGGCAAAAGCCACCAGAAGCAAAGCCAAAAGACAAATAGCAAACCATTAAAAAAAGTAACCAGTATCAGAAAAAGCTCATTTTCCTAATTAAAAAAAAAAACTATCGCATATTAATAAAAAGACCACAACCCAATAGCAAAATTCATAAGTACATTGGAAATTCACATAAAAAGAAATTTTAAAAATCTATAAATACAATGTTAAACTTCACTAATAATAAAAGAAATGCAGATTAACAGTACAAGGAGATACCATTTTTCAATAAGCTGATTGCCAAGCATTAGAAGTGTGACAACACTTTGGGTTGAGAAGAGTGGATGGAAACAGGAAATCTCATGCATTCCCGTTGGGAAGGCATATCATTAAAATACCAATATGGTTATGTAGTACTAACTATTAATTCTAGCGAATCTACATCACGGGATGTAGCTTTTAGATATGCTTGCACTTGAAACAAGTGATACATGATTATTCACTACGTTGTTGTTGGTAATAGCCAAATGTTTTAATAACTTAATGTTCACTAACGTGGTATGTATCAAATAGACTCTGGTACACTACACAATGAAATACGCCTACACAATGAAATTCCCCACAGCTCCCTCCCCACTCCCCAAATGATAAGGATACTCTGGTTTGCAGTCATTAAGTGAGAAAAGAAAAAGAAAAATAGTTTGTAGAATATGCCACCATTAGGGTGAAAAAGAGTTTCAGAAACACATATTTGTATTTTCTTATACATGCATAATACCTCCACCAATTTCACCATAAAGAGAGACACTAGATAGATGGGAGGCAGTGGTGAGGAATATTTCTTTTTTATTATAAACTCTTTCATACTTTAAAGAAACTTCTAACCATGTTAATGTACCATTTATTCCAAAAATTAAATTTACAAAGTCAGGGGAAAGGCCATGAATCCAGGATGAAGAATAGTAGACTATACCGAGCTTTAAAAAAATAAATGCTAGTATTACAGCTAAGGAAAATTAAGATTGAACTAACTTGCTAAACCTCTCTTTTATTAAACTTGATGGTTTTCTAACTCTAAACCGTCTATATTATGCCCACAGCTTTTGTCAAGCATATCATGTCTAATTAAATGGAGCTCTCAAGGTAAATATCTGTTTGCTCTTTATTATATAAGCTCTTTCTTGATGCTGTATTTTTTTTTATAAATTTAACAGTTTCACTTTGTGCTATAAACATAATTAGTATTAGTTCATGATTAAGATTTATTTATATTTACCAGAAAATATCAACCCGTCGAAATGGGTTATTTGGAAATAGAGGGCTTTTGTATAAATGTGTAAGCAAAAATCTCTGAGACGTTTGCTTCCATCTATAAACCCTATCTTTGATTGTGTTGTAATTATGCAGTGAAGATTCAAACAAGCCAGAGACTAGTTCATTAATTTATCTGGAACATAACACTAATAAAAGTAGGGGCCTAAGTTCTTTGAATAATAGATGTCACTTTTAATAATTACTGCTCTAGAAAACGAGGTTATCACAGTTCAAAGTTAAGCACTTGAAACAAGGTTATTATAAGCAGGAAAAGGCTTACCTTGGAAGTGCTGGTTCATTTTGTGTTTTTTCTTCTTTTGCACTTCAGACTATTTCCTCCCCAGCTTTCTTTCTGAAAAGATGCAATCAACATCTAACTCATTTTCCCTTTTCCTTTGTAGATCAAGCATTTTTAGGACAACTGGCTGGAAACTTATTGCAATAACACCCATGACTCACTGCCCAGATCTGCGTCCCATCATTCAGAAAACAAAACGATGTGGACCGTTCTAGATGGAAGGACTCCCTGAATTTTTATATACTTCACGTTCCTCTATGAATTGTATTCATACCACACAAGCCAAGTGTCTTCCTGCTCTAGACAAGAAGGATAAAATACTCACAACCTCAAATTCAAGCACCATTCTTTATTTTCTACCATGGGTCTTTGAACATCCTTAAAACACTAAATCAATAAATAATTCTGGTCAGTCGGGAACGTTCAAGTTGCATTGTGTTTTTACCTTATTCCTTAGAGAAAATAATTTTTAAATTTTCAAGTCTTTTGTTAATGTACAGAATATGGATGAATTGTAAGCTTCTAAAGAATAAATCCTTGCAGTCTGCATAGTAATCACAAATGGAATAATCATCATCAAAATATTATTGAAAATATGAAATAGGGAACTGAGGAAATTCAGGTAGGATCAGAGACATTTTAATATAAATTATCCAGGCAGTTTAAGAATGAAGCAGGTTTTTTCAGTTTTGTGTAAATCATCGTGTACATGCCTTGACTTATCACTTCTAGTGACAATCTAGCCTATTCATAAGAGAAAGTCCTACGAAGCCCTGATCCTTCTCACTGAATGTCTTCAAGGATAAAATTTAAAGTGACCTTTCCATGGTTACTTGAAAAAACCTCTCTGTATGAGACTGTTACTCAAGAACTCAAGATCCTGTCTATTTATATTCTGTCTCCAAATATGACCCCTCTACTTTGCATGCCCATGTCCCTGAATCTTGGTTCAACCTTTTAACACTTGTCCTAAATGGTAAGACTAATTGATTGAAAAGTTCAGAGTGTAAACTTACTTTATAATCTCATCATGCTATCAGGTATCACTTTTTTCTTTAGAACAGAGGAAGAATTTGCAAATTAATAGTCATCTATACGTAAGAAATAAAGTGACAAATAGTTCTCCCGCTCTCTAAAGAGAGACCTGTAATATATGTGATTATAAAATCTCTGAAAAGTACCTGTCTGCCTATACATTTTTGGAAGCTGAAATTTTTGGGTGCTTCAGGTCAACATGACCTTCCACCTTTAGCAAAGGGTACCCAGAGCTCGGGGAGCCAACAGCTTCAACTCTGACCTATGCTTTTGTAGCCAAGATGATGTTGAGACATTATAATCACTCTCTTTAAAAAAAATTTTTTTTTGTTTATTTACTTTTGAGAGAGAGAGACGGAAAGAGAGAGAGAGTGAGTGGGGGAGGAGCAGAGAGACAGGGAGACATAGAATACTAAACAGGCTCCAGGCTCTGAGCTGTCAGCAGAGTCTGACATGGGGCTGGAACTCAGGAACCGTAAGATCATGACCTGAGCTGAAGTCAGACACTTAACTGACTGAGCCTCCCAGGTGCCCCTATAATCACTCTTTTAAGGAAAATTCACTAGGGCCTCAAGATCCTTGAGGCCACGTTTTCCTAAGATCAGGATTCAGAAATTTTGCACAGCACTGCCTACTAGAACTTTCAGTAAATATAGAAATCTTCATGTACATTGTCCTATTTGGTAACCACTACCCACATGTGGCACCTGAGCACTTGAAATGTGTCCAGTGTGACTGAAATTAAATTTTTTATTGATCTAAATAGCTACATGTGGCTCATGAATACCATACTGAACAGCACAGGTTTCAATATATATTTAATTCGGTTGTCACATCAGGCAATAAAAAGGCTCTTCAAAAATGACAAATGTCACCATGGAGAGAAGGTGGCTGGTACAAATAATCCAATCATAAAAGACTCATTTTTGTTTTGGAATATGTGGCTAAATTTCACTTATTTAACATTTACACTTCTTTAATGTTTTTTAATTGGAAAAATGTGGTGTCTACAAGGTACTAAAGTTTTAGTCTCAAGCTTCCTCTTTAATGCTTTTCCCTGAAGACCTTATAAAACTGCTTTAACTCCCAGTGGAATAACATCTTGTACACTATCATGGGACTTAACCTTATTACATTACCATGTGTGAAATGCCCATAACTCAAGTAGTAGCAGGTGCAAAATAGAGCAGCGAGCGGGAGAGTGACAGTAATTTTTAACATCTATACCAGCTGGCAGAAACGACAGGTGCTTAATTCCTCAGTCTTTAAAAATAACTTTTGAAAGCCTGTGCTGCATAAGCAAATATTCTCAAATTTGTTTTTTTAACTACCTTCAAGTTACCTTCCTGAAAAAAAAATGTAATATTATACACTGTGGGCCTCAAGGTATATATATATATTTGAAACTTAGCATACAGGAACTTAATTTATTCCCCTCTATGAATAAAATAAACAATTATTAAATCAGGGAAATAAAAACTAGTTTTTGAGACTTCATAGTAATATTTCTCAAAAAACATATCAGAAAAAGCTCTTAACATATATTTTTCTAACTGTATTTACATGTTTTTTTCTATAGTGGCAAATAAAACTTGGAACTTCATAAACATTCTTTATCATAGAATGGATAAAGAATGTCTTCCTTTAAATTCTAAGTCTAGTGAAACCATGAATCTATAGATTTATTTAGCGAACCAAGTCTATACCACCCCCTCCAAAAAAAGAGATTAAACAGCAAGTATCGGGAGTCCAGACTGAAGAGTTATGTTCCCTTAAATTACCAGAATAACTGAAATTAAGGAAGAGCATAATGATGGAATAATTCAGTCAATGATCTCAATTTTATAGTTCAATGAGTAAGCCCCAGACATGTAGGGGTAGGCCTGCTGAGAAAGAACAAAGTCAGACTTTTCAGGGACAGATCTTGAAGTTGCCCAGAAATGCTCAAAAAAAAAAAAAAAAAAGGTAGAAATACTCCTCTTCTTCTTGAACTTTTAAAAAATAACAGAAGTTAAATTCCTTTGTCAGTAATCACATAGGTGGCCAAGAAAAATTTGAGTAGCAAATAAGTTGGGCTTTTCTTTCTATTCTTAAAAAAAAAAAACAAAAAAGCTTATCCTTTTCTGGGGTGCCTGGGTGGCTCAGTTGGTTAAGCATCCAACTCTTGATTTCAGGTCAGGTCATGATCTCATGGTTTGTGAGATAGAACCCGGCATCAGGCTGTATGCTGACAGCACGGGGCCTGCTTGGGATTCTGTCTCCTCTCTCTGCCCCTCCCTCATCTTCACTCGCACTCTTTCACTCTTTCTCTCTCTCAAAGTAAATAAACTTAAAAAAAAAAGAAAGATTATCCTTTCCTATTGTCTTCCTCCAACCTATGAAGGAGAAAATCAACTCATCTCATAATATTCATTGTGTAGGGTAAGAATAAGTATAATGCTATTAGAAGAGTAGTAATGGATAATAATGCTTAGTGGTACAATTAAAAAAATAAAAAGTGAATTTAAAAGTGATGGGCAGGGACGCCTGGGTGGCTCAGTTGGTTAAGCATCGACTTCAGTGCAGGTCACGATCTTGCAGTTCATGAGTTCAAGCTCTGTCTGTGCTGACAGCTCAGAGCCTGGAGCCTGCTTCAGATTCTGTGTCTCCCTCTCTCTCTTCCCCTCCCCTGCTCATGCTCTGTCTCTCAAAAATAAATAAACATTAAAAAAAAGTGGTTGGCAAAAAAATATTTGTGGAAAATTTTTATACTTAAAATATATATATTAAAGACTTAACCCATAACTTGTATAAAAGTGTGCTTAATGATAATCATTCGATGACCACTGGTAAGATTCACTGGAACCATAATTCAGCAGAAATGTTCAAATAGCAAACATGTACTTTCTCTTGCTTACTTTTCCATCGTCATCAGTTAGATATTCTTAGGAAGACCTTGAGGGGCACCTTAAGGGGCAGGTGCTTTAGTCAAGGCTTGGGTTTGATCCTTACTGCTACTACTCCTGTAACAGCAGTAGCTGTGTGACCATGGCACAATCACTCAACCTTTGCAAGTCTCAAGTTTATCTTCCATAAAATGTCTTTTAAAAAGGAAGGATTGTTTTATGGATTAAAATAAATTAAGAATGTGAGGTATTTGGCATGTGGCAAGCACTCAACTATTTTTCTTCTCAGTTTCTTTAGTACTATCCTCTGGGTTTATATGGAGTATTGAGTTAAATCTTTAATAACTCCCCATTACTGAGAGAATAAAATTCTGAAATTATCAAGACACACAAGAGCTTTTAGGAACTTTTTCAGTTTTGTCTCCTGGTATTTCTTCTTAATTACTCTTCCTCCCAATCATACTGAATGGTACAGTGGGTAAGAGCTCTGACTTAGGTTTCAATCTTTTCTGTCACATCCTAGATATGTAATATTGATTACATCATACATAAAATAGAATACTTAGGAAGCCCCACTGTGTGAGTTAAATGAGGCAATATAGATAGAGTGCCTATGGAAGAGCTATTTATTGTGAAATCTAAACAAAGGAAATGGTAGGTATTATAATCATCACCTCTTGAAATTGTTATGAAAGTTCCTACTGAGAAAAATTATTTCATATCATTTTTAATGTTTATTTATTTATTTTTGAGAGGGGGAAAGAGAGAAAGAGAGAGACAGAGAATCCCAATCAGGCTCCATGCTGTCACCACAGAGCCTGACTCAGGGCTGGAACCCACAAACCATGAGATCATGGCCTGAGCCAAAATCAAGAGTCAGATGCTTACTGACTGGGACACCCAGATGCCCGTTACATCTAAGACTTTACTCAGCTATCACCTCTTCCATTGACCTTTCCTCACTTCATCCACCCAGAAATCCTCACCAATGTGTATCCTATAGTACCTTGTATCTATTACCATATGTATAATATAGCATAATTACTTGTTTGCTTCACAACATATCTGTATCCTCAGAGTGTAGAACAGTGCCTGACACATGGTTAGCATTAAATATTTTTAAAAGCATGAATAAATAGATGAATGAAACTATATCTAATGTCTTCCCTTCCCTCAATCTTGAAGTAAAAACAAAAACAAAACAAACAAACAAAAAAAAAAAAACCATGTCCTATTGACATGTGTATCCTGAATTTTTAGGTGAATAATAAACTCAATAGGTATTCAATTCACTAAAAGTTCAGTGAATGTATTCATGAATTAATTTACATAAGAATGTATTAATAAATGAAAATTCCTACAACTCTGAATACAATTCCTATACTCTGAAGTATATAACCACCTTCTAGGACCAGGTAACAAATGGGCACAAACTCTTTTTGATTGGTAGTGTTTGTCTGGAACACCTTTTTAACCAGAATTATGTGGCTATGCCCAAGTTCAACAGGAAAGAATGCTGTGATTGATTAGCATCAAAATAAGTATTGTGAAGTCTGCCCTAAGATAGGATGGGTAAGTAATGGCATGCATGCCATGAATTTGTTGCTTCTGAGAGTCTAGGGAGTTTTCTTCATCAAATCAGTCCATTTCAATAATGTCAGATATTATAAGATCAATACTGAACTGATCACATTTTAAAATTATTCATTGGGCCATGTTCTATCTCAGCACATCAATGAACAAAACATAAAAATACAGCAGTCATCATAGATTTCCATTCTGCAGGTGGGAAAACAGATAACTAACCAAATACATAAATAAATAATATAGGATTTTAGAAGGCTATTATGTTACAGAGAAATGGAAAGTAGGGAGAGGGAATGCAAAGCAAAAAGGGAAGGAGAGGGCTAGGGACAGACCAGGGAAGACCAGAGAAAGCTGAGAAAAAACTCGGAATAGGTTAAGCCAATTGTTTCATGTATTTAATTCCAAAAATGGTTTCGTCTCCATTGGATTACATTGATAAGTAATCCAAATCACTGCCTTGTTTTCCCTTGTGGATCCCTTGTGAATATAGGAGTTTAGAATTTATCTGTCAAATCCCTTAAGTTGTGGGGGCACCTAGGTGGCTCAGTAGGTTAAATATCCAACTCTTGATTTCGGGTCAGGTCATGATCTCACAGTTTGTGAGTTCTAGCCCGGTTTAGGATTGTCTCTCTCCTCTCTCTGCCCCTCCCCGGCTTGTGTGCAGGCACGCTCTCTCTCAAAAGTAAATAAACATTAAAAAAATTTTTTTTAAGTCCTTAGGTTGTAGCCCCTGAACATCACATGGCAAATAAAATCTACCAATATTTAATCCAGTAAAATTAGTATATCTGTCCAGTTGATTTTTGTCTCAATATTCCAAATTCAAGTTCTATAAGTTACAGCAAATAAAACACAATAAAACTTTATGCTGCAAAATATACACACACACTCAAAAGGCTAAGAAAGATACAAGTATTGTTGATGTCGATATGGATAATGATGAGATTTTTGCTTGTTTGTTTGCATGTTTTCTTTATGTAGGAATTCTTGACTTTCATAGTAGGGGTATATTGCTTTTGTGATTAGCAATTAAAAACAAAATAAATACTTCTTTTAATTTTGAAGTCTTTGAATTTTGAAATACCACATAATAGTAGTAGAACTAATGTCAAAAGGAAGATACGGTAACAAAAACATTTTTAAAAGACAGTTTACTTGAGAGAAAGATTGTAAGGACGTTTAGGTTTTAAAAGGAATGGGTATCCATATCAAAAGTAAAGATTTAACGAAAATTTCCATGTAATTACCACATTACCCAGTTTTCATTTTTCAGTTGTTTATGTTATAATAATACAATATAATAATTAATATTAATATAATATAATATAATAATTTCCCATGTGATTTCAAAAGACAGGGATAAAGCTATTTCTGTTAGGAAGTACTTTGCAAGAAGGCTGAAGTTTTTACTTATTATGAGAACTATTGCTAAACAGGTGTTCCAGTATTGTTGGTTTCTTTACTTAGTTTTTGCTCTCATAACATGATGGGTGCACTAGCCAAGATGAAAGTAAGTGTCAGACTGTTTTCACGTAAAACCATCTACTTTGCCTTTTGCCTTGGTGGTCAGGAAGCTCACAACAAATTTGATATATTTTACAATTCTCTCCATATAATATTTTCCTCTTCTTTACATGTTTTTTATCTCAATTTTTACCTTTATTTTTAACTGTCCTATTGAAATTTCTTTTATTTTAAGCCATTTCGATCTGTTTGCAAAGATTGGTGGTATAAACTATAATAACCATATTGATAGACTTCATGGTTTCATCTTTCCAGATATAAACTTTATTTACTACCCATGAAAATCAACTTCCTGGATCAAATAAAAAGATGATAAAATGGCTCATAAGGTTTCTGGACATCAAGCATTTTCCACCAAATAATATTTCAATGAGTAATGTATAACTAAATCAGAAACAGATTTAATTTCCCTTGAAATTCACATGGCTTTAGGCTAAGAGTTTAACACTTATTATTTGCTGAGTTTGCTAAACCCAGATAAAAAGAGAATTAGCTAAAGTTTTCTAAACAACCAAAATTCTATTTTTTTCCTGTTCTAACTGAAAAAAAAATCAAAATCAACAAGGGTCATCATAATATAATAGAAAATATGAGGACCCCTCCCAAGATAGTAATAATAATGATAAATTCAACTATCTTAGGGTGGGTGTCCTTACTTCAGAGGCCAAACTGACACTTGAAATTCCCTTCATACTAACCTGTAGAATCAGGATTGAAATTAAAACCCCATGCCATTCTTTCCTTGATTGTGGTACCATCACTTCATTGTGTGTGTTGTTTGTCTCTTGAACTACACTAAGCTTGAATACAAATAAAAAATCTGTACCGAATACAAATTTGTTTCCAGATTGTTAGATAGGCTTAGAAGTCAATGTTGCCATTTGCAAATTTCTGTACTTTACTAGAGAAGTTGTAGAAAACAAGAAACAATTCTACCCATTGAAGACTTCTTTCCAAAATGGTATCCTCTTGACTCTTAAAGGGAGAGACATCAAATATTCGTATGCATAGGTTTTCTCTTTGAATTTTTTTAATGTTTATTTATTTTTGAGAGAGACAGAGACAAAGTGCAAGCGGGGGAGGGGCAGAGAGAGAGAAGGACACAGACTCCAAAGCACGCTCCAGGCTCCAAGCTGTCAGCACAGAGCCTAATGCGGGGCTTGAACTCACAAACTGAAAGATCATGACTTGAGCCGAAGTCTGACACTTAACTGACTGAGCCACCCAGGCACCCCATAGATTTTCTCTTTGAAAACTTGTCCTGGACAATGGATTTTTTTTTTCTAATTTTGTGACACTGTAAAACCTGTAACTGACTTAGTTTCTATCTCCCATGATCTATGGGACACATTTGCAACCCATTTCCAGCAACTGTGCCAGGAGGACTCTATGATATGAGTTTCTGTGCGAATCTTTGAGGTTCAACTTTTGTACAACTTATTCTTTTAAACACTATTCAGTGAAACTCTTTAATCTCTTTTCATACGCTAAATTAATATGGGGGTTTGTTGTTGTTTTTTGGCCTCTAGTCAAATGGATGCTTCCACCTATCTCTCTCTGTCACTTCCTGCCAACTAAGTTTACCTTTGGCCAGGAACACTGAATTTGTTCAGTGGACTGCCTGCACCTCTGTCTTTCTGGAATTAGTTGAATATTTACTGCATTTTGTACCTATTCTATAAAAATGAGTTAAAAACTGAAAATTGAAAGTGTTTGTGATATTGATAAAAGCATAGGCTCCATAAATATAAAACAAATCAACAAAGATGGAAATTATTAAGTGTACCAAAGCAGCAAGACAGCCTCAATTCCATATTCATGTGTTGGTTGACTAGATATTCGATTATAAATTAAAAGAACATGTTGAAAAACTGGAAATGTATAATGCAAATACTGAGACTAAAAGGCAAAGAACATTCCTTTTGTTACATAACTCTTTGGGTCCACACTTGCAATACAGACAGTTTTTGTACCTATGTTATGGTAAGTTTATCTCTCTTGATTCACCTAGTTTGCTTTTATATTCCCTGTAGGTAGTGTTTTTTTTTTTTTTCCTTTGATAACCTATTCAGTTTACTATATTTGCTCTGATAAGCTTCCTCATCCTTTCTGGAGTGAGGTAGAACACACAATTATAAATTAAATATTTATTGAATAAATGATGGCTTGCTTACCGTTTTATAAAGTAATAAGAAAAGTTATTTGCATTTGTTTTGCTCTTTGGGCAGGCTGTTTTGTTAGAAGGTTATAGGCTAAAAAGCCAGAAAGATTTAGATATGAAATCATAAGCAAGTCCCTTAAGCTTGCTGAATTTCTGTTTCCTTTTTTATAAAAACAGGGATAAAACTGCATTCCCAGGCATGGTGAGGACTGGGTGATCTTGCCTGCATTTGGCATATATAATAATTACTCTCTAGGTGTAAGCTGCTATTCTGATGTGCAGCTTATGGCTCTGTGTTGTAAGTTTTGCTACGGGTAATATATATATATCATATAGATAATATAATATACCATATCATATAAATATGACTAAATTAAATTGCATATAGTTCATATAAATATGATATCTCTGGTTAACTTTTCTTCCAATATTTGTGCTGAATGCTCTCCAAAAGGTCCCACTGGAATTGAATATACAACATTTTAGGGTGTGAACTACTGTGGCTTTTACCTTAATTACTCACAGCATTTAGGGAGTCACCTAAGTTGTCATCCTGAAAAGACATGTTACTATACTGACAGGGATGAAATACTTTTGGGAAGGAAAATATATGAATCGGCCTCTTAACAAATACATATAAAGGCACCACAATGGCCTACCTGAAAAGAGGAAACATTTGAGTCTGTATCTAGGGACTCCATGTGGTATACAGCAAGAGCACCATGCTGAGCTTTCAGGAAGAGCAGCGGCAGTTCTCTGATAATGTCATTGCAATGACCCAAACCTTTGAAGTGGAGAAGAGCGGAAGGGGGATTAGCATGTTTCAAAAAGTAGGATTAAAGCTCTCCTCCTCCGAGGAAAAAGTCCCGATTTACTTAATTACTGACACTTACTACCTCACCTTGCAAGCTCTAATTATGTAAAGCAAATGCATTGGTGGTTCTCTTTTAATAGTGCTGTTTTGGAACAGGACGACCATTAAATAATTTATAACTGGAGATGGTCTCTGTTAGGAAGCCTCCTGTCACCTGTCTTCCATCAGACAGGGGACAAAGTCAACAAATGAAAGGCTTGCTTTTCACAACTTCCCCCTCCCTTGTCCATTTAACTACACCAGTCATGTTTTGTGGAATGAGATGGAGAAAACTACATTTAGTAGGATTTTTCTCAGGAAGAGTGTCATATATGCTTTTAAGAAATGCCTTAATATAGTGCCGGAAAGTAACAGGAATGTTTTTATTGCATAAGAGTGAGTGGGAGATACATCACAAATGGAAAATTTGATCCGGAAGGGAAGAGATTCAACAGAGACTCAAGAAGAGTGGTGAGGCTAAATGAAGCTGTTTTCTGCTTGTGCCCAATCAAGGCCGCCCACTCAAAAGCATGGCTATTTTGGGACTCTAATTCCTTGTGATCCTACCTCTTTCACAGCAGAAGACGATGATGACTGTGTAGCTATGCCACCGCCTTTGTACTGCGTCATTGCCCTCTCTCTGCAAAATTAATTACTAAACCAAATACCAAAAGAACTTTTCTAAGTGATTTTCTCACCTCCCCAAAAGTCATTTTCCTCTTCATTGAATTCAACCAGTCAGTTAAATTCTAAAACCTATTATTTGTGCATCACTTATGCAATGACCCTCCTCATCACCTCCTTGTCAATTTGCACCTGTTCAGCCAGCTCGCTTTTATTAAAGCTATTTATGGGGTGTGGAGGATCATTCCTTCTTACATTAAGAATTAATTATAGGATTATTTGGATGTGGCTTGAACAAAAGTACAAGCCTATCAAATTTTCTTTCCCAGAAAAGAAAAATATAATATTCTTATAGGAATGGCACTGGATCACACATGTTTTTTTCCTAAAATCCTTTTAATGTTTGACCTCGAGCAAAATATTAAGGGTGAGCTACATTAAGGAGCATATCTCTAATGTTTTATTTGTGTAACCTGAGTTACTCCAGGCTTCCCACCAGATTGTGGGAACAGATGGGCAGATGATAACAGCAAAAACCCAGACTTCACTTATGTTTCTTCCCCCCCGCCCCCAACACCCCACCTTGTTAAGGCAATACCTCTGAGCTCCTACAAAGGGTACTGCCTGCTCCCAGCAGTTGTTTCTGGAAGTCCCCAGGTCTTTTTCACAGGTGTGTATTCAAGTCCCCCATGCTGAGCCTCACCGCTGCCTTACTGAGTAAGTACATCTAGTACAAACCACCATGCACCTTAGCTTGGTGGCAGCTGCTAAATCCTACCAACTCTGCTGTGTACGTGCCATTTTCCATAGGCACCCACTGGACACCAGGATGTTTTTGGACACCTACAGTTTGCCACTGTGTGTCTGCTGCATATGGCCATGTAGCTGGACACCACTATTCTCTTGCCCCTATGGAGCAACCAAAGTCTCTTAAGTTGTCAGAACAACACAGTTTTCTATTTAAAAGTAGGAGAGGGTCGCCTGGGTGGCTCAGTCGGTTGAGCGTCCAACTTCAGCTCAGGTCAGGATCTCGCGGTCCGTGAGTTCGAGCCCCATGTCCGGCTCTGGGCTGACGGCTCAGAGCCTGGAGCCTGCTTCCGATTCTGTGTCTCCCTCTCTCTCTCTGCCCCTCCCCCATTCATGCTCTGTCTCTCTCTGTCTCAAAAACAAATAAACGTTAAAAAAATAAATAAAAATAAAAGTAGGAGACGATGTCACTCACCACCCTTACGTTAAGTTCTATGGAAGGGTCCCTACCTACTGCTGCTGATGTGGTCAATATTTTATAGTCTAAATGAAATTAGTTTTTATTAAGGTACAATTTTATAACCTCCCCAAATAGGGCATGTTAGGGCAACTGCATAAGAGTACACAATTGGTCCCCAAATGAAGAGTCGAGTAGGGACTGTTAGTGCCCACACTTCCAGGAGCTACATCTCCTTGGAGGATGAGAAGTCTTTTTCTTCCCACAAAGGCTGCATTATCTTGCTGAGCCACTGAGCCTTGTGCTGCTGGGGCCGCATCTGACCAAAGGCGGTGCCTTTTCCTAGTTTGCACAACAGCACTACAAGGGCTGCAGCAACCCATGGCACATGTATCTACTTAGTGAGGCTGGAGCAAGGAACCAAACCAAGAGACCCACACTGTGCAGTTTCAGAACCACCCTTCCCTCCACCTTCTCGGAATCAAGAATCATGGCTCTCTTCCTTAATCAAATGCATTGTGCACACCACCATTTTTCTTCAATGAGTGATCCCAGAAGGCCCCTGGATCCTTGTGCAAAGGAGCTTCTGAAAATCCCTCTCACCTAATTTGCCAGACATGATCAGGCATAGATTAGTATCCCTTAGACAGAAGCCATATTCCTACAATCACGAAATAGTCCTGTATATTATCTCAATGCTGGATATAACTTTTCATGAAATAATTTGTGAAATAATATTTTATAGTTTGAATAATACCTTAATCCATAAATTGAAGGATAAATATTTATATACTGCCAGATTTCAACTATACTTCCAGGATCCACGTTCACCTTAAGTTGCACTGTCCTGCCCTTAAGATGTGCCATTTCTCCGCACAGAGGCGGCAGCAAGTGAAGACATACAACCTGTTCCTCCACGAGTCTTTCAGCAACATTTGCTGACTTGAGAAACACTTTGATTTAGTGAGAAGAGCACAAGGTTCAACAGCAAAGCGTTTGGGTTCTAATCCTAGCATTGCCACTGGTTCTGGCCAATGCCAATTTTCTAAGCCACAAAATGATGGCAAAATCAATTCTGCTTATTTTACGTGGTTGCTGTGAATATCAAATGGAAATATTTGAGAAACTATAAAAGCACCGGATAAATGTAAATCATTGTTATCATCTGCTATCCACAAGGACCTAGAAAACCTTTTATAATGAAAGACTCTTCATATAATGATGCTTACTAAATGGGATATTGTTTAAACATACAAACTGATATATATACATACACATATATATGTGTGTATATATATATATATATATATATATACCATTACTGCAATACATTTTCAAGAAGTACTTTTACTACAATTAAATTTCAAAAGATAATTATTCCTTGCATTTAAAAATTATTACACAATTTGCTAGTGTCAGCAACATGCATGTATATGAACAATTCATCTCCCAACCTCATGAAACATATGATAGAGCACTGAAGGGAGAGTGCTGAGCCCTGGGTCTATGTCTAACTAGCTCTAAGACTTTGAGCAGGGTGCCATGAGTGTGCTCATTTAAATAAACAGAATCAAACACTTGAACATAGTCTTGCCAAAAGAGCAATACACTGCCTTAAGAAAATCTGAATTCTTTTCTAGGACCTGCTGTAGACATCTTTCTTATTTCTCCTATAGGTGACTAGTGAACCTAAAGAGACAGAAATTATTGTATAAGAGAGGTACTCTGGTAGTTGAAAGAGGATCAAGCAGAGGCAGGATGCTAACAAAGTAAGATTAATTACTGAAAAACTAAAACAGAGAGGGCCACAGAAGAACCAAAGTCAGGGTAAGTGGAAGAGTACTCCTCATTTACTTCTAATGACATTTTAAAGATATTTTTCTTATTAATTTACTTATGTATGAAAGTAATGCCTTTTGCTCTTGTATGTAAATCTTATTTTTTATTTCTTATATATTAGCTCTGAATTTCCATAGAGTCAAGGCAAAATGGAAACAGCGGACTACACTGCTATCATCGCCTACTAGAAGAAGCATTAATAATTCTTCATGTAAACACAGTAGAGTTTATGGAACCCATGTCCAAGGAAAATTATGTCAAGAATGTAGGGGAAAAAAGCTAGATAATGATGAGCTAATAAGACAAATATGTGGAAAGTATTGAGAATACTTTTCTAGTCTTTAAATGTTGGAAAGTCTATTGGGATAGCAGTTAATTGTTCATGTTCAACAAGGCATGAAAATAGGAAAGGGTTCTTTGTGTTACTTTTTTTCTAAGTTTTTATTTATTTATTTTGAGAGGGCGAGCAAGCTGGGAAGGGGTAGAGAGAAAGAATCCCAAGCAGGATCCACGCTGTCAGCAAGAAGCCCAATGTGGGGCTCGAACCCACAAACCGTGAAATCATGACCTGAGTGGAAACCAAGGGTTGGATGCTCAACCGAATGAGCCACCCAGGCACTCCTCTTTGTGTTACTTTTAAATTGGATGCCATTCTTCTCCCACAACTCACTATTCATTTCTAAATCATGCATCTACTTATTTTTATGATTTTTTTGTGTTTGTGTGTATGTTTCTTGAGATCTAGCAAGATTTTTATAAGCTTTTTGTTTTGTAGATTCACCTGAAGTTGCAAATAAATATACAGGCAACTGCCATGAATCATTCTTCCTCCACCAGTATTGACATCTTGTATATCTACTATATAATAACAAAACTAGGAAATTGACATGAGTATACTCCACAGAGCTTATTCAGACATCACCAGTTATATAGACATTCATTTGTGTGTGTGTGTGTGTGTGTGTGTGTGTGTGTGTGTGTATGCATGTGGTTTTATGCAATTTTATCAGATGTGTAGCTTTATGTAACTACCACCATAATCAAAATACAAAACCTTGCCATAACCACAAAACTTCCTCTTGCTACTCCTTTATAAACACACTCACTCTTGGGGCGCCTGGGTGGCTCAGTCAGCTAAGTGTCCGACTTCTGCTCAGGTCATGATCTTGTGGTTCATGGGTTTGAGCCCCAAGTTGGGCTCGGTACTGACAGTTCAGAGCCTGGAGCCTGCTTCAGATACTGTGTCTCCTTCTCTCTCTGCCCCTCCCCCACTCGTGCTCTGTCTCTCTCTCTCTCTCTCTCTCAAACTAAATAAACATTAAAAAAAATTTTGTTAAACTCACTCACTCTTTCTCCCAAATCTCTAACGTTCAATCTATTCCCCATCTCTATAATTGTGTTATTTCAGGAATGTCATAAAAATGGAATCATACAAGATTAGCTTTTTTCATTCAGAATAATTTCCTTGAGGTCCATCCAAGTTGTTATGTGTATCAAACTGAGTTTAAAATCCAAATGAAGTCATCATTCTTCAGATGTCTCCTTTGAAATCTTCCCATGTAATTACAAATGCTTATCCTCATTTGGTAGAAAAAAATTTACTTTTAGATGAAGCAACTATTTATCAGATGTGATCCTATTATTTCTGTCTTGTTTTAAGTAATACTGCTCTTTATTCAGATAATTATGCTCAGAACATCTGATTAGCTACAAAAAAAATCTTAGTCTTACATAAGCCTTCTAGATTAATTGGTTCAATGGCATACAGTACCCTTCATTAGAGAATTCAACTGAACTTGCTTTTGCCAATAATCTGTACTTCATAAGGAAAATATAGGTTACTTTGTAAACATTTTATCTCAAGTTAATGTAGCAATGATTGACAGCAACATTCTTAAAACAGTTTGTGGTAGGATGAACAACTGTTAATCTCTTAAAAGAAAATGCATTGGATCAGTTTAGAGAGAGAAGGAGTGAGAGAGAAAGTATATCCTCAATCTCTTGAAGTTCCCTTCCTCTTCTTATTCTAACCAATATTTGATCTTCCCCAGAGACTCGGTTTGCCCTGCAAGTAGTACCTATTTTTTTTCCACACTGAATCCCATATACATATATATCATATCTATGATATTATATATTATATCTGGAGATGAAGTGAGCCACTTCCAGAAAATTCTCCCTTCACCCTAGAACACTCCAGCTTTGAAGTTCCTGCTATCAAGCCATGTCAGCTGCTGTCCCTTCTTACCATAGTCATCTACAGATCCCTAGGTCATTCCCTGTCACAAGTATTGAGGATTCAAATATCCATTCAGATGATCTTTCTAACATTTTGACCTCACAGTACCATGGCCCTTTCCATTTCAATGATCTTGTCCTCTAACCTTGTCTCAGCCACCTACTCATATGGTCATGCCCTAAGCCATTGCCATCACCCATCACTACACACCCTCCAAAATCTCAAATTTCAGCTTCATAGCACTCCCTAATTTTCTTCCCCACCGTCTTTGGTAGCTTGACCCCAACAACTCAGCAAACCACAGATCTTATTTCCATTTGATTTTCTATTGTCTCTCACCCCTTCACATCCTTTATCACATGACTTCACACTTTATCTAGTTTAGCTTCCATGATCCATAATTATAATTACACCCCTGTACACAGCTTCAATTTCCTCACTCTTTTGTTGTCTGTAGTACTCACATGGCCAAACCTCAACCTTGGTGAAATCCATCACACAGCCTACTTTGTGACACCTGGCACGGTTGAGAGTGACTAGAAAAACAGTGGTGGTGACTAGTCTCCATTTAAATTTACTTTGGTTTAGTAAACCAACCATGACGTTGGTTTAGTAAAACTATTACATTTTCCTCAGACATTTACTTTCTCACTCTTCTAGATGACTATTTCTCACTTCTTCCTCCCCTCTCAAATCTCTAAACTTCCTAACCCATCTCACTCTCAGAGGATGCCCTTACTTCCTACATCACTGACAGAATAGAATAAACCAGAAAAGAGCTTCCACAAGCCCTCCCCAACCTTTCTACCAGCCTATATGCATCTGTGCCCATACACTTTGCCTTATCTCCATTTTATTATGGAAAATCTAGCTGTGGCCACCTTTGTTCACTTGTGCATGGATTCCATCCCCTGGTGGCTCCTCAAGGACATAGGTTCTACAATCCCTCCACCACCACCATTATTAATATTCACTCTCTACTTGATCATTTCCATCAATATACACAATTGTAATACCTCCCATGTTTTCAAAAAGTTACCTCTTGATGTAACTCTCTCTTCCAGCTCTTCCCTAATTCTCTGCTGCCCTTTACAGAGAAACTAGTAAAGCATTGTCTCCACTCATTGTTTTTAATTTCTCCCCTCTAATTCTCTCTTTTGAACCCACTGGACTTTCTCTCCCACCACTCCGCCAAAACTGTTCTGATCAAAGCACTTCATTTCATAAGTGAATTCTCAGTCCTCAATTTAATTAATGTTTCAGTTGCATTTGAGAAAGTCAATCGTTCCTCTTCCTTGAAACGCTTACTTCAGGACTCTGCTACTTTCATGGTTTTCCTTCTATCTCCTGAAAGTTCACTTGTTTTCATAACTTCAGTCATTGGCTTTTTTCTTCATTCACTTCCTAGGGGATCCCATCCAGTCTTATAACTTTAAATACCATCTATATGCTAATAACTCCCAAATTGATTCTCCAGGCCAGTTCTTTCGTCTGAACTCCAGGTTCATATATCTAAGTTCTGGTCAACCTCTTCATGGAAATGTCTCAGTTACCTCAAACATAGCATATTCAAAACTAATATTCTGATTTTCCCCCTCCAAAGTCTCCTCCTCACACATTATCCCCCATCTCAGTGAAAAACCTTGGAATCAGCCTTGATTGGTCTTTTTTCTCTCACTTGGCACACCCAATCTTTTAGCAAATCTTGTCAACTCTATCTTTAGAATAGACTCAAATTCTGACCTTTCCTCACTCCACCACAAATGCTAGAACCCTGGTGTTCAAGCTACTATATCTCAACTGGATTATAGCAATAGCCTCTGAATTCATCTACCAATTTCCATCTTGTCCATCTTACAATCTATTCTCTACAACACGGCCACAATTATCCTTTTTAAAATAGAAATGGAATTATCTCACTCCCTGCTTAAAACTCTCCAATCCATTTCCAGCTCACTTGGAGTAAAAGCCAATGACCTTACAATGTGTTGTAAGGTCTTATATTGTCTGGCTCCCACTACATCTCTCACTTCGTCCCTTAATCATTTTCCCTTTAGCACATTCTTTGCTTGCTACTCCAGTCCCCTTTCTGTTTTCTGAACATGGTGAGCACATAGGGTCTTTACCTCTGTTATTCTCCTAACTGGACAACACTTCACCGATTACACTCTTGGCTCACTACATTACTTCCTATGAATCTCTGCTCAGATGAACCATACACTGACCTTGACCACCTATCTTTCTTGTTTTGCTCCATTCATCCCTCTAGATCTTATCATCTTCAGATACGCCATCATTTGTTCATTTATCAGCACCTCCCTCCCCCAGCAGAATTTAACTTCATAAGGGCAGGGACTGTGTGCAGCACCTTGAACAGTGCCTAGCACAAAGTAGATATTTCAGTAAATATTTACTGAAAAATATTTGCTTATTTGTCATACAAAAAAAATAAAAAATAAAGGCAAGTAATCTTTAAATATAAAAGAAATGTTTTATTGTTCTTTTGAGTTAAAATTTTTTGTTTTAAAGAATTTTAAAAGAAATTTTAAGGGTTTAAAAGTTGTAAGATTTTTAAATTTTATTTATTAACATTCAACAGAATTTATTTGGGCATTATCCTCAACACAAAGAACTAGAGGAAAGATATTTATACCCCGGATTAATTTTTTTAATTTACTGTTAAACAATTTCAAGCTTATAGGAAAGTTGCAAGAATAGTACAAAGAACTCCCATGTATACTTCACTGTATTTGTAATCACTAACATTTTCCCACATTTACTTTATCATTCCCTCTCATGCATGCACATAAGGAACTAAGTTGTAGATATCATACTCTTTTATTCCTAAGCACTTCAGTTTACATGCTGGCTTCTCATATCTACTAATTTCAAATGGAAATAATAAGTAAACTAAAAATACCACTAATTGACTAACATGGAAAATTATAAACCCACATGCAATTCTTTCTACCTTTATGAATTCAGATTAGTAAAATAATTCATATAATGAGTTATTGTGACTCAATTTTTTGATGAGCAATGTATGTTCTTTACTTTATTCCTCTTATAAAAAAGTACAGAAATACCTAATAATATGAAATAACTTGGTCAGCTTGAGCAATGAAAGGACATGTCCTACAGAAAAAACTTGAATTGGGGATGTTGGTCTTATGTATTCATATTGCTACCAGAAAGATAAATGCAGATAGTATATTATGGATGCAATAGGGGGTAACCAAAAAGTTCTAGGGAAAAAAAAAACAATGATAACAGCAATCCTTACAGCAATTTCTAAGTAAAGGAGATTACGTTGTGCAGAGGCAAAGGGGTTCAGAAAGAAGGTAGTATTTGAGCCAAACTGTTACAAGTGGCTTGGATTCCAATAAATAAGAAAAGGAGAGGAGGCCACATCTTACAGAACACATGGAAAGAGTAAGGGCCCAGAAGTAAAAAAAAAATAAGTGAAATGTGTGCTCAGGGAGCAGCGAAGTGACCAGTCTGATTGGAACAGGTGTGTACTGAAAGAGAGCAACACAAGAAAATGCTGGCAAGGGAAGCGGGGCCTTACTGAAGAAGACCCTGCATATTGGCCTATGGGTTCTGAACCCACTGAAAGTGAGCAGAGAAGTGAAATGGAAACCACTGGGAGCACCAGGCTGGCTCAGTTGGTAGAGCATGCAACTTTTGATCTCAGGGTCATGAGTTTGAGCCCCACGTTGGGTGTAGAGCCTACTTAAAAAAAAAAAAAGAAAAAAAGAAAGGGGACATCTGGGTGGCTTAGTAGGATAAGCATCCGACTGTGGCTCAGGTCATAATCTCACAGTTCATGAGTTTGAGCCCCTTGTCAGGTCTGTGCTGACAGTTCAGAGCCTGGAGCCTGCTTCAGATTCTGTGTCTCCCTCTCTCTCTCTGCCCCTCCCTCTTCATGCTCTGTCTCTCCCTCTCAAAAATAAATAAATATTTTTAAAAAATTTTTTAAAAAGGAAACTATTGAAGGTATTCAAACAGAAGTATAAAATGCTCAGAGTAGGGCTCTAGGAATATTTTTTTGGACAAGAAGACATTGAAAAGCAATCCAGAGAGTATCACAATGATCCAGTTATGCTAGAGCCATTGGGAAGGTAAAATATTAAAGACCTGATCAATGAATGAGAAGTCAGTTATTAGACCTAGATATCTAAAAAAAATGGTAAACAGTATTGTGATAAATCAGGAACTCCTTAGAGGGTAATCTTTATTGAGAAAGGCAATCAGATCATCTTTGTTCAACAATGTATGTATCCCTTGTGGCTAGAGTACATGGTACCTGTGATTATTCGGTCCATATATGTTCAAAAGATGAGTAGATTGGGGTGCCTGGGTGGCTTAGTCAGTTAAGCGACCAACTTCTACTCAGGACATGATCTCGCAGTTCATGGGTTGGAGCCCCGCATCAGGCTCTGTGCTGACAGCTCGGAGCCGGAAGCCTGCTTTGGATTCTGTGTCTTCCTCTCTCTCTGCTCCTCCCCTTCTCATGCTCTGTCTCTGTCTCTGTCTCTCTCTCAAAAATAAATAAACTTTCTTTAAAAAAAAAAAAAGATGAATAGATTAATTTAGGAGAATAAATTAAAAGATCAGTTTAGGACAAAATAGATTTTTGAGAGCATATAGAGATAACCACCAATTAGAAATAAAGAGCTGAACCTTAGGAATTTGTCAAACTGAATTGATCTAAAACTTATCAAATGTTTTTTTTTTTTCTTTTTTTTTTTTTCTTTATTTATTTATTTATTTTTGGGACAGAGAGAGACAGAGCATGAACGGGGGAGGGGCAGAGAGAGAGGGAGACACAGAATCGGAAACAGGCTCCAGGCTCCGAGCCATCGGCCCAGAGCCTGACGCGGGGCTCGAACTCACGGACCGCGAGATCGTGACCTGGCTGAAGTCGGACGCTTAACCGACTGCGCCACCCAGGCGCCCCTTATCAAATGTTTTTAAATATACTTTGCTCTTCCCAACTTCAATGTGTTGTTTATTAGACTAGAAATCCAAATTTTAGATTGTTTTTCTCTATAGGAATAATCATTTGATGAGATCTTCAAGGAAAGGAAGGTACAGAAAAAGACAGAAATCTTAAATTAGAATATTTAAGAGCACCTATTTAATGGGTGGGAGGAAGAAGAAGAACCTAAATAAGAAATAGACAAAGACTTTTCAGAGAGGTCAGGAGGAGACTGAAGGGACTGTAATATCACATAAGTCAGCAAAAATGAAAGTTTCAATGTGTGTGATACTGTTGAGAGTTAGGTTATTGAACAGCAAGGCTACTGGTGAGCCAGGAAATGTTAGCAGTAAAAATGGATGCTAAAAGAAGAAGACTAAGAAACTAAAGACATAGAATGTAAGCTACCCTTTTAAGAAACTTGGCAAAGAAAGAAAAGACACGGAAGAAAAGGACAATTAATTTAAAAATCAAGGGAGAGTAATTGCCGTTTACAATACTACAAAACTGACTTTTTTCCAGCAAAGAAGGGATTAGGGACAGAAAAATTGGCAATCACCTTCGTTTTTGCTATTTCTGTGCTCTTTGCATATTTTCCATGTCCAAATCACACGACAATATAATTAGGTGTGTATTTTTGTCTCTCCTTCTTGACTGCACTACTTAACTATCTCATTCTCCTTTGTAGCCCTAGCTCCGGGCACATAGGGGACACTCAAAAGTTTGTAGAGCTTGAACTGAAAATTCAAGACACAAGAGGATCATTGAAAGAGCATGGTCTTGAAGGAAGTGGGAGAGTTTGAAGTGGAGGAGAAAGCCTCTGGAAAGGAAAAAGGACGCGTCTGCCTTTGTGACAAAGGGAGAGAACTGGATCTATGAAGTGGAGGCACAGTGGAGACTAGAGAGGAGGGAAACTGAGGAAATCCCATCAGATGAACTAGATCTGGTTAAGTAGGATAGGCCTGGCAAAAGATACAGGCGGGAAAGCTGAGGAGAATGGAACACGTTTGCACAAAAGCTAGAGAAAATGGGATGAGAATTGATAAAAGATTGTTCAAGGCCAAGCTAGAAGTGTTAGTCTCACGAATACTAATAATACTTAGCTCAGTTGTTCTCAATCCTAGATGCATAGTAGAATCACCTGGAAATGCTTTTTAAAAAATAATTTATATTCTTGCCCACGGAAATTCTAATTTAAGAAATCCGGATGAGACTCTGGCATTTTTAAAACCCTCGAAGGTCACTAATGTGCAGCCAAACATGAGAACCTCTGGCTTCATAGAACTTTGGTATTTAAATGGAAAAATGGAAAGTACTTAGCATCAATTATTGGTACTGTGTAGATTTCATAAGAAGAAAAAATGACAGTGTACAGGTAACATGTCTATAAAGACAGTGAATTGGATAATTCTGTGTACTACAGTTCACTACTCTCTGCTTTAACTGTTATGAAAGAAATTATCAATAACGGTGCTAATTTCTCTCTACAGACACACAGACTTCTATGAAGAAAAGTCACCCTTAATGGTAGTTTTCTTTGTGAGTCTCTGTCTCTGCCTCTCTCTCTCTCTCTCTCTCTCTCTCTCTCTCTCTCTCTGTGTGTGTGTGTGTGTGTGTGTGTGTGTGTATCTCTCTTTTAAGTTATAGATTGGAGCCCCCTCTGCTAATCTGAATCCAGTTTGTTATTTTATGCAAATTAAAATGCAAAACTTAACATATTCCTATAGAGTACCAGATCTCTCAGGTCCAGCAATAGAAAGATCTCAGTTTATTGATATTTTTACTACCTTTACTGACACAATGAGATCACTTTCACAAGTCCTGCTCTATAAAGCTATAATCACATCATCAATGAGTGGAAATGAGCCTGCATTTACTTGACAAACTGATTAGAGGAGATTGAATGCACCATGTTAAGGATAAAGTATCTGTGGCAAAGAAAGGAAAACACTCTAAATAAAACACCACACTCTACCTATCTCTGACATAATGGGAGTAATTAGTGTCCACCATAAATAGAAACATGCAACCTGTTCTTGGAAATTTTTATTTATTTTATTTTGTTTCAATTATATACTTAAGAAGCAACAAAAAATGTTTCGACAGAATCTAATGGTTAGTGTTTTTTCAAAACTACAGTTGACCCTTGAATAATGTGGGGTTAGGGGCAACTTAAAATCTGCATATAACTTTTGATTTACCAAAAACTTAGCTACTAATAGTTTCCTATTGACTAGAAGCCTTACTGATAACATAAACAGTAGATTTACACATATTTTGCATGTTATATGTGTTATCTACTGTATTTTTACAATACAGTAAGCTAAAGAAAAGAAAATGTTAAGAAAACCATAAGGAAGAGAAAATACATTTTATAGTACTGTTCTGTATTTATGGGAAAAAATCCACATGTAAGTGGACCCATACAGTTCAAACCTGTGTTGTACAAGGGTCAACAGTACAACACAAATTTCTTCCACCCTAGTTTAGTGGGAAGAACAATAGCTAACATTTTTTAGCTTCATATTACATGTCAGGCACTGAGCTAAATGTATCATTTCATCTAATCCTTACAATATCACCACAAAATAACAGCTATTATTCCTCCTATTTTACATAAGAGAAAATTAAGTTTCGGGGAAAAAAAGGGTTCTGAGGATTCTTTTGCACAGAACAAGAGAATGCTGATATCAGGTAAGATTTTGTTGTCACTGACTTTCTTTTTTCTTTCTTTTTTTTTTTTTTAAGTATGAATTTCAGTCTACTTGCAAAATAAACTATTTGTAAGAATTTTGAGACAAAGTTTGGATAAGTAGTCAATATAAGCATATTGAAGGACAAGGGCTAGGAAAAACTACATAAATGCCTCTACTGTTAAGATTTATGTTACTCTATTGCCATCTTCTGGTTTTATTCTAAAATGCACTTTATAAATGTTAATCTGGTTGCACAGCTAGGTGAGAAACATCATCATAGCATTATGTATTTCAAGATGTGAATTCTGGAAATTGCAACACAGCATGGTTTTAAACTAAGCTCTTCACTTTATATATGAGTTTACTTATTTTTTAACACATTTATTTTATTTTTTAAAGTGGGTATCCTTTAGGGTTTGTTTTTTGGTTTTTTGTTTTGTTTTTTTTTAATTTGAGAGAGAGCGAGAGAGAGAACGAGAGAGAGAGCATGCACGTGATGGGGGAGAGGGACAGAAGAAGAAAGAAAGAGAATTTTAAGCAGGCTCCACACTGAGCAAGGAGCCCAACGTGGGGCCCAATCCCACGACTCTGGGATCCTGACATCTGCTGAAATCAAGAGTTGGACAGTCAACTGACTGAGCCACCCAGGCACCCCAATACATGTATTAATTAAACAAATTTTAATGAATCTGGGACTGAGCTGAGTGCCTGTGATATAACAGCCAAGAAATGGTCATCCCATCAGGAAAAGCTAGAGCCCTAAGTAAAGGAAAAGGCTTATTCAAAGCCACCCAGGTGTTCCATAGACATATGGCAGCCCGAGTTTATCATCACCCAGTTACATGTATGCTTTAGTGTTATATGAAGCACTTAATTAGCACTATTTGAATAAAAATCTAAAGCAATTACAGAAAACAATATCTAGCCCTTGTCTACACCATTCCACTCTTACACCCCACCTTTCTTTCCTTTAACTTAATGCCCAGCATTATTAACACATTGTAGTCAGCTGCACACAAGCTGGAGAATGTTGTCCATTACCATACTTAAAACACTATAGCTTTAATGTGAACCAATAAACTCAAATGTAACTATAGGAAAAGACAAATCCAAAATCAAATGGAATTATCCCAAACTTTTAATACCTTAGAGTTGACATTATCTGTACTATACAAGAAGCAAATTAAATAACATGCTAACTGAAGCAATCTATAGTCCCACTTTGTTAGCTCTGCATAGTGGATTTCTTTTTTAATTACTTACAAATATTCAAATATTAGTGTGTTTTATATAAAATTATAACTTTTGCCTGTGCTTGAAAAATTGGAAGATCTACAATTGCATAAGCTTTCTTCCACGGTAATAATGGGCTAGCCCCAAGTAGACAGTGTCCCCTTTGGATGGGGCATGATTTCTAGTTTGCCTTAATCCTGACTACATCTCCCCATATGATCCATTTTATATGTAAAATTATTCTCTATTTAATATAATAAATCATACAAATACATATAATTCTATTTCATCCATTTTAACTCTAGTATAGTATTCTATTGTAGGACTACAACTGAATTTATTTATACATTCTTACATTATTCTTTACATTATTTACACATTATTCTACACTAATGAATATTTAGGATACTTCTCATTTTTCCAGTATTATAATAACTCTGCAATAAACATTCTTGTAGATGTCACTTCATGGTCACACATAATTTTTCTCTAGGGGAGTGGATCTCAAAATTTAGTGTTTAACAGTATCACCTGGAGAGCTGGTTAAAACACTGTTGTTAGGCCCCATCTCCAACATTTTTTCCAATTCAGATGGTCAGGGGCGAGAACCTAAAATTATCAATTCTAAAAAGTTCCCACATGACCCTGATGCTGCTGGTCTAGGGATACCCTTCGAGAACCACTCCATTATGATCTACACTGAAGAATGGAATCACTCCATGCACGATCTACACTGGCTTCCATTCAAGATAAATACATCTTGAACTTATTTAGATATTGCCACATTGCACTTCCAAAGACAGTATAAGAACTGATAATTCCATTATCAGTTTTTGTAAGTTCTCTTTGTTCAACATTTGGTATTTTCATATTTATATTTGTCAACTTGCCAGATTTGAAATGCTATCCCATTATAGATTTAATTAGTTTTCTGATTACTGATCTGATTGATCATCTTTTCATGTATTTATTTGTCGGTTGGTTTTTCTCTCTTTTGCCTATTCTTCTCATTGTTTATTTTATGAGTTTTGACCATTTTCTCACTGATTTGTAGAAGTATTTTCTGTATTTTGTGGGGTTTTTTTTAATGTTTATATTTGAGAGAGAGAGAACGTGCACACAAGCAGGCCAGAGAGAGAGGGAGACAGAGGATCCGAAGCAGGCTCCAAGCTGTCAGCACAAAGCCCAATGCAGCGTTCGAACTCATGAACCCTGAGATCATGACCTGAGCTGAAGTCAGATGCTCAACGGACTGAGTCACCCAGTGCTCCTATATTTTGGATAATAATCCAATGTCTGTAATGCACAGAATATTTCAATTCTACCATAATCAAACTTACCAATCCTTTTCTTTAAAATTTGTGTAAAACATTTTTAAAAAATCTACTTTGAGACCACAAGGATAATCTCCTATTTTCTCTTCTAAATGTTTTATAGCTTTTCTTTACATCTAAAGTTGATTTTGGGATAAGGTATAAACTAAGAACGTATATTATCTTTACATATAGATAAGGAGTTGTCCCAGCACAATTTATATAGAACAATTCACCCATTTTCACACAATTTTTAATGTCTTTATTTTTATTTATTCATTTAGAGAGAAAAAGATGTGTGTGTGTGTGTGTGTGTGTGTGTGTGTGCGCGCGCGCACATGCAAGTGAGAGAAGGGCAGAGAGAGAGGGAGAGAGAGCGGGAGAGAGAGAGAGTCTCAAGCAGGCTCTGTGCTGTCAGCTCAGAGCCCAACATGGAGCTAAACCCCATGAACTATGAGATCATGACCTGAGCCAATATCAAGAGTCTGATGCTTAACCAACTGAACCACCCAGGCACCCCTCACACCATTTTTTAATGCCATCTCTCATAAATTAAGTTTCCACAAATGAAAAGGTATGTTTTGAGGCTCTCTTAATTTGTCCTATTGGTTCATTTGTTTATCTTCTCATTAATAACACACTGTCTTAATTAACACAACTTTGTAAGCCCCTTCCCCATCTTGTCTTTCTTCAGAAATGTGTTTTTCTTGATCCTTTGGTCATATATATATATATATATATATATATATATATATATATACATATATATATATATATATATATATGATTTTGCTTTGATGGTAATTTTATTAAATTTATAAAATAATTTCAGGAGAAGAAACACCCACTCTTCTCTATGAACAGTAGTAGTCTTGAGTATGGACTGGCAATTAAATTCACAAGAAATAACTGACTTCATCCAGTACCACATTTACTTAACATGAAGAAAGAAAATACAACAGCCAGCCATACAGCATACATGACAACATAAAGTCTGGTGATGCCCAGGCCTGGCTTCCTAATTTCCAAAAATCACCATATGGTCATTTGCGGTCATGAAAGACAAAATTGAATGTGCAGAATAGCTCAGCTCAGTGAAGCCATCAGCACTGAGGGCCTCCAGGTTTCTACCCTCTAGTCACGAAGTCCTCTCAGGGCTACGTGACTGGTGCCCATTCTTCAGTGAAGCTGTATTTCATCCACACTGATTACTCATCAATTGCAGATTACTTAATAAACAGTCTTGACAATGAACACTAGGTGGTTGGTCTGGTACACAGTCAGCTCTGCCACTTTCACATTTTCTGTTGCTGATGTGTATGGGAAAGTAACTGAGTTTTTAATGCCGATCTCATATACAGTAAACTTTGAGATCTTATTTCTAATAATTTGTCCCAGCGTTCCTTTGGATTTTTCCATACAGGCAATCTTTATCTGATAATAATAACAACTTTTGTACTTTCTATTCATTATTTATAACTTTTATTTCTTTTCCAACCATTCTTTTTTTTTAAGATTTTATTATTTTTAAGTAATCTCTACACCCAACATGGGGCTCAAACTAACAAACCTGAGATCAAGAGTTGCACACTCTACCAACTGAGCCAGCCAGGAGACCCCCAATTTTACCATTCTAATAACTAGAAATTAATCTTGGATAGATGTGATATCAGAAAAGGAATACTTGTGAGATTTTGACGTTTATTATAATATTTACTGCAGATTGTATTGTACACACCCTTTAATGGGTTTATGATGTTCCTTTCTTCTACGTTACTAAAAGTTTTTGTCATGATTTGGTTTATATTTTATCAAATGGTCCTTTTATTCTCAAACAATTTTTCCATTAATCTGATTTGTTTCATATTAATATAGCTACATTAGCTTTCTACTGGTTCACTCTTAGCTAACCTATTTTACATGTTTTTACTTACAAACTTTCCAGGTTTTAAGTATGTCTCTCATAAACAGCCCATAGTTGTTTGTTTGTTTGTTTGTTTGTTTTAATTTTTTTTCAACGTTTTTTATTTTTATTTTTGGGACAGAGAGAGACAGAGCATGAACGGGGGAGGGGCAGAGAGAGAGGGAGACACAGAATCAGAAACAGGCTCCAGGCTCCGAGCCATCAGCCCAGAGCCTGATGCGGGGCTCGAACTCACGGACCGCGAGATCGTGACCTGGCTGAAGTCGGACGCTTAACCGACTGCGCCACCCAGGCGCCCCATGTTTGTTTGTTTTTTTAATTTTAGGAGTTTGTTGTTGTTTTAATGGTTTTAATCCAACCAGATGATCTGTCTTTCAACTGGCAAGCTTAACTCATTTACATTCCCCACAATGTTTTTCATTTATTTGTGTCTTCTTTCCATTTTCTCAAAATATTTTTTCTATTGTTTCTTCAAACTACTTGTTCATATATTTGCACAGAAAAAAATTACTTGTTCATGTATTGGAAAATTTCTGTTCACTATTTTTTACCCTGCTACCTTACAAAAATTGTTGTATAAAATACTTTCTTTAGTTGATTTCTTGGGTTTCTAGATATAAAATATTATTATCTGTAATTAGTTTTCCTTTTCAATTTTTATGTATAGATTTTTCTTGACTGCAATAAAATGTTAAATAATAATGGCAGTAATGGACAACTCTGTGTTATTTTTTTAAATTTTAGCCATTCTTGTGGGTACATATTTGAAACCTAAACCTAAGTGAAGTCAGGCCAATAGTTCTAAATCCTTAGGAAAGTATTTTTCTCATACCCAGAGTCAGGTTGAGATGCATAAACTTCCTTATCACCTATGTGCTTGCATTTATGGGTAGACATTTTTCTTTTTCTTTTTTCTTTCTTTTTGTTTCTTTCTTTTTTTTTTGAGATATAATTCCCATATAACATATTATTAGTTCCAGATATACAGCATAATGATTTTCTATGTGTATATACTGCAAAATGATCACTACAATAAGTCTAGTTAACATCCATCACCATATAGGTACAATTATTTTTCTTTCTTGTGATGATGAGAACTTTGTAAGATCTACTGTTTTAGCAACAGCAGGCATTTTCTTTGCCTTTTCACTTAGCATGTAGCCCTTTGAGGATTCCAGTTTAATGTAGGTTCTCAGTATCTACTTCCCACCTTTTAAATTAAACACTTAAACTCAAGCCCTTAATTACCAAGATCAAGGAAGATCCCTTCCTGCCTCCAAAGGCAACTACATTTCCAATTCCCACTTACTCTGCTATTTGTTTCCCTCTTCGTTTTTGATAGCTGGGCTTTACCTAACTTTCTTGTAATTCGACTATGAATTTTAATTTAAATTTTAGAAGTGTGCATTGATTTTGTATCCTGAGACTTTTCTGAATTCGTGGATCAGTTCTAGCAGTTTTGGGGTGGAGTCTTTTCGGTTTTCCAGATAGAGTATCATGTCATCTGCGAAGAGTGAAAGTTTGACTTCCTCCTTGACAATTTGGAATGCCTTTTATTCCTTTGTGTTGTCTGATTGCTGAGGCTAGGACTTCCAACACTATGTTGAATAACAGGAGCCAGAGTGGACATCCCTGTCTTGTCCCTGATCTTAGGGGGAAAGCTCTCAGTTTTTCCCCATTGAGGATGATATTTGCGTTGGGTCTTTCATATATGGCTTTTAAGATTTTGAGATATGATCCTTCTATCCCGACTTTCTTGAGGGTTTTTACCAAGAAAAGATGCTCTATTTTGTCAAATGCTTTCTCTGTATCTATTAAGAGGATAATGTCATCCTTGTCCTTTCTTTTATTAATGTGATATATCACATTGATTGTTTTGTGGATATTGAGCCAGCCCTGCATCCCAGGTATAAATCCCGCTTGGTCGTGGTGAATAATTCCTTTAATGTATTGTTGGATCCAGTTGGCTAGTATCTTCCTGAGGGTTTTTGCATCCATTTTCATCAGGGAAATTGGTCTGTAGTTTTCCTTTTTAGTGGGGTCTTTGTCTGGTTTTGGATTCAAGGTAACGCTGGCTTCAACAATGAGTTTGGAAGTGTCCCTTCCATTTATATTTTTTGGAACAGCTTCAAGAGAATAGGTGTTAACTCTTATTTAAATGTGTGATAGAATTCCCCTGGGAAGCCATGTGGCCCTGGACTCTTGATTTTTGGGAGACTTTTGATTACTCATTCGATTTCTTTACTGGTTATAGGCCTGTTCAAATTTTCTATTTCTTCTTGTTTCAGTTTTGGTAGCTTATATGTGTCTAGGAATTTGTCCATTTCTTCCAGATTGCTCAATTTATTGACATATAATGCTCATAATATTCTCTTATTATTGTTTGTATTTCTGCAATGTTGGTTGTGATCTCTCCTCTTTCATTCTTGATTTTATTTATTTGGGTCCTGTCCTTTTTCTTTTTGACCAAACTGGCTAGTGGTTTATCAATTTTGTTAATTCTTTCAAAGAACAAGCTCCTGGTTTCATTGATCTGTTCTACGGTTTTGTTTGTTTGTTTGTTTGTTTGTTTGTTTGTTTCGATAGCATTGATTTCTGCTCTAATCTTAATATTTCCCCATCTTCTGTTGGTTTGGGGTTTTATTTGCTGTTCTTTTTCCAGCTCTTTAAGGTGTAAGGTTACATTGTATCTGAGACCTTTCTTCCTTCTTTAGGAAGGCCTGGATTGCTATATACCTCCCTTTTATGACCGCCTTTGCTGGATCCCAGAGGTTTTGGGTTGTGGTGTTATCATTTTCATTGGTTTCCATGTACTTTTTAATTTTCTCTTTAACTTCTTGGTTAGCCCATTCATTCTTTTTTTTTTTTTTTAATGTTTATTTTTGAGAGAGACAGAGACAGAGAGAGAGCGCGCACAAATGGGAGAGGGGCACAGAGAAAGGGAGACACAGAATCCAAAGAAGGCTCCAGGCTCTGAGCTGTCAACACAGAGCTCCCAACGTGGGGCTCAAACTCAAGAACTGAGAGATCATGACCTGAGCAGAAGTCAGAGACTTAACCGAATGAGCCACCCAGGCGCCCCACCCATTCATTCTTTAGTAGGATGTTCTTTAGTCTCCAAGTATTTCTTGTCTTTCCAAAATTTTTCTTGTGGTGGATTTCGAAGTGTAATATATTAATATAGCATAACAAATTTTAAATAAGCTATGAAAATTCTCTCTACACCACATTTTTATCATGATTTGGCTTATATTCTTGCCACTAATCCTTGCCACAAATAACCCCACAAGTAACCACTACTGCTTCTTGTATATGTCTCCAGATTTTCTTTATACTTGTACAATCAAATACAAAATATATTCTAATTATAGCCCCCTTTTTATTCAAAAGGCACCATACCATACACAATATCCTGTGCATTGCTTTTTTTCTTACTTAACAATATATCTTGGGAGATCTTTCCACATTTCTACATATGATGCTTTCTCATTTTATACAGACATGTTACATTATATTGCATGAGTGAACATAATTTAGCTGATCAGTTGCTTACATTTGTAATATTTACATTTTCCTCTATTACAAACTATGTTGCAAAGAATAATTTACATATAGATCATTTGCTGGGCATGCAAGCATAACTATCAGATAAATTCCTCCAAATTGTATTACTGGGTCAAAAGGTATAAGCACTTGATATCTGGACAGTTATTACTAAGTTGTCTTCCTTACAGGTTGTAACAATTTGCACTTGCCACCAATAATGTGTAATCCTCTTAGTGGTACTGAGGTTTACTGAGCAGAAGTCCAGGGTGGAAACCTGGACAGGAATGATTAGCTCTGAGTTTGGGTTCCTGGAAATCCCAATGCTCCATACCAGCTTATGTTCAGCCACTAAACTAAAAATTCAACTGGCTTCTCCTTGCCCTAGTAGACTTCCTCTGCCCACTGTCTCCCACGACAACTGCCCCTGGGGGTGGAAATGTCTGAAGGTCTCTCTGATGTGCCACCCAGATCCTCTATGGTTCACTCTTTCTGAAGACTTTACTCAGTCTTCATTACGTTCTTTAAAAGCTCTAAACATAAATGAGATTGCGTTTCTGCTTGTTTGTTTATCCAGGTCTCCTCAGTAGAGATGAAACCAGGGCCTTGCCCTCACATACCCTATTTGAAAGCTTTGTCTTTGTTTTTTGTTTTTTGACATGAAATGAAAAACCTCTAGTGCTTCCAGTCATCATGATACTGGTTCGGGGGCCGAAATAGAATAGTCTATAGTTTGAAGAAATATCCATCAATCCTTACTTTACTGAGAAATTTTTTATTCACCAATGTTTTTTATTTTATAAAAGACAACGTTTTTTATTTTATTTTAGTATACACAAAGGATATAAGAAAGAAAATTTTAAGCATTCTTATGCCAGAGAGGGTAAAGGTTGAGGATGAGGCCCAGGACTTAATTATAACGGTGTCAGAGCTACAGAGGAGATTAAATTCTCAATCCTGCTAAATCTAACGATTCCTGGATTAGAAAGGACTGAGACCTTGAAGCATGGGATAAGAACTTTAGTTTAATACACTCAAAAATATTGAATCCCAAATCCTCCTGAATCCTCTGGGCCCACAGAAGTGGCTCACTCTTCAGTTAAAGACTAATACTTAATGAAAAAGATCCACTTCTGCAGACCTTACTCACTGGCTTCCAGCTCATCCACTCTCTCCCCACTTTTCCTCCCTTCTTACTTTACCCTTTCTATTTTCCATTCCTGCATTAAATCACTGGGGAGTTTATAGCACAAGACAATGACTTCCTTCCTAAATGAAGAGAACATGAAATCCCAGTAACTGTTGTTTAAATAGTGTCACATGTTACTTAAGAGTAGAATGGTTCATTGAACCAGTCTTATAAACTTAGAATCCACACCAGAGAAATCTTAACAGTTCAAGGTAGAAGTGACAAGAAATGACAGATTTTTCCATAAACTATTTCATGACTATTTCATGACTGTAAAGCGACCATATTTCCAACCACTTACTGAGCTATATCTTCTATCAATATTCAAGTGAAATGTTGCTTCTGTGGGACCCAAGGAATTTAACAAAAATCCCCTACCCCTGGACAAGCAGAGCAAGACTAACTCCATTTTGTGCTACACCCACCATCTCATGTATAACCCCCACATGACCTACTTATTGCTTAAGACACTCCCCTACCCTAGTCAAGCCGCTGAGCACAGCCTTACTGGAAACTGGCTCATATAGGAATGCGGAACCCCTAACCGCCAAAGAATGTAAACCCCGCCTTTTGCCCGCCAAACTTGCACGCCAATTCTGACCAGAGTGATAGGCTAGTTCAAACAGTTACTATAGGGTAAATTGTAATTCAATTGGCCACCTGCGTGTGGACTGGCATGACTATGCAACTTTCTGTGTGTGTTACAATCTCATTGGCCACTGGCCCCTATAAAACTGCTACTACTTTTAACCTAGGGGTCCAAGTCCTTGCTCCACTGTGTCGGGTATACTTGGGCCCAAGCTCGAGCTTGCAAATAAACGCTCATGTGTTTGCATCAGTATCGGCTCCTTGGTGGTCTCTCGGATTTGAAATCGGGGGCGTTATAGCTTCCACATCTAATCTGTTGATGCTGTAGTCTGAATGTTTGTGGCCTTCTTTCTCCACAAAATTCATGTCGAAATCCTAATGCCCAATGGGATGGTATAAGGAGATGGGGCCTTTGGGAAGTGTTGTGGTCATAAGGGTGGAGCTCTCAGAAATGGAATTTGTGCCTTTATAAAAGAGGCTCCAGAAGGATATCTTGTCCCTTCCCCCTTGTGAGGATAGAATGAGAAGTCTGTAACCTGGAAGAGAAACCAAAACCTATGTACTGGCACCCCACTCTTGAACAAGCTACCCAGAGCATGATATTTTGTTATGGCAGCCTGAACAGATCAAGGCTGTTGTCAAACCCTGTCAATTCTATCTCCAAAAAATATATATTGAGAATCCATTCATTTCCTTCCATCCCCACTACATCTATTTCCAGATGACCATCATCTCTCACCAAAAGAGCACAGTAACCTCTTAACTGGGATCCACAAAACCACCCACCAATCCCCTCTCCACAAATGTAAACAATCATTCCACTCCCCTGCTTAAAACCCTCCCCTGGCCTCTTTTTGATGCTAAAATAAAATCTCAAACCCTTCTCCTGGGTTCCAATGCTCTGTATGACTTGGCCTCAGATTAGCTGCCCCCTTCCCACATCTTACACCAGCCTCCCACTCATTCACTACATTATATTCCAAACAGGCTAAACCTTCAAGCTGTTCCTCCTCCAGGCTTTCCCTCCAGGCTTTGTAAGTGCTCTTCTCTACCTGAAAGGTAGAGATGATCCACAAAATGAAAAACCATCTGCTCCTCTATTTTGTGGTCTCATGTATCTTTTTACTTTAACCAAGAAATAGTGTATACATCGAGAATCCACTCCTCAAAACTAATGGGATAGGTTAGAAAGAAAAATGGGAGGTGGGGGAGGAGTCATGGAGACAATTCTATATCACAGTATGCTAATGAGTGTGTATTTGGTTTTGAATGGGCAAGATAGGAACAAGAAAATAAACCCCTGCCTCTCTATTTTTTTCCACTTGAGACAGACTTAAAAGCTATAAACAACATAGAATTTCCCTTCAGGCTAAAATGCTAGCCAGTACATGCCTGTGCTCCCTCATTTAGAAATATAGACATTTTAAAGCTATCATATTTAATGTCATTTTTCTGCTAATATCAAGAATTAGATCACTGGTATAATTGCAATGATTCTAGATGGAGCAGGAAACTGAATTAGGGATGAATGGGTTTATTAAAAGCATCTGTCCTCCTAGAAATGTTTCAGAGAATTGCATTACTTAATCCTAATTATTGGATCTTTATAATTCTGAGAGCTTTCAAAAGAATTCTCCAGCTTCATATTCAGAAACAAAATATGCATTATTTACTTTCTACAGCTATAATAGCTGCTTTACTCTGGATTCAAGTCAAAAGAAAGATCATACAAGTGGGGAGCATGAAATTAGATCACACACTCCTAGCCTGGGCAGCTCACTATTTGAGTTCCCACTGAAAATTAATGAAGCAACTACCACCAGCTCTACCAGAATTCTAAATTTTCAAATTTTCAGTATGTTTTAAGCAGGTTCTCCAGAGAACAGGAACAGTAGGATGGATAATCTCCCTACAAGGAATTCGTTCATGTGATTGTGAAACATAAGGAAACAATAGAACATAAGGAAAAGTTAGTATGCACCCACTGTAGAAATTCAGCATTTATTCACTCATTTACTAAGTATTCATTGAACATTTACCCTATACAAGACAAATGTGGCAGTGAATAAGGCAAGACAATGCTACACTCATCAGAATTCTATTTAAAAACATATTTTAAAAGTATAATAGCTAACATTTCTTTGCTACTGATTATGCAGCAGGTCCTATGATTTTATTCACATGCATTTCTCATTTACTCTTGTAATTTACTCATCTACTCACAAATGTAAATTAATCCTCATCTTTTAAAAATTATATATGAAAGGGAGGCGTCTGGATGGCTCAGTCAGTTAAGCGTCCGACTCTTTATGTCAGCTCAGGTTATGATCTCACAGTTCATGAGATCGAACCCCAAGTCAGGCTCTGTGCTGATAAAGCACAGCCTGCTTGGGATTCTCTCTCTCCTCTCCCACTTGAGGGTGCCTGCAGTCTCACTCTCAAAATAAATATATTTTTTTAATTGCATATGAAGGAAATGCAGTAGGCTGAATAATGGCTTCCCAAAGATGTCCATGTCCTAATCCACAGAACCTGTGAATAAGTTAATTTACATGGTAA